>NC_088913.1:25930000-26539166 GCF_963576675.1 Euphorbia lathyris
AAACACATTCAGGCTTCGCATATGCTAATTAAATTCATCAACTAAACCAAACATTAGCTTCTCAGGCTTCGCATATGGTAATTAATTTCATCAAGTAAAACCAAACATTAGCTTCGCAGGCTTCGCATAAGATCGAATCTGCGAAGTCAGACGGGAGGGAGATAGACGCGCATAAATATTGAAAGTATTATGAGAAAGTCACACAAAATCAGTCTAGATATGTAGTAGGTTGAGTAAATAGGTTAAATATATAAATGGGCCTCTCATTTAACCCATTTTTACAATGAGGAAATTACACAAACACTCACTTATTGAGTATATTTTACAATTAACTTTGTTCTTTTTTTTTTTAGCTTTTATCAAATTCGTATTTTATATAATTAGAATATCAAAAAACCCCAAAAAATTTAGTTTTTTTTGTCATATTGCACGGTTATACAGTTTTTTTTTAATGAAAACACGGTTATACAGTTACACTATTATTTTTAATAATTATATTTTTTTAGATACTAATAACTAATCCCTAAATCCTACTTAATAACTTCAAATATTTCTATTTTTCTTCTTTTGATCATTTTACTTGTCATTATTTTTTGTCTCCAAATCTTTTTTTTTTTCAAATACTCATTTAAGAAATTCATATATGTTTTTTATCAAAAAAAAAAAAAATCATGTTTATGAAAATGTCGAATAAAGGAAAAAAATGTTTTTTTTTATTTTTTAAAGGGTTAAGGTGCAAAAATACCTCTACTATTTTGGGCCAGGAGCAATTTTACTCCTAACATCTAAAATTGTGCAATTTTACCCCAACGTTGGGAGCCAAGAGCAATTTTACCCAACGTTTATAATTTGGGTCAATTTCAGACACTATTATAAAACACAGATATTTTTATTCCTTATTCTGCACCAATTGCATATCAATTCGTTCTAAAAAAAGATTTCATGTTTTTTATTATTAAAGAATAGAATTGAAGATTAATATTTATAAATTTAGTGAATTTTTTGAATTTTTTTTTTTGTCAAATTCGTACAAAAGACAATATATACTTTTTTTCTTTTAATTTTTTTTTCACATCCCAACATATGTTTGTAATTTGTCATTGATAAAATGACGCACGTGTGAAATGTAGATGACAATATTAATGACCGAGAAGATAGTTTGATGAATTATTTCTCAAATTTACCCAACTTATCAACGTTGGGGGTAAAATTGCTCTTGGCCTCTAATGTTAGAGGTAAAATTGCACCATTTTAGACGTTAAGGGCAAAATTGCTCATGACCCAAAACGTTAGGGGTATTTTTGCACTTTAACCTTTTTAAAATGGGTAAAAGTTGTTTTTTTTTTTTTTGATGAAAAAAGTTGTTGATTTCCTTTAATTGAGGATTTTCATATTTATATTGATTTTCTATTTAATTTTAAAAAACAAAAACGTATAACCATCCTCCTTTTTGCTTCAAAAGAAAATAACCACCCTACTTTGAAAGGATGTGATGTTTCAATAATAATTTAATAGTATTTGATATAATTGGAATTAGTTTCTTTGTTGTCTTGTGTAGTATTTATCAGCAAAAAAAAAAAAAAAAAAAGTCTTGTGTAGTATTTAATATGGTTAGTGAGTTTTATATAAGGAACCCTTTTATAATTTACCCTTTCAATTATCCATCCCAAAAGAATTATCTGGTTTAAGGATGCAATTGAGAAACCCGTTATCATGATCCATCGAAGAGAAATCAAAGCCAAAGCATGTTAAAATGAGAGGGGCTGTTTACATTTTGTCTAACAACATATGATAGACAATATATGCATGAATTACTTTTTTTTTTTAATTTTTAAAATTTTGGACATTATACAATATATACTTAGAAATTTTATTATACATCTTGCACACTCATTTCAATTCCACATCAAACTAATAATTTAATGTCACAATATACTTCTACCAAAAGTATTAAAACTGTATAATTAATTTTTTAGTGCATTAAATTATCAGTTACGTGAATCAAATTATTAATTTAATGTACAAATAACATCTAGCTTGTAATAAAAAAATTTATATAAATTATGAGAGATCACTCAGTAAAATTTGACATAGCTCAGTTCATAGCGAATAAAATTTCTAAAGATGACCGAGAGAGACAAAAGTTTAAAATTGTTATGGTTATAAATAATAGGTATTAGAGCAATCTCATCGTTAAATAGAAATTTCTTAGAATATCCGAAAATAATATACTCAATCAAATAGATAGGTATATACATACATAGATGCCTTCTATGATTATTTTGTTTTTGATAAAATAAGCTTTATTTCGGTTTTTCTACCATTGGATGAGCTTGTTTTGTCAAAGTTCATCACCATCCAATGGTGGAAAAAATAAAATAAGACCTACTTTATCAAAAACAAAATAAGCATAGCCTAACCCTACATATAATATATTAATTGATTTTTTTTTTTGAGAAATATATTAATTGATTAGTCAAATGTTTTATTCCCAAAGTATACGTATAAATTTTCAATTAAATCGAAGATAACTTCCTCCGATTAGTTTCCAAATATTTATTAATGTATGGTCCATTGTAGAAATTCTAAAAGGAACTGACCGGAGAATCAATGCACACCTTAAATCATATGACCCAAACCCACCCTCCGCCCGTAGACTTGGATAATGGTGAAGGTCGTCAAGAGAAAAGTCCAGTAACACTTGCCATTGACTTGCTCAATATTTCATTCACATTTCCACTAGTCAATAAAATCATAAAATCTCAACAACTCGAAAAAAAAAAAAAAACTAAAAATATATGAGTTACTTTTTTTTTTTTAGGGTTAGTTAAAAGTAGATGTCACGTGATTATATGAATTTGTAGATGGATACTTTTGGTACTTTTCTTTACAAACGCTATATTTGGTTTGCAAAATTTTGCATTTTTGCTTATTTTGTCAAATTTGGTCGATAATGACATCAAAATGAAATTTTTTAAGAATTAAAGTTGTTTAATATCATGTTTACTGTGAAACCATATTTTTAATTTTTCAAAATCATCATTTTTTAGAGTTTTCTCTCTTTAAACATTAACTTTCTTTCTCATAAAAAAAACAACATATAAATGACATCAAACATTTTTTTTTTGAAACTAAATGACATCAAACCTAAAAAGTAGAAGAATTAAAGTTGCACAAAATACCATTTAATTCTTGAAAATTTTCATTTCGAGATCGTTATCAGCCAAATTTTGACAAAGTGAACTCAAATGTAAAATTTTGCAACGCGTTTGCAAAATAAAATGCATATTTTTAATTTTTCAAAATCATCATTTTTTAGAGTTTTCTCTCTCTAAACATTAACTTTATTTCTCATAAAAAAACAACACATAAATGACATCAAACCTAAAAAGTAGAAGAATTAAAGTTGCATAAAATACTATTTAATTCTTGAAAATTTTCATTTCGAGATCGTTATCAGCCAAATTGAACTGCACCTGTTGGTTAAAATCTTTGTTTTTGTAACATTTTCTGTGTTAGCAAGGACGGAAAATATTAAATATCTATCTTTTCTTTTTATTTTTTTTTTTGTAGAAAAAGGAAAGGAAAAATAAACAGAAAACAATGTTTTCTTTTTACTAATTAGATTTTTGTATTTATTTCAACGGATTGGTACATCGAAATCATCTCAATACAGTGTTTCAACAGTATAATAAAACATTAGATCAACAGTTTATCAAAAAAAAAAAAAAATATTAGATCAATATGTGAGAGATTGTCCTTACTTTCATTTGAAGTATCTTGATTTTAAGTAGTCGAATCCTTTTCCATCTTTTTTTTTTATATATCAAATTATAATGTTAGTAAGCAAGACAGTCACATGTAAATATCCTAAATGTAAGTAAAATAATGTTTTTATGTCATTTCAGATTCATTATATTACACTTCCAAACATGTAGCCGAAATAAGATACTGTTTACGATATTTTTGAAATATCCCAATTTTCAACCTTGATATATGAGTGTGTGATTAAATAGTGGTAGCAATAATGCTGGCATGCCAAAACTAGTTCTCAAAAGGGTAAGGTGGTAAATAAATAAATGCGTCTAATATGACTTGATTTCTAACGAAATGATTGGACGAGAGCTACAAAGACTGAAAATAAAAACAGCTCTCTTGGGTCCATGATGTCGCTTGACAGGTCGATCAGAAAACAATTTTTTCTAATACGGTACTGAAAATAAAAGCAATAAAAGCAACACAAAAATATGAATTTTTTAATTTTTCTTTTCTATTTCTATTGATTTTATAATTTTTCAATGTTTTTGTATTACACTTGTGGGAAATAAGCATAAAAATTAGGATAAGAGGGTTAAATGACACAGTAAACGCCGCACCGACCTTGCAATCTCCATTCACCACCGTTGTCCTTCATTCCTCCATCCCTTCCGTTTCGCACCGTCGTCCCTTCTCTCCACCATCGACTGGACATGAGCAGATCTGGCATTTGGTGAGGACGCAACACCGATATGTCTTCCCTAATCGACCTACAACGCCGATCCCGCCGGTTTCAGTTTAATCGGAGAGGAGACCAAGTTCTTTGCGAAAATCTTTGAGAGCCCTGGAAATTGGAGACGATTGTGAAGGAATCCTGCCTTCTCACTCTCTGATTTGTCCGATTCCGATTCAATTTTCGCAGGATCGGAGACAACAAACGCGATCTGGACTTTTGAATTATTTTCGCTGATTCTGATAAATTGATTATGAAATTATTTGTTCAGTGGTCCTTAATTTAATTTGATAATTTGAAAATGAAAATAAAAAATAATAACAAAATGTTGGTAAATGGCGATATGATGATTGCACGCAGCTCTCTCTCTCATGATATGTGAAACCCTAAGTCTTCCGTCTGAAATCCACCGCCGTCCGCTGCTCTCGCTACTGAAATCCACCGCTCTCTTTCTCCCTTTTCTTTCGAGATTATTCAACTAATGAAGTGATCGCATTATTATTAAGGAAATCAGAATGTCTCGTCCAATTTGACGTGCAGTACTAGTGTTCTCCTAGGGGTTAGAAATTCTTTGTTGTTGAGTTTGCGATCAATCTTGGTCCCTCGCTATCAGGATTCTTTTGTCAATTCCTCTGTGTCAATGGATTACATCACCGATCAAGCGGCACAGGTCACGCTGGATGAAGAGCAGGAATCGGGTCTGGTATTATAGGTGGAGGACGTTCAACCAATCGTTCGACCACCGTCTTGGTGTTTAATCGGTAGCTTCCTCACTGATAAGCCCATAAAAGTCACAATTATGAAAAACGTCTTGGCTGATCTCTGGAGACCTGCTAGAGGACTCTGCATTACCGAACTCAGTCCAAATCGATTCAAATTCGAGTTTTTCCATCCTTTAGAGAGAGACAGGGTTATCAAGGGAGGTCCGTGGACGTTTGATCAAAACATGTTGATTGTGGAAGTTCTGAAGGAAGGTCAGGATCCCAATCTGATGGTTCTGGACAAAGCAGACATATGGATTCAAGCTCACGACCTCCCATCGGGGTTTATGTCTGACAAAGTAGCAACAAGTATTGGTAATTTCCTGGGGGTATTCATCGAAGCTGATCAGAATAACTTCAATAGTGCTGATAGAACATACATGAGAATCAGAGTCAGTATCAATGTGCTCCTTCCGCTTAAACGTAAGATGTTAAGCCCAAAATATACCTAAAATATCATATATAAATACATTAAATTTACATTGAAATCGTGCTAATTATATTCATTTAGAATACTTTTACGTCTTTATTTACTTCTTTGATGCAAGGTACTTAATTATTTGGTTAAATCCAAATAGGAGCTAAAATGGAGCTAAAACCTAAATTACGTGCCAAGAATACGTATCAATCAGGAGACCGACTCAAGGAAGACAAGAAGCAGCCGAGAGACAGGGAAGAAAGCCCCTATCGCGACTGAGATTTTCAGAATCTCAGTCGCGATATACGAACACTAGTCACCAGAAATTTGAAGTTTTCAGCTCGTCCCTTCACCCCCTGTCGCGACTGAGATTCTCGGAATCTCATATGAGACAGCGAAGAATTCTGCACAGTTTTTACATGTTTAAATCCAAGAAATGCGTATGTTCATTTGGATAAAAGCGACCCTTCACCAGCGGACACGACCCATCAATTACAACCCTTCACCAACTATAAATAAGTGATTCATTTCAGAAATCAATGTTGGAAAATAGTTAGAGAAATTAGAGACTTGTTATGTTGAAGAAACTCTGACTCAGAATTGAGTCAGATTAGTTTACATTTCTGTATAAACAAACTTGCCGTACACAAGTTGTTATTAGATTAGTTATAAACACAGTAGTATTAGTTTAGTTTCAAAGGTTGATCAGAGACAAGTTTTCATTCTGGTAGTGGACCTAGCGGTCTCTATTCCGAAGATTCAGCGAGAAGAACTAACGGCTGAAGCGCAAAGAGGTCTGACAAACCTACGGAGTTTGAGGGAAAGATTGATAACCCGGATCTCAAAGTTTTCGTTAAAATGCTATCCATGTTTCTTCCTCTCTGTTAACTTGTGAAGATTCACAATTCACTAATAATATATTTATTTTATTCAATACATTCTTCCTGTTGATTATTTTGATATTGTTCTGACAAAATGATTTTCAAAATGATAAATTGGTGTTTTTATTAAAACGTTTTATACAATCATATTTATATAGAAACTTTGTTGAACACTTGAAAGAATTAGTTTTTATGGATGATATGATCGTTAGCACGGCTTATCGGATATAAAATACTAATTTGATTAAGGTAGAAATCTGCTCCGATCCAGAGAGATTTCTATGGTTCAAAGCCATTTAATTGCATAAATTCTTGTATTATTACATGTTCATAATCTTACCAAAGTTATAGTTGCTTTCTTTGCTTAATGAAAATAAGTTTTATATTTTTGATTCATTCCAAATACGAAAGCTTCTGTCTTGTAATTAATTCTCAAGACAGACCTGTACTCTAAGTTCAATATAATATTCTTATCTAATCCTAATTAATCCAAACCAATACAATCAATTAAACGATTTTCTTAAGTTAAACCTAAAGTCGTGAATAAAACTGAATTAAAATAAGTTTTAGTTAAAAAGCGTTCCCTGTGGGTTCGATATCTTTTATTACTACAAGCGTATACCGTGCACTTGCGGAAATCGCTCAACATAAGATGAAGATTAGCAAAGTTGGAGGGGAGTTCTCATGGATAAACTTCAAATACGAACGTCTTCCCACGTTCTGCTTCTATTGTGGAAGGCTAGGTCGAGCAGAGAGATTCTTCAGCAAACTTCTAGATATTGACGATCCTGAGGCAGCAGTTCGGTATTATGGGGCTTGGCTCCGAGCTCCCACAAGGCATTATCAAACTATACCACAGTCCAAATTCCTCTTAGCAGGACCAGGACCTGCTAATTTCACAATAGGTAATCAGCTTGAGGCAACAAAAGAGGCATCAAGCAAGGAGCCAAAAATATCAGAAGTTATCACAAATATTTCAAAAGAAGGAGTGGAGGGTATAGTTGTTGGTGAAGCCAAAAGGAAAAGGCAGGAGCAAGTCCTAAACAACACAAAAATACTAACTGGTGATTACACTACCCGACCCATGGAGTGCGACGCTATTGGAGGAGTCTTAAATATGGGAGATAAGGCAGGACCTGAGGATCAGGCCTGCCAGGGCCAATGAATATTCTCAGTTGGAACTGTCGGGGTTTGGGTAACCCCCGGGCAGTTCGTATGCTATCGGACTTGGTGGTCCGTTTTAAACCCATGGTAGTTTTTCTAATGGAAGTAAAATGCAATCGAAAGAAGTTAGAAGTAATAAAAAATAAGTTAATGTTTACAAGCATGTTTGTAGTTGATCCGGTTAACTTTGGGGGAGGTTTGGTGATCTTATGGAGGAAGGAGATAGTGTTGAAATTACTAAGCTATTCCAGAAATCATATAGACACAGAACTGTTGATTCAAGACAATCCAGGCTGGTGATTCACTGGTTTCTATGGGTTTCCTGAGAGAAGCAGGAGGAAAGATTCGTGGGCTCTTTTAAAAAACCTCAAGGTTCGATCACCTCTTCCTTGGTTAATTCTTGGTGACTTCAATGATTTAATGTTTCAGGAAGAGAAAAGCGGCATCCATCTCACCTCCTTAGGGGTTTCTGTGAGGCAGTCGATGACTGTGATTTATCTGAAGTCCGGATGGAGGGGCATCCATACACATGGGAGAAAGGTAGGGGATCACTGTTGTTTGTAGAAGAGAAGTTGGATAGGGGTCTAGCAACAGCTTCCTGGCAGTCGCTTTTTCCTCTGTCCTCTATTTTGAACGTAGAAGCCCCCATGTATGATCATTCAACCCTTTTACTTTGTCTGAGCACGGATCAAGGCATTAGGACTCGCATCTCCCGCTTCGAAAATGGTTAGAGCAGGGAGGCGGATTGTGCTGAGCGGGTTGAGGCAAGTTGGAACTCTACTCCGGAGGATTCAGTTGTGAATAAACTAAAGAACTGTGGGATCTCGCTCCTGGCTTGGGGTGACTGCCTACGAAACCAGTTTAAAGAAAAGCTGACAGTGTGTAGAAACCGTCTGCGCCAATTACAATCAAGCGAAGACATTCGAGATCAAAAAAATTATCTTGAAGCAAGGCAGAAGCTAGAGAACTTGCTACATCTGCAAGAGTGCTATTGGAAACATAGATCAAAACAACATTGGTTACAAGAGGGCGATCTCAATACCTGTTTTTTCCACACAGCTGCATCAAACAGGCAGAAGAAAAATTCCCTGCGCCAACTGCGCAACCACAGGGGTGAGTGAGTAAATTGGCAAAATGGCTTGGATGATGTTCTCCTGAATTACTACAGAAATATCTTCTCTTCTACGGGCTGTAATGCGGATGAGTTAATTGCATCAGTCCAACTAAGAGTATCAGCAGAGGTAAACAGGAAACTGAATGCAACATTCACTCTAGAAGAAATAAAAAGTGCGGTTTTTTCAATGCATCCAGACAAGAGTCCTGGACCGGACGGCTTCAATCCTTTTTTCTATCAGCGATACTGGAGTATAGTGGGGAATCAGGTCACTCAGGCATGTTTACACTGGCTCAGTACTTGCATCTTCCCCGAGGAAATACATGAGACAACTCTGATCCTTATTCCCAAAAAAGCAAAACCAGAAAAAGCAGCTGACCTCAGACCCATTGCTCTCTGCAATGTCATATACAAAATTGTATCTAAAGCAATTGCAAATAGATTAAAATGTGTTCTGTCAGAGCTAATATCGGAACAACAGAGTGCTTTTATTCCAGGGAGACTGATCTCAGAC
The DNA here is from genome assembly GCF_963576675.1 of Euphorbia lathyris. NCBI lineage: Eukaryota > Viridiplantae > Streptophyta > Magnoliopsida > Malpighiales > Euphorbiaceae > Euphorbia > Euphorbia lathyris. The sequence goes on from NC_088913.1 coordinate 25,939,342, forward strand.
ACAGTTATGGTAGCCTTTAAGGTAAATCATTATCTGAACCGTAAAACTCAAGGAAAGGTAGGAGTGGCGTCTCTTAAGCTGGATATGTCTAAGGCATATGATAGAGTAGAATGGAAGTTTTTAGATTTGATGCTTAGAAGGCTCGGGTTTGAAGAGGTTTGGGTGAACTTGATTATGCAGTGTGTAACAAAGGTTCGGTATAGTATTCAGTGTGGATTGCATAGGATGGGTCCAATCACCCCACAAAGAGGTCTCAGACAAGGGGATCCCATCTCCCCTTACCTCTTCCTTATATGTGCAGAAGGCTTGTCATCCTATCTAAAGCATTGTGAGTACCAGGGCCTAATTCTGGATGCAAAGTTGCTAGATCAGCCCCTGCTATAACCCATTTATTCTTCGCCGATGACAGTTATATGTTCTTTAGAGCTACACATGAGGAGTGCGACATAATTAAGGATTGCCTTGCCAAATATGAACGCGGCTTAGGTCAGAAAATCAATTATGATAAATCCTCAATTACGTTCAGCAAGAATGTTCACCTGGAGTACCTGGCATTATACTAATTGTAGTGATCTGAGCCCGACGGTCAGTAGTTTCAATCAATTTTGACAGCTGTTAATTCAGAGGAATGATGTGAATCTGTTAGCTGAGGCGGCAATGGTATGCTGGGGGCTGTGGAGCAATCGAAATAATTTAGTGTGGAATAACTTATGTGATAACCTTGGGATCGTGTACAGTAATGTTACGGCGCTGCTGTCGAATTAGAGATCAGCACAGGTTGTGCGATCTACTTCCCCTGCGGGTCCAAAAGCTGCAGTTCGGTGGTTTCTGCCGCCTCATGGAGTCCTCAAATTGAATTTTGATGCGGCTCTCTTCAGCAACAGCAGGCTCGGCTTTGGTTTTGTGCTACGGGACTCCTCAAATGTCTTCCTTGGAGCTAAAAATAGGATTATCTTTGGTCCTCCAGATTCTCTATTAGCGGAGGCTCTCAGTTTTCGTGAAGCGCTTAGCTGGCTCAAGATTAAGAGATATTCAGCAGTAGCTATTGAATCCGATTCTCAACTCTTGGTTGGTGCTTTTCATAGTAATAGTCGAGCTGAGTCTCCTTTCGGTTTAGTCGTTGAAGATTGTAAATCCCTTGCACGGGATATTTTTCTTCTTTCATTTTGTTTTGTTAAAAGATCAGCGAACCAGGTAGCTCATAGCTTAGCTAGAGCGTCTGTTTCAGTGCCTGATTGTGGTGAGTGGGGATCTGTTCCACCACCCTTTATTTGTTCAGTTCTCCGTTCAGAACCGTAATAATATTTTCTTCCATTTTTTTTAAAAAAAGCATAAAAATTAGGGAAAGTACGAAAAAAATGCTTGTGGTTTACCTTATTTGCAAATAGAGGTCTGTGGTTTAAAAGTTTGCAAATAGAGGTATGTGGTATGATTTTTTTATAAAACAAGGTATTTAAAATTAAACTTTTAAGTAATCGATGACAATAAGAGCATTTTTTAATTTTTTTTCAATTATATTTCTATATTAACAAAACACATCTCCCAAAATCAAATTTCAACTATGTAAAATGAACTTAAATATCAATTTAATTCATAAATTGTGAGATTAGTAAAAAACGTAAAATTTCACCATACTATTTATTGTTTCGATTTAGAAAATTGTTTTTTTTAGGTTATGTTTTGTTGATATGTACGTATAATTTTTGTTAAGATAAAAATGTCTTTGTTTGTAATTAGAACTTAAATGTGTAATTGTGATACTTTGTTTTGTAAATAAAACATATCATAGACCTTTATTTGTGAACTTTTAAACCACATATCTCTATTTGCAAATTGGTTAAACCACAAGCATTTTTTTCGTACTTTTCCCTAAAAATTACAACTAGTAATATCACTTGAAAATTCAAAGTAACAATGCAAGCTATAAAATTTAAATTAAAAATACTAGCAAAATATGTATGAGGCTAAAACAAAATTAAACAAACTTGCTGTTGTCGTTAGAGTGGCTACGGGTGAAGCTCGGAACGTCATGGCACTCGAATCGAAAATCGTTGCATTGTTCGAGTAATTCTGGACGAATTTGGAGCGATTTAAAAAGTTTAGGGACCACACCAGCAATTTTTCATTTAATTGAATAAACCGCAACAATTTCTGGAAAAAAGTTGGATTTTGTGCGTTTGGAGCTCGATTTCGGAGGCTGTAGAGATCGGACTTGAGCGAAACGAATTGAAGAAAAAGAAGAATGAAGAAAAAGAGAGATAGTGAGTTTGATTTTTTTTTTTGGGTTTGTTTCTTATAATTAGATAATAAGAGGGTTAATTTATAAAATAAATAAATATAAGGACAAAAACAATTATTTGCCCTTTGACTTCTGACTTTTTAAACATCGTTAGTCAGTTTGGACTATTTTTACTAACAGAAGGTAACTGATAACTTACGAAAATTACTCTACCGGAATGCTTCCCTGTGAGGCGTCGTTGGGTTCGATTGGGGACACTCCGATGCTTAAGTCAGTAATGATTCTTGAGACAATAACTATAATCACAAAGTAGGAAATCGGAAAGTGTACCTTGAATACCTCGAGATTGGGGTATTTATACATTATTTTCGTAACCATCGGAGTCGTTAATGAATAATCTTGCTTTTAATGCCATTGAATGTATTTAATGAGATATTCTTTATATCCGGCTGTTAGGGCATTTAATATAATGCCACTTGATTACCGATGTTTTCTAGGAAAATGGTCATGGCGGCGCGAGCGTATCTGCTTTGAACCGCGGATATGTCCCTTATATTATGTCGGATCCTCGTAGAGTATTTGTTGGATCCGCTTGTTTGAGATTAGCTTCTCACGTACACCACATCATTAACTTCGGCGGATATGGTCTCTATGTTGTACATTTATGTCATTTGATCCCTATATTTATGGATTCTTTTGGTTTTACCCCTAAGGGTAATTTTCGGATCTTATCAGAAGCCTCCCCTAAAAGGGTAAATAGGTCCTTTAGGACCTTCTAGCTTCTCATCATGTCGTAGGGCATTTATTGCCTGCTGGGAGCATTTTCCCAAGCCACTGAGAGGCTGCCACACAAGAGCTTTTGGAGGCGTTGGTTTAGAGCACCCCTAATGGTAAGTAACAAACTTTGTTACTTACCATATCCACATCATCCAAAACAACACTCCATAATCACACACCATTAGAATGCTTGTTACTTCAAATTTTGGCAGGCTCCACTTGTAATAAAATACTCTATATTTATTCATTTAACATACAATTACTAATTTTTACCTAACAACATAATAAATTCAATACTAATTATTAAAACTACAAAAATATTTATCCAATATAATAATTAATTCAATACGTATTATTATTTCAATAAAATTAAATAAAAAATATTTTTTACTAAATAAATGAACAATTATTATGTGATTAATTATTTATTAATTGAAAAAAATTAAAAAAACACTATTAGAATAATTATTATTAATTGATTAAAACACGGATTACATACGACGAAATAACATAATATTTTAAGAGAATCATGCATTAAGGTCGGTGACTCCGAAATGTTGCCATATATGTTCAACTAGATCGAGTTTGAGATTCATATGGGTGACTCTACTACGGAGCTGTAAATCCCGTGTGATATAAGCCGCAAAATCAGGAGCAGATCCATGACGAAGGTTTTCAATACCGACTGGTTCATATACTTCAAAAGGATAGGTTCTGGAGTATAGGTGGCGCTCATCTTCGACAATCATGTTATGCAGTATAATACAAGCTTCCATAATATCATGCAATTTACTTTGGTCCCAAAGCCTAGCTGGTCCACGAACAATAGCGAAACGGGCTTGTAGTACCCCAAATGCTCGTTCAACATCCTTCCTTGCACTCTCGTACTTCTGTTTGAAAGTGACTTTCTTTGGTTCAACTGCATGTGGAAAGCTTTTCACAAATGCAGCCTAGTCGGGATATATACCATCTGTTAGGTAGTATCCTATCTTGTACACCTTGTTGTTGACAGTGTATTGCTCTTCTGGGGCTACTCTTTGTAATTTGTCTCGAAACAAATGTGATCTGTTCAACACATTGAGGTCATTGTTTGACCCAGCAACACCAAAGAACGCATGCCAAATCCATAGATCTTGTGAAGCGACTGCTTCAAGAATGATTGTAGGAACCCCATGATCTCCTCTAGTGTATTGTCCTTTCCACCCAATAGGATAATTTTTCCAAGCCCAATGCATGCAGTCAAGACTTCCAAGCATCCCAGGGAACCCATGGGTTTCCTCGTGTTTGAAATAAGCGATGGACATCAGCAACATTAGGCTTCCTCATATAAACTGCTCCGAACACCTCGATAATATCACGACAAAATTTTTCAAGACATTCAAATGCAGTACACTCAGCAATTCGGATGTACTCGTCTTCACGATCAGCGACTTCTCCATATGCAAGCATGCGAAGTGCCATTGTGCATTTCTGAAGTGGAGTAAGTCCTTTCTTCTTTGTTGCATCAACCCTCTGTTGGAAATACATTGTGTGATTCCCCAATGCCTCCACAATACGTACGAACAATGGTATACTCATGCGAAATCTTCTACGAAAAAAGGTATCATCATATACTGGTTGGTCAACAAAGTAATCCTTATACAAACGTGATGCACCTTCTTCACGATTTCGATCTACATATTTTCGACGTCGAGGTGCAGATTGTTGTGATATTTGTTGCAAAAACTCGAGTTCCATTTGCTCATCTTCTTCGTCCCACATATTTCTAATAGCATTTACTCTCGATTGGTAAAAATTGTGTCCATCCGAACTTGACATTTTGTGAAGAATACAATAAAAATATGAGAATACAATTTTTGAGTTTCTGAGAATACAATTGTGAGAACATTAGACTTAATTTAATGGTAAAAATTTTACACATCCGAAGTTGGTATTTAATGTTATAAATTTATTGGTCAAAATTTGGTGTTGGTCATAATTTATTTGTAATTAATTTGTTGGTGAAAAAGTCAGGACCATTAATGGGTTGCAATAAATTTATTAGTGAAGCAATTAAATTAAACAAACTAATTGAACAACTATATTACACAAACTAGTTACACACACAAAGTTTGTAAACAACTATATTACATAAATTAAACAACTAAATTACACAAACTAATTAAACAACTATATTACTATATTAAAACCACATTTAAACAAACTAATTTAAACTATATATATTAAAAACAACGGAAATTAAAAAAACAAGCATAAACTAAAAACAAACTAAATTAAAATAAACTACTTATTAAAACAATCATACTTGGACTTAATGTATGCGCACATTTGCTCGTGTTGAACCAATTTTGTCGCATCCATATCCGACGTATCTTTCTCGAGAAATTCGAAATCTTTCACCCTAATTTCCTCGGTCTGATTACGAAGAAATGTTACCCCTTGATCCACTAATAGTTCGTTTGTTCTAATTTTTTCCTTTTGTAATTCTACGAAAAATTCCTTTCCCACCAAGTTAGAAGATGCACCCGGCTTTTGTTTTCCTTTAGCAATTTTCTTAGCGGCTTTCTGTCCCATTGGACATTGAGGAAACGATTGCACATCGTTCATTGATTCAGCGGGTGAACCATGTTTTCCCATCAATGAAAGTTTCGTTCTTTTTTATGAATCGCCATCGTTGTGTCTTTCTTTAAAAGCGAGCCATTTGGGTTCGTCTTTCATTATCATCCAACAATGAAGAAACTGAAATTTGGAGCCATGCCTCTGAGCATACAATTCCTCAGCCTTCTCAATAATTTGCGAATCTGAATGCCCGCTTGGTTTCAATTGGACAATATCAGAATAACACCCAACAAAATCACTTACTGTTTTACTAATTCTGTAAAATTTTATTGAAGCCGTATTCTCTTTGATTAAAGAAGGACCTTCGGGCTTGTAAATATTGTAATGGTTGGTGATTCTCTTCCAAAAATCACCCATCCTTTGATCAGTACCAACGATTTCGTCGTTTGCAATTGTTAACCAACTAGTGTATACAATTTTTTCAAGTGTATTATTCCACTTGAACCTCGTTGTTGACCCACCAACAGCTTGTGTTTGAGGTATTGTTGCTTCAACGCACTCATCTATTGAGCCCGTATTTGGAGATTCAACATTAATAGGGACTTAACTAGAACCGACCTTTCATTTTGTTTGTTGACCCGTATGCGGATCATTAGCAAATGGCACTCGTGGGTAGTAGTTCGGCCTCGTTGGGTAATTTCCTGACATATTCATATAGGGGTGAGGGAATTCAGGATTGAAAAAGTTTTGAGGGTTTGGAGGATAATGCATATACGGATCATAAAAGGCTCGTGATGTTGGCCTAATAGGAGAGCTTTCAAAAATTGACGTATTTGGGGTTTTTGCATTTTGGTTCTGGGATTTTGAGTTTTCTGTTTCGGGATTTTGAGTGTTTGGAACTTGAGAAAAATATTGGCTAAAATATTCTCCATTGTTCTCCATTGAAAATAAACAAAATACAATTAAATTAGAGAGAATAGAAGATTATTGGTAGTGAAGAGTGAAAATTATGTTGATTTATAGAGTAAAAGTAAAATTTTCCACCATTAATTATATTTACCAACTTAACTACTTCCTACCAATAATATTTAAAACCCATCAATTTACAAAAACAATAAAAAAAATATAGCATCACAAAAATGGAAACAAAATCCAATAAAATGATGAAACACCCAAATAATAATGCACACAATAAAAATAATAAAACCCATCAATTTACAAAATAGTCATAAATTAAATGCAACATTGAAAATGATGAAACAATAAAATAAACATTAAAATAAATACCTATGCACACAATAAAATGATGAAACAATAAAATAAACATTAAATATCTATGCACACAATAAAATAATAAACCAAACACTAAAAATAAAAGTAGAATAAAATATTATTATACCTTTTGTCAAAAAGTACAACATAATTAATAGTAATGAATGCAAAAGAAGCACATCACTTGCTGTTTTTGGTGCACGCGCCAAAAGCAGCAATTGAGGTGCTCATGTGCAGTTATGTTATATTTTTGAGAGTATTATAGTTAATTTTTTTAAGGAGAGATGAGTATGTTACTAGAATATGTAACAAACAATATTTAGCAATAAGAGCTCTAATGGTTTGTCATAACAAATTGTTTGAAAGTAACAAGGTTATTAGAACCATTAGATATGGTCTTATAAGGGGTATTTTCCCCTTCTTCTACTTTTTCTTCTTCTTCTTTACGCTTCTTTTGCAAAAGCTTTCATTTTCCATTTTTGTTCGTTCTGTGCTTGCTTCTTCTCTCCATTGTTTCTTCAAGCAACTCACGGTCACTTTCATGTAAGTTTCTTTTACTTTACTTTCTGTTTTTGTATCTTTTCTCTTTAGTAAAACCATTTTCTGGGTTTTTCTTTGTCTAGAATGAGCAATGAACGCACCCATGAGTTAGAACCCACTTCTCCTTGTTCTTCCTCAACCGAATCTGACAGTCCCCTTATTAAGCCAAAAAATTCTTCTGTTATACCCAGAAATCCTCATGTTTCTAGGGAAGGGGAAATGGAATGGGCCAGTTCCTCAGTACCTAGAAACCAAAGTATAAAAATTCCAAAAATGGAGATGACCCCCTCCACCGTTACTCAGGCAATGATTGATGTCTTGAAAGGGATTCATCATTGGCTGAGGAAATTAGAGTGTATGGTTCCTGAACTAGAACACCATGCATCTCGTCTGCCTAGGGGTCACTTTACTATATACGTCAGCCACATAGATATGGGCTTTGAGTATCCGGTTCTGGAAGTTATTGGGGATAACTTGAGATCATTCAATATGCCCATTGGCCAGCTGCACCCTAATGGGTGGATGGACTGCGATGCCTATTTGGCGTATAATCTTGGTGTGTCCATCACACCGCAGGTCTTCCGTGCTCTTCATTCACTAACCATCTGCAAATCTGAGGACTGCGTAACTTTTGTGTTGAAACCTGGAATTGGATAAGCCCCCTTTCATTCCAAAATCTCAAACATCCGTAATTGGGGGATCGCTTTCTTTTTTATTAAGGAAATGGTGGGCGTATCTCTTGGGTTTGTTAACTCATAGAACTAGAATCCCAAACCTAAGGGTCGTGGCTTGAAATACAACCTAAATCTTCAAGAGGCAGATATGCTGGCCCTTCTGTGATCCGTGAAGAGTGGCTCTTGGTCATATATTGAAGCTCTTGAATTCATTATAAAAGACATCCTATTGGCTGTGAGGGAAGAAGACTCGATCCGCTATATCACCTATCAGTAGTTTGGGGAAGGTAATATCATTCTTCCTCATTTTTGACAAATTTTCCATATGTCCCTTTGCAGGGGAAAAGCTAATGCAACCAATGTATATGCAGAGAGGCGCAAGAGGATGAGAGCCGCTAAGGCTAAGGATAAGCAACCAACATCTAAGGTTGAAGAGGGTACGCCTCTTTCCAAGAGGCAAAAATCAGGTGCCTTAAACATCAATGAGGGTGGAGCGGGCGGCTCTCTACAAACGTTAGCTGATGTTCAGAAGCCCTCTATCTTTCAACATTTTCTTGTAAGTAGCTTCAAATGTTCCTTTACTTTTGCCTCTTGTGCCTTTACTAACTTTTTATTTTTGTAATATAGTAAGAGAAGCCTCGCCTGAGTCGTTATATATATATATATATATATATATATATATATATATATATATATATATCTTCAAGTTTAGGATTTAAGTCGTAGAAATTCAGATTTTATGATTTATAATTAACACTTCGATTAATATACTAACAGTTTAGGATTCAAGATTAGGAATACGATTTAGGAATAAGAATGAAATTGATTGGAATTGAGAGGATTTAAAGAGATGGAGAGGGTTGAGGGGATTTATAGAGATGTAGGGGATTTAGAAAGATTAAGAGGAATTTAGAGAGAAATTGAGTTAAATTTTTGAAACATTTAGATAAATTTAGAGAAATTGAGTGGAATGAGGAATCATGCATGTTTTCTTTACTTGAATTTCTACTAAATGCATGCCCTGTAAATGTGAGTTTCTAGAAGGAACTCAAGATTATTAAGATGAGAAGTTTAGAAATGTTGTTAATTTTCACTATATATGTATGGATCTAACATTATGAATAAGCAGTTCAAATTCATTAGGCACTCTAAATTTTTAAAATAGGAGTTGTACCTTGGATCATATCAAAACCTTTTCCATTATTGCATAAGTTTGATCCAGCCAATAATTTACATAAAATAAAATCTAAAGTCTAATTTATAGAATATAACATGCCATGGACAATTGCCATTCTTCTGGAAGACATTTCCTATAGATGGCATACAAATGTCATTTTGAGAATTTGAATTTTGCAACACCGGTGCAAGTTAATCGGTAGATAACTGGTACCTTATGATGACGTTTAATGATATGTTATTGCAGTCGTAATCTGTTGAATAGTTTCAAAAATAAATTTAGTCAGTTGCTCAAGAAAAGTATTTCTCAATAGTGACAAGATAACTTACCCCAGTTTCATTGACTTTGGTGGTGCTTCGTTGGTAATAGGTTGTGGTTGGCTCAGTTGTAGATTAATTGGGGCATGCAAGTCATAGCCATTACTTAAAATGTATGGTGAGTGGAATTTGTTTGCTTGACTCACATCTCTTCCTCCATGAACCTGATATCATAGGTATCATGTCAGGTTTTATATCTTAATGGCCAATCTTGGTTTGCTCATGTGATCTTTAACTTTATTCGTTAAATCTACTAATGCAGGGGACATTCTTAATATAATAGTTGAAAATAGGTCCCTACTTGATAAAAAGAGTTGAGTTTAGAGTCAATTAGTTGGCGAATTATATATATATGATTTAGATACATATGGTGCCCAGAGGAATACCTTCTTACGCAATTCTGCATTTTCTTGACTGATGAGATCTACTTTCTTATGCAATTTCGTATTTTCTTCATAAATGTGATTCCCCTGCAAAATAATCAAAATTAGAGTTTGGAAACAAGAACTCTACAAGATGTTCATTTCTAGTATTTGAGCCAAACCTTTCTGTTTAGTTCTTTGATTTCATCAATTAACATTTGGTCCTGCAGAAACAAAAAGATCTATTAACAAATACGGATGTAATATATTTGCACAAAAAAGAGCAACCTGAATATATTTGTTTATTGATGGATTTCATTACCTTTCTCATTCGAACACCTTTTAGACTCATCTCTAGTTGATTTTCTAAATTTTGTAGGTCTGTGGCACTTAAACCAGAAAGTTCTTCTCCCATCAGGTGTCTGCATATGTCAAAACTAATAGGTTATATGCTACCAAACATTCCATGAGAAGCTTTTATATTCTTGTAAAAGATATGGGTGATTTGAGATATGCATGGTCAGTACTCATTTATAGTTTTACAATATATTCCTAGTGTAGAACCCTTAAGTGACTCGTAGTCCATGTGAGAAAGCTAGTTTTAACATCAATATGTCTTCTTTGATTTTGTTAAGTTCTTTTATATATTGGAAAAGGTATCTTATTGGAAGTAACATCACAACTTACTATTCTTTAGAGGAGATATGTATATTGAGATACATATGTTACTACAGGCTGGCCTAAGTTTGGAAGTCCATTTCATTTTAGAAATAGCTATTTTCCTATCTTTGATGTTTCTTATATGTCTTATAAAGTCAATAATTTCATTGCAGTCGACAAAGAATCTGTTGTGTTTGCTTTGATACCATAATTGGAATACACTTGAGGCAGTAAATCATGTTAGGGTCAATAGTTTGGAGTTTTCTTCAGTATATTGGAATGCTAAATAAGAAAACCTAAATTGCAAAATCATAATTTGGACATCGATCATATACTTTTTAAGGTATGGCTATTAAGTATTATGGTTTCTGTGACTAACATCATCAGATGCTTCAGATCAGAAAATCTAATGTGGCTTCACCAAAAATATCAACCGTTTTAGAACCTTTGTTATTGGGTATTAATAAGCTTATTAGGAAGTTCTTTTGAAAGTTTATATAGTCAAGAGTATTCGTGAACTAAAGAATCTATTTAAAGTTGTGTACTAAAAAAAAGAATGGCATATTAGCAATGTAGCACCACTAAGCATTAGGCTTGCTTGTTGGAGATCTCAAATTGTTTTAGCTCACTAGATTTGGTAGTGGAACAAATTATATTCTAGTTGGAATAACTAATATCCAATAGATATATAGTCACATTGAACAACAAATGCCTAATCATGCTAGGTTGTTATAACTCACTTAAATGCATTATGATTGCAAATTAGTATTGCATTCTTTGCTATATTGACTATTATATATCATATTCAGGAAAAAATCATGGCAATGGAAAATGCATAAGAATATTTTGAGAGTTAATTGTTCTTCAATTAGGATGAAATTATAAATATCATTATCATTAGCTTCACATTTTTGGACTCTGCTAATTACTTGGTGATTGATTGTACCTATTGCATTCTTGCAAGTATTGTAATTCCTTCCTCAAGCTTGTAGCCTCGTTTTGCCAAAACTATAAGAACACGGTAGAATCATCATCAAAATAACGACATGCCTAGTATTAATTTAATGACTTCAAAAATAAAGCTAACCTAGTGTTAGAATTATTAAACAATTATCTTAGCTCTAAGAAATGAGTGAGGAAAAGAAATTAGAAAAATATAAAAGCAAGTGTAAGGAGATTTTTTGCTTGTCGGAATTTGTTAGAGATAATAATAAAAGCTATTGTTGGCCTTAACTATCACCTTAAGCTTTTGGTTCAAGTGGTTCTTTGACATGGTATTAGAGTCTCTTAGACCAAGTGGTCGAGATTTCAAATCCTGACAACCTCATTCGTTGATTATATTTCAGGTGGTTCCTTGACAAATTTGAAGCTAAAAAAGAATAAAGAAACTAAAGGATAAAAAATGGAAGGCAAGGCATCATATAGAGTTAATAAAGAAAGTGCAAGTTTCAACATGGAAAGATTACAAGGAACAACTTATTTATATGGTGAAGAGTTGTCAAATGATACCAGTCATCTCTTGGTCAAGCACAATCACATGGAGGAATCCTACATAATTTATGACCAATATCGAGCGAATAATAGACTTACAACCTCCCACATCTCATTGACCCATGGGTAATAATCAACTCATAAAATATCCAACATGGTATTAGAGATTATTTAGCTTAACAATAAAAAGTGTCTTGGTGGACTAGGTTAGCTAGATAGATTGAAAAGGCTTATTGAGGAAAACCAGAAGAAAGAACATCTATAAGAATTGGAGATGGACATGCCTACTCTCAGTGCACAGAACTAATGATTATTCAAGCTAAGAAATGAGCATCCATGTTTAAGAAAAGAAACTGAACCATCTACTAGATCTTTTATGAAAGAAACACAATCATCAAAATTCTCAAAGAAATATGATATATCCGAAGCATGATTGCTAATAGCATTGACAATAATAAGATAATCAAATTGTATAGGTAACCATTATTCTATATCTAATTTAGAGCTTCACGAATAGCGGAGTTCTAGCTTTCTTTCATACCAGGCTCTTCCTTTTCTTCTAAGAAAGCAACTAACGCTTTCCCCAATGCAGTCCTTTTAGAGAAGGCTTGGCGGGTAGGCACTTAGACTCCTATGAAATAGACATTTTTCTTATTTGTAATAATGATAATTTATAGACTACTAGGCTTTATTTTGCTTATTCACCCTAGCCCCACGCGTGCATTGGTCCGATGTCTTGAACTTTTTCTCTTCAAAGAAGGGAAATAACTAGCCTGACGCTCGATAACCTCTTAGACTAGACAGAGAGGGTTCCCTTCTCCCGCATTTAGGAAAGTCCTTTTTTTTTGTAAATGAAAGAAGCAAGGGTCAATGTAATTGAGGGTGAGAAGGTTCATGAAACCACAACTGTCGCATAAATATCCGGTACGCTTTCCCGATGTCAATCCAATCCCGAAGATGCAAGTCTTTTTCTAACGTCCCACCGGAAGGCGCATAAGAGCTTGTTTTCCAACCGCGGAACGACCTAAAAAGCCATTGAATGATTTTACCTTGTGTTGCAGCACCGACTCCATCACCATCGCCATCTTCAAATCGTCAAAAGTTATTGGATTATCTTTTCTTTCTTTTTGGAGCTCGATGAAAGTAGCTGCTAACAAACCAAGAAGTTCACTTTTCCTTCCATGATTTGTTGTTAACAAAGAAAGAGAAAACTCCAACATGGAAAGATTACAATGAACAACTTATTAGCATAGTGAAGAGTTGTAAAATTACATCAACCATCTTTTAGTCAAGCAGAATCAAATAGAGGAAGCCTACATCATTCATGGACGAACTCGGAGCGAATAATAGACTTGCAATCTCCCACATCTCATTGACCAATGGATGATTAGCTCATAAAAATTGCAACATGGTATTGGAGCTTATTTAGCTTAATAACAATAATAATAATAATACATGGCACACCCTAATTATAAGGTCTTTGCGGACTACGTCAGCACACCAATAGGCTAGCTAGATTGAAAAATCTTATTAAGAAAAATTAAAAGAAAGAACATCGGTAAGAACCAGAGATGAACATGTCCACCCTCCCCGTGTAGACCTAGCAATGACTGCTCGATCTAAGAAATGAGCATCCAAACTCGCTGGATATTTAACAAAAGAAATAGAGCGATATACTAGATCTTTTAAGAAAGAAACACAACCATTAACTATCTCAGAGAAATAAGATATATCTGGTGCAAGATTGTTAATAACATTGACAACAATAAGACAAATAAATTGTATAGGTGGCCTTTATTCTTTAACCAACTTAGATCTTCACGAATAGCCATGATTTTTTATGTAGTTGACTTGAACCACCATTGAAAAGTGGCATTAATTGTTGTTAAACGCAATTGTGATCTCGGAGAAGAAAATCCAAAGAGTAGTGTCCCTCCTCCCAAAAAATCCCAGCGTCTAGATCTACATTATAGTAATTCCTACCTGCCACAGGTTTCCGCCACCTTTGTACAAATTGAGATAGAACCAAGGAACTTCTACTTATTATACTTTGTGCCATATGCCATTAAACTGTGTTTTAAACAAACCACCTAGATAGGACCCTCTTAGCTTCCCACATTGCTTTATTTCGATGACACCAAATGCTCCAAAAGCAAACATTAATTCACCTATTTTCTCAAGAGAAACAAAGTGCATCAAATTTAAAAACCATCCAATAAAATTAACCTTGGCCTTCACTGTAGAGGCATATGTTGCAAATAATTTTTTCCTCCATAAATAATATTTTTTTATCTTTGGTGGAATCTTTAACGCCCTAAATTTATTCCAATTCATTGGATTCACTCTAACTGTATGAGAGTGCAACTGGTCTATAGCCATTGGATAACTCTATTTAGCTGAATTAATTCCTAGTCTATTCGTTAACTAGAACCAAGAATATGCTAATCCAACCTTATTAGAATGGAGTAAATTAGACGATTATCATGGTAATTAAAAATAACATTGACAAGTTTAAAAAGCCAAGAACCATTTAGACGAAGGAGAAATAATACGTCCTCTGAAGGGATGTTTCCACTGAATGAAGTTAAAGTTCTCAGATTCGTTGGCCTAGGAGCTAAGGACTATTCTAAATATGGATGTTGTCACCATTCTCAATTTTATGGCTAAATTGCATTGACGGTCACTGAAGTTAAAGGTCACTCAACTTCATTTTGTTTTTATGAAGTCATTGAACTTTTCTTATATTGTGTAATTAATGTATAATATGTTGTAGACTGTAGAAGATCTGTTACAACATATTTAGGTTGCTTTTAAGGTAAATGTATCTGGTAAAGGTGTCTAGGCTGCTTGTAGGGTAGAGTTGTCTCACTGCCATTAGGGGTAATTTCAGATGTATATATATGTGTGTGTTCATGTAAGATAAAGATTATAGAAATACCATATATAGAGAATTTACATGGTATCAGAGCTTTAGGTTTTCTGGAATAAATTTTTTAGTTTTGTTTTGTGGGTAGTATTTCATAGGGTTGGGTCTCTTGAGTGTATTTCAAGACTTCAATTTATTTCACCACTCCTCCCATCTATATCCTCTGCCTCCGACCAACTCCTCCCTAGAATTTCATTGTCGTTCTTGTAGCATGTTCTCCCCACGCACCGCTTGTCTCATTCTCCGACGTCCTCACATTCCAACTCGTGATGCCTCCTCTTCGACTCCGGTTGGCTATTTCGGCATCAGAATATCATTTTCGACCACCCTGTACATCGCCTTTGTTAGGAAAGTCTTCCTTTTGCATCCGACTCTCTCTTGGCTTCTGTTGTCTATTGTGTTTAATTGTGGGATTTAAGTGTATTGTTTGGGATTTGAGTATAGTAATGCTATTTAAAAAAGGAAAATTACCTTATTAGTTCAATTGCAGAGGGAAGTGAAAAGAAAATTGTCACTAAACTCACTTTAGTCTTTTCTAAAATTACGGATAGAAAATTAATTGGGAGTCAAAACTATACTCAGTGGCAACAAACCATTCGTAGGTTTATCAATAGTGATGACTTAGAAAACCATTTAACTCGTAATCCCCCATCTAAAATAAATGTTGATGCTCGAAAGAAATGGTTAATGGAGGATTATAAACGGTTTAATCAAATTCAAAGCACTCTCGGTCCCATTGTTCATGATGTTGTGACTCATTGTGAGGCTGTCAAGGAATTATGTGAATATCTGAAGTTTCTGTATGCTAACAAAAAGTTTATGTCTCATCTTCATATGTTATTGTTAAAGATTTATCATATAGAACAAAAAAATCAATCTCTTCTGCAATATTATACTAAAGTGAAGCAGGCATATGAAGAAGAGAACATTATGTTTCCTATTGTGCCTGATATGAAATAAATGCAAGCATAGAAGGATCAAGTTGTTGTTAAGAGCTTTCTGACGGGCTTATGTCTTAATTATGATATGGCGCGTACACAACTATTGACTAGTGGGACACTCCTATCTTTCGTGGAAGTCTATTCTTGTTTACTTAACGTTTGTAGAGATGTCATAATGGCTTCTGGTACGTTGTCCTCTAACACACTCGTATTGGTAAGTAATGCTAGTCAAGGTCGTAAAGATGGAGACACTACTCTTCCTAGTGGCAACTGTACTTCCCCACTTACTTGTTATCATAGTGAGGGAGAAGGGCATGTCAAGAAAAATTGTTGGAAATTGCAAGGTAAACTGCCCTAGTACTCGGGACAGAATGCTCCCAAGAGATCTGCAAATATAGCAACTCAAGGTGCAATCGTACCAAACCCATCCTCCATCACTATTATGCAGATGTGGTTTCTCTGGTTCAACAATTATCTGTGACTTGTGATGTAGAACAACCATCAACCTCAACCTCCACTTTGGCTGATAGAGGCAATCATGCTAGATGTCTATCCACCTCCTCTCGTAGTTGGGTCATTGACTTTGGTTCTACAGACCATATGACTGGCAATACATGTATTCTTTCCTCTTTTCAACACCCGGTCAATTTTTTTTATCTGTTATGTTAGCCAATGGCTCAACTGTTTCTGTAATTGGACAAGGGACCGCTCGCCCAACATCTACTATTCCTTTATCATTTGTTTTGTGCTTACCTAATTTTCCTCTAAACTTGTTATCTGTCAGCCAACTTACTAAGACTCTTAAATGTTGTGTTATCCTACCCATTGTCTTTTTTAGGATCATGGGACGAAGAAAATGATTGGTAGAGGGAGCTTGGTGAATGGATTGTATGCTCTTGATTCAACTTATGGACAAGTGTTGAGATCCATTGCCTGCACAAGCTAGTCTCTTTTACAACTTCACTGTGAATTTGATCATCCTTTGTTTTCCGTTTTGCTGAAGTTACATCCCAGTCTTCTGCAGAGTTCTACTCTAGAGTGTGAAGCTTGTCAATTTGCTAAGCATCATAAAGATTTGTATCGGCATCGAATCAATAAGCATATCAAGTCATTCTTTTATTTGGTGCACACTGATGTATGGGGCCCGTGTCTTGTTGTCTCCAAACTTGGTTTTCGTTATTTTGTAAACTTTGTGGATGATTATTCTTATGTTACTTGGCTTTATCCTATAAAATATCTTTCAGAATTGTTTACTATCTTTTGTGCCTTTCATACTGAGATTCGCCAACAATTTAACAAATCTAATTATATTTTACAAAGTGACTATTCTAAAGAATATGTATCTAGCAATTCCCAGTCATATCTTTCCCAGTATTGTACTATTCATCACATTTCTTTCATCGTTACCCCTCAGCAAAACAATGTGACTGAACATAAGAATTTTCACTTACTAGAAGTTGCTCGAGCACTGTTGTTTCATATGTATGTTCCCAAAGCTTTTTGGATAGATGCGATTTCGAGTGCCTATTTTCTTATCAACCGAATACCCTCTTCAATCCTTAACGGTCAGATTTCATATTCCCTTCTTTTTTCCTCATCTTCTTTGTTTCCACCCACACATCGTGTTCTTAGGTGTACTTGTTTTGTTCAAGACACACAACCACAAGTCTCCAAACTTGATCCCAAATCATGTGCATCTTTGTGGGTTATCCTCGGACTAGTGTCAAGTTCTTTCTATGGTTTGGTATCAACTTTTTCTGTTAATTAGTCAAGTTCTTTTGACGATGATTATCTTGTTTATACTGTAAGTGAGGAGGTGGTTTATGTTCCTTGCAAACCGGTTGTACGTCAAGTTTATTTCTGATGCGTTGTCACTCAAGTACTGCAACTTCTTGTGCTCCAGTTGCTAGTGTTTCCTCTCATGATTCGTCTCCAGATCCTTCCCCATCTTCAACTCCTAGCCTTCACCTTCCTATCCCTCAATAAAAAGGTACTCGCCAATGCACTTACCCAATTTTTTCATTTGTATGTTATGATGTGTTACCACCTTGCTCCAATTCTTTTATGGCCTCTTTAGATTCTGTTTTTGTTCCTTCCTCCCTCCCTCTCTGAAGCACTGAATCATCTTGGATGGCTTAAAGCAATGCAAGAAAAAATGCATACTTTTGAACAAATCATACTTGAGATCTTGTGTCTCTTTTGTATCACAAACATGCTATTTGTTGTCCATGGGTGTTCAGTGTCAAATTCAACCCCGATGGTTCTATTGCTCGGCTGAAAGCTCACTTGGTTGCAAAAGTTATGCTCATACTTATGGCATCGAATATTTAGAGATAGTTTCCCCTGTTGCCAAACTCTCCTCCGTACGATTGTTTGTTTCCTTGACTGCTACTTACAACTGGTTTGAAAATGTGTTGTGCAACACCTATACGTAAGAAATGATGCTTAAATTGGTATAAGTTCTTAAAGGATTCACATACTGACCTAATATTGTTGAGTGATTGATTAGGACATCTAACGAGGTGGTTGAGTTAGATCCAAGAACTCATGTTCTGTCAATGATTGAGGAAAATTGCATTGGAGATCTATATCATGTCACAGCAGAGAACCTGCAGGCTGCCGTCAGAAACATTTGTTAGTGAACTTGGTTACTCCAGGAAGAAGTTATTATACATTAGTTCATATGGCATTTACTCATGAAAAGCATTAGATGTTCGAATTTATAGAGGCCAAGGACATTTTGCCTACAAATATGTAAAGGGGGAAGCTTATGTTTACAGGTATCATATACTGAATAGATTCTATGTTAGCACAGACACTTCAAGTTAGTAGCATTTCTACGTTTCGTGTCCATGTCAGTGTCCGTTTCATGTCGGTCTCTCTATTTTATAAAGGTTATGTTTTAGAAATAACCTTTCCCGTGTCCGTTTCTATGTCCATATCCATTTCTGTGTCCCTGTCCGTGTCCGTGCAACATAGGATTCTGTTAATGGCAAGATTTTTCAGGTTAAAGCTCGTGTAGCATTGCTAGCGAGTAACAGGAGATTTTAAGATCTGTAACTCGTACTCGAGTTACAAACCTTGTGATACTTAATCTTAGCTTAACAATAGGAGTCAGATGAACATCTGTGGTTCATTTTAGATCTTTGTGATTCAGTATCGGCTACAAGTTCATTTTAGATCTTTGTAAGATATATTCTGGGCAATGTCCTCCATGTTTAGATACGTCTATAAACTTCGTGTGCAAATATCTGTTGCTCCAAGTTTGCATTTCTCTCTGAATCAACCTTCATTTGACACTTTTGAGTCATATCCTTTTAATGCAGTAAACTATGCTATTTGTATGCCCTTTTCTGTTAAATGTTGCTACTACTTGACCATATGAAATGAGAAGGGTTTCAGAGATTTTGATAGTGCTTCTGACAGCAGAGAGGCAGGAGATTTCAAGCTGAAATTTGACGGTGGAATGGAGCGGATATTGGATATCATCTGCTGGTGACTTGAGCTTTCAGTTGAAAAACTGATTTAGATATTCCCTACTTGCTCCTGACAAGATCATCTTTTCTTTCGGCTTGTAGTTGCCCCTATTTTTCTTTTCCTCAATGGCCTATGTCTTTCCTGGCTGGTATAAATAATCTATAGATAGATTTACCTTTCATAGATATCTGGAGTCCCATATCGTTTGATTATTGATGACAATCATATTTGGTTGGTATCGTGAAATAGGATTGGCAATTTCTGACACGAAAACACGATTTACAGAGACAACCCGACTAACACACGATTGACATGAAAATAAATTTTCTAACATTTATAACATATGGTTCATATATATGAGATAACATGATTTTGACACGAAACACGAAATTGCCACCTCCTGTGATATGACAGCTCTCGAGCCATCAAGCTAGTATGAGACAAACAGGTAAGAATGTAAGGACCATGTTCGGAATGGGTGGCGCCGAAGTAGAAGGCCTGAATCTGCCCTAAAGCATGATGATGGTTAGGAATGAACTGAATGCCATGTTGGAAATGATGAAAAAGAGACTGTGGCTTATTAGTAAGATAAGAATCCATAACATACAGTTGCATTTTAAAGCAGTGAAAGTTGGATTTTGGCCAAAGCAAACAATATCTACGTAAGATTGGGGTATGATGTTACAAAAAAAAACGTCTAGAAGGCTTGGCATAGGCTTTAAGGGGCTCATTTGGGTTCGGGAGAGGGGATTATCAGGCATGAATGACAGATGAAGCGAGTTTCCTTCCACTGATTACATGTTTTGGTTGATATCTAGAGGTCCACGCAAGTCTGTCCATAATAGTATCCTCAACCATTTCAAGGATCTTTATTCACCAGAACTTGTTATTTTTACAGGTTGTACTTCTGGACAGTCTTTCAGAAAGGTTCTTACAATGTTCGAACAAAAAAAACTGCTTTTTTTATTAACTTAAGGAAAGGGAGGAAGGCTTTACGACAATATTAGATAGTATAGATATCAAGTTGATTGTTGAAATGATAATTGATACAACAGAAGAAAGGGTCAACATGTGTTAAATGTCTCATATTGTTTATTTGGAGAGCTACATAACTCCTTATGGGAGAAGTAACTGCCTAACTGCTCTTGCTTGCGTCGGTAATCAGTTTCGCACTAGGTTACATCTGACCGAGAATGGGTCAATATTGAGATCAAATATCGGTTACATCTGTCAGAAATTAATATAAGATCTAAGATTTGGCCTTAACGGTCGAGGGTTCGAGTCCTTGCAACCTCATTAATCGTGGAATTAAAAACACATGGTAGGATATGGGCATGTGTTGTGCACGCTACAAGCTCAAAGGGTATTTGCGTGTGGAGGTGTGTCAGAGATTAATAAAAGATCTATGATTTGGTCTTAACTATTAGCTCGATCTTTTAGTTCAGTAGATTCCATGATAACATGGACTGAAACCAATAAGGTTATGAAGGAAAAAGACAACCATCACTATGTTACTAAGCTCAACTACGAACCCAACTGTGCACATAACCTCTTAACAGGCCAGTCAAGTATTTGAAAGAAAATTCACCAATGGGGGAGAATACGGTAGCATGCCTACTTAAACAGACTCAAGATTCAATGATATATTTGAAAAATATTTCTTGATTAAGCACATTCTGCAACTATTGCTATTTCTATTTCTTTCATGTAAATTCATTGACCGAGCTCCAGGATGTAATATGATCATAAACTAAAGATACATGGGTCAATATTTGACTCTCAAGACACATTTTACAGTTTGTGACTTGATGCATCTAATTAATACAACACCTTCACTATGTGAAACCTTCATTTGATGGCTAATGGCCTGCTATTTTTATTGTGTTTCTGTTTGCTAATTCTGACAGACTACGGAAGTTGCGGGTTTCGCAAATCTCAGAGAAAATTATGGAAACTGGGAAACTTGGAATTTATTTAAAAGCAGAGAAAAAGAAGTAATTACGTACTTTGAGTTCTGAAGCTGGATGCACCAGCTGATTACTTTCCTCTTTCTGCTTGTTGTACCGTTCAATAATTGTGTTCATACTGAAATGGCAACAAAGTAAAAATAAATATTATGATTCTGCATGTCATATATGCCATTTTACAAGCATATATCATCGAATATAAGATATAGGATGTTTGTGCAAGTATTCATTTTACTTATTGAGATGAATGTGTTCAGTCTCATTATATTAATTTGTAGTTTTGTAACTTCCTGTTTTACTCATAAAGAAAGATAGAAATACAGTTGATATAAGAATATATATTATATGAGTTAATATTTTGAAACCACGAGCTTTATTATGTTCAATTATGTGTTTAACCCCATCTCCTATCAACTTGTAGATTTACTATTGTTACAAAAATAAATACTTTGCTTGCAATAGTTAGATTGCAGTAGTTTTGTAACTTCCTATTTTACTCCATTAGAGCATCTCCAACAGCCTCTTCAATTGGCTCTTAAGTTAAAATTTGAAGAGGGAGAATAAAAAATCAGCTCCAACAGCCTCTTAGTGGCTCCTCAAATCACTAAGAGTCTTTCCATCATCTCTCTCCACCTCTTAGTACCTCCTAACTTCATTTTTTATTAGTAATTTATTATGGATGAGTCTCTGAGATGATATATCTTAACCACTCTTAATATTATTTTTAGAGAGCTCACTAAGAGTCTCTTGGACATGCTCTTAGTTTCTTTTTCTATTTAGATTATAATTAGGGAAAAGATAAAAAAAGAAAAAAAAGAATTTTTTTTCCTGGATTTACAAATAGAGAAATCAATGTAGTACAACGTAAGCAAAATAAGTGTAAATTACAATTCTTTCTCCTCTTCAGCCTTGCAAAGTGTTTTAGGTTCCAAGATTGGGGCGTATGTTTAAGATGAAGTGCCCAATATTACTATAAATAAGGCAGATTCAAGTCTGTCCAAGAGCAAAACATCATAGGCTTCCTTTTCCACCTAGGCCCTTTTATTACATTACAATGTAACAATGAAAGTTCTAATGTAATCAAAATTGTTATGTGAATGACCATTTGATTGATAAATTGTAAATAATTAATGAAATCTAATTATTATTACAATAGTAATATTTGCTGCGTTAAATATAGTTATAAAATTTTATTCATACAATTAAAATTAACGAAAAACAAAAAAAAATGAGAAAAACGTAAAAATACAGAAAACATTCGTAAAAAAATACGAAAAAGATAAAACTAAAAAAAAAGGATTGAATAACAAATATTACGACATGAAAATATTATATGTAACATTTTTTATTCAATTAATTATCCAACCTAGTGAATTTTGGTACTAATATATATGTAACCAAACTAGTGAATTTATGTTATTTATTCTCACCTTTTTATAGCTTTAATCATGTATTTGTAACTATAAAAAACCACAAAAAAAAATATATACGATTAATTTAGTTGTATGCTTATACAAAAAGAAAAGGATATATCTGCATAGGAAGATTAGGATGTTTATATACAGTAGTGCTCACCTGGATCCTGAATGACCAAATGAATTTGGTCATCCACCGTTAGATTCAAGCTTATTAGAATCATGTGGTAGAAATTCAAACCATGCTTAGATTTAATAAGCTTGGATCTAACGGTAGATGACCAAATTCATTTGGTCATTCACTATGTTTATATAATTGTGTGGCTAACCTTTGCAGTTTTATATTTGTTAATTTTGTTCGTATTTCCCGTTTTTTTGTTTTTTTTGTGTTTTCACGTTTTTTCATTTTTCATATTTTTATGTTTTTCCTATTTTTCACGTTTGTTTCTCATTTTTTTAATTTTTCGTGTTTCATATTTTTTTCTCATTTTTTTGTGTTTTTCAAGTTTTTCCACTTTTTCCATTTTCATTTTTCCTTGTTCTTCGTGTTTTTCTCGTTTTCTGTTTTGCCGTTTAATAAGAATTGTGGATAATAAGTATTAATAATAAAAATAAAAGGGCTAATAGTAATGAGAATTGATGTCTATTTTTTGTATAAGGCCCATAAGTTTGTAAGGGAAAATTGAGTAGTGTAATTGGGATTCCATTACAACAAAAACAATATACCTAATCCATGTTTGGTAATGAACATCATAATGGACATTCCATTACAACACTTATTACGGCATACGAAATGAGGTCTTAATTCATGAACTACAACACACGAACTACAACTTAGATGTTTAGGGTCCTTATCAAATATTTCCATATACATACATGTGATAACTATTTTCTTTAGTTGATCATTTTACTAGGGCCACTTGGGTCATTTTGTACAACATATATGAAACATAGGTCTTTAATGCTATTGAAAATTTTATTAACATGATAGAAAAACAGTTTTGGGTAGAAATGAAACAAGTTAGAAGTGACAATAAATACTAAGTACGTATTTAACATTGCTTTTTTCAGGTCCTAAAAGCAGCATATGGTAAATGAAAATTTGGTTTCCTTAAAAGTTGAGAAAGCTGTTTTTTAGGAAAAGCTACAATTTGCAACTTTTAGGGAACATAAGTGTCACAAGTTATCAAGAAAGCTGATATTAATTTCTTTTTTTACAAAAATAATCATAACTTTTAATATAACTTAATATTATATATTTGTTATTTCTTTGACTTTTAGAACTTTTATTTTGTTTTTACCAAACACCCATCAATATTTTCCCACAACATCCAACACCCTCCCCCTAGTAGGTTATATTGAGCAATTTGACATTGTTTTCCCATAACCTAAAAGCAGTTTTTCCAGTTACAAGCAGCGTTTGGTAAATACAAAATTGCCTTTCTGGAAAAACTACAGCTATAATTTGTAGCTTTTAGAGAAAGCAACTTTTACAACTTAGGAGAAAAACTGATATTATTATTTTTTTACATAAAAATAGTCTTAACTTTCAATATAACACAATATCTATATTTTTTATTTTTTATTTCTTGACTTTTTCCCACAATCAACTTTTTCCTACAACACTTTCCCCCATCACATTGTATTGACACAACAATACAAGGTGTATAATTCATTTTCAATCCAAAGGTATATTGCATTAAAAGATCATGCACTTCCTCAATGTTATAGTTGAGAGAAAACATAGGCAGTTGCTCAAAATTGCTAAAGCTCTACTATTTCAATCTTCATTACTTATAAAGTATTAGGGGGAAGCTATATTTTTCTCTAATGCTATTGTTAATGATTTTCCAACCAAAGTGTTCCATTTTGATCTATTATGTGGCAAAGCACCAGATTATACAAAGTTCCATATTTTTGGTGATACCTTATAACGATACATTTCCTCTTAGAACACATCTTGTTGATTTATAGGTTTTTCTAAAGGGGGGAAGGGTTATAAGGTGTTGAATTTATAGACAAAGAAGATACAAGTGTCAAGGGATGTATTGTTTGAAGAAACTACTTTTCCTTTTTCTATTACTGGCAAAAAGGTGGTAGATGGTATCATAGAAGCATTACTACAAAAACCTTTTACTCCCGATTTCACATACTTCCAAAGTTATTCCTTCTAGGACTTCTTTTCCAACATCTATTCCTGTTGAGACTGAGTCTCATAACTCTGAAAATAGAAGGACATCTAGCAGCGTTAGCAAGAAGCTTACAAGGTTAGAATACTTTGTGTGCAAAGTTGATACTTATGTAGAGCTTCCAAATATATGATCTTTCTCTTTTAATCACACTTCCTTCATTTCCAACATATCTGAAACTAAGGAACCAAAAAGTTTTATAGAAGTTTGTTAGGATCCTAGATGGGTAAAAGCTATGAAAGACGAGCTTGAAGCATTAGAGAAGAATAATACTTTGGGAGTCTATTTCCTTGCTACCAAACAAGAAAACCATAGACTCCAAAGGAGTTCTTAGAGTGAAATTCAAACCCAATGGTGAACTAGAAGTTTCAAGGCCAGGTGATGCGGCTGAAGAATTGACTCGCAAGTTCTTGAAACAATTTGCTAAATTTTAATTTAGTGGCAGTTTAGAAATTTCTGAGTCTTTTTTAGTTTCGGGTTTTTTTTTTTTTTTTTTTGAGTTTTCAGAGCCTATTTGGGTGGAAACGGGCCATCCAAAATGAATCACATCATTGCATTGTGGTTGGTCTTTTTTGGCCGAATTCATTCGTTAGGCCTCCGAAAATGCAATTTACTATTTTTTTGGGTTTCTTTGTAATATCTAGCTAAGTTTTTTCATATTGCGTAGAAAACAGTCATCTTGCTATTTAAGAAGCATTTTACAAATGTAGGAGACAACTTTTGACATTCCATAATACTATTTGGCCTTTTCCAGAATTCTTTGAAATTTGAAAGTTGATTAACGGGTATTCGTTCGTGATCAACGTTTGTTAACGTTTGTGATATTCTTGATGCGTCACCAGGTCACTGGCTAAAGGTTACAATCAGATCCAATGAGTTTATTATCATGAATCTTTTAGCCTTGTGGCTAAGAATGGGACTGTTAGAGTAACATTGGATATTGCTTCAACAAATCAGTGATTATTCACCAAATAGATGTAAATAATGCATACTTGCATGGTTCATTGGAAGACAACGTATTTTAACACCTCTTGCTAGATATGATAAATTTCCTTAAGGGAAAGTTTGCAAATTAATCAAGTCTTTATATGGACTAAAGCAGGCATGCACACATTGGCACAAGGAAATTTCTAGTACACTGGTTAGTTTTGGTTTCAGAAGATCAAACTATGATCATTCAAATTCATTAGGGAAGATACAAGTTATGGTCCAACTTTTCTTGTCATTTACATAGATGACATACATTAGTTATAAAGTTCTCCTGGACATCAGATCCTTGAAGTCAAAAAAATTCTTCATCAAGTTTTCACTATTAAGGACTTAGGTCGTATAAATACTTTCTAGGCATTGAAGTTGCCAGATCAGAAGTTGCTTGTTCACAAAAGGTTCTAAGTCATCATGCTATATTACATGCCATGAAGAACATGGGAGTTATGCAGAAGTTGTTTGTTCACAAAGGCTTCTTTTGATTTATATTATTAGGTTTCACTCAAAGCCCTAGTTTTTATTTTATAGTATGTGTATTTTATCAAGTAATTGATTTATTAATATTCAAGGAAACAACATTGGAATTGGAAGACTTCCACATTAAATCATACTTCAAGGGTAATTTTGTTTACTGTTTTATGCTGCTGTTGCTTTTAATGTTAATCTGTTTAACAACCCTAAAAGATTCTTTCCACATTTCCAGAAAAATAATAATTGAACTTACTAAAATTTTCGCTGGTCTGATTCCTAATATATTAAGACTTTTGTTCAACATACACATAGGCTATATAGTTGTAATTTTGTGTTTGTATCTCTTATGAAATCAAAGAAAGTGATGATCATTGAAATGCAATGCAATGCGATGTAAATTTTAATTCATCCATGTAATTTTAATGGTGGGGAGTGGTATGATATTGATTTGAGGGTAGTGTAGTGTGAGAATTTTTCTGTGATATTAATACGGGTTGAATACGGTCTTGAGAGGGACGCCACGATAGAAGGTTTGAGTAAGTAACAACTCTAAGGGATTGTGGGAGGAAAGATAAACCGAATCTTACATCGAAAAATTGAGAGAAAGGTGTTAGGCTATAAACTGCGATGTGATGTGTTTCAATAAATGTAGATATGTTTTAAAAGTGTGAGTACTATGAGATTTGATCCAAAATCGACAATATCTACATGGTATTGAAGTAGGTTGTTACATATAATAAAGTTCAAGTTAATCAAAATAAGATGAGACCATAGATATGGTTTTTGATGGAAAAGATAAAAGGTATTGTTATGCAATTAGTTTTGACACTCGTTTCTTGTTTTTAAGGGTAAAAGCAGCAAATAAGGTATAAGACTGCTTTTAATTCATTTTGCTGTCTACTGGGACATTGGCTATCCGGGAGGTATTGAACTGGTTATATCGCAAAGAGTACCCATATCGAGGTTCAAAGTGATTGTCATGTGGTTGTTAATGCTATTAAAATAAAAAACTGGACTTATCCCATTTTTCTTATATATGTCATTCTTGATTGTACTATCTGTTTTGTTAGATGTTCAGCTTAATATTGTATGTTTAGATCTCCATATCTTGTACATCTCAGCTTGTATTGTATACAAGTAATACAATGGTATCCCTCATTGCCATTTCTCATATCTTCCTTAGCAAACCTACTCATGACACAATTTTTATTTCAACTTTAGCACATTAATTTGTGCCCCTAACTTATTTTTCTTTTTTTTTTTTTAATTTCACACAAAATATAACCCTCTTTAACATTGCATGTTGTGAATAAAATCGTCAAAGAACAGTCAAGATTTGGGAAAAAGAAAACACAGAATCCGGATTGAATTTTATGAGCCAAAATAACAAGTCTTGTCAAATACTAGAGAAGCTCTATTATGATCCCGATCCACCGGACCTTAGCAATGAAAATAAGATTAATTTCATCTTAACCAATCATTTCTTAATGAAATGTATGTCTTTTTTTTTCATCGGCCCGGTCTATTGCACTCGATCCAGTTATCTGATTTCGCAAGCTCTCATAAATGGCAATGAAGGATACCTTAATTTGTATACAAGCTGAAGATCATATATATATACATATACACAAAAGAATACAAGTATATCTCAGTGATATATCTTCAACAGTACTAAATGGTTAATCACAAGTCATCTATGCCCTTACCAGAAGTGGCCTTTTCTCTTTAATAAGCTTGATTACATAGATAAACTGTAAAATGAGATGCAAATACTACTTAATTAGAGCTTTTTAAGAAAAGTTTTAGTAGTCATTCACCATATTTAGATTGAGACAAAAGTTCAATAACCACTAAAGAACAATTAATATTTGATGTACTATTGGATAAACAACCATAACACATGATTACTGGTCAAAATGTTTAAATATTCCAGACATATTTCATCGGTTTCTCAACAACTTACTTCTTCGTTACTTGGAAATTAATCAGTACTATAAAAGCCAATAGATTAACAGTTAATCATTCTTAGTTAGCTTATTTCTCAGTAAAAAAACTCAGACAATAAAGCACTTTGATTAAACATAAAACTTTTGAAAAGCACATTTAAGATTAGAGATAAACCTAAATGAAAAACAAATGTTTATAATACTCGCGGGAGTAATACACTCGACCAATAAGATCGACAATGAATAAATATCTTCTTGTGTAAATTAGGGGTAATTATTTAACCAAAGGAAAAGACTTCATCTGCAGATACTAATAATATATGAACTAGTTTAAATAACAATCTGACTAATCTGACCATCTTTACCCTAATTATCTGAATATCACATGCTAAACTTAACCAAGTTGTATACTTTATTCATATATTTTCAGTTAAAACATTAAATTGTTTCTCATTTTTTACTTGATTATATAAAATTTAAACATGTATTAAACTCTAAGTAATCTTATATATTGATTAGAGATAGAAATCTGACCTAGAACTTGCATAATCATAGAGCTTCCCAGTACTGGAAAAAATAATGACTCCAACTTCAGCATCACACAGGATTGAAAGTTCCTTAGCTTTCTTCAACAATCCATTTCTTCTTTTGGAGAAAGTAACTTGCCTGCTCGTCGAATTATCGATCCTTCGAATCACTATTTTTCCTCTCCCCATTTCCTAGATCCAAGAACACATCTCAGAAAAAACAGCTTTCACTAAATTTCAACAGAAAGACTCAAAATTTAAGTCAAACCCAAGCTAAAAATTTCAAAACAACAAGAAAAAAGACTGAAAATGGATTAGGGCTGAAGATGTGTAGAAAAATAACATAGGAAAAAATCCAAAAAAAGAAAAGAAACAAAAAAAGGAAAAATTAAAAATAAAACTTACTTGTTTTGAGTTTAGGCTGGAAGAGGAAAGCAGGAAAAATAAAAGGCTGAAAACTAAACAAATATTAAGACAGCAGAGTCTTTATATGGAAACCTTAAACTGGTTTCTTTCTTAAACTAAAACCACTTGGCTGTTTTCTATTTCACACTTCTTTCCCTTTTTCTCCGAGTACATAAACTTACTATACTCGCTTTCTCGAATGGACAACTGTAACCTTGGTTTTTGGACCACTGTTAGAGAATCTATGAGACGGGGCGGAAGACTGTTATGGACAAGCGTCGGCTGTTAATAGCGAGTAAGATGATAATGTAGTCGAGCAAGTGTAGGAAAAGGCCATCCTCGTACCGGATTCGTTGGTGGTTTGATAATTGCAAAAGTAATTGCTGTATTAGGCTTATAGATTATCGACACGTTTTCTTTCCTAAACCGAGGGCGCTATGAGCTCATTTGCTGTATAAAATAGTTTTTTTTTATACAAATAGAAATTAATTATTTAATTTATTCAACAGCAAAAGGAATTCGTAATCAAACATATCTTTTATTTTTTTTAAAAGTAAGCTAACATTATTAAATCTTTCTGATAATGGCAAAGAACCTTTTTTAGGAGATACATGGTTAATCAATAAGATTTTATTTACCAAGTTGTTTTAAAATAAGAATATTTAATTAATATTGTTATCATACACCTAATTCAAACTAACATAAACAATATATACAAAATTAAAAGATAAATATTTTTTTAGATCCATTATCTTTTCAATTTTTACTAAGTTGATCTTTCAATCATAATTGCATACATTAATGAAATAAATAAGTAAACAACAGTAAAAAAAAATAGAATAAACAAACACCTACTAAAAATTATCAAAGAAAATATTATTAAATCTTACAGACCGATCAGATTAAACTTTTGGATGAATAGTCATTGTAAATTAGTGTTCAGTCTAATAATATAAATTATCTTACAATTTAAGAGCCCATATTAACAAAAAAAAAATTTAAAAGTTCATAGACTTCTACCACTACAAGAAAAAATGTTATCACTGACGGCAACAATCCATTGGTGATGGACAAATTTGCATCAGTGATCATTATCATCGACGGAATTCCGACAGATTCACCTGTCTCGGTATTGACCTCATAGGTAAGCAGCTGCGAGAAATTTCTACCGATGCAAAAAGTTTACCGACACAAATTGTAGTCGGCGTTATGCGTGAAATTCTGACTAATTTTAGTAGGTGGTTGTCGGAGATTCCAACCCACATGTGTCAGTGATTTATTTTCTGGAATATTTATATAAATAATTCACTGATGGATAATGCGACCAAAATGCGTTGGGAATTGTAAATCATTTTAAATTAATTTTATATTTTCTTTTAGTCACTCTAATATATATATATATATATATATATATAACTGTAAATAAATGCGATTGACAGATGTGTCTAATTTTTAAATACGTCTGACAGCTATGTCTAATTTGAAAAAAATTTGCGTGTTTGGATATTAAAGTTTATAAAAAATATTATTAAATCTTATAGAGTGATAAGATTAAATTTTTTGGATCAAATAGTCATTGTAAATTAATGTTAAGTCTGATAACATAAACCATCTTAGAGTTTAAGGGCCTATATTAACAAAAAAAATAATTGTTATAGGCTTCTAAGTGTTTTTTTTTGTCGTCGTCGTGGTCATCATATATATAACTGTAAATAAATGTAACCGATAATTGTGCCTAATTTAATTTTTTTTTTGACATGTTGAGATATTAAAGATTATAATAAAAAACTATTATTAAATCTTATAGACATACAAGATTAAACTTTTGGATTAAATAGCCATTGTAAATTAATATTCGGTCTAATAATATAAACCATCCTAGAGTTTGAGGGCCTATATTAACAAAAATTTGAAAAGTTCATAGGCTTTTAGATTTATTTTTTAATTATATATATATATATAATTATAAATAAATGTGATTCACATATGTGTCTAATAAAAAAATGTATTTTCATATATTAAAGATTATAATAAAAATATTATTATAATTTTATAAATTTTTTTGTTCAAATAGTCATTATAAATTAATGTTGGATCTAATAATATAAACCATCTTAGAGTTTGAGGGCCTATATTAACAAAAAAATTTAAAAGTTTATAGACTTCTATGTTTATTTTTTAATTTTATATATATATATATATATATATATATATATAACTATAAATAAATGTGACCGACAGCTGTGTCTAATTTAAAAACAAAAAAATTGCATGTTCAATGTTAAAGGTGATAACAAAAAAAAAAATTCTTAAATCTGATAAGGTTAAGCTTTTGGATTGAATAGTCATTGTAAATTAATGTTCGGTCTATATATATATAACTGTAAATAAATACGACTGACAGCTATGTCTAATTTGAAAAAAAAAAAAATTATATATTTGAATATTAAAGATTATAAAAAACTATTATTATACGATGAGATTGAACTTTTGGATTGAATAGTCATTATAAATTAATGTTCAGACTAATAATATAAACCATCTTTAAGGGCCTATATTAGCAAAAATTTGAAAAAAGTTTATAGGCATCTTTTTTATTTTGTCATCCTATACATATAATCGTAAATAAATGCGATTGACAGCTGTGTCTAATTTAAAAAGTATTATTGGATTGCGTGCTCATGATGCATCTCAATTTTTATTGGACAAATAAAAAGAAGACATAAAGTGATTGACCAACTGATTCGCAGTCATTAATACACATTACCCTATTTTTAAAATATATCAGAAATTGAGATGCGCTTCTTTCCTGTATAAATTTATCTCTCTCACCATGAATATGTAACTACATATGAAATCAATTTTATCAAAGTCTTGGAACTTTCATTTCTTCAAAATTTTGTATCCGTACTAGTAGTATGAGATTAAATCGTACAAAATGGAATTCATGTATATATTAATAGTGGTAACAAGTTCATAAAGTGAAGAAAGAATAGATGAGGTTGTTGGTTGGTCTGCCAATAGTATTTTATATAGTGAAATTGTGAAAAAAGTGAACTATTTTGGGTAAGAAATAGAAAGATGATCAAAGGTTTCCAAAAATGGTAAATGGATTAAGTAAAAGCAAGTTGCAAATAGTTTCTTGTTTCAAGGTCGTTAGTTGGAAGTTGCAACTGTCAGCCATCAAAGTTCCCATCAAACTTCTTGTAAAATTCTTAAGAATGTAAAAGGACAAAAGGAATATCAATTTACTACTATCAAGTAGTGCTACTTACTTCGCCTAAATGGAATCCACTTTTTCACTTTTTAATTTGTTTTGGGAAATTGTATAGCTAATTTTCAATTTAGATATCTAATTTTGTTTAATTAGGGAGTTATATAATATATGTGAGGTAATTCTCTCGCTTCAAAATATACCATTTGAACAAGTTAGAACTTTGTTTACATGCTATTAGAACCTTATTTCAATATTGGATCTCTTGATTCACATTTTAAATGATTTGAATGTGTGGTGTGCGTTACATTATCACACATTGTTTAATTAGAGAGTTATATTATATAGATATTTATATATATTTGAGGCGATCCTTCCCTCTGAGATATTTGTTACGAAATGAATATACAATCAAATTCATTCTTACTAGAACTGCCATCGCCACTGAAGTCTCAAACAAAATCTCCTATGGCCTTCATAATCTCTATACTGAACTCGAAGATATCAATGTGACTCTTCAGAAAGCTACTGAAGAGCATACTACTGAAAAACTAGAGTCAATCTTGCAGTACTGTTGAGATAATCGAAAAGACATTGAACTTCTGTATCAGAAGATCTCCATTATTTCCAAGCAGCACAAGACATTGGACAAAAGTCTAATCAGTATCTTTTAGAAGTATTCACACTCCCTTACTACCTTTGCTCTCTGGAATACTAAAGCTCTTCAACTTTTTCTCACTGAAATGAGCAAGCACGATAATTTCCTTCCAGCTTAACTCTCGACAATCTACATCTACCTTCGTTGATGTCTCTTCTCACCCAATTGTTGATGACAAAAAGGGAGAGAAAGAAAAAGAGACAAAACCAAGACTCGCAAATCTAGAAGAAGACCAAATCCAAAATCCAAAACCAACTCAGTAGAGTCTAGGTATTTTGCTATAGGTTTTTAAGTTGTTAAACTTCATCCCTTCATGTAACAATGTACTTCTTATAAGAAATTATCACAATATGAATTCTGAATTACTTACTCTTATGATTAAAAAAAATTATACTTATGAATATCTTTTGAATTGTTCTATCTTATGTCATGTTCTAATGTGTTCTTCTGAACCTTTCAAAAGCATCCTTAAACTTTGACTATGTTCAGCTCTGATATTTTTTAACTTTGATACTTTTCACTACTAGGCTCTGAACCTTTGCTATTGAAATTGTTAAACCTCTGAATGTTTTCTTTTTAGCAAAATTCAGTAGCTCAACCCTTATGGTGGAGTATTCAAAACCAAAATAAGTAAAATCTATTCATTGCTCTGAATATTTTTATCATCATCAAAATTGGGGAGATTGGTAAAACTCAATTTTGATGAAGTTTTTATTATGACAAAAAATTATATTAAGGAATTAGATCCCTCAAATTTATTTATAATTTAGAATTATACTTTGTCTTATTAATCTAACAATTGTGTTTAAGTGATTAAAATTGCATAAGGCATTAGAGGCTAATTCCAAAAGATAGCAAAAAGGACTTAAGCAGATTAAAGGCCCAATCGAAAGAAAGCTAAAAAACAGAAGCCAGAAGCCCATGTTGCAAAGTCAGACAAAAGACTTTCCCAATCTGGAAAAAGTCAGAAGAAAAAAGATTCTGTCAGAACTATCACCGATATGTAAATGCCCAATATGCAGGCTGTGGAATCAGAATTTAGAAGAAGATCATTAGATGAAGTTCTCAACAGTCTTCTAAAGGAAGAAATAGCTAGTTTCCTTAAATGGAAATATGGGCGCAGCTGTTAGAAGCTCCAGAGAAGAACAAAAGCTACTTCTTCTCAACGACCGGCTACTTTGAAAGCTCTGATGAAACACAATTTTCATAGAGTTTTTTATTATGACAAAAATAACAATTAAGGAACTAGATTCCCAAGATATTTAAATTCAGAATTGAATTAAGTTATTTTTAATTCTAATATATTTGTTGATTGTTTATTTTAACTCGAAGCATAAAACAAAAGCAACTTAAAAGGCCTTAAAATAATTAAAGGCCCAAGCCTAAATATGGCCCATAACCCAAAAACGGAACCAAAAGCATGTGACAAGCAGTCAACTCAAGGTGTTCCAAATATAGGAAAAACGCAGAAGATAAAAAAAAACTTTATCAGTCACACGTCTCTCTCTATCAACCAAATAAGGAAAGACGCAAACTGCAAGTCTGCAAAGTCAAAAGTCAGAAGATGATCATTTGACGCGCGACTCAATGATCGGCATAAGCTTGATTTCATAAACGACACCTTTCCTTTGGATAAATTGGCACAGTGGTCAGAAGCAAGACAGACGTTTTCCCTTCAATGACTCTTTTGAATTCAAACAGACTTCTTCAAATGCTTCACCTATAAAAGCCAACTCCAAAGTTCATTTTCACAACTGATCTTCATGCAAAAAAGAGATAAAGCTTTCAAGTGAAAAACTAGAGAAAATTGTTATACACAATCATTTCATATTTGTGTAATTCAATGGAGAGAGAGAGATAGAGTAGTTCAATTGATTTTCATATCAGAACCCTTTTCTATTGTAAAACCAGAAGCTCTGTTAGTACTTTGGTTATAGGCAAGTAACAAGAGAATAGATAGCTGAGTGTTGTTGTAAAGGAAAGTACTTTCATTCAGCTTTATCTATTGTAAAAGGTTTGTGCTCTACATGTGAAAGAGTTTGTTAGTGGATTAAAGCTCAGAAGATAGAATTCTAAGGACTGGAGAAGGCCAAACCATTATAAATATATTGAGTAACTTCTTTCCTTTTGCAATTATTAATGCTGAATATTGCTTGCTCCGATTATTTATTTGACATATAAGCTCTGAATATTGTATGCACATTAAATATTATATATCTTAAAAATCTTTAGAAGCTCTACTAAAAGAGTAGTCCTCTGAGTGAAAAAGTCAGAAGCAGAATCAAACTCATTAGACTGATAAACTCGGTAGACTGAAGTTGCCTCTGATTCCAAAGTTTTCCTTTGTGCATGCTATTGAACTAAAAGAGAATATTAAAGGTTAAAATTGACCAATAGTTCCATTCACCCCCTCCATTTGGAACTAATCCAACCTTATTAGGGACCAACAAGCTCCACCTATAAAAGCCAAGTCCAAGCTCAGGTTTCACAACTGATCATCAAGCATATACGAGATATATTTAAAAGTTTAAAACAGAGCAAAGAGCAAAAAAAAAACACAAAACAAGTTTATATACATGTAATCCATTAGAGAGAGATTAGTTCAATCACATTTCTCACCTGAAATTGTAATCCTTTCAATTGTAAAATCAGTAGCATTTTTGTTGCTTCAGTTATAGGCAAAAAAAAGTGTTTTAGTTAAGTGTTGTAGTAAAGGGAGGTACTTTACTCAAGCTTAGACTATATTATGAAAGGTTTGTGCTCTACCTCCGAAAGAGTTCAGTAGTGGATTAAAGCTCAGAAGAAGGTATTCTGAGGAATGGATGTAGGTAGAAGGTCGAACTAGTATAAATCTACCGAGTAACTTCTTTCCCTTCTATTGCCTTTTATTCTATTGAATATTGCATGCTCTGATATTTATCTCACATTAACACACTCTGAATATTTTGTTCATAACTTAAACATCATATGTCTTAAGTTCTTCAGAGCCTCTATTAAAGAGTTGTCCTTTGAGTGGAATTATTAGAAGCTGAATCAATCTCAGTAGACTGAAGTGCTGAAAAACTCAGTATACTAAAGCTACCTCTGATTCCGAGAATTGCCTTATATGTTCAATGACTTGAGTAAGAAAAGTTTTTAAAGGATTAATTTACTCAATAGTTATATTCACCCCCCCCCCCCCCCCCTCTTTAGAACTATGCCTTATTAGGGACCAACAAGGATAATGTCTATCTATATGGATATATAGATGAAGATATATACACGATACCACATGTTGGGTATACAAAGGCTAGCAATGGACAAGTTTGCAAATTACATAAGTCTTTATATGGTTTGAAGTAGGTAGGGAGCTAGTGGTACAAAAGAGTTTAGTCATATGCTATAGAAATTGGGATTTTAGAAGTCAGTCCATTATTAGTGCTTATTCACACGAGTTAGGGATTGCCATTTCTTAGCAATAGTGATTTATGTTGATGAATATATTTCTTACGGGTTCTTCAGCAGAGCAAATATCAGTAGTTAAAGCATCCTTGCATCAGTCTTTTACAATTAAAGATTTGGGTTTGCCAAATATTTTATGGGATGGAATTACATAGATAATGTGCGAAGGGATCCTACTTTCCCAAACAAAGTACATAGCGTACTTGATTGCAGACTTCAAAATTGTCTAATGCTCATTTTGTTTCAAGTCCAATTCTTAGCGGAGTTCAATTCGATCAACCAGAACAAACTTCTTATTTTTGTCAGAACCAGACAAATATAAAAGAATAATAGGGAGGTTATTATATCTTGGTTTCACACAACCATATATAGCATTTGTTACTCAATGGTTGAGTCAATTTATGAATACTCCAACACAATTGCATTGTAAAACGACAATAGTATTTGAAGGGAACTCATAGTTTAGGATTATTTTATCCTTGAGATAACGATTTGAAGTTAACAAGATTATATGATTCAGTTTGGGACATATGAAAAATCACAAGGAAGTTAGTTACAAGATATCGTATCTTTCTTGGCAATAATATGATATCCTGAAAATCAAATAAGCCAACGACAACCAGCAAATCTTCAGTTGAGGCAGAGTATAGGGAAACAACTACTATTGTGTGTGATCTCAAACGGTCGAGTTATCTGTTACCAGAGTTTTAACACCTGGTTACACTTCATATAGCTTTGAGCTATGATAATCAAGCAACCATCACAGTTCCATCTAATCATGTCTTCCATTAGAAGGTAAAACAAATTGACATTGAGTGTCATGTGGTTCGTGTAACATATAACCAATGGTTTTATCATTACACCCTACATTCCATTATAGATTGAGCTTGCAGAGAATCAATCCAATCCTCAAATGAAACCATCATGGATCATTTAAGCAGCGCCTCCCAACCCAAGACATGCTTCGTGCTCGGGGAATGTTCATCATGTTGGGGTTTAGTGTCCTATAGACAATTGTTCTAGGATATAAACTTAATGTAAATGAAATGTTCTTTATATCATTTGTTTTAATAAGATATGGTTTCATAACTGTATAAAGGCAACCTCTTTTAAGAACTAAATAAGTCTAATAAAAGGAAATCCCTAAGTTTGTTTAAAGTGATTATAAAGTATTCATACAAGCATGAAGTGAGACGAAACTTTATAATAAACTAATAAACTTAAAACCACCCCAAGTCAAGTAATATGTTTAGAAATAGGATTGACATATCACTGCTGAGACTTGCATGTAACAATGTCTTCTGTCGAGACAGAGAGCTGATCTCACAAGCTTTAAATATGCAGATATCTGGACAGTTACATGGATCCGATGAAAGGGAGTTCATTAGGATTGGGGACCCGAGTTGAGATAACAGGATGGGTAGATTTATCCTTATCACCTGTTCTTCTCATTGGTATTAATAGGTATAAGTAATCCTTGTTGGTCCCGTGTGATTAGTTCCAAGGGGGGGGGGGGGGTTAGGAACTAATATAACTTTTTCCAAATTTAATTAAGCTGACTTAATATATTTTCTTGAGTTTATCAACTCAGCTTTGGTCAGCACGGCCAATTGTAACGTAAGATAGCTTTAGTCAGATATTGACTAGAACTATTTTACATATGAGTTGGGAATTGACACTTTTGTGGTTAGCTTCCAACTCAGCACTCTTATTTACTCAAAATCAATTTAGACAATTTATATGCTGAGTAAATGTAACAAGCAACACATACAGATATATATATATATATATATATATTGAGAGAGTTAGAGATTACTCAGCATGACTTATCCTGGTTCGGCCTCTTCGTCTACGTCCAGTCCCTCCGGGCTTTTGAAATCCAATACTGAGCTCTTTAAAGGTAGAGCACAAACCGTTTACAGGCAGTTGAATATGCAAGAGTACCTTCCTCTATTCTTCTACTCAACTCCTACTAAGTGCTATAACCAAACACCTAGATTTCTCTACCACTAAGCACTCAACACCGAGTACTCAGCTCAACACTCTCAATATTACAATTGATACAGACTTGTTCTTTTTCAGACAAAGAACACTTTAGATGATTACAAAAAAATCATTTGAATTTGATTTGCCCGTTGAATCCAAAACGGCTCTTTTGGGGACAATATTCTGGTCAGCTTCAGATATGCAGGCCAATCCTGTCTTCTGAATTCTACAGTCGTCAGGTTTGTCTTCTTCTAGCAGGTTTCATCTTTTTGTGCTAGTTTGTCTTTTAGCAACGGAACAGTTGACCCATGCATCTCGGAATTGGCTTTGCGTAATTCCAAGGTTCTGGATTGGTGCAGACAGTTGTCGGATCTTGTCTTTTAGCAAACGGATCATTCATACTGTCCTGAAGATCACTCAGCTTGATCTTGATAGTCGTTGTTTGTGATTGTTTGCTAATGCATATACTGAGTTCTCTTTTACTCAGCTTCCATGGCCAGCTTCGTTCTGCTAGACATAGTTCTCGGAAGACTTTTCTACTTTTGTTACTGAGCTCCGTTCCACTCAGCTTCTTGATCTTTAAGCTTCTGTTCTGAAGATGACTTATCTTCTGTCACGCTGAGTTCCACTCTACTCAGCTTGTGTTGTGATCTCATGCTGACTTCGTTCTGTCTTACTTTTTATTCCTTTTTGTATTTATATTTATACTCAACATTGAACAAACATATTAGTATAATTAAATCAAAGCTTAAATTTAATTGTCCCTTAATCATGGATTAATTTAAATAATTTTGTCAAATCAAAATCATGTGGAAAGATGTTTCAACAAACTCCCCCATTTTGATGTTGGCAAAATATTTAATTGATGGAACTCAGCATTGAGATTCCCCATGATTGAAATCCTTTTTATGCTTCTGAAAGTACTCCCC
Source organism: Euphorbia lathyris (assembly GCF_963576675.1). Classification (NCBI taxonomy): domain Eukaryota; kingdom Viridiplantae; phylum Streptophyta; class Magnoliopsida; order Malpighiales; family Euphorbiaceae; genus Euphorbia; species Euphorbia lathyris. The sequence goes on from NC_088913.1 coordinate 25,978,889, forward strand.
CGTAAGGGTTGCATCTATTGACTTAACTTAACTCTAAACCTTCTGAGATTTAATTGAGTAAAATTAAGGCATGCTTATACTGACTTAGTTCAGTTCTAGACCTTCCAAGATCTTAATTCAGATGAGTCTAGGTCAGCTTTCAGAAGAGGTCAATATGTGAAATATGTTTTGACTCAGTTTTGATACATGGTTAGTTTGATATCAGAGTTATGTGAAACCTTTTTCAGAGCAATTGTATCAAGTCTAATGTGTACTGAGTATATTCCTATTTGTTTGTTCAATTAAGACAGATCAGCACAATACGTAAGTTAGCATCGCATAAAATTAATCAATTTGGAACAAGAGATGCATAATTTTATATAGTCAGCAAAACAAGATACGCCAGATAAGGAAAATAAAAGAATACAAGTCAAGAATAAAAACTAGCAAACTATTTCTTCCTATTGACTTGGACATGGGCAGTATTGATTTTGCCATTTCCTTTGTGCTGCTGAGTACCAGACGCTTCTCCTACGTGCTGAGTTCTATCAGCTTGGTCTTTCTCCCCCATTTTGCCACCATCGGGCGGAGGAGGAACGAATGTGTCGTTGAGGGCAGCACGAGTTAGCCTCACAGAATAAGCTTTAAGCCTTTTCGTGCTTTCCCTTATACCATCAAAGACGGGAATACCATCGTCCAAGGTATCTTGTGGAATTCGGATAGAGGCACTGAGCATACTCAATATATATTCCTAGGATTTCCCAATCCATGTGATTGTGTCAGTCAGCTGGGCATAAGCTTAATGGTACATCTTGAGCAAAGCCGAGTCATAAAACTGACGTTGGGCGTTTGTGTGGCGCACATGTTTGTAGGTGGCTCGTGAGTACTGCAATAATTCGTTCGTCTTGAGTTGATCAGTGTCCATCTCTTCCTTACTCAAGTTGAGTAGACGGACAGCTTCTCTGATTTGTTCGACCGAACATTGAGAAGTTGAGGAGATTAGCTCGCGAGTGCCAGTCAGCTCAGAGTTCAACTTGGTAAAATGTTGATTCAACTCAGCGGAGGTAGCATAGCCCATGTTGACTGCAAAAAGAGCATTAATTTGACCTTGAAGGGAATCCATGTGATTCACCATCATTAACTGCAGTTCGGCCAGCTTGACGATGGATTCTTGCTTGGGTTGCTGTGTTTGGACAGTTGTCATTACACTTACTAAATCTTTGAGACCCTTGATCTCATTGAGGAGCTGAGTGATAGACGAGATTTGTGGGGACTCAACATTTGCATACCCAGCAGCATCGGCATGAGAAGTGTTCAAATCCTGGAGAATAGTTTGAGTGGAGTCAATAATGCGACGTCCGGACTCAGTAGCATGCAGATAAGTATATGTTGCCTCAGGAATGTTCTCAGTGGCCGGAATTCGAGTGGAATTTGAAGGGCCAGCTTGATTAACAGCTGGGCTTTTGTTTGAAGTAGCAGCGAAGACAGGCTGCTCAATATTCTGCGATATTGGATGGGAAGGAGGTGGATCAGCACAGATATTGACCTACTCAATGTTGGTTTGAGTTGATGAAGGAGGAGTCAACTCAGTTTGAGCAGGATTTTCCTTAGCATGCTTTTCACTTTGAGCAGCTTGGACTTCGAGCTCTTGCTCGGCAGAGATTGGATTTTCCGGAGACTTGGCATGTTCCTCAGGATGAGTAACAGAGGCTTGCTTTTTCTGTAGTTTATTTGGAGAAGGCTCAGTGGGGTTGGAGAAAAATTGGAACTGTATGTCTGATAGATCAGTAATGGGCTCCCGCAGAGGAGAATCACCCAATAGATCAATAATTAGCGACTTCTGAGCCTTTTTCTTAAGTCTTCTCAATTTCTTAGCCTTTGGAGGAGAGGGGTCAGCTTGAATAGAATCAAGAGAGTCAGAAAGTGAATGTACCCCTAGGTCAGCATGTCCCTTTGCTGTGGGCTCAACTTGTTCTTCAACTAGCTCAGTATTGATTTCCTGTTCATGCTCAGCACCCATTGTTGGCTCAACATCCACATTCTCATGTTGCTCAACATTTGTTGTCTCCTCAGCATCAAACTGACCTCCGAGATTGCCCAATTCTTCTTCATTTTGGTCAGTGGGGGTTTTCTCAAGATCAATGCCTTGACTTCTCATAAAATGTGAGTCTTCAGAGATAACGACGTCAAGTGGGGGTGCATCGATAGGACTCAACCCAGAAGAGATCTTCTTCTTCTTTCTCAGTGGTTGCTCAGGAGTGTCCTCTATTTCTTTGATAACAACCCAAATTATTCTTGAATAAGGAATAAGGGAAAATTAATAGAGATAATGACAAACCATTATTTCTTCTAAAAGAGATATTTATGCATGATTAATGTGGAATTAATGATAATTAATGCAGGGGTGAATATGCAAATAATGAGGAAAAGGAAGGAGTTTCTAGCATTATGCCACACCACGTGGACCATGGCGAGATACGCCATAACGAGATACGCCCGATGAGAGCGAGTAATGGAGACCCGCCATTGTTCTCAAGGAGAGCGTACATACGCTTTGACGGATCCAAGAATACCAAAAGGCGCCTTTATTACCATCCATGAATGGGAATAAATACAATTAAATGGCAATTAATAGCCATTAAAGGGGAATAAAGACTTGACTGTTCGAATACCTCAACTCTGAGGGGTTCAATGCTAAATACTAGGATTAATGGAGAATTGATAGCAATTAAAGACGAGTAATGACACGACTCTTCACCTGCTTCCCCATTAATGCTGAAGGTTACAAAAACCTATATAAATACCCCAGCTTCCTAGGATCAAAGGTACACTTACTGATTCTCTACTTTTGTGCTTACAGTTTATTCTCAGAAATATTACTGACTTTGGCATCGGAGTGTCCCCGGCCGATCCCAACGGCGCCTCACAGGGAAGTGCTCCGATCAAGGATTTTTCCCCAAGTTATCAATTGGTGCGGTGAAGGTGGACCTCTAACAAACAGAAGATCACAAAATCTTGATTGTATAGAGTTTCACAAAAAACAAAACAATGGAGTCAACAGAATAGAAATCACAATCTCAAACTTTGGCTCAATCAGTACAACAAATCTATCCAAAGATACAGTTCTCCATATATTGGTGGGAAAGAGTTTTCTACATTAAATCTGGAATTTTATGATAAAAAAGATAAGTTTCCTCCCCTTTCTTATTCCATTTTTAATTAAAAAAAATTGAGATCCCTCACTCTTATAAAGTGATATGAATATCATTACATGTTATTATGATAAATCTAATAAACTGTGAAAGATGAAGTCATAGACACAAATCTTTCATTAAATCTTGCATGCTTACTATGCCCTCATATTTTTATGCATGACAAGTGTAATATGATATTATCATTGAATTAGTACAAACGCATGTATAAGACCCATAATCTTGGGATTTACAAAAAAAAAATCATCCATTCAATGTGATTTTGTCATTTGATATTAAAATATCATAAAAGGGCTCATGTAATTACAAATGATTTAGATCTGGTCGGTCTTTTGGATGAACATGCATATAACTATTAGAAGAAATTACAAAAAAATCATATTTGGTTTTTCCTTGTACAATTCACCATCTATATATGACTTTTCTCCTATATAGTACTTTTAATATCAGAAATTCATATTTTTGAATATTGTTTTGTCAAACAGTTATTTCATTCCATTTTTTACAAGGATGTGTCTATTCATATAAAAACTGTTTATTTGACATTGTTAGAATTTCTTTTACCAACGTAAGAGAATTGAACATATTGAATCTATTTGTGATTATCGTGTAATTGTCCCTAACTATTAAAGCCATTATGGACTGATGAATTACCAAATTGGATAAACGAAACTTTCATACCCTGAGCTAACTACAAAATAGTGCAAGTGTCAGTTTCGGATCAGAACATTAATTTATGCAAAATTCTTAGGATATACATGACAGTTCCTTAGAGATTGTTTGGATGATAGTATATGAAGGTAGGTGATGATGAATTTTGAGCAATTTTCCTTACACCCCAAATTGGAGGAGAATCATGGTACATGTATTTTTCTTCCAAAATTACCCTTTGTATTTTATTTTATTCGTACAAATGAAATGATTTAAGAGTAATTTTATATATACCTATATTATTAAATCATCACTTATATTTCTTTAATTACACCTCATTCAAATGAGGCTTTATGATCTCTGAATGCCATTAATGTACGGATGCACAATATTAATTGCAAGTAAATAGCAACTATGTAAGATATCTTACCCAATATCGAATGTCATAACTTTTATGACGTTTAAAATAACTATGCTATCTTGGATATTAATGCGCATTGAAATACAAAAGGACATTATTCTTAAACCATTCTCATTATGGTTATTTATTAAGAATTCATTATGATATTCATGTGCAGTAGCAATCTTTATGGTTATGACCGTTATACGTGATATTATTACTAAAACAAGCACGATTAAAATTCTATTATGAATTTGTTTGACATATAATATTTACTCGGTTTTATCTTTTGACTAAGTTCATTCTAGAGGCAGTGACCAACGTGAAGGAATTATTAAGTTGATTCCAAGATGAACTAAAAATTCCATAAAGAGAATTGCATCATACATGATATTTGCCAACAAGGCCAATGCAAACATTCTTTTGCTATGAAGTATGTTCCATGGATCAAGCCATTGATCCCCAAGGTAAGTGAATATAGCTTTTATGCCTTACCACAATCTTTTAATAATGGACAGAGTATGCCCCACTTCTGGAGTTCTTTCAGTGCTAACCCACAGGTACAAGGGAGTTGCTAATACTACAACCAGTGCAAACACTGATATGAAAAATAAAGCTCAATCCAAAGAAGTGTATATGCAGAGTCACTTCAGAAAAATTCCTTGACTATGTCATTAGCAAAAAAGGTGAAAAGAGCGCCTAAATAAAAGCCATGCGAGGAAAAAGGTGAAAAGAGCGCCTAAATGAAAGCCCCACTATGGGTGAGAAAGATCCAGAGGTTGAACGGGCGGATCATCATACTAGAAAGATTGTCAACAAGCATATCAAGGTATAAAACAATTCATAGCAGAACCACCCTTGATGAGCAGACCAATCTGAAGGGGAGACCTGCATTTGTATCAATCTGTCATGGATAAAGCTATGTGCACCGTGGTTATTCAAGAAGAAAAAGGTCAGCAGTTCTCCATCTATTATGTTAGCAAAATGTTGAAGGATGCGGAGACAAGATATTCGAAGCTAGATAAAACGGCTCCCACGGTTGTGACAACATCCATCCGCGTTAAACCATAGCTCCAAGCATAACCTCAACATGATCGAGATCAAGATCAAGAGTCGGCTTCACCATCACGATTCAACATTGAACACATGGATGATGAGATTGAAAGGCGAGTACATGCCGCTCTAGATAGACAAGAGAACAATTCAGAAAGATACGCCATCCAGTTAATAGGAATTCGCAATTCACAGCGCGGATCATGGGGTACGAGGCGGAAAAAACGATTAAAGCTTCCAACTTGCCACAATATAAAAGAAAAGAATCAATATAAGCGGGACATTACATATCCCGAACCCAAAGGAGGGGAGCATGTAACCGTTGGAAGAAACGCCAAAGCGTACTACAGGTTGGCCACCACACTAAAGCTTGCTGGGAGCTGGCAAACTAGATAGCTTTGTCCAGAATAACAAATAACAAGATGACAAGCAGAAGACAGATCCCAAAAATAAATTCAAAAGTGTCATTAATGTCATAGCAGATGGACCAGTGTATCAGCCACCCGTGGAAAAAGCAAAAATATCCGCTCTGGATAAAACATCCCTCCATTGCTCCTTTTGCAGAAACAGGTCCAGTAATCTCTCCACATGCAGATGCATTGGTAGTAACAATGGAGATTCAAGGATGGGAGATAAAATAAAGCGAGTAAAGACACGGGCAGTTCTCGCAATGTCATCACCAAAGGTGCATTCGCCAAACTAAAGGTTGATCCGATCCAAATAGAAACAACCATTGTTGACATCATTGGAGTGACAGGTCACACTATCCAGACCAAGGGCCAGAGGTTGCAGCCCTAATTTCCATCCGTCGTCTGACAATGTACATTCCCACCAGCAAAGGAGGAGTAATGATTAGCGGGAACCAAAAGGTGGCTAAAGAGACTTATACTCGGCGTCACTATCAATCCGCCCACAATCCAAAGAGGATGAAGGTGATAAATATTAACTTGTCACTACAGCTTTGGGCGACACAGAAACGCTCCTTATTGCTGATGGAAAGCGGGTGCAGATCGCCAAAGGATTAAAACTTGAGATCAAAGAGGATGTTAAAAAAGTTCTCATTGAGTCTGAAAGCGTATTTACATAGGAGAATGAGATCCCCACAGGAGTAAGCCCAGATGTGATTACTCATAAGTTAAACATCATTGAGGATGCGGTTCTAGTTGCTCAGAAAAGACGGAACCATGGGCCTAAAAATCAGTATTTTTACATATTCTTATATGTGCATTAAACTGTTATAGTATCCTATATTTTATAATTTATTCTTTCTCGCCATACTTCTTATATTCATTTGCCTAGCTTTTAGTGCTGATATACGCCCAGTGGCTGGCGAATGAAAAGTTCCACAGGTGGATCAATTACCTCAAAGATAGGACAATTGATCCCATCACGGGCGGATCCCCTTTCCATAAAGATAAGAAGCACAGACCCTCAGGAGCTTTCAAATGAGCTCAACTCTCTCCTCAAAGACAGGAAAAGGATTGACCACCATCAAAAGCGGGTTAAAATCGTCTCAAACATGAGATCATTACACCCTCAACTTTCTCCTCAAAGATAGGAGAACACTCTCATGGGCGGATCCATCTTTAGATGATCACCATTCGAGAAAGAGTTAAAACATTCCTTGGACGCAAGGACTTTACACTCTCTCACTCCCTTCCCAAAGAAGGGTTCACAAGTCCTACGGGCGGATCGCTTCACCTCAAAGATAGGTAGCAAGTTGATCCCCTAGGCAGCTTTACTTCCTCTAGAAGGAATAGAACAGCTTCAAACCTTCACAAAGGTTCGCACAACGGAGTATGGCTGGCCACCTACTCCATATTAAATCCTACAAACTTATATATTTACTTACGCAAACGTAAAAGTAAATGGCGACCATAAGGATTAAAACAATTGTACTTAAGTTTTACAAACAATCGGACAATAATCTCAGCGGCGGATCGATCTACCTCAAAGATAGGAAACAACTGATTGCCGTCAGAGACAGAGTTAAAACATTTCTCAGACGTGAGAACTTTACACTCTCAAATACTCTTCCCAAAGAAGAGTCTCAAGACCTGGCGGCGGATCGATTCACCTCAAAGATAGGAAGCAAATCGATCGCCTAAGGCAGCTTAACTTCCTCACCAGGAATAAAAGCTTCCAAACCTTCACAAAGGTTCACACATTGGGGTACGGCTGGCCACCTACCCTAAACAATCAGAGAAATCCTAAACCAGATTCTAAAAAATTACTTGCTAAAAGATATAATGCATTAGTAAAAACAGTTCTGGAAAGCAAAGGGTTCATCCAACTAATGAAGCCTCGTCTTCATCTCCAAATAATGAAGCCTCATCTTCATCATCAAAATAATGAAGCCTCGTCTTCATCTCCAAGTAATGAAGCCTCGTCTTCATCTCCAAACAATGAAGCCTCGTCTTCATCAAATTAATGAAGCCTCGTCTTCTTTCAATTCATGAAGCCTCGTCTTCATCCAAATAATAAAGCCTCGTCTTCATCCAAGTAATGAAGCCTCGTCTTCATCTCCAAACAATGAAGCCTCGTCTTCATCAAAGTAATGAATTCACGTCTTCATCATAGAAATAACGAAGTCTCACCTTCACAAATGCAAAGTAAAAACACTTTGGAAAATGAGTAAAGGCTAAAAAGGCAAGTGCCTAGAGTGCCAAAACCCTCCACAAAATGCACAAAAGTCCCTAAATGGCTGATCATTCTTACTGATCCCTAAGGCCGGGTCATTCTCCTCAATATGGAAGAACTGAAGAAAAAAAGTCCCTAAGGCGAATCATAATCCTATGCGGTAGGAACAAATGGTCCCATAAAGGGCAAGTTATTCCTTTCTAAAGGAAATATAACTCTCAAGAAGCCCCTAGAGGCTAACAATGGATACGGTTGGCCACCTATCCACAAGGAAGCAAAAGCCCCTAAAAGTGCATCATATCCATATATGATCCCACATAGGGCGGATCTTGTTCATAAGATCCCGCATAAGGAAGCCCCAAAAGGCGCATCATTTCCATATATGATCCCCCATCTAGGGCGGGTCCACTTTCCTCCAAGATAGAAAAATAAAACACCATTTAGACAGCCCTAAAGAGCTTTTTATACCATTAGGGGGGGCTTCTGATAACAACCCAAATTATTCTTGAATAAGGAATAAGGGAAAATTAATAGAGATAATGACAAACCATTATTTCTTCTAAAAGAGATATTTATGCATGATTAATGTGGAATTAATGATAATTAATGCAGGGGTGAATATGCAAATAATGAGGAAAAGGAAGGAGTTTCTAGCATTATGCCACACCACGTGGACCATGGCGAGATACGCCATAACGAGATACGCCCGATGAGAGCGAGTAATGGAGACCCGCCATTGTTCTCAAGGAGAGCGTACATACGCTTTGACGGATCCAAGAATACCAAAAGGCGCCTTTATTACCATCCATGAATGGGAATAAATACAATTAAATGGCAATTAATAGCCATTAAAGGGGAATAAAGACTTGACTGTTCGAATACCTCAACTCTGAGGGTTTCAATGCTAAATACTAGGATTAATGGAGAATTGATAGCAATTAAAGACGAGTAATGACACGACTCTTCACCTGCTTCCCCATTAATGCTGAAGGTTACAAAAACCTATATAAATACCCCAGCTTCCTAGGATCAAAGGTACACTTACTGATTCTCTACTTTTGTGCTTACAGTTTATTCTCAGAAATATTACTGACTTTGGCATCGGAGTGTCCCCGGCCGATCCCAACGGCGCCTCACAGGGAAGTGCTCCGATCAAGGATTTTTCCCCAAGTTATCATTCTTCTTCCTCAGGCTCATCTTGCCTTTTGAGGTTTTCTGCTGACTTAGGTCCAACCTGACCTTGTTGAACTTGAGGCTTTGTTCCTTTGGACACGAACCGAATCTTTTTCGGTGGAGCGTCAGCGTCTTTGGAAGAGGTGTGAACAGCTTTTCTCTTTCTGTCTTGCTTATCAGCTTGAGTTTTCCTTACTTTCTTACCTTCTCTAGTCAGCATCCCCTCAGTTTCCTTAACAACATCCCCTTTTCCTTTCTTGGACACAATCGGTTGGTCATAGACCAAGCCGAACAATGCAGCTGCGGTAATTTCAGTCCCCCAGACATTAATTTCCTCAACCAAACTTACTTGATAGTCTTTGAGGATTCTGGTAATGAGAGAGCCTAACCTAAGGCTTCCAGTACTTCTTTGAAAACCACCGATTAGAAAGACTGGCATGTTGATCGGCTGGTAGGTCAGCATGTGCCAGATGAAGCACTGCTCGAAGTTCGACGCTGAGGAAGTGGAGTTGACCTTTGGAAAGAGGAAGTTGGTCAGTATGTAATGGGCCATCTTTTGATTCTGACCCATGGAGGTACTTGAGATTTCCCCGGTATGACCAGCAGGTTTGCAAAACTCAGTGGGATAGTTAGTTTTTTCGTGGTCACCTGTTTTTCGAAGTTTAGCTCCTTCGGTTTTCAGTTTTAGCAGTTTGGCAAGGTAAGGAGGGTTGATGAAGATATCCTTCCCTTGAACCTTGGTGACCATGTAGTCCTGGTCATCATCAGCGGCTCTTAGGTTAGCGTAGAACTCATTCACTAACTCAGGATAGGTGGCTTCTCGAATCGAGAACAGCTCGGTCCAGTCGTTCTTTGAGATCCACTCACAGATGGGTTGCTCAGCTTCCACAAATCCCTTCGAGAACCAGCGGGAGTGGTCAACCTTATATCCCTTTACGCTGTTGTAAACTAGGGAGTAGGTACGTTCCATCGGTTTCTTTCCCTTATCCTGCTTCTGTTTCCCTTTCGAGGAGTTGGCTTGGTCAGCGTGTGGTTTCTTGCTTGGTGTTGTGACCTTAGAATGGTCACGCTGGCTTTCTTCCTGAGATTCAGTTGAGGTATCCTCGTGTTCTTGCTCAGTTTGGTACGATGGATTTTCATTGGAGTGATTTCTGTCGTAATCACCACCGGAGAGATTTTGTGAATCCGACATGATTAGAGATTCTTTGAGAGGTTTTGGGATTTGGAGAGTGAGAGAGAAGATAATCTATTTCCCAAGAATTTTGAGTGTAAAGAGTGATAAGTGGGAATTCTTCCACTATTTATAGAAATTCGAATGATCCTAAACGTTTGAACTAGCCGTTTTACCTCGAGATGATCAATCGACAAAGATTCTGGCATTTATGACACGTTCGGCGCGTTCATTTTTCTTCATTATTGCGATTACGTTACCCTATGTGGCTATTTATGGCACGTGTACTAGCATTAATTGGGCAAGTGAATTTTACTCAGTTTAGAATACTGAACGTTTTGTGGTACTGAGTGCACAGTTTTATATAGAGGGTTTTCATACTGCTTTTAGTAACTTAGCCTAAGATAATCACTCAGCATGTATGTCTTACTCAGCATAGGGTGATTTTCTATAACACATTTTAAGCTCAGCATGTAGAAGTTACTAATTTAGCATAAGTCACTCAGCATGGTAATCGCTCATCATTCAATTAAGCACACTGTATTATTGAAGAGGATTAGACATACCGATAGCTTCCCTTAGTATGTTGAATTGTTCACGAGCCAAAGGCTTGGTGAAGATATCCGCAAGCTGTTCATCTGTTGGAACGTAGGTCAGCTTGATCTCACCCTTGAGTACATGATCCCTAATGAAGTGATGCCTTATGCTGACATGCTTCATCCTGCTGTGTTGGATTGGATTTTTAGATAGGTCAATGGTGCTTTTGTTTTCACATTTGACTTCAATTGTTTCCGTTTTTACTCCATAATCCTCAAGCTGTTGCTTAATCCATAGGACTTATGCAACACAGCTTCCAGCAGCTACGTACTCAGCTTCAGTTGTAGACAGGGCAACTGATGACTGCTTCTTACTGAACCAAGATACCACATAGCTTCCAAGGAAGTGACATCCTCCCAAAGTACTCTTTCGTTCAAGCTTATCTCGTCCATAGTCAGCATCAGTGTATCCAATGAGTGTGAAGTCATTTGAGGTTGGATACCATAAACCTGCATTGACTGAGCTCTGTAAATATCTAAAGATTCTTTTTACAACTATAAGGTGAGATTCCCTGGGGTCAGCTTGATATGTTGCACAATAACATACTGAGTACTGAATATCTGGTCTACTAGCGGTAAGGTAAAATAGAGAGCCAATCATACCTCGATATAGCTTGCTATCTACAGATTTACCTTTCTCGTCTTTGCATAGGACAGTGTCAGTACCCATTGGGGTTGATATGGGTTTACAATCTTCCATATCGAATTTCTTTAGCATTTCTTTGGCGTATTTGGACTGACTAATGAAGATGTCGTTCTTACCTTGCTTGATTTGAAGTCCAAGGAAGAAGTTGAGTTCTCCCATCATAGACATTTCGAACTCAGTTTGCATCTGTTTACTAAACTCTTTGCACAAGGATTCGTCAGTAGCACCAAAGATTATATCGTGTACGTAAATTTGTGCCAGCAGGGTATGTTTACCCTTTTTCTTAATGAACAAGGTTGTGTTAGCTTTGCCTCTGACATAATTCCTGGTCAGCAGGAAGTTGGCCAACCTCTCATACCAAGCACGTGGTGCTTGCTTTAGGCCATACAGGGCCTTCTTAAATTTATAAACGTGGTTTGGGAATTTTGGATCTTCAAACCCTGGAGACTGACTAACATATACCTCTTCGTTTATAAAGCCATTAAGAAAAGCACTTTTAACATCCATTTGATATAATTTAAAATTCATATAGCTAGCATATGCACACAATATACGTATGGCCTCTAACCTAGCAACGGGTGCAAAGGTTTCACCGTAGTCAATGCCCTCTTGCTGACTATAGCCTTGAGCTACAAGTCGGGCTTTGTTTCTGACTACATTACCTTGCTCATCTAGTTTATTTCTAAAGACCCACTTAGTTCCTATGGGCTTTTGATTCCTAGGTTTTGGTACTAAATCCCATACCTCATTTCTTGTGAATTGATCAAGCTCTTCTTGCATAGCATTGATCCAATATTCATCGTGCTCAGCATCGGCGAAGTTCTTTGGCTCATTTACTGAGACGAATGCAACATTTTTGAGATACTTTCTAAGCTGATCTCTTGTCATCAGCTTGTTGTCAGCGGCATCAAGAATGGACTTCTCCGAATGTCCTCTTGGGATTTTTATTTCTTTAGGTAATGTTGAGTTGTCTGGAATAGATGTTTCTACAACATCTGTAGGAATAGATTGGTCAGCAAAGGTAATTTCGGGTTCGTGTTTACCTTTGGTCAGCCCTTGTACTGATGACTCAGTAGCTCCTATTTGGTCAGCGGAAGCTGAGTTTGGTTCATCTTCGGCGGACTGAGTTGTCTTTCCTATAGGGTCAGTTTCATCAAACTCTATATGGACAAACTCTTCAACAACTTGAGTTCGTTTATTATATACTCTATATGCTTTACTGTTAGTTGAGTACCCTAAAAAGATCGCTTCGTCAGCTTTAGCATCAAATTTTGCAAGGTTATCTTTTGTATTGAGTATAAAACATTTACAACCAAAGGCACGAAAGTAGCCAATGTTGGGCTTTCGTCCTTTCCAAAGTTCGTATGGGGTTTTCTTAAGAATTAATAGGTCTAACTAAAGCCCTATTGAGTATGTAGCATGCTGTGTGGACAGCTTTACCCCAGAAATACTTTGGAAGCCTATTTTCACTCAGCATTGTCCTAGCAATTTCGACAATTGTTCTGTTCTTCCTTTCAACAACCCCATTTTGTTGAGGCGTTCTAGGAGCAGAGAAATTGTGGTCAATACCACCAGCTTCACAGAATTCGTCAAACTGTTGGTTTTTGAATTCTCCACCATTGTCGCTTCTAATATGAGCTACTTTTAGGTCTTTGTCATTTTGAAGCTTTTTAATCAATGTTGTGAACATCTCAAAAGTTTCATTCTTGCTACTCAGCAAGATGATCCAAGTATACCGAGAGAAATCATCTACAATGACTAAGGAGAATTTCTTACCGCCCAAGCTGAGTGCCTGGACATGTCCGAAAAGGTCCAAATGTAGTAATTCCAATGGTCTCTTGGTTGAGACAATGTTTTTACTTTGAAAAGACTTTTTCGTTTGTTTACCTTGCTGACAAGCATTACATAATTGATCTTTTTCAAATTTCAATTTGGGCAATCCCTCAACTAGTTGTTTTCTAGCTAATTTGGCAAGGAGGTCCATGCTTACATGACCAAGTCTCCTATGCCATAGCCAGGAGTTATCCTCTTTAGACACTAAGCATATATTTTTTGAAAACTGTTTTTCTAAACTCAACATATATACATTGTCAACACGAGGGGCAGTTAAAATTAGTTTGTTTGTTTTTCCCTCGAGTATCCGACACTGAGTAGCATCAAATATAACCTGTCTACCGCTATCACAAAGCTGAGCTACACTCAATAGGTTATATTTGAGACCCTTAACTAAGGAGACTGACTCAATAGTGGGGTTACCTCCGATAGTACCTGACCCTACTATCTTACCCTTCTTATTGTCTCCAAAGCTTACGTTTCCACCTCGTTTAAGCTCAAGTGTGATGAACTGAGTTTCATCACCAGTCATATGCCTCGAGCATGCGCTGTCAATATACCAAAGCTTTGACTTCTCCACGCATCTCAGGCTCACCTATATTTTAAATCATTCAAATTTAGGTACCCAATTCTTTTTGGGTCCTCGTTTGTTAGCATAAGCAGGTGCTATGTCATGTTTCAACTTGTGACGACATATATTTATGGTGTGGCCTTGTTTACCACAGAAGTCACAATGAGTTACCCTTTTTGGGTGACTCTGTTTTTTGTCAGCACCATTGTGTTGAGCATGCCAACATACCTTAGTGGTATGCCCTTTCTTTCCGCAGAAGTCACATTGAACAATCCGCTTGTTATACCAACACACATCTCTTGTGTATCCCCTTTTCCCACAACAATCACATTGAGTGTACTGTCTATGCTGACTAGTACCTGAGTACTCAGCATGGGACTTATTTTTGTTTGAGCCTTTAGATTGGCTCTGTAGGTATGTGACATCCTTTTTCAGTTTCTTTGAATCTGATTGGACCTCCGAGACGAACTTGTGCATAATTTCCATGTTACTATGCAAAGCTGAGTTGTCTTGGAGAAGATATCGAAGGTCACTAAGTTTGACCTCTTCAATCTCATCACACCGCCTGCTGAGTGCTTTTATTTTCTTATTACACCTTTTAGTCAGTGTATATAAGTCACCCAGGGCATTAATCATTTCATTTCTAAGCAAGTGTATAGATGTTACCTCATTTGAGTATTCCTCCTATTCAGATTCTTCAGAGAGGTCAGCTTGCTCAGATCGAGTGTGGTCAGCAGCATCATTGGCCATGAAGCATATGTTTGCTGACTCGGTGGCATCAGCTTCAGATGATGTTGAGTCATCGTTGTCACTCCATGTGGCCACCATAGCCTTTTTGCTTCCCTTCTTGTCTTTCTTTAGATTAGGGCAGCTTGACTTAATGTGCCCGGTTTGATGGCACTCAAAGCACGTGACAGGCTTGGAGCTGTCCTTTTTGTATTTGTCACTGGACTCAGCTTTGTACCTATCACCTCTTACGAATGGCCTCTTGCTGTTCTTTTCATTCTTTCTGAACAGCTTCTTCATCTTTCTTGTGAACATGGCCATTTCCTCATCATCTGATGAGTCAGCTTCAGTTAAGTCAGCTTTCATGACAAGTGATTTTTGTTTCTTGTCTTCTGACTTTTCTTTTGCTTCAAAGTTTTTCATAGAGATCTCATGAGTCAGTAGAGATCCGATCAACTCGTCGTATTTGTATGTGGTCAAGTCTTGAGCTTCCTCTACGGCAGTTTTCTTAGCTTGCTAGCTCTTAGGTAAGCTTCTCAGAATTTTCTTCACCTGCTCTTCTTCAGTGAAGTTCTTGCCGAGTCTCTTTAGCTCATTTATGATGTTGGTGAATCTGGCGTTCATTCCTGAGATGTCCTCATCGTCGTTCATCCCGAACAGCTCGTATAATCTCATATGTTGGTTCACCTTTGACTCCTTGACCTTGCTTGTACCTTCGTAGGTTACTTCAAGCTTTTTCCAAATCTCCTGTGCTGACTCGCAACCTGAAATCTTATTGTATTCTGCAGCATCTAACGCACAGTGAAGCATATTGATAGCCGAAGCATTGTTTTGTAATTTTTTGAGGTCATCTTCTGACCACTCAGTTTCACTCTTAACAACTTTCTCATTGTCAACAGTTTTATATGGCACATATGGGCCTTGAACTATTGCAAGCCATGCACTCATGTTTGTGGCTTGAATGAAGTTCTTCATCCTATTCTTCCAGAACGTATAATTAGATCCAAAGAATAGGGGAGGCCGACTAATTGATAATCCCTTAGGGAGTATCTGTGTTGTTTGGTTCCCTGGAAGGAAACGAGTGCTGTTCTCAGCCATTTATCGGGATCAGCTCAAGATTGTTAAATCTTTGAATAGTGAGCTATTATAGCTCTGATACCACTTGTTGGTCCCGTGTGATTAGTTCCAAGGTGGGGGGGGGTAGGAACTAATATAACTTTTTCCAAATTTAATTAAGCTGACTTAATATATTTTCTTGAGTTTGTCAACTCAGCTTTGGTCAGCACGGCCGATTGTAACGTAAGATAGCTTTAGTCAGATATTGACTAGAACTATTTTACATATGAGTTGGGAATTGACACTTTTGTGGTCAGCTTCCAACTCAGCACTCTTATTTATTCAATATCAATTTAGACAATTTATATGCTGAGTAAATGTAACAAGAGTACTCAGCATGACTTATCCTGGTTCGGACTCTTCGTCTACGTCCAGTCCCTAGAGTCCCTCCGGGCTTTTGAAATCCAATACTGAGCTCTTTAAAGGTAGAGCACAAACCGTTTACAGGCAGTTGAATATGCAAGAGTACCTTCCTCTATTCTTCTACTCAACTCCTACTAAGTGCTATAACCAAACACCTAGATTTCTCTACCACTAAGTACTCAACACCGAGTACTCAGCTCAACACTCTCAATAATACAATTGATACAGACTTGTTCTTTTTCAGACAAAGAACACTTTAGATGATTACAAAAATCACTCTAGCTTTTACACAAGAATAGAAAGTTGGTGTAAGATCTCTTTTTGTTTTGATGTGCTTTTTACTTGTATTTTTCTCTCTTGCATTTTCTGTTATTTTGCAATAATCCAAGAGGTATACTTGTCCCTTTATAGTTGCAATCTGAAGATCAAATCATTTGAATTTGATTTGCTCGTTGAATCCAAAACGGCTCTTTTGGGGACAATATTCTGCTCAGCTTCAGATATGCAGGCCAATCTTGTCGTCTGAATTCTACAGTCGTCAGGTTTGTCTTCTTCTAGCAGGTTTCGTCTTTTTGTGCCAGTTTGTCTTTTAGCAACGGAACAGTTGACCCATGCATCTCGAAATTGGCTTTTGCGTAATTCCAAGGTTCTGGATTGGTGCAGACAGTTGTCAGATCTTATCTTTTAGCAAACGGATCATTCATGCTGTCCTGAAGATCACTCAGCTTGATCTTGATAGTCGTTGTTTGTTATTGTTTGCTAATGCATATACTGAGTTCTCTTTTACTCAGCTTCCATAGCCAGCTTCGTTCTGCCAGACATAGTTCTTGGAAGACTTTTCTACTTTTGTTACTAAGCTCTGTTCCACTCAGCTTCTTGATCTTTAAGCTTCTGTTCTGAAGATGACTTATCTTTTGTCACGCTGAGTTCCATTCTACTCAGCTTATGTTGTGATCTCATGCTGACTTCATCTTGTCTTACTTTTTATTCCTTTTTGTATTTATATTTATACTCAACATTGAACAAACATATTAGTACAATTAAATCAAAGCACTTAAATTTAATTGTCCCCTAATCATGGATTAATTTAAATAATTTTGTCAAATCAAAATCATGTGGAAAGGTGTTTCAACAATCCTAAGACTTAAAGGAATTTTAATTAGTGATTTTGGATTATGGAATGTGATGCTTTGATCCTGTTGTAACACGATCCATAACAGAGATGACTCTAGGGTGTGAACGGCAGACGTTGGGTATCACAGGAAGTAATTGCAGGATAGTTATATATTGGATTGAGCATTTGTCACTCCTGATAAATGGGAGATACGTCCAAGGATCGCTTGTGGAAGACTTGACTCTAAATCCTTGCAAGGTGATAGCTTAAGACTTGAAATGCAGATTTCACTTAACCTATCTAATTGGAGTTAACTCGGCCTGTACAAGTAAAATGAACGTCTCGCTATATGTGACTTGACATTATCCATAGTCATAAGATTCTGTTCAAGGATGTAGTTTATAAAGGATCGAATTATACTGTAACTAATACGGAAAGGTCAACGACAGAATCAACATGTCTTCTTATAGCTCTGGGGGAATGTTTCGGATCTGCCAATCACATTTCGCGTACTCATTCTGTTATGAAAAGATTAAATATAATTCTGAGAAAATTAATTTAATGGTTGCATACGGCTAGAAGCAATAAGAACCTAATGGGTCACACATAAGACTTGGAGCCCAAAAGAGAAACAGATGTTAATTAATTGATGGAAGCCCAACTGAGTCCACTAAGGCCCAGTACATAGGGGGGCGATTTTATGTATATAAAATAGATAAATAATTAATTTGATTTTTAACAATTCTAATTAGATTATGATTGTGAATTAAATTAATTAAAGGATAAATAAGTTAGGAGGTTTAATGAGATTAAATTGCTTCTATTATTATCCTGTCAAGTTATTATTATTATCTTTATATTTAGATATAATTATAGATAATAACTAATAAGAATTTTATTCCGAATTAAATTCTTATTCAGTAACCTAATTTTATCTAACTAGGGTTTAGATACAAGAGAGTATATATACCCCCCTTACATGAGAATTTCGGCCAACCCTAGTTAACCGAAGAGAGAGAATTTCGACACCCCCAGTTGAGGACGAAATAATCCACCGCTTCCTCCCGTTTCAATTGATTATTAATCTCTTTCTCTTATCCTTGATCTTGTGTTGATTTATTAGAAGCAATCTACTTTGGTTGCTTTTATACGGTTGAATTCTAATCATATTTTGAATTGTGTTTTTATCTTGTGCTCTGGAACTCGGAGTAAGAGTTGTGGGAACTACGATTGCAACGGTAGATAGATCTTAAAAAGGTATTTCATTCTATCCCACTTTATGTGAAATAACGATTAACGGATCTTGGTTAATGGAAAAAGGTTAAAAAAATTTATATTTCCGCTGCCAAACGTTAGCCTATTTTCCTTCAGTGGTATCGGAGCCTGCGTTAAACTTAATGTATGTTGGGGTTTAATGTCCTATAGACAATTGTTCTAGGATATAAATTTAATGTAAATGAAATGTTCTTTATATCATTTGTTTTAATAAGATATGGTTTCATAACTGTATAAAGGCAACCTCTTTTAAGAACTAAATAAGTTTAATAAAAGGAAATCCCTAAGTTTGTTTAAAGTGATTATAAAGTGTTCATACAAGCATGAAGTGAGACGAAACTTTATAATAAACTAATAAACTTAAAACCACCCCAAGTTAAGTAATATGTTTAGAAATAGGATTGACATATCACTGCTGAGACTTGCATGTAACAATGTTTAGTGTCCTATAGACAATTGTTCTAGGATATAAACTTAATGTAAATGAAATGTTCTTTATATCATTTGTTTTAATAAGATATGGTTTCATAACTGTATAAAGGCAACCTCTTTTAAGAACTAAATAATTTTAATAAAAGGAAATCCCTAAGTTTGTTTAAAGTGATTATAAATTGTTCATACAAGCATGAAGTGAGACGAAACTTTATAATAAACTCCCCATCTTAAAACCACCCCAAGTTAAGTAATATGTTTAGAAATAGGATTGATATATCACTGCTGAGACTTGCATGTAACAATGTCTTCTGTCGAGACAGAGAGCTGATCTCACAATCTTCAGATATGCAGTTATCTGGACAGTTACATGCATCCGATGAAAGGGAGTTCATTAGGATGGGGACCCGACTTGAGATAACAGGATGGGTAGATTTATCCTTGTCACCTGTTCATCTTATTGGTATTAATAGGTATAAGTAATCCTAAGACTCAAAGGAATGTTAATTAGTGATTCTGGATTATGGAATGTGATGCTTTGATCTTGTTGTAACACGATCCATAACAGAGATGACTATGGGGTGTGAACGGCAGCCGTTGGGTATCACAGGAAGTAAAAGCAGGATAGTTATACATTGGATTGAGCATTTGTCACTCCTGATAAATGGGAGATACGTCCAAGGATCGCTTGTGGAAGACTTGACTCTAAATTCTTGCAAGGTGATAGCGTAAGACTTGAAATGCAGATTGCACTTAACCTATCTAATTGGAGTTAACTCGGCCTGTACAAGTAAAACGGACGTCTCGCTATATGTGACTTGACATTATCCATAGTCATAAGATTCTGTTCAAGGATGTAGTTGATAAAGGATCGAATTATACTGTAACTAATACGGAAAGGTCAACGACAGAATCAATCTGTCTTCTTATAGCTCTGGGGGAATGTTTCAGATCTGCCAATCACATTTTGCGTACTCATTCCGTTATGCAAAGATTAAATATAATTCTGAGAAAATTAATTTAATGGTTGCATACGGCTAGAAGCAATAAGAACCTAATGGGTCACACATAAGACTTGGAGCCCAAAAGAGAAACATATGTTAATTAATTGATGGAAGCCCAACTGAGTCCACTAAGGCCCAATAGATAGGGGGGCGATTTTATGTATATAAAACACATAAATAATTAACTTGATTTTTAACAATTCTAATTAGATTATGATTGTGAATTAAATTAATTAAAGGATAAATAAGTTAGGAGGTTTAGTGAGATTAAATTGCTTCTATTATTATCCTGTCAAATTATTATTATTATCTTTATATTTAGATATAATTATAGATAATAACTAATAAGAATTTTTTTCCGAATTAAATTCTTATTCAGTAACCTAATTCTATCTAACTAGGGTTTAGATACAAGAACGTATATATACCCCCTTACATGAGAATTTCGGCCAATCCTAGTTAACCGAAGAGAGAGAATTTCGACACCCCCAGTTGAGGACGAAATAATCCACCGCTTCCTCCCGTTTCTCAGCAGTCCAGTTCTCAATTATCTGATATCTTGGCTGCTTGCTTTGTTATCGGGATTTGGTCAATTTGGCGTACTCGCAACAGAGTTATGTTCGACTTGGTAGCAATGAATATCCACGTCGTTCTTCGGGAACTTTGGAGGGCGGTACCTGAGACTTTAAATGGCAGCACGACTTCATCATTCAATTCTGATAAACATGTTTTGGATCAATAAATGGTCACCCTGCATCTTCTGGTGCCCCCCCCCCCCCCCCCCCCCCCCCCCCCCGAGTGTTGGATGTAATTTGGACTCTTCCTCTCACCGGCTGGACGAAATTAAACATTGATGGCTCAGTGACGAGTGAGGCTACAGAGGTGGTTGTTTTTTTTCGAAACTCGGCTGGTCATCCGACAGGTGCCTTTGCTATTCCTTTAGTGCCATGCTCACCTTTTGATGCTGAGCTGTAGGCAGTCATCTTCGGTATCAACTTAGCCCAGACCAAGGGCATACGCTTCCTCTAGAATGAGTTAGACTCAGCCTCCGTCGTCCATATTGTGGCTACAAGGTGTGGTCGGGTTCCGTGGCATTTGCGTCAATATTGGATTAATTGTTTATCCCACATTTCGAAATTGCGGTTATTTGTTTCATATATCTTACGAGAAGGCAATATGGCTGCTGATGCTTTAGCTAATTTGAGACGAACATCTGCTGATCCATCCATTTGGCAAAGTTGTCCTTCATTTATATCATCATTTATCTTATTCGATTATGTTGGATTTCCACATCAACGGTTCTGCTAGTTTTTTTTATTCTTTGATTTTTATCTCCATTCTTTACATTATTTTTGTATTACTTTACCTTCTTTATTTTTATAAATAATATTTGGGGCCGCTGTATAAGGCTCTGGGGGTGCTAACCTCGTGAGGAGGATAACCTTTTTTATTGGTTTCTAGTCGTTCAATTAAAAAAAAAAAAGTTAGGATTTGTTCCATTATCATCATTATCACTATTATCACCAATTATCCACTAATTTTAAGTTGTTTCACTTAGTTCCTTAGTATTTATATTTTAGCGAAAATATTAGTTAGCTAACTATTTTTTCAGCTCAGCACCAGCGTTTTATGTATGAGGATTAGTTTTCTCTTTCCTATACTTATTGCTCTTTACCTATAAATAGACTAATTTTTGTTTTTTTGGCCTAATATACAAATAATCCCTTGAATTTGTCCAAATATTGCAACTTCCCCTCGAACTTTCAATTGTAACAACTTACCCTTCAAATTTGCCTAATTGTAAAACATAACCCCTCAAACTTGTCCAATTGTAAAATATAACCCCAAATTGCTGACATGGACTGCAATTGAAGAAACACGTAAAATACAAAAACTGCAACGCTCGTGGAGTGTGATAATCAGATCTTTGGCGTGATACACATCTGGAGAAACGTTTTTACGGTTGCTTCAAGTATGAGGTAAAAAAATTCTCAATTTGGGATTATGTTTTACAATTAGACAAGTTTAAAGGGTAGGTCGTTACAATTGAAAGTTGGAGGGGGCTGTTGCAACATTTGGACAAGTTCAGGGGTTATTTGTGTATTAGACTTTTTTTTTTTTTTTTTGGTATTCAATGATTAAATATAAACTTAAATCTTCTTGCTCTTTATCTTTCTTCAAAATTATTTAAACCAGTTCATTTAAAATTTAACTTGAGACAAATTAGCAAGTCTGCCACATTTAACAAAATTAATCTTTCTAGTATAGTATACATTAATTACTTTAATAAAAATTTATTTTACCAATATGCTTAGAGAGCAACCACTGAAACCAAAATGAAATAAAAAAATAGAATAGAAAAATGAAAAAAAATGTGATTGGCTAAGAGGCACGTGATGAAGATTTAAATGTCCAATGAAGATACTATCATTTCATTTCCTTAATAAAAAAGCCAAGATTATTGGGTTCTTGGATTCAACAGAATGTCTTAAAGTTTCATACTTAGCCAAGTGTCAATCATTGACAAGTCATTCTTATAATTTTTTTATTTACCATTGCATCAAAGTACTCAAGTTTTTACTGTTTTATCAATTTAATAAGCCTCCCAATTGGAATTATAAATTTCCCCACAAAAATATAGAAATAATTTACTTTTGGCATACACTAATTTACATAATTATTTATTCGATGGATCTACATTTAGGCCCTGTTTGGGAATTAGCTTAGCTGATTACATTAGCTATTAGTTGATTACATTAGCTGATTTGACTAGCTGATTTAACTAGCTGTTTATGTAGATCTGTTTGGTAAAAATTAGTTGATTGATAATAGCGGTTTGTGCAAAAAGACGAATAAAAGCATTTCTTTTTTTAATACATAAAAATAATTTTAAAATAGATACAAGTGTTCTACAGGATAATTTTAGATTTCTACTAAATAAAAATTATGACCTATAGTGTTCTATGTATTGAAATTTAAAATTTCTATCATTACACCATATGATGAATAAGAAGAGAATCTTATGCAAGCAAACAAAAATTAATCAACTAACCTCCTTGATGAAGAGCTTCTTCAAAAAAAAAAAATTCTTCTGCAACAGACAGATTTCCAGATTTCTTCCTAAGGTCGCAAGAAGTAAAAAAATTGAAGAAAAGCGCAGGAGAAGATGAGAGGATCGAATGAAACATTTATTTGGCTGGAGGAGGAGTCTATCTATTAGGGTTAAAGAAGTCCATTAATTTTAATATTGCAAAACGCTAATTGAAAAAGCTCCTAAAATGAGCTTTTTTTAAATTAGCGTTTTCATCCCGAAACTCTCTCCCAAACCTCTCTCCACCAAACACTCCAATTAGCGGTTTCAGTGGTCAAACCGCTAAAGTTTGTCAAAACCGCTCTTTTTATCCCAAAACGCTCTTTACCAAACAGGGCCTTAATTTTCATAAAAAAATTTATATTTATTTAATCTTATATGTTTTATAAGTGATAATTCTTATTTGTTTCATATTAAAAGTTTATTTTTACGTAGGGGATATTTGTTTTACAAGAGAGATTCTATCGAATTTTTAATAGAACATTCGACAGAACCTTTAAAACGTGAATTTCATTTCATGTGTAAGAAATTCAGGATTAGTATTTGGAAAATTTATTTTGTAGTTTAATTTCTGTAATTTTAAATTTCAGAATAAATATTTGAACTACATGAAAAAAGAAATTGTGTAATTTATGTAGTTTGCAATGCTCATTGTGAAAGTGTGTTGCAATCAATTGCGACGCTTGCTCGCAATGAGCGTCGCCATTAACGTCAATTTGCGACACATTTTTATTATGCATGTTGCAATTGACTATATCAGTTGCAATGTAGACTTTGTTGACGTGTTTTGCAAGTCGCTAATGGCCCTAAAAAGTGGGTAACTAATGTCTCTTTTTCCACTAGTAGAGCTCATATGGGTCATTCTTCAAACATTGAGACATGTGGATTATGGCACAGACCGCTTGAGGTAGCATGATTTGTAATACAAATGCTGCAACTTTTATAAACGATCATGAAGTTAGAGTATGAGTTGTTCTTTGAGATTTTTTGGCAACAAGGATTGCTAAGATGAACGGTTTGTCGCTAGTCAGCGACTGTGAAGCGATGGCTCTTCTTGAGGCATTTATTTGGGTTTCTTCTCAAGGCTTAGTGGGTGATCTTTAAAATTCATGCTAAAATTATGGTTGATGCTATTTCTTGCTGTTGATCTTATGGAGTTTAGGGGTATTATTGGCAGATGCAAAACTCATCTTCTTCAGTACGTCGGTTACTCAATTTGTTTTATTAGGCGACAAGTTAATGTTTTGACCCATACGTTTGCAGGGCCGGTCCTGATAATTTATGGGCCCTAGAAGGAATAATAAATAAAGACCCCTTTAAAAAATATTTTACGTAAAAAAAAATTAAAATATATTTCAATTACATAATAAATAAAAAAGTATTTTTATTACTAGTAATGATAAGGTACATATTATTATGTTCACTGAGTACAATTGTTTATGCAAAATAAAAAAGATGTTTCACAATTTCTTTAAATTATGGATTAAATCCTTATTTGACCTATGTGGTATCCAAAATTTTATCATTTGGCTAATGTGGTATTATTTGATAACATTTGTCCCTTGGAGTATTTCCATAAGGGATATTTAACTCATTTTAGATAAAAAAAAAACTATCCAATTTGTTAAATTTTTTGCCAATAATTTTTTTTATTTATTTTTCTATATAGACGTATATATGGATAAATAAGCAAAAAAAAAAAAAAAAAATTCCTTATTTGTCTACATGTTAAATCTATATGGTCCAAAATTAAATCAATTGCTGCGTGTTTATATCGTGTGTCAAAAATTATGTCGTGTAGCAAAAAAAAAAAAAAAAAATTAACAAATCGATTAATTTTCCATCCAAAATGGATTAAATGTCACTTATTGAAATACTTCAACGAGAAATTTTATCAAATGATATGATAAAATTTTGGATACCACAAAGGCCAAATGAGTGTAATTCTTAAACTAACCCTCAATCTATATTTAAAAAAATCAATTAGATCTCTTTTGAATTTAAAATATTAATTATTTGAACCTTTTAGAACATAAAAAATAATATATTAAAAAATGATTTTATTTATTAGAATTCCTTAATTTTAATATTTGTACGCTAAGCTAATAGCTCTCAATTGTGAAGTTATATAAAAAATGTGCTATTGTTATGAATCAAACACATGAGCTTTGTAGGGGAATAGTAAGCTTTACCACCGAGATATTTGATATGAATTAGTTTTTGGTTTATATACAAATGCACCTAATAAAAAATTTGGGACCCTCTACAGCCTTAGGTCCTACACCTGGGCACTCCTGGCCTTAGCCTAGGGCCGACCCTGTGCGTTTGTAGTTACTTGTTATGTTTTCTACAATGATGCTCCCGTTTTATTTCTCATGCATTATTGAATTCTTACGGTGCGAGACTCATTAATGGAATGTCTTTAAAAAGACAAGTTATATAATGGTTCAATACTAATTAAAAATAATTTATTCAATATCATAAGTCGACATTCAAATTAATCCAGATTCAAATTGGATAGGTTATTCTTTATAGGCAAGGCAAATCCCTTAAAGAAATTACAGCAGCATTTGTATCTCTAAAATTTGAATCTTAATTGGATAAGGACCACGTATTTGCTGGTAAATAAATAAATTACTTAGGTGGTTGAAGTGTTGAAAGAAACACAAATATCACTCCATGCCGTATGGGGCATATATATAAATAAATAGGGTAATTTTTTATTGTTTGAGATAATTTCGGAGTTCTTAAGATTTGTTTAACTATTATTCTATTAGACATACAATCATTTAATAATATTACCTTAATTAGTGCTAATACGAGGATCCCCTTTATAGTATGCAACTTGCAAGCTGTAAAGCTACTTTTGTGCGATTATTAATTAACCCAAAACTAGCATGGTCCTGTCAAATGTTCATTTACTGCTTACTTACCTGGAAAGACCCAAATATCATTACTATTATTAATAAGAACTTATTTCTATTACGTTTTGCTCTTTATCGCTCCCAAATTACTTATTGCCGTTCCCATTTGGACAATTTTGCTCTTTTTATAATTTTTTTCAAAACTGAAATATTTTGAGAGAATCGGCCAAAATTTGGCCGGTGCAAAATCGTAAAATTTTTAGTGACAAAAAATATCAAATTGTTCAATTTTTTGTGACGAAAATGGAAAATCGTCATAAAAATATATATGTTATTTTCATGAGTTCTTTGAAAAAAAACGTAAATTTTAATGTTTCCGACTTGTAATCATCCATTTCCGGGTTCGGAAAAACGATTCCTAAAATACCAACAAAAACATACAATGCCTTTTTTTTTTAATGATTAGTGATTCAGTGGGACACGCGTTATATAAACACACACTACTAAGATTTCAGAACTTCACTAAAATTTTACTCGGTGATAATGGGTTATTTGATTCTACTTACGTGTCCAACGCGCCTTACTAATTCGGCCTCGTTGATAACCTAATAAACAATAACATAGGTCAGACGGGGCCAAAGTCCGGCAAACCCGCTCCGATACCTAGTTTAGAGATAGTAGTTAGAACCGAATTGAATTGAAGGGTATAGTTTAGAGACAGTAGTTAACATACCGTATCGTGTGTCAATACTGTCTATTTATAGGTTTTTTAGGTTAAGGTTGTCATCACTTTATGAGTCCTTTAAGATTCCGTATTCCTCAAGGATTCCGAAACCTGTAAAGAATCATTTATCTCGTAGGATTCTAGAAGATTTTCTTGCAATTGGAGATTGGAGCTCCGATTATTACATTTGGCCCTCTATAGTCGTGCTTTGACCGCTATCGTTGTATTTGGGCCGCTAAATCCCACACGTGTCTTTTAACTCTAAAGAGGGTGAAAATGATGTCGTCCACGTGTCCTAATTTTCTATGATATCATTGGGTTTCACTATGGATTATCCATATATAAGACTATATTTGATACATTATTGACAGGATATTAAGTTTATTATATATATATATATATAAAAGTTTTTTTTAAGCATATAAAAAAGTTAATTAAGTTTGTTTTTGATAGATACATATAAGAAAAAGGAGTTGGGTCTATGTGTGCAAGTGCAAGTTATTTAATTATGAGATGCAGTTATTATATAATTGGATTTTATTTTTTCATTTTCAAGTATTGTTAATCAGTGTTGTAGGAATTATCCACTTGTAATTAAATTGAATTGGTATGGATAAATATGTTTTCAGATTTATCTAATTAAATTATTAAGATAAATAGAAATTCTAACTATCTAAAGAGATAAAATTATAATTGATTAAAGTTGATCATGTCTTACTATGATTAAGATGCGATAAATAGAGCATCAATCAAACTATTATCAATAATATGCAACTCCCTCTCTCCCAACGTCTGTTCTTAGTTAGTGAAATCATAGAAGCTAGCTCCTCCATATTAACATTGTCATAGCAGATATGTGATCGTAATACGAGGTCACGATTCAATTCTTCCGATGCAACAACTTAACGGGATTCTCAACTACAAGAGATAACCCGATATCTCGTATTTGATATCCGAATTATATAGAGGAATTCCTTCATTGGTGTTAGATCTAAAGATCTCGTGTTTTGTTATCCGTAGGATCCACATTTTAGATTAGAACAGTGTTTTTAACTCGAGTATAATTAATATATACGTTGTTAATTAATTATACATAAAAATGTGTTTTTAGACTATTTATATGTAAAAACGAGATTAAAATCGTAAAATATACACTAGATTTGTGATTTGGGGTTTATGTTATTGTTTAAGTCTCAACGGAGAGTGTGTGATGCACAAAGATAATTTTCCTCGTCCGTTTGAAAAACAAATCACACCAACATGACCGGAGTACCCAAAAACCCTAAATAAAAAAATGAAGTAATAAAATGTCAGCAAGGCGATGCATGTTGATTCATCGTCGCTAAAGATCAACATTTGGTCGCTGAAAATCAACATTCTGTCGCCAAAACGAATCGTATCGTCGCCAAAGATGGAGCTGCTGCCGCATGTCGTGTCACTTAAGTGGCACGTCGTGTGGGTCAGTTTCTGACTTTATAAGTGTATTCTCTTCGTACCAGCTCCTTGTGCCACTCTCTCGGATCAGACCCTACTCCACATGACGTGCGAAATGATTGGCACGCAGTGTGGGACAGTTTTGGCCTCTTCTCTCGCTTGATCCCTCGTGCTTTGTTCCTCCCCCAGTTTTCCTCGTCCGGACTCGACTCTTGAAGGAGATGCTCTGCATCAAATAAAAAATAAAATAGAGGGGAGAGTAGTCCCTCAATAATGAGAATAAAATTGAGACTTTTTGTAACATGCTAGTCCAATATCATATCATGTACATATTATCCGCTCTGGCCCAAATCCAATATATTGGCCTCATGGTTTTAAAATGCGTCTGCATGTATTGGATTCACACTTTACTAATAAGCCTCAATCACTCTCTCTCCATTTCCGACGTGGGATTCAGTTCATTCCTGCCCTCATCGCCATCCCATAGGGCCGCTCCTTGCTCAGACTTTCTACCCCAGCGCCATCCACTCCGGACCGGGTCGTTACACTTTTAGTGATACAACAATTTTCTATCTTATAAAAACGCTTGAGAACGCTGAACTGAATCTTCTTAAAAAACTCATCGGATGTTTTGGTAATATTGTTTCACCAAGGTTGTCATCATCTATATATGATAAAATGAAGCGAAACAAATATAAGTTATAACTGGAATATATATTAAGCCAAAGTAAACTAATTTATTGGAAACCTATTATGTTTTTGTTTGATTCCTTAGATGGAAACCGACAACTCAATTCCTTGGTGGCTCTTTCGTACGTTTGAAGTGGTATGGTAATACTTTTTTTTATTGAAGAAAATAAAAATAATAATATGAGATTCATTAAATATAAAGTGTTCACACCAGGAATCCAATAAAAATATCTATAAGTTGGGATTTGAATAGAAAATGAATACCTTAAATTGTAGGAGAATCCTAATTGAAAAATAACATTGTGCAAGTGAGTTGGGTTTTCCAACAAAAATTGCATCAAATCCTGTCATAATAACCCATCTTCTACATTTTGCCATTTCCCATCAATTTAGAAACCTCAATACCCACTTCGTAATCATAGCAACGGATATTATCTTCCGGTTAAGAACCGTCCTTTGGGGCTCGTAAACATTAATCCGGTTTTTAGAAGACAGAATCCTATATATCGTCTCTTACGGCTATTTTATCTTATTATATATAGGATTATAGTTAAAAAGGCGTTACTTCGTAAACAAGAGATTCTCGTGTTAAATTGGACGTTAATATTCTATTTTCTCTTATAAATAGCACTCTTTTTCCCGAGGTAATGTTACGTTTTATTATTATATTATGGGGGTGTTTGTTTACTACAGTTTCTCTTCATATTTGTCTTTTCGAATTAAAAAGAAGATTTTTAGATGTTTGGTTAGCAAACTATTGTTTGCCTTCTATACATAAAATGTAGTTTTTTCCAAAAGCAGTTAATTTATGCTTTTCCAACAACAAACAACATACAACAAACAGTATCAGCAAACCACAAGTAAATCAAGCGGGCCTTATATCTCTTGTCCTTTGCTTTTATTCTCAAGAAAGATTATTGACTTACACTTAGACGCGAAAAGTCTCATGCTGGTCATCAACACCTTATAAATGGATTTCGGATTAACATTGGCGCTGCAATAACGGAATTTTTTTTATCCAGAGTATCAATATATAATTTTTTCTAGATAAGGTTGAAATTTTTCCTTAATATTTTTCGGGAAATGGAGTTAACGTAAACAACGATAAAAGGAATTGGTTCTCAAAGTTTTTATAATGATTTTCGGATCTAGTTTTTCATTTTTCTGTTATCATATTTTGTACCGTAAAGAGTATAAAATCTATTAGAACTATTTTATAATTATTAAACTCGAGAAAACTTTTTCTTAGATGCACATCTACTAATTCAATAAAAAAACTTAAACAATTTCGCCTCGAATGCAAACCTCTACTTGATCATAGATCTGTAAAATTAAAAATTAACTATATTTTTTACAATAATTTCATATGTCAAAATATTGGAAAACCAAATATTGGGCCATTACACTGTTTGAATTTTGGTTTCATTAAGCGGTTTAATTTTAAAAGTGATTAATATTTATTAGGTCCCCATTTGGTATATCACCCTTAGGCCTCCAAAATCTCAGATCTGCCCGCAGTTGGTAGTCCAAGTTGACTTTGTAATAAAAGATCTCTACATGAATAGTGACACGTGAATTTAACTAACGTCTGTCCTTTTTGTGTTGGGAATTTTTCTGGATTGCGACAATTTAGCGGAAGCAATAAATCTCAATTTTATTGAATTTATGAGGTTTACAAGAGTATGTTCTCTAGAAACTTTCTAGAGTTACAATGAGATAAAACAAAAGTATTAGCACTCGGGTATTTCCCAAAAATACCCAAAATAATTATATTTACTATTTTTGTCTCTCCCTAAAATAATTAAACTATCCTCTAAAATAAACTCTAAAAAATTCACAAGGCACAATTATGTCTCTCTCACTCTACATTATTCCTCTCTCTATTAATTGCCTTATTGACCACCGAATTCGGTGGTCAATTCTTTTTTTTTTTTTTTTTACAAACTACAAAAACAATAGTTCATTACTACAAATTATAAAAATAGTCCCTCATTAATTAGGACTTTACAACAATTTTTTTTATTTAATTGTTTTAAATTAATAGTTAATTTTCTCAACAATCTTCCCCTTAACTATTAATTTAAAACTTTTATTTTTTTCTTCATACCGGAGCACTTCTCTTCGCAAACAACTTCTCGGAGCACTTCTCACCGAATCGATTTGTTGATGCACTTCTCATCAACCTTCAACTATTGGAGCACTTCTCTCCAAATTAAGCAAATTCTTCTTCATCAACATGATTTGCCACATTGACACATTCTTTTCTCTTGTTCATGCAATTTCATTGCACGTGCCCAAATTTCTTACACGAAACATTGAGGCTTCCCATTGCCAGCAGTCTTTCCCTCAACTGCTTGCTCATTTTCTCCATTTTCTCACGTCCAATTGATTTGGTGCGTGACGCTAACATCAGCAGGGGCCCAAAATTGAACCATAGCTCTGATACCACTGTTGGGAATTTTTCTGGATTGCGACAATTTAGCGGAAGCAATAAATCTCAATTTTATTGAATTTATGAGGTTTACAAGAGGGTGTTCTCTAGAAACTTTCTAGAGTTACAATGAGATAAAACAAAAGTAGCAGCACTCGGGTATTTCCCAAAAATACCCAAAATAATTATCTTTACTATTTTTGTCTCTCCCCAAAATAATTAAATTACCCTGTAAAATAAACTCTCAAAAATTCACAAGACACAATTGTGCCTCTCTCACTCTACATTATTCCTCTCTCTATTAACTCCATTTTCTCTTCTTTTTCCCCAATCTATATATCTGAGTTTAAGTCTTTGGCTTTTATAAGCCAAGGCACCTTCTTCTTCTCAATTAATTGTGCCAGAATTATCATTAAAAAAGTAAATAAACTAATATAATACCTTAATTCACTCGAAGCCTATTCCCTTATTTCATCATTCCGGCCGGCTTAGTGGACCTGTATTTACAAACTTTTAAACCATACATCCGTCACAAGTTCTATTTTTGTACTTTGATCAAATCCAAGTTCTTGTAAAACAAAAGAATCTATATAAAAACAAGCCATGTAAACATTTCTCACTTCCTCTAAACTGATACTGTCCATGGCATTAATCAAATCCTGGAATTTTCATCTCCACTTTCTGATTCATTTTCTTCTAATATTCCTGAAAACCTCTGTCTCATCTTTGAATTTCAACTTCACCAGCTTTACTTCAACTGATCCTGAAATTTCCAACGAAAGAGATGCAAGTATATCCAGTACTGGACAAATTGAACTCACCTTCAATCCGACTGGAAATGGGAATCGATATGGCCGAATCACTTATTCGAAACCATTGCATCTTTATGACAAAGCCTCCAATGGTTTCACTAATTTTTCTACTCATTTCTCCTTCACAATCAATCCGAAAGTTAACTCCAATTCTGTTGATGGGCTAACATTTTTCCTGTCTCCCAATGGCTCGAGAATTCCTCGTAACTTGGAAGGTCGAGGCGGTATCGGCCTTGTCAGCAATGACCAGGATGCACTTAACAGAAAAAACAACAAGTTTGTTGCTGTTGAATTTGATACCTACAGGAACAGTTGGGATCCGCCTTATGATCATGTAGGAATCAATGTTAACTCCATGGAATCTGTTGCAAACCGGACTTGGAGTGGTTCAAGGAGAGGGTATGAAACAGAAGTTTGGATTAGCTATGATTCAAGCCGGAAAATGTTGAAATTTAGATTCAGTTTTTTAGATCGTAACAGCACCATTCAGTATGGATACAAGTCAGCTAAAGTTGTTATGGAAAGTAACTTGCCTGAATGGGTGATTTTTGGCTTCTCTTCCAGCACAGGGAATCCGAATCAGACAACACGAATCGCCTTTTGGGAGTTTGATTCAAGTTCAAACATTGTCGAACATGGTCTCGCTCCATCTCCTGCAGGTATTCCGGCTATTGGAAATGCAGAAAATACTACTCCATCTTCCAAAGAAAGTAAAAGTAATTTGGGACTGACGTTAGGCTTAAGCGTCGGAGGGTGTGTTTTGATCATTGCTGTAGGCCTCATTTTCCTCGGTTTAAGGAGAAAGAAGGGCCGAAAAGACATCACCACGGACGTTTCTGTGTTGACAGGTTCCTTTAGTAAGGATTTCAGCAACCAAACAGGGCCTAAAAGCTTCACCTATCAGGAATTAGCTGATGCAACAGGCAATTTTTCGGAGAGCCAAAAGCTCGGAGAAGGAGGTTTTGGTGCTGTTTTTAAGGGTTTCTTGAAGAACTCGAATCGTGAGATAGCTGTTAAAAGGGTAAAAAGAGTGTCCAAGCATTGTATTAAGGAGTTCGGATCCGAAGTAAAGGTAATTAGTGGAATGAGGCACAAGAATTTGGTGAAGCTTTTCGGCTGGTGCCATCGAAAAGAACTACTACTAGCATATGAATTCTTACCAAATGGTAGCTTGGAATCTCACCTTTTCAAAGGAAAAAGCTTGTTGGTATGGGAGGTTCGGTATAAAATAGTCCGAGGATTGACTTCTGCATTGCAATACCTTCACGAAGAAGGCGATCAATGCGTGCTGCACAGAGATATAAAATCAAGCAACATCTTGTTGGATTCTAGTTTCAATGCTAAGCTCGGGGATTTCGGGCTAGCACGGCTTGTTGACCACGGGAAAGGATTCGAAACCTCAGTTATGGCAGGAACAGCTGGCTATATGGCTCCTGAATGTTTCATATCAGGTAAGACTAGCAAAGAATCTGATATATATAGCTTTGGAATCGTTGTACTCGAAATAGCCTGTGGAAGAAGAGCTATTGAACCAAAACTCGAAGATGGACAAGTGAAAATTGTGGAATGGGTTTGGAAACTGTATGGAATGGGGAAAGTACTCGAAGCAGCCGATCCAAAACTACACAGAGACTTCAACGAACATCAAATGGAACGGTTGATTATCGTCGGGCTGTGGTGTGCTCATCCTGACTACATTTTTAGACCTTCAATATGGGAAGTTGCCAATGCACTTCTTAATTTTGAGGCTTGCTTACCTAATCTTCCATCAGAAATGCCTCCCCTAGCTCACCTTGCTCGGCTTTCCGAATCCTTATCAGATGATTCTGCTATTAGTCCATCACGAACACTAATGTAAATATGATAATCAATGTATTCGTCAAAAAAATTTGTGTATTGTCTTTTGTTATTAAATGGAAGAGCAATGACATACTTGTTTTTGTTATTTATTGCTTCAGATGAATAAAAAAAATGAACTAAAACTGACAAGTGACAAACATGAAATGCAGAGAAGCAAATGAACAGGCTTAGAGCTTGCAGTAACATAGTCTGAGGAGACTGTTGGAGCTAGTTTCTGAAAATTTAGTCTAGGATCAGCTGCTTCAATTTAGTGATCTCGTGTTCGAGTATACTAACTTTAAGGGGAAGATCCACCTAAATTGTGTTTGACAAGCCCTCAAACAAAGAGTAATCGGATTAACTCTATATATATATATATAAAAGTTTTCCTCCTACGTAATAGCTCTTTAACTATAACGCTACTAACATTATAACATATAAATTTCATTTCATGATACAAAAGTCCTCTAACTTTACACTATACTAACATTAAAGTCCAAATCAAAGAAAATCCATTAAAAAATTAACAAAATGATAACCTCAAAATAGATCTTTAACCATAATTTATGGTAATATAGATAAAAAGAGGGCGGGCCTTGGCGCAACGGTAAAAACGTTGTTGTCGTGTGACCGAAGGTCACGGGTTCGAGTCTTATGAGCGGCCGGGGACGCGTAGTGCACCAGGCCACCCTATAGATAAAAAGGGTCAATGATGTAGTTAAACTTGTCCTAGTCATCGTTTCGTTAATTATTTAAACAGATTTTTTTTTTTTTAAATCTGGACTTTAATGTTAGTATAATGTAAAGTTCAAGAACATCTATGTCACGGAATAAAATTTAGGAGCCATAATACTAGTAGCACTATAATTCAGAGACCATGGATGTATTTTAACCGAGCAACAATCCCAAAACTGTACATAGCTGATTATTTACTAGCTTTGCCTGTTAATTATGACACATTCTGGTTCCATATACCCCAAAGTCCCTGCACAAACTGTGGTTTGTGAACTTTTTCCATGTTGCATCATAGTTTTGCATATCCAAAATCCCCAAGCTTGGCATTGAAATTTGAATCCAACATTACATTGCTTGACCAATTGCATTAAATATTTCATTCTTTAATTATTCAGAACATCAATATCAGACTGTGACACATAGAATATATTTTAAATGAATCAACAGGTAAGCATTTTTACCTGCTCTGATCCATGGTGAAATTGACGTTGAAAGGGCAGCAGAGAAAACCAAAAAAATACTGGTTTGTTTAGTTTAT
The DNA here is from genome assembly GCF_963576675.1 of Euphorbia lathyris. Classification (NCBI taxonomy): domain Eukaryota; kingdom Viridiplantae; phylum Streptophyta; class Magnoliopsida; order Malpighiales; family Euphorbiaceae; genus Euphorbia; species Euphorbia lathyris. Next base: position 26,014,002 of record NC_088913.1, read on the forward strand.
CAAATTAATAATTATGCCAACCATGATCATTGATCAATAATTTTCTGGCTCAAAGAAAGTTTTTATGCGCAACTTAAATTTATCTGCAATTAAATAGCTCATCAATTAGTACATTATAGAAATAAACATATATATGTCAAATTACTCATGATCATACTATATATATATATATATATATATCATATGATGTTACTCTGCCTACAATTATATTTATATATATATAAGAGAATTCAACAATTTATGATAGCACGAGTCTCTTACTAATATCTAAGTGCTCACTATTTCAGCATATAAGTTGAAGCCTCTTTGTTTTTTAAACTAAAGCCATATATGAACTCATGGCCTGTATTCAAATGATAACATTAAGAAAGAAAATACAAAAGGACATAAATCTATCAACCGGAACAAGTAAATTCTGTGACAATGAGATAAGATAACTAGTAGCAATTTAGGGATGACCAAAGCAATGCAAATGTAGAACCTAAAATATCCGAATACTTAATCTCAGCAATCCAAATGGGAACGTCGAACCAATTACTAGCCATCGGTTCCATTTTAGTTTCAGCAGTAATAAAACCTGAAATATCCGATACCTGTTGCTTCCTTACAAGGAGAGAGGAAGATCAGGTGGCCATGTAAAGAGGGGCCTTGTTCGTGGAAGAACAGGCAATGGATCTTCAAAATTCAAGACTGCAATTGCTTGTCTGATGGAAGGCCTAGATTCCGGATTTGGGTGAGCACACCAAAGACCAACTACAATTAAACATTCCATTTGTTTCACATCAAAATCCCCATCTAGTCTTGGATCAGCAGCTGCCAGTAGCTTTTCTTCTCCATACAGACCCTAAACCCAATTAACCATGTTATATCTATAACTACTTGAATCACTGGGTCTTGTACCGCAGGCAATATTCAAAGCAACAAGCCCAAAACTATACACATCAGATTCCCTGATACACCTCCCTGTATGGAAGCATTCTGGAGCAAGGTGGTCTGCGGTGCCCAATACTTGATCGGTAACAAAGTAGTCCATTGACTTTGCAGGATCAAAACCTCCAAGTTTAGCATTAAAATTTGTATCCAGCACAACATTTTCCGGCTTTATATCTCCATGCACTACACATAAATCTCCTTCTTGCAAGTAGAGCAATCCGGAGGCCAGATCCTGAACAATTTTATACCTCAGTTCCCACGTCAACAAGTTATCTTCTCTGAAAAAGAGATGGTAATTCAAACTGCTGTAAGGCATAAACTCTGTGAGTTCCACTAAATTCCTATGTCTCAATCTACTAAAGATCATAACTCTGTGAGCATACTCCTTCATCTGCTGATCGGAATCGCTTCCTCTTCTCTTTATTGAAATGTACAGGTCCAGTTCCTTCAAGAATCCTTTGTAAGATGTACAAAATTCTTCCTCCTCGAGTATGTTTTTCTCTGAGAAGTTATCTGTGGCATGAACCAAATCTTTGTTGGAAAACATCTGCAGGCCAGTGGATCTTAGGATATCAATAACTACTTTTCTCTGTTTATTCCTATTCCGAAAGACAACCATTGAAATTTTTACAGGATTATAAGACTTCAATTCATTCAAGATTCCTTTGTAAATTGTACCAAAACCTCTCTTCCCAAGCTTCTCTTGTTGTGGAAAGTTGTTTGTTCTGTGAACCATATAATTGTAGCCAAGTCTTGGAGACTTGTTTCGGCTTTCCTCAGAAACAGTAACACTAGAATCAGAAGACATGGAAATTGAAGCAAAATAGCAGACCATGGCCTCTTTGATGGCAAAATAGGAGATGGAGCATGGAATTTGAGTACCTGGATTGCTTTCTCCATTGTAGGTCTGGACTTTTCATCTGGATGAGCACACCATAGCCCAACTATCATTAAACGTTTAACTTGTTGGTCATTGAAATCTCCATTTAGTCTAGGATCAGCTGCTTCAAGTATCTTCCCTTCTCCATCGAGATCCCAAACCCACTCACTCAAATTTATTTGATCTTCTCTTGCCTTCAGGTTGATGATTTTTCTTCCACAAGCAATTTCAAAAGAAACAATCCCAAAACTATATACATCTGATTCCTTGTTGCCGTGCCTGTAGAGACACATAACCAATTCTGCCTGCTAAAGCTGTGCATTCCACACCTTTTCCATGATCTGCTAGTCTTGCTAAACCAAAATCACCAAGTTTCGGATTGAAATCTGAATCTAACATGATATTGCCTGCCTTTATATATCTGTGCACCACATATTGCTCCCATTCTTCATGTAGGTAAAGCAATCCTGAGGAAAATCCTAGAGCAATTTTGTACCTCATCTCCCATGTCAGCAGCCTATTTTCCTTAAAAAGATGGAAATCCAGGCTGCCGTTGGACATGGACTCATAAACAAGTAAGAGTTCCTCCCTGTCGTGGCACCAGCCCATTAGTTTTACTATATTTCTATGGCGCAGCTGACTAATGATCTTAACTTCCTACGTATACTCCTTTATGCCTTGTTTTGAATCTTTTGACACCCTCTTCACTGCAACATAACAGTTCAATTCATTTGAGAATCCTCTATAAACTGCACCAAAACTTCCCTCTCCAAGTTTATCTTTATCTGATAAGTTATTTGTTGCTTGAACCAAGTCTTTGTAAGAGACCTTCCGAGCACCAATAACCTTTGCAAAATCATTGTCCATAGATTCGTTCCACTCAACCATCTCATCATCAATGGATTTATCCAAGTGAACTCCATCATACCGATTCTTTTGAACTTCTTCATCATCAAAGGATTTATTAAAATCAACTCTATCATTGGCCACGAATTTGCCTAACTCAACCCTATTCAAGTCAACTCAACCATGACCTGTGTTTTGAGACAAGTCAAATCCGTTATCTCCAGCAGATTTATACAAGTAAACTCCATTATCATCCATGGATAATGGAAGAGTGTAGGCAAAATTGATAGCAGAAGACGTGCCAGATAGTTTTTAGCCTCTTTTTGGGAGAGAATGAAAATCGGAGGAGAAAAATATGTAAAAGTAAGCTGCTTCGGAAGATTCTAATACTCTTGTAGAATAGAAGAAAAGTCATAGAGCCGGCATATTTAATTAACACCGAAATGTTACATCATCTATCTTAATAATGGCATTTGCAAGTTGATAAACAAAAGGTCAAAATCCACAAAAATCCTAAGAATCAAAACAATCGAGATGATCCCATCACCACACAATCGCAAAAAGATCGAACCTAAATTCTAAATTAATCAAACTAATTTATTACCAAGATCAATTTCAAAAGAGAACCCAAGAAAACAAAATGCTAAACAAACAAACTCATATCACACACCAAAGTGAGAGTGGATGAGTAGGCAAGAGCAGCAATAACAGTGTGATAGTAACAAAAGAGAGTATTGGGGAAAGAACCTGACATGTATCTGTCTTTGCAACCTCAGCATTAGGATTAATCCCAAAATACAAAAGAGAAACGTTGCCCTTCTCTTTTCTGCCGCCGGGCACTAGTTACATACGGCGCCGTCCACCACGCGAATGTGTACAGTGTCCTGTTGAAGCTGGCCCTTGGCTGTATACGCTTCAGAATAGAACGACGAACTGATAGAGAAGGTAAGGAACAAATTTCGGTTCTATGGTATAAATTGAGAGTTTCGATGGTGTGATCTTTGGAGTTTGCAGATAAAGACGAGATTGATGCCATTGAAAATTCTGAGGAAATTTGTGAGTTAAAAGGGAAGTTTCAATTTTTTGGGTTTGTATGGTGATTAGATTTGTGAATAATTGTGCAGAAGTTATCAAACAGTTTATTAGGGTATTTCATCAAACTCGGAATAAACCTCGGAAATCTTAATGCCATAATGGTTTTCAAATCCTCCTACCCATTATCCTATTGCAATAATTCTTGCTGAGACATTGATGGATTTTTAAATAGACTTCTTAGGAATGACTTCCTACAACATGAATCCTTTTATACGAATGTGAGTTATTTATAAAGTTTAGTAGTTTTATGTTTTTGGACATCGGCATCTACGTGTTTTTTTTTTTTTTTTGTTACAAACCGAATCCGGGAGTTTGTAAAAAAATTTGTTAATTTTATCAAATTTGATAACGTTGAAAATTCGTTCTAGAGTCGTCCCACCGACTGGAACACTTAGAGGAGCTTCTGTGTCAATCACTTCCATTCCTCTCCAAGCATGTTGAGTACCACCTGTGAATACTCCGCCGGTATGAAACGTTCTTAATGTTAGTTGAGTACCAGGCTCCCCAATGGATTGACCCGCAATAATACCTACGGCTTCTCCCAATTCGAAACTTCAAAATGAAAAGTTTTAACAATTAAATAGTATTTTAAATAATTTTAATTCTTCAACTTTTTAGATTTAAGATCATTTAAGTATTGGTTTTTTTATGAGAGCCAAAGTTAATGTAGAGAGGGGGAATTCCAAAAAAGATGATTTTAAAAATTAAAAAATATGGTTTCTTAGGTCTGTTTGTTTTACCTACTGTTTGTCGTTTACTGTTGTTATTTGCTATTTGCTATTTGCTATTACGATTTGTTGTTTGCTTTTGAAAAAAGCTGCTTTTCCAAAAAGCAGAGATTGTCTGCTATTGTAAAATACTGCTTTTCAAGTGTGAAAGGCAAACAGGAGGTCACTAACCAAACACATAATGCTCCTTGCTTTTCAGATTTAAAAGGCAAACATGAGGTCGATAACCAAACACCTAAAACTCCCCCTTTTGAAATGAAAAGACAAACAGGAGCATGAAAAGGAGCAACCAAACGACCCTTAGTAAATATGATACTAACCAATTTTAATTCGGTCTTATACATTGATGAATTTTTATAGGCATACTAAGGAATAACTTTTACTAACATGAATTCTTGTATCTCTAATGAATGTGAGCTATTTATACAATTAAGGGTAAATTTCAAATAAAACTTTTGTGGTTTCACTAATTTTCAGATAAAGGACGGTAGTTTACTTTTTGTCAAAACGAGAATTGAGGTTTCACGCTTGGATTAATGCTATTAAAACTATCTTTAACGACCTTAAATGAAAATTTTCAAGAATTAAAGTTGTTCGATGTCATATTTTCTATGGAACTACATTTTCGATTTCCGAAAATCATCTTTTTTGGAACTTTCTCTCTCTAAATATTAACTTCTCTCTCTTTACTAAACTTCATCTAAATGATCTCAAAATAAAAAAAGTTGAAGAATTAAAGTTGCTTAGAATATTAGTAGTTCTTAAAATATGTCATTTTTGAAGTCGTCAAAGGTGATTTTAATAGTATCAATCGAAAAAGTTTTTGTTTTGCTAAAGTTGAAAATCTCAATCCTCGTTTTGATAAAAAGTAAACCACAATCCTTTATATGAAAATTAGTGAAACCACGTGGTTTTTATTTGAAATTTACCCTACAATTAATGCATGCGAAGCAAGAATTGTTTTTATAATGCAAATTTTAATTATATGAGTTATGATATTACAGGAGTTATGCATAACCATTCAACTTCAAAACGTAACATAAAACCACTAAATTTTATACTTTATTACATTCGTGATTATCTTTGTTTCTCTCTCCATCTCTGTGCTTTTTTTTTCTCTTTCTTCCATCTTTGTCATGATGCAATAATTGAAAATAAATAAGTTCAATTATACAAATATAAGTATATAAAAATTTTATATTGTGTGTTAATTATTCAATTATGTCAATTTAACTACAAATAACTTAGGGGGTGTTTGAGTGCTCATTTCCGTGCTCCTGTTTGTCTTTTCAATTCGAAATGGAGTGTTTTAGGTGTTTGGTTAGTGACATTCCTATTTGCCTTTTACACTTGAAAATCAGCATTAAGTGTTTGGTTAGTGACCTCTTGTTTGCTTTTTACACCTGAAAAGCAGCTTTTTACAAAAGCAGAGAATCTTTACTTTTTGAAAAAAAAAAAGTTTTTTCCAACAGCAAACAGCAACTAGCAACATCAAGCAGCAATAACAAACAGCAAACTGTAACAGCAAACAGCAACAGCAAACAGTAGGTAAAACAAACGGGTCCTTATATAGTATTATAAAAATACAGTTTAATATACAGTTCTTTACGTAAAATGAAGATATTTTATGAATTTTTATTTTTTATAATTTTTATTTAGTTATTTTTATTGTTTTTAAAATTAATTTTATATATTTATTTAATCATGTTCATATTAGTAATAACAATTGATAGTCATAGTTTTACGAACACTAATAATTAAAAGCAAACAATAAATAATAGGGTAAATTCCAAAAAAAAACCTCTGTGGTTTCATGTTATTCCAAAAAAACCCTTGTGGTTTGTTAATACAAAAAAAAGGACTGTGGTTTGCGCCGTTATCCGAAAAACGAAAAATGGCTTAACACCGTTAAAGTGCTGACGTGGCACATGTTGAAACATCTTTCCATAAGATTTTGATTTGACAAAATCATCCATGATTAAGAGGCAATTAAATTTAAATGCTTTGATTTAATTGTACTAATGTGTTTGTTCAATATTGAATGCAAAAATATATATAAAGTTAGACAGGACAAAAGTCAGCATAAGTCAAGCTGAGTGGAACGAAACTCAGTATGAAAGAATAGAAGCTGAGTGGAGTAAAACTCAGTCTCAGAAGTCTCCTTCAAAGTTGCCAGAACGAAGCTGACCAAATTAGAACGAAGCTGACTAAGAAGGAACTCAGCATGGAAGTTGAACATTCGAAGATAACGAATGAAGCTGAGTGACAGTCAGGACAGCATGAAGGATCCGTTCACTAAAGGACAAAGTCTGCAAATCTTCTACACCAATAATTGAAGCCTCGAAAATACACAGAAGACTAATTCCAAGAAACATGGGTCAATTGATTATTGGTAAAAGACAACTGCCACAAAAAGACAAGTCTGTAGGAAGAAGACAAGGCTGACACCTGAAGAAAACAGATGACAGGATTGGCCTGCAAAACTGAAGCTGGCCAGAAGCTGTCTACTAAAAGAGTCGTTTTGGAATCAACGGACACACCAAATTCAAACGGTCTAATCTCCAGAAATTCACCTATAAAATGGACAAGGATTTCATTTGGACTTTTGTCGAATTACAAAAAGAAAAATCCAAGAGAGAAATCTTCAAAGCACTCAAATACAAAGATCTTACACCAAATCTTCTATTCTTTGTGTAAATGCTAGAGTGATTCTGTGTAATCTTCTAAAGTGTTCTTTACTGAAAAGAGAACAAGTGTTTATCAATTATAATATTGAGAGTGTATGCTGAGTGCTTGGTTGTAAGCATTCAGTGGTAGAAAAATCTAAGTGCTGGGTTGTGGTACTTAGTAGGAGCTGAGTAGACGAATAGAGGACGTACTCTTGCATACTCACTGCCTTGTAAAGGGTTTGTGCTCTACCTTGAAAGAGCTCAGTATTGGATTGAAAATCCCAGGAGGAACTAGGGACTGGACGTAGGCAGAGAGGCCGAACCAGGATAAGTCGTGCTGAGTAACTTCTAAACTCTTTCTCTCAATATATATATATATGTGTGTGTGTGTGTGTGTGTGTGTGTGTGTGTGTGTGCATGTGTAGCTTGTAATATTTACTCAGCATATAGATTGTTAAAACTGAAACTGAGTAAATCTGAGAGCTGAGTTGGAAGCTGGCCTCTCAAGAGTCAATTCCCAACTCTCAGGCCAAGCAGTCTTAATTAGCATAGAACTAAAACTGTCTGACTAATCAATCGGTCGTGCTGACCAACACGCTGAGTTAACAAACTCTTAAAACAACACTAAGTCAGCATAATTAAAAGCGAAAAAGTTACATTAGTTCCTATCCCCCCCTGGAACTAATTACTAGGGACCAACAGCACATGGGTAAGGAGAAAACCGAAGATAAGAAGCAAAAATCATTAGTGATGAAAGCTGACTCCACTGAAGCTGAGTCAACTGATGATGAAGAAATGGCTATGTTTACTAGAAAAATGAAGAAGCTGTTCAGAAGAAATGACAGAAACAACAAACGACCATACAAGAGAGGAGACAGACACAAAGTTGAGTCTAGTGACACCAGATACAAAAAGGACAGCTCCAAGCCTGTCACATGCTATGAATGTCATCAAACTGGGCACATTAAGTCAAGCTGTCCTAATCTAAAGAAAGATAGGAATGGAAGCAAAAAGGCAATGGTGGCCACGTGGAGTGACAGTGATGAGTCAACATCGTCTGAAACTGAACAGAATGAAACAGCCAATATATGTTTCATGGCAGATGATGGAGCTGACCAATCTTAATCTGAACAAGCTGATCTCTCTGGAGATTCTGAGCAGGAGGAAAACAACAATGAGGTAACACCCTTACTTTTGTTTAGAAATGAGATGGTAAATGCCCTGAGTGATTTACATAAGCTAACTAAAAATGCAATAACAAAATAAAATCACTCAGCAGGCGATGTGACGAGATTGAAGAGGTCAAGCTGAGTGACCTCCGATATCTCCTCCAGAACAACTCAGATTTACATACCAACATGCAAATCATGCATAAGTTTGTCACGGAGGTCCAATCTGAGTCCAAGAAACTTAGAATGGATGTCACAACCTTACAGAGTCAAGTGAATAGCTCAAGTAGAAATAAACCCCATGCTGAGTACGCAAGTACTAGTCAGCATAAGCAATTCACTAAATGTGAGTGTTGTGGAAAAAGGGGACACACAAAAGATGTGTGTTGGCATAACAAGCGGATTGTCCAATGTGACTTTTGCGGAAGAAAAGGGCATTCCACAAAAGTATGCTGGCATGCTCAACACAACAATGCTGACTATACTCAGTACAACCCTCAAAGGGTACCTTTTTATGACTTCTGTGGTAAGGCTGGCCACACTATAAAAGTATGTCGTCACAAGTTGAAATATGACTTTGCACCTGTTTACACTAACAAGAAAGGACCCAAAAAGAATTGGGTACCTAAAAACGAATAGTTTAAAATGCAGGTCAGCTTGACATGCGTGGAGAAATCAAAACTTTGGTACATAGACAGTGCATGCTCAAGACAGATGACAGGTGATGAAACTCAGTTCATCACACTAGAGCCTAAACGATGAGGTAGTGTAAGCTTTGGAGACAACAAGAAGGGTAAGATAGTTGGCTCAGGAACTATCGGAGGCAACCCTAAAATTGAGTCAGTCTCCTTAGTTAAAGGTCTCAAATATAATCTTCTAAGCGTAGCTCAGCTTTGCAAGAGTGGAAGAAAGGTTATATTTGATGATACTAAGTGTCAAATACTCGAGGGAAAAACAAATGATTTGATTTTAACAGCCCCTCATGTAGAAAATGTTTACATGTTGAGTTTGGAAAAACAATTTTCAAAAAATATATGCTTAGTGTCTAAAGAGGACAACTCCTGGCTATGGCATAGGAGACTTGGGCATGTCAGCATGGACCTCCTAGCCAAATTAGCTAGAAAGCAACTAGTTGAAGGATTACCCAAACTAAAATATGAAAAAGATCAACTATGTAATGCTTATCAGCAAGGTAAACAAACCAAAAAGTCATTTCATAGCAAAAATATTGTCTCAACCAAAAGACCATTGGAATTACTACATTTGGGTCTTTTCGGACCTATCCAGCCACTCAGCATGGGAGGTAAGAAATTTTCCTTAGTTATTGTAGATGATTTCTCTAGGTATACTTGGGTCATCTTGCTGAGTAGCAAAGATGAAACATTTGAGATGTTTACTACATTAGTCAAAAATCTTGAAAATGACAAAGACCTAAGAGTAGCTCACATTAGAAGTGATAATGGTGGAGAATTCAAAAACCAAATGTTTGATGAATTCTGTGAAACTAATGGTATTGACCACAATTTCTCTGCCCCTAGAACTCCTCAACAAAATGGAGTTGTTGAAAGGAAGAATAGGACAATAGTAGAAATTGCTAGGACAATGCTGAGTGAAAATAGGCTTCCAAAGTATTTTTGGGGAGAAGCCGTCAATACAGCATGTTATATATTGAATAGGGTCTTGGTAAGACCTATATTAAAGAAAACTCCCTATGAACTTTGGAAAGGACGAAAGCCCAATATTGGATACTTTCGTGCCTTTGGGTGTAAATGTTTTATACTCAACACTAAGGATAATCTGGCAAAGTATGATGCCAAAGCTGACGAAGCGATCTTTCTGGGGTACTCAACAAACAGTAAAGCATATAGAATTTATAATAAAAGGACTCAGGTAGTAGAAGAGTCAGTCCATGTAGATTTCGATGAAACTGACCCTGCAGGAAAAACAACTCAACACACAGAGGAAGAACCCAACTCAGCTTCTGCTGACCAGAATGGACATGCCGAGTCATCAGCACAAGAGCTGACCAAAGGTAAAAACGAAACAGAAATTACCTTTGCTGACCAATCTGTTCCTGCAGAGATTGTAGAAACACTTGCTCTAAATGACTCAACATTGCCTAAGGAAATAAAAATTCCAAGAGGACATTCAGAAAAGTCCATTCTTGATGCTGCTGACAACAAGCTGATGACAAGAGATCAACTTAGGAAGTTCCTCAGCAACGTTGCCTTTGTATCAGTACATGAACCGAAGAACTTTGCTGATGCTGAGCATGATGAATATTGGATCAATGCTATGCAAGAAGAGCTTGACCAATTCACAAGAAATGAGGTATGGGATTTAGTACCTAAGCCTAGAAATCAAAAGTCCATAGGGACTAAATGGGTTTTTAGAAACAAACTAGATGAGCATGGAAATGTTGTTAGGAACAAAGCTCGACTTGTAGCCCAAGGCTATAGTCAGCAAGAGGGCATTGATTATGGTGAAACCTTTGCACCAGTTGCTAGATTAGAAGCTATACGTATATTGTGTGCATATGCCGGTTTCATGAACTTCAAATTGTATCAAATGGATGTTAAAAGTGCATTTCTTAATGGCTTTATAAACGAAGAGGTATACGTTAATCAACCTCCTGGTTTTGAGGACCCAAAATTCCCAAACCACGTTTATAAACTCAAGAAGGCCCTATATGGCCTGAAACAAGCTCCAAGAGCCTGGTATGAGAGGTTAACCAACTTTCTGCTGACCGGGAACTATGTCAGAGGAAAAGCTGACACAACCTTGTTCATTAAGAAAAAGGGCAAACATACCCTACTTGCACAAATCTATGTAGATGACATAATATTTGGTGCTACTGACGAATCTTTGTGTCAAGAGTTTAGCAAACAGATGTAGACTGAGTTCGAAATGTCCATGATGGGGGAACTCAGCTTCTTCCTTGGACTTCAGATCAAGCAAGGTAAGAACGGCATCTTCATTAGTCAGTCCAAGTACACCAATGAGATGTTAAAGAAGTTTGATATGGGAGACTGTAAGCCCATATCAACCCATATGGGTACTGATACTGTCCTATGCAAAGATGAGAAAAGTAAGTCAATAGATAGTAAACTTTATCGAGGTATGATAGGCTCCTTACTTTATCTCACTGCTAGTAGACCTGATATACAGTACTCAGTATGTTATTGTGCAAGATATCAAGCTGACCTAAGGGAATCTCACTTAATTATAAAAAGAATTTTTAGATATTTGCAGAGCTCAGTTGATGTAGGTTTGTGGTATCCAACTTCAAATGACTTCACACTCATAGGATACACTGATGCTGACTATGGACAGGATAAGCTAGAACGTAAGAGTACTTCAGGAGGATGTCATTTCCTTGGAAGCTGTCTAGTATCCTGGTTCAACAAGAAGCAGTCATCAGTTGCTCTGTCTACAACTGAAGCTGAGTATGTTGCTGCTGGAAGCTGTGTAGCTCAAGTCCTATGGATAAAGCAACAACTTGAGGATTATGGAGTAAGAACTGAGACAATAGAGATCAAATGTGACAACAAGAGTGCCATTGATCTATCCAAGAATCCTATCCAACACAACAGGATGAAGCATGTCAGCATAAGGCATCACTTCATCAGAGATCACGTACTAAAGGGTGAGATCAAGCTGACCTATATGCCAACAAATGAACAGCTTGCAGATATCTTCACCAAGCCTTTGGCTCGTGAGCAATTTAACATACTAAGGGAAGCTATCGGTATGTCTAATGCTCTTCAATAATTCTAAATATTTGAATAAATGTTGAGTGATTGTCATGCTGACTGATATCAATCTAGTAACTACTGCACATTGAGCTTAATAGTCTATGCTGAGTAGATACAAATGTTGAGTAAATATTCTGTGCTGAGTAGATAAACATATTGAGTAATCACCTTATACTGAGTAGATGTACATGTTGAGTGATTAACGTATGTTGAGTTACTAAGAGATGGAAAATCCATCTACGTAGAATTAAATACTCAGTATCATAAACGACTCATATTCTGGCAAACTGAGTAAAATCCCACTTGTACAAATGAACAATGACACGTGTAACAAATCATACCTAGAAAAACGCAAGTAATAATGAATACCCATGCGCCGAACCTGTCATAAACGGCAGAATCTTTGTCGATTAAAGTCCCAAGAAGAAAACGGCTAGTTCATTAATTAGGAATGATTCAAGACTCTATAAGTAGTGGAAGGATCCCCACTCATTACTCTTTACGCTTAAAATCTTCTGAAATCGAATCCTTCTCTCTACCTAAACCTTAAAACCTTCATCTGTAACAATGGCTTTCGGAAAAAACGAAATCCCTAACTTCACCACTCAGCTTGGCCACACCTCTGGCAAACCCACTCAAGCTGACCCCACAGGTTCATCAAAGCCAGTAGAAAGGAACATGATCAAGGTCCATAAGAAGGTCAACAACTTGTAGGTTCTAAAATGCAGATGGTTCTCTCCAGGATTCATCACTTCTGAGAAACCGTTCTGTGACTGGATCGAGAAGAACAAATGGACCGGTCTCTTCTCACTCACCGGAAAAACATACCCTAGGCTGGTCAGAGAATTCTATTCCAACATGTTTGTTGATGAAGAAGATGCTGACTATTTGGAGACCACGGTCAAAGGACAGAAAATCACCATAACCCCTGCCTATCTAGCTACTCTGCTAAACTTACCAGACGAAGGAATGGAGTTTAGGACAACAAAAGAAAAGGCACTAAAGGAAAAGCTTGACCAGATCAAGGGGTTCTACAAACCCAAGAATCATAAAGGTGAAATACCCAGCACGTGTATGGGGCAAAACCAAAAGATGGCACACTACATATTGACCAACTTCATCTTCCCCAAACTCAACTCAGCCTCATCTGCCTCCAACTTTGAGCAGTGCTTCATATGGCACATGCTGACCTACACCCCTCTCAACCTTCCGATATTTCTGGTTGGTGCACTCCAGCGAGGAGGTAAGAAACTTCGGTTAGGTTCTTTAATCACGAAGATCCTCGAGGATAAACAGATCGAGGCCATAAATGAAACTGATACCTGTTGGTCCCTGGTAATTAGTGTTGGTCCCTGATAATTAGTTCCAAGGGGGGGTTAGGAACTAATATAACTTTTTCGCATTTTAATTAAGCTGACAGGAAGTAATTTTGAGAGTTTATTAACTCTGCTTTTGGTCAGCTTGGTGAGATATGTTTGAAGACAGCTTTAGTCAGAAGTTGACTAAATTTGTTTTCTTGTGAGTTGAGAATTGACACTCTTGAAGGTCAGCTTCTAACTCAGCACCACTTATTTACTCAAGGTCAGCTTAGGCAATTTATATGCTGAGTAAATTTAGCAAACAACACATATAATATAAGAGAGAGTTCAGAGATTACTCAGTATCACTTATCCTGGTTCGGCCTCTCTGCCTACGTCCAGTCCCCAGAGTCCTCCGGGCTTTTTGAATCCAATACTGAGCTCTTTAACGGTAGAGCACAAACCAATTACAAGGCAGTTGAATATGCAAGAGTACCTTCCTCTATTCGTCTACTCAACTCCTACTAAGTGCTACAACCCAGCACCTAGATTTCTCTACTACTGAAATGCTTACAACCAGGCACTCAGCTTTACTCTCTCAATATTTCTATTGATCACAGACTTGTTCCTTTTTGAACTAAGGAACACTTTAGATGATTACAACTCAATCTAGCATTTACACATAGAATAGAAACGTCGGTGTAAGATTCTTTTTGTATTTGAGTGCTTTTGAAACTTTCTCTCTTGTATTTTTCTTTTTGATGCTTCAGTACTCTGTATATTTTGGTTCTTCGATTGTCCTTTTATAGACGAAAACCTGTGGACTTTATCGTTTAAAATGTCTTGACCGTTGCAACCAAAACGGCTCTTTTGGGGAACATTTTCTGGAAAGCTTCAGACTGTACGCCATTCCCTGCTTCTGTTTTTCTTCAGGTGTCAGGTTGTCTTCTAGCGTCTGTTTTGTTTGTTTGTGCCAGTTGTCTGTTTCCAATAATCCAACGTCCCATGACTCTCGGAATCAGTCTTCTTAGATGTCTTCGAGGTTCCAATTATTGGTGCAGAAGATTGGCAGACTTTGTCTTTTAGTAAAACAGATCCTTCATGCTGTCCTGACGAATACTCAGCTTCGTTTGTTCATGGTTCATGCTGAGTTCCTTCAAGGTCAGCTCCGTTTTGTTTAACGGCTCCTGAAGAGGTCTTCAGCTTTAGTCAGCTTCGTTTTGTTTTCTGAACTTTAAATCCACTCAGCTTCTATTCTGTCATACTGAGTTCTTTTCTACTCAGCTTCGTTTGTGCTGACTTTTGTCCTGTCTTTTTCTTTATATATTTTTGCACTCAAGATTTAACAAACATATTAGTACAATTAAATCAAAGCATCTAAATTTAATTGCCTTTTAATCATAGATGATTTTGTCAAATCAAAATCTTGTGGAAAGGTGTTTCAACAAACTCCCCCATTTTGATGTTGGCAAAATACATAATTACGGAACTCAGTTATAAGTTGCCCCATGATTGATATGTTTGAAGTTACTCCCCCGTAAGGGTTGCATTCATTTTGTCTTAATTTTATTCTAAGCCTTCCAAGGTCTAATTTGATTAGGTTTGTTATATTTGTGTATACTGGCTTTACTTTTGGAAAGATGTTGTCTCTTAGTTTAGTTTTAGTGTCTTTTTGATTTGTTTGACTGGATAGATCAGGAAGAGGGAAAAGAACTGATATTGGATTTAAACAACAATCAATAACAAACAAAAAAATGATATTGGACAACAGCAACAAATAAGGTGTATCAACCTAAACAGTAGATGACAAAACAAACAGATAACAGGATAAGGTGCCAAGTTTCTGGACACGAACTGGCTAGATTCACTTCTTCTTTCTTTGAGCTGAGGGGTCAACATGAGCTATGCCTTTTCCTTTGCTTCTAGAGGCAGACGCAGTCCCTGAAGTCAGAGGCTGAGTTCCTCTCTGAGTTCCTCTTTTACTAGTCTCCCCCGTTTTGCCATCATCTGGTTGATAAAGGAAGGTCTTATTCCTGGCGGCAGAGGAGAGGTAGTTGGAATAACGCTGAAGCCTTTTTGTGCTTTCACCCAAACAGTCAATTACAAGAATGCTATCGTCCTGGACGTGCCTGAGGACCCTAAGAGAACTGCTGATCATGCTAAGGAGACATTCATGTGCCTTGCTCAGGCAGGAAATGGAGCTGGTGACCTGACTGTAGGATTGATGGAATAGTTTTAGCAAAGCAGAGTCATAGAACATGCGCTGTGCATTGTTGATCCTCATGGCTTTCATGATAGCTTGCGAGAAGCTCATGAGCTCTGTGTTGGATACTGGATCAACATCCATCTAGGCTCGATCAATGTTCAAGAGTCTCACGGCCTCACTCAGTTGATCAATAGTACATTAAGAGGAAGAGGATACAAGGTCACGGGTACTTGTCAGCTCTGCTTGAATCTTAGTGAAGCATTGTTGGAGCTCGGTGGAGGTGACAGATTCTGTATTGCTTGGTGGACTGAATTTAGTTAGCTCAGCATATAGCTTGGTGAAGCAATCTTGCAACTCATCAGATGTTGCAGACTCAGTGTGGGCAGTTGCTCTGGAGGGGGTCAGTTCCGCTGCTAGCTTAACAAAATGGTTTTGAAGCTCAGAGGAAGTGACGTAACCTAGATTGACTTCAGATAGCTCTTGAATTTTTCCTTCAAGAGAGTTTAGATGAGTGGCCATGGTAAGCACTAATTCAGTCAGTTTGGCCATTTGCTCTTGGTTTGGTTGCTGAGTTTGTACTGCAGTGATAATACTAACCAAATCTTTCAGGCTTTGGAGTTCTTGTAGAAGTTGAGTGATACCTGTTAGGTGAGAGGGCTCTTGAGTGGATTGGCAACCTTCAGCTTGAGTAGAATGAAAGTCTTGAAGTAGAGACTGAGCTGAAGCAATGACCCTACGGCCAGACTCAGTTGCATTCAAGTATTCAAACTTAGCAGCATTGGACTCAGAGGCTGGTGCAGGATTTTCCGATGGTGGAGGTGTTGGTTCCTTGCCAGATTGAGTACCTGGACTTTGATGAAGTTGTTGAGCTGAGTTATCAACATTTTGTGTTGGAGGTGGAGTTGAGGTATGAGTTGGCTCTATTGGTGCAGCTTGACTTGGATTTGTAGGGTTCTTGGCATGTTCCTCATCTTGAGTAACAGTGGCTTGCTTTTCCGCTAGATTCAGTTGCAGTTGAGAAATACTTGAACTGAATTGTAGACAGGTCAGTTTCTGGCTCGTCAAGGGGAAAGTCATCCATGAGATCAAGGTGCTTGTGCGCTTTCTTCTTTAATCTTCGTCGGGTCTCAGTTTGTGGCGGAGAATGGTCAATTTGAAGACCTTCACTTGACTTAGCAGCAACTGTCCCTTCATTTACAGGTTGCTCAACATTACCTTCTTTCCTTGTCTGCTCAGCATCATCATGAGGGTATTCTTCCTCTTCAGTATTACCTTTTTGGTGCTCAACTTGTTCCACATCTTCCTTTTCTTGGTCAATCCCATGACCTTCAGGTTGAGGAGAGGTTAGTGGTACGGCTTCCACTATCTTCAAAGAGTGACCTCTTTTCTTTTTCTTTAACGGGGTTTCCGGAGTTTCTTCGTTCTCATCCTCAGGCACTTCTGGCCTTTTTCTTTTCTCAACGTGCTCATCAACCTTGTCAGCTTTGGCTTTCTGTCTTGATGAAAGCCTTATTTTCTTTGGAACAGAATATCCTTGGAGCTAACTTCTACAGCCTTCCTCTTCTTCCCTTTTTCAGGCTGAACTGTCTTAGGTGACTCAGTATGAGCCTCAACTTGTTGTGCAGGCTCAGCTTCAGATTCCATTTCTGCTTGCTCTTCTTCCTCATCCTCCTCAGCATCTCCAGTTCCTTCATACCCCTTCAAGGGTTGATTATACAATAGTCCATTCAGTAGGACAGTAGTGATTTCATTTCCCAACGAACTTGTCTCATTCACGGTCTCTATATGCTTGTCCTGTATAATTTTCGTAATAAGTGAACCCAAACGTAGTTTCCTACCGCTTCGTTGAAGGGCTCCAACTAGAAACACATGGAGATTGAATGGAGTGGAAGTTAACATGTGCCATATAAAGTACTGTTCGAAGTTAGATGCGGAGGAGGCCGAGCTGAGTTTGGGAAAGATAAAGTTAGTCAGCATGAAATGAACCATCTTTTGATCTTTACCCATACAGGTACAGGGTATTTCCCCTTTATGATCTTTGGGTTTACAGAACCCCTTTAGCTTCTCAGACGTGGCTTTAGGTATCTTCTCTTTTGTTGTTCGAAATTGGATTCCTTCGTTTGGTATCTCTAATAGTGTGGCTAGATAGGCAGGGGTTATAACGATTTTCTGACTTTCACAGTGGTCTCCAAGTAATCTGAGTCGTCTGCATCAACCCGTAAATTTGAGTAGAACTCTCGTACTAACCTTGGGTAGGGTTTTCCTGGAAGAGAAAAGAGGCATGTCCAGTTGTTTTTCGCAATCCATTCACAGAATGGTGTTTCATTCGATACGAAGCTTGGGGAGAACCACCAGCATTTTAATACCTCCATATTGTTAACCTTCGAGTGTACCTTGAGCATTATCCTCTCCTTTTCCATTGAAGGACCAGCGTGTTCAGTGGGTGTGTTTTGCGCTTCTAGGGTTTTCTTTTTGCTGGGAGACATTTTTGACGATTTTGAAATTTTTAGAGAGGAAGAAGTTTGAGTTTCAGGGATTGTAAGAATGAAGAAAGACGAGTGGGGGTTCTTCTACTTTATATAAATTAATGAGGACCCTAAATCATTATCTTGCCGTTTTTCTCCTAGGGACGTTCAATCGACTCTGTCAATTATGACATCTTCGGCGCATGGGTTTTTTGCCATTAATGTGCGTCTTCCCAATGTGTCAGAATTTACACGTGTAGATTTACTTTACGCGAATGGGTTTTTCCTGAAATTCGAAGCATCAATGATATTGAGTGCCTATCGTTTGTTAAGACAATTTTTCTATCTCCTATCAACTCAGCATAGGTTATGTACTCAGCGTGTGTCTTTACTCAGCATGGAGTGATTTGTTTATCTACTCAGCATGGGATGTTTACTTAACTCTTATGCCTACTTAGTATCGATACTTACTATGCGTACGCAGGGTGGCTTTTTCATTTTAAGCTTAGTAGGGAATAAATATTTCACTCAACATGGCATTCGTACAATCATTCAAAGTTCCACTCATAATTATTCAATGCAAAATTTAGTTAGAGTGGATTTGACATACCAATTTCTTCCCTTAGTGTGTTGAATTGCTCTCGTGCCAAGGGCTTTGTGAAGATATCTGCAAGCTGATCGTTTGTTGGCACATAAGTCAGCTTGATCTCATCTTTTAGTATGTGGTCTCTGATGAAGTGATGCCTTATACTAACATGCTTCATCCTGCTGTGTTGAACTGGATTTTTAGATAGATCAATGGCACTTTTGTTGTCGCGTTTGATCTCTATAGTCTTCATTTTGACTCCGTAATCCTCAAGCTGTTGCTTTATCCATAGGACTTGTGCAACACAGCTTCCAGCAGCTACGTACTCAGCTTCAGTTGTAGACAGAGCTACGGATGATTGCTTCTTGCTAAACCAAGATACTAGACAGCTTCCGAGGAAATGACATCCTCCTGAAGTACTTTTTCGTTCTAGCTTATCTCGTCCGTAGTCAGCATCAGTATATCCAATGAGTGTGAAGTTATTTGAGGTTGGATACTATAGACCTGCATCAACTGAGCTTTGCAAGTATCTAAAAATTCTTTTTACAGCAGTTAGATGAGATTCCCTGGGGTCAGCTTGATATCTAGCACAATAGCATACTGAGTATTGAATATCTGGTCTGCTAGCAGTGAGATAAAGTAATGAACCTATCATACCTCGATAGAGTTTACTATCAACTGACTTACTCTTTTCATCCTTGCACAAGACAGTATCAGTATCCATGGGGGTTGATATTGGTTTGCAATCTTCTATGCTGAATTTCTTTAACATTTCCTTGGTGTACTTAGACTGACTTATAAATATGCCATTCTTACCTTACTTGATTTGGAGTCCAAGAAAGAAGTTGAGTTCACCCATCATGGACATTTCGAACTCAGTTTGCATCTGTTGGCTAAATTCTTTGCACAAAGATTCGTCAGTAGCACCAAAGATTATATCATCAACATATATATGTGCAAGTAGGGCATGTTTACCCTTTTTCTTAATGAACAAGGTTGTGTCAGCTTTTCCCCTGACATAGTTCGTGGTCAGCAGGAAGTTGGTCAACCTCTCATACCAAGCTCTTGGAGCTTGCTTTAGGCCGTACAGGGCCTTTTTGAGTTTATAAACGTGATTTGGAAATTGTGAGTCTTCAAATCCAGGAGGTTGATTAACGTATACCTCTTCGTTTATAAAGCCATTAAGAAATGCACTTTTTACATCCATTTGGTATAGTTTAAGATTCATGTAACTGGCATAGGCACACAATATACGTATAGCTTCTAATCTAGCAACAGGAGCAAATGTTTCTCCATAGCCTATACCCTCTTGCTGACTATAGCCTTGAGCTACAAGTCGGGCTTTGTTTCTAATCACATTTCCATGTTCATCCAGCTTATTTCTAAAGATCCACTTAGTTCCTATGGACTTCTGATTCCTAGGTTTAGGTACTAAATCCCATACCTCATTTCTGGTGAATTGATCAAGCTCTTCTTGCATAGCATTGATCCAATACTCATCTTGCTCAGCATCAGCAAAATTCTTTGGCTCATGTATTGATACGAATGCAACATTGCTGAGGTATTTTCTAAGTTGATCTCTGGTCATCAATTTGTTGTTAGCGGCATCAAGAATGACTTGTTCTGTATGGCCTCTTGGGATCTTTATTTCCTTTGGCAGTGCTGAGTCGCCTGGAAGAGGTGTTTCTACAATCTCTACAGGAATAGGTTGGTCAGCAAATGTTATTTCAATTTCTTGCTTACCTTGAGTCAGCTCCTGTATGCTTGTCATTGTGGCATCCGGTTGATCAGAGGAAGTTGAGCCTGGTTCATCTTCTTCAGGCTGAGCTGACTTACCTGTAGGGTCAGTTTCATCGAACTCAACATGTACAGACTCTTCTACAACTTGAGTTCTTTTATTAAATACTCTATATGCTTTACTGTTTGTTGAGTACCCTAAAAAGATCGCCTCATCAGCTTTAGCATCAAATTTAGCAAGGTTGTCTTTTGTATTGAGTATAAAATACTTACACCCAAAGGCACGAAAGTATCCAATGTTGGGCTTTCGACCTTTCCAAAGTTCATATGGGGTTTTCTTGAGTATATGTCTGACTAGATCCCTATTCAGTATATAACATGCTGTGTGAACGGCTTCACCCCAGAAGTACTTTGGAAGCTTATTTTCACTCAGCATTGTCCTAGCTATTTCAACAATAGTTCTATTTTTCCTTTCAACAACCCCATTTTGTTGAGGTGTTCTTGGAGCAGAGAAGTTGTGGTCAATACCACAGGTTTCACAGAATTCATCAAACTGTTGGTTTTTAAATTCTCCACCATTGTCGCTTCTAATGTGAGCTACTTTTAGGTCTTTGTCATTTTCAAGCTTTCTGATCAATGTGGTGAACATCTCAAAGGTTTCATCCTTGCTACTAAGCAAGATGATCCAAGTGTACTGAGAGAAATCATCTACAATAACCAAAGAAAATTTCTTACCTCCCAAGCTGAGTGGCTGGATAGGTCCGAAAAGATCTAAGTGTAGTAATTCCAATGGCCTTTTGGTTGAGACGATATTTTTACTATGAAATGACTTTTTTGTTTGTTTGCCTTGCTGACAGGCTTTACATAGTTGATATTTTTCAAACTTTAATTTGGGTAATCCCTCAACTAATTGCTTTCTAGCTAATTTGGCAAGAAGATCCATGCTGACATGCCCAAGTCTTCTATGCCATAGCCAGGAGTTGTCCTCTTTAGATACTAAGCATATATTTTTAGAAAACTATTTTTCCAAGTTCAACATATACACATTTTCTACACGAGGGGCAGTTAAAATCAATTCATTTGTATTTCCCTCGAGTATTTGACACTTATTATCATCAAATACAACCCTTCTGCCGCTCTTGCAGAGCTGAGCTACACTCAGCAGATTGTATTTGAGACCTTTAACTAAGGAGACAAACTCAATGGTTGGGTTACCTCCGATAGTACCTGAGCCGACTATCTTACCATTCTTGTTGTCTCCAAAGCTTACACTTCCACCTCGTTTAAGCTCTTTAGGTACCCAATTTCTTTTGGGTCCTTTCTTGTTAGTATAGACAGGAGCAGAGTCATGTTTTAACTTATGACGACATACTTTTATGGTGTGGCCTGGTTTACCACAGAAGTCATAAAAAGGTACCCTTTGTGGGTTAAACTGAGTATAGTCAGCATTATTGTGTTGGGCATGCCAACATATTTTTGTGGTATGCCCTTTTATTCCGCAGAAGTCACATTGGACAGTCCGCTTGTTATGCCAACACACATCCTTTGTGTGTCCCCGTTTTCCACAACAATCACATTGAGTGATTTGCTTATGCTGACTGTTATTTGTGTACTCAGCATGGGCTTTATTTCTGTTTAAGCCCTTCCCTTGACTTTGTAATTGTGTGATATCCTTCCTAAGTTTCTTTGACTCAGATTGGACCTCCGTGACAAACTTATGTAAGATTTGCATATTGGTATGCAAGTCAGAGTTGTCTTGGAGAAGATATCGGAGATCACTTAGCTTGACCTCTTCAATCTCATCACAGCGCCTGCTGAGTGCCTTAATCTTTTTGTTACACTTCTTAGTTAGTGTATATAAGTCACTCAGGGCATTCACCATTTCATTTCTAAGCAAAAGTAAAGATGTTACCTCATTGTTGTGATTCTCTTGGTCAGTTTCATCAGAAAGGTCAGCATGCGCAGACTGGGATTGGTCAGCTCCATCATCTGCCATAAAACATATGTTGGCTGTTTCATTTTGCTCAGCTTCAGATGATGTTGACTCATCACTGTCACTCCATGTGGCTACCATAGCCTTTTTGCTTCCCTTCTTCTCTTTCTTGAGATTGGGACAGCTTGACTTGATGTGCCCGGTTTGATGACACTCAAAACATGTGACAGATTTCGAGCTGTCCTTCTTGTACTTGTCGCTTGACTCAGCTTTGTACTTATCATTTATTCTAAATGATCTTTTGCCATTTCTATCATTTCTTCTGAACAGCTTTTTCATCTTTCTGGTGAACATGGCTAATTCCTCATCATCGGTTGACTCTGCTTCAGTTGAGTCTGCTTTCATGATAAGGGATTTTTGTTTCTTATCCTCTGATTTTTCTTTTTCTTTAGCTTCAAAGTTTTTCATAGAGATTTCATGGGTCAGCAAGGATCCTATCATCTCATCATATTTGTAGGTAGTCAAGTCTTGGGCTTCTTCTACGACTGTTTTCTTTGCCTGCCAGCTCTTGGGCAGACTTCTCAGAATTTTCTTCACTTGTTCTTCTTCAGTGAAGTTCTTTCCAAGCCTTTTTAGCTCATTTATAATGTTTGTGAACCTTGCGTTCATTTCTGAGATGTCTTCATTCTCCTTCATCTCAAACAGCTCGTAGAGTCTCATATGTTGATTGACTTTAGACTCCTTAACCTTGCTTGTGCCTTCATAGGTTACTTCAAGCTTCTTCCAAATCTCCTGTGCTGACTCAC
This sequence comes from Euphorbia lathyris, assembly GCF_963576675.1. Lineage (NCBI taxonomy): Eukaryota > Viridiplantae > Streptophyta > Magnoliopsida > Malpighiales > Euphorbiaceae > Euphorbia > Euphorbia lathyris. Next base: position 26,037,108 of record NC_088913.1, read on the forward strand.
AACCTGAAATCTTATTATATTCTGCAGCATCTAATGCACAGTGAAGCATGTTTATAGACGAAGCATTATTTTGTAGTTTTCTGAGGTCATCCTCTGTCCACTCAGCCTCACTCTTAACAATTTTCTCATTGTTAATAGTTTTGTATGGCACATGTGGACCTTGAACAATTGCAAGCCATGCACTCATGTTTGTGGCTTGAATAAAGTTCTTCATCCTATTCTTCCAGAATGTATAATTTGATCCAAAGAATAGGGGTGGTCTAGTGATTGATAATCCCTCAGGGAGTATCTGTGTTGTTTGGTTTCCAGGAAGGAAATGAGTGCTATTCTCACCCATTTTTAGGGATCAGCTCAAGATTGTCAAATCTTTGAGTAGTGAGCTTTAGCTCTGATACCACTTGTTGGTCCCTGATAATTAGTTCCAAGGAGGGTTAAGAACTAATATAACTTTTTCGAGGTTTTAATTAAGCTGACAGGAAGTAAGTTTGAGAGTTTATTAACTCTGCTTTTGGTCAGCTTGGTGAGATATGTTTGAAGACAGCTTTAGTCAGAAGTTGACTAAAGTTGTTTTCTTGTGAGTTGAGAATTGACACTCTTGAAGGTCAGCTTCTAACTCAGCACCACTTATTTACTCAAGGTCAGCTTAGGCAATTTATATGCTGAGTAAATTTAGCAAACAACATATACAATATAAGAGAGAGTTCAGAGATTACTCAGTATCACTTATCCTGGTTCGGCCTCTCTGCCTACGTCCAGTCCCCAGAGTCCTCCGGGCTTTTTGAATCCAATACTGAGCTCTTTAACGGTAGAGCACAAACCAATTACAAGGCAGTTGAATATGCAAGAGTACCTTCCTCTATTCGTCTACTCAACTCCTACTAAGTGCTACAACCCAACACCTAGATTTCTTTACTACTGAAATGCTTACAACCAGGCACTCAGCTTTACTCTCTCCATATTTCTATTGATCACAGACTTGTTCCTTTTTGAACTAAGGAACACTTTAGATGATTACAACTCAATCTAGCATTTACACATAGAATAGAAACGTCGGTGTAAGATTCTTTTTGTATTTGAGTGCTTTTGAAACTTTCTCTCTTGTATTTTTCTTTTTAATGCTTCAGTACTCTATATATTTTGGTTCTTCGATTGTCCTTTTATAGACGAAAACCTGTGGACTTGATCGTTTAAAATGTCTTGACCGTTGCAACCAAAACGGCTCTTTTGGGGAAAATTTTCTGGAAAGCTTCAGACTGTACGCCATTCCCTGCTTCTGTTTTTCTTCAGGTGTCAGGTTGTCTTCTAGCGTCTGTTTTGTTTGTTTGTGCCAGTTGTCTGTTTCCAATAATCCAACGTCCCATGACTCTCGGAATCAGTCTTCTTAGATGTCTTTGAGGTTCCAATTATTGGTGCAGAAGATTGACAGACTTTGTCTTTTAGTAAAACGGATCCTTCATGCTGTCCTGACGAATACTCAGCTTCGTTTGTTCATGGTTCATGCTGAGTTCCTTCAAGGTCAGCTCCGTTTTGTTTAACGGCTCCTGAAGAGGTCTTCAGCTTTAGTCATCTTCGTTTTGTTTTCTGAACTTTAAATCCACTCAGCTTCTATTCTGTCATGCTGAGTTCTTTTCTACTCAGCTTCGTTTGTGCTGACTTTTGTCCTGTCTTTTTCTTTATATATTTTTGCACTCAAGATTTAACAAACATATTAGTACAATTAAATCAAAGCATCTAAATTTAATTGCCTTTTAATCATGGATGATTTTGTCAAATCAAAATCTTGTGGAAAGGTGTTTCAACAATTAGTTCCAAGGGGGGGTTAGGAACTAATATAACTTTTTCGCGTTTTAATTAAGCTGACTGGAAGTTATTTTGAGAGTTTATTAACTCAGCTTTTGGTTAGCTTGGTGAGATATGTTTCAAGACAGCTTTAGTCAGATGTTGACTAAAGTTGTTTTCTTGTGAGTTTAGAGTTGACACTTTTGGAGGTCAGCTTCAAACTCAACACCACTTACTTACTCAAGGTCAGCTTAGGCAATTTATATGCTGAGTAAATATAGCAAACAACACCTGCAATATAAGAGAGAGTTCAGAGATTACTCAGTATCACTTATCCTGGTTCGGCCTCTCTGCCTACGTCCAGTCCCCAGAGTCCTCCGGGCTTTTTGAATCCAATATTGAGCTCTTTAACGGTAGAGCACAAACCAATTACAAGGCAGTTGAATATGTAAGAGTACCTTCCTCTATTCGTCTACTCAACTCCTACTAAGTGCTACAACCCAGCACCTAGATTTCTCTACCACTGAAGTGCTTACAACCAAGCACTCAGCTTGACACTCCCAATATTCCTATTGATCACACACTTGTTCTTTTTGAACTAAAGAACACTTTAGATGATTATAAATCAATCCAGCATTTACACAGAGTATAGAAAAGTTGGTGTAAGATCTTTTTGTATTTGAGTGCTTTCAAGATTTTCTCTCTTTTTATTTTTCTCTTGATGCTTCGGTAATAATCCAAGGTTCTTCATTGTCCTTTTATAGAAGGAAATTGCAGATTTGGATCGTTTAAATTGTTGTTACCGTTAACACCAAAACGGCTCTTTTGGGGAACATCTTCTGGTCAGCTTCAGACTGTTCCGCCATTCCCTTTCTCTGTTTTCTTCAGGCGTCAGGTTTGTCTTCTTGCGTCTGGCTTGTCTTTTTGTGCCAGTTGTCTTTTTACTAATAATCCAATGACCCATGTCTCTTGGAATTAGTCTTTTGTGTATCTTCGAGGTTCCAATTATTGGTGCAGAAGATTGGCAGACTTTGTCCTTTAGTGAACGGATCCTTCATGCTGTCCTGACTGTTACTCAGCTTCGTTTGTTCTCTTAGAATGTTCAACGTTTATGCTGAGTTGCTTCTAGGTCAGCTCCGTTCTGTTTAACCGCTTCTGAAGAAATCTTCAATTTTAGTCAGCTTCGTTTTGCTTCTGAGTCCTACTCCATTCAGCTTACATTCTGTCATGCTGAGTTCCGTTCTACTCAGCTTCGCTTGTGCCGACTTTTGTCATGTCTTTACTTTATATATATTTTTGCACTCAATATTGAACAAACATATTAGTACAATTAAATCAAAGCATCTAAATTTAATTGCCTCTTAATCATGGATGATTTTGTCAAATCAAAATCTTGTGGAAAAGGTGTTTCAACAATACCTTGGGAAATGAGATCACAGCAGCTCTGCTGGTTGGATTATTATACAATCAATCATTGAAAGGATATGAAGAAATTGAAGATATTGAGGAAGATGATGAAGCTGAACTGGAAGATGTGCCTGAGCATGAGCCTGAGAAAGAAGTGGAGGCTCCTGCTGAGTCCCCTAAGGACAAGAAGAAGAGAAAAGCACTGGCAATATGTGCAAAAGATATTAACGCAGTGCCCAGGAAGAAGCGGGCTATGAACAGAGCTAAGAATGTTGAAGCTGACCAACCTCAAGGTACACCTAGGTCAGCAGAGAAAAGGAAAGGGCAAACTGAGCCTGAAGAAGAAAATGAGGAATCTCCAGAACTGCCTCTAAGGAAGAAGAGTCGAAGTTCTGGTCTAAAAATTGTTGAAGCTGATCCCTTGGATTGCGCTATACCTCCAAAAGGTCATGGAATTGACCTAGACCAAACTCATGCTGAGCCGGTCAAGGATGCTGAGCAAGAAACTCATGTTGAGGAAGAAGTCAATACCGAGCAGGAACAACCTACTGATGTTGAGCAACATCAGGATGATGCTGAGCGGAGAATTGAGGAAGAAGAAAATGTTGCTGTGGAGGATCACGTTGAACAACATGAGAATCCAACTATGGAAGAAGAGACAGTTGATACTGATGAGGAGGTTATTCATGCTGACCCATCTCCTCCTAAAGAAACAAGGTTCAAGCGGCTCAAGAAGAAAGCCCATAAGACTCCAGCTCTTGACCTCCTTGTAGACTTTCCTCCTCAAGATATTGATGCTGAACTCTCCAAAATTCAGTTTAAATATTTCTCCCATGATGCTGAGCCCGAGTCTCCTCCAACGGATCTTGTGCAAAACCAAGCCTCTGTTACTCATATTGAGGAACAAGCCAAGACTCCGGAAAATCCAAATCCAACTGCTCAAGATGGACCAAATCCTGCTTCAATTTCACCCACTCAAGTTGAGCAGGCCAACATGACTAACCAAACTCCACCTCCAACACAGCATGTTGATAAATCAGCTCCTAAAGCCAATCTGCATTAAAATCCTTTCACCAATCAAGATGATCAATCTGGCAAACAGCCAACTCCACCTCCGTCAAGCTCAATTCCAGCCTCTGAGACAAATGCTGCTCAATTCGCATACTTGAATGCTACTGAGTCAGGCCGATGAATCATTGCCTCTACTCAGTCCTTGCTTCAAGATTTGAACCCTCCTCATACTGATGCTACTAGATCTTCTCATGCTGAGTCCTCCCAACTGTCTGGTATCACTCAGCTTCTCAATGAACTAAGAGGACTCAAGGATCTTGTAAGTGTTATGACCACCGTTCAAACTCAGTAACCCAGGTAAGACCAAATAGCAAAGCTGACTGAATTGGTACTCACAATGGTGAACCATCTGAACTCGCTTGAAGGCAAAATCCACCAACTGTCGGAAGTTAATCCAGGGTATGCAACTTCCACTGAGCTTCAAGGCTATTTTGCTAAGTTAAATGCAGAACTGACCAAATCAAGCGCAACTGGCAATCCTGAGTATGCTACCTCTGCTGAGTTACAAGACTGTTTTGCCAAGCTAACTTCTGAACTGACCAGTATGCGTGAATTAGTATCCTCTACCTCTCAATGCACCATTGACCAACTGAGTGAAGCGGTAAGTCTACTTAACGTCAACAAGGCTCAGATGGATGTTGACCCAGTCTCCAATGGTCAACTCTTGAGCTTTTCCCAAGCAATCATGAAGGCAATGCGCATCAACAATGCTCATCGCATGTTTTATGACTCTGTCATACTAAAGATGTACCACCAATCTTTTGCTCAGCTCACCAGTGCGCACACCTGGCTTAGCAAATCACATGAATGCCTACTCAGCATGATTAGCAGCTCTCTCCGGGTTCCTCGCCATGTCCAAGATGACAGTGTCCCTATAATTGATGGCTTGAGTGAAAGCACAAAAAGGCTTCAACGTTACTCACATTTCCTCTCCACTGCAGCTAGAAACGAAACCTTCCTGTATATCCCCGATGATGGCAAAACGGGGGAGAAAAGCCAAGATGGAACTCTGCTTGCAGGTAATGCCTCAGGAAGTAAAGATAAAGGCAAAGGAGTATATCAAGCTGACCCTCAAGCTCAGGTCAAGATGAAGGAAAAGAAGAAGAACTAGATATAGCTTAGTTAATGTCTAGAACTTAGCATAGAATCTTTCCTCATATGTTTTTGCTTAATCTATGACAAGTACCATTTTCTCAATCTGGCTGATAACATTGAACAAACAAATTAAGAAGTAAAACATACTCAGTATACATTAACACTAAAAAAACCTATGTAATAAACTGAGTAACAACATACTTCTAATATTTTTGAAAACTGACTTAAATCCAATTAGCTCAGATCTTGAAAAATCTAACATTAAACTGAGTCAGTATACACAAATGTCTTAAGGTTAATTCAATTAAATCTTGGAAGGTTTAGAATTAAGTTAAGACAATATGTGCAACCCTTACGGGGGAGTTATTTCAAAAATAAATCAATCATGGGGCAACTTATAACTGAGTTCCATAATTATGTATTTTGCCAACATCAAAATGGGGGAGTTTGTTGAAACACCTTTCCACAAGATTTTGATTTGACAAAATCATCCATGATTAAGAGGCAATTAAATTTAAATGCTTTGATTTAATTGTACTAATGTGTTTGTTCAATATTGAATGCAAAAATATATATAAAGTTAGACAGGACAAAAGTCAGCATAAGCCAAGCTGAGTGGAACGAAACTCAGCATGAAAGAATAAAAGCTGAGTGGAGTAAAACTCAGTCTCAGAAGTCTCCTTCAAAGTTGCCAGAACGAAGCTGACTAAATTAGAAGACTCCTTCAGAATTGTATAAACAGAACGGAGCTGACTAAGAAGGAACTCAGCATGGAAGTTGAACATTCGAAGATAACGAATGAAGCTGAGTGAAAGTTAGGACAGCATGAAGGATCCGTTCACGAAAGGACAAAGTCTGCAAATCTTCTGAACCAATAATTGAAGCCTCGAAAATACACAGAAGACTAATTCCAAGAAACATGGGTCAATGGATTATTGGTAAAAGACAACTGCCACAAAAAGACAAGTCTGTAGGAAGAAGACAAGGCTGACACCTGAAGAAAATAGATGACAGGATTGGCCTGCAAAACTGAAGCTGACCAGAAGCTGTCTACTAAAAGAGCCGTTTTGGAATCAACGGACACACCAAATTCAAACGGTCTAATCTCCAGAAATTCACCTATAAAATGGACAAGGATTTCACTTGGACTTTTGCCGAATTTCAAAAAGAAAAATCCAAGAGAGAAATCTTCAAAGCACTCAAATACAAAGATCTTACACCAAATCTTCTATTCTTTATGTAAATGCTAGAGTGATTCTGTGTAATCTTCTAAAGTGTTCTTTACTGAAAAGAGAACAAGTGTTTATCAATTGTAATATTGAGAGTGTATGCTGAGTGCTTGGTTGTAAGCATTCAGTGGTAGAAAAATCTAAGTGCTGGGTTGTAGTACTTAGTAGGAGCTGAGTAGACGAATAGAGGACGTACTCTTGCATACTCACTACCTTGTAAAGGGTTTGTGCTCTACCTTGAAAGAGCTCAGTATTGGATTGAAAATCCCAGGAGGAACTGGGGACTGGACGTAGGCAGAGAGGCCGAACCAGGATAAGTCGTGCTGAGTAACTTCTAAACTCTTTCTCTCAATATATATATATATATATATGTGCATGTGTAGCTTGTAATACTTACTCAGCATATAGATTGTTAAAACTGAAACTGAGAGCTGAGTTGGAAGCTGACCTCTCAAGAGTCAATTCCCAACTCTCAGGCCAAGCAGTCTTAGTCAGCATAGAACTAAAACTGTCTGACTAATCAATCGGCCGTGCTGACCAACACGCTGAGTTAACAAACTCTTAAAACAACACTAAGTCAGCATAATTAAAAGCGAAAAAGTTACATTAGTTCCTATCCCCCCTTGGAACTAATTACTAGGGACCAACAGCACATGGGTAAGGTTGGAAATTCGATTTTTTTATTTTTTATTTTTTTCCTCTCTCTCTCCTCCTCCTTCTCCTTCTCATTCTCCTTCTCCTTCTCCTTCTCCTCCTCCTCCTTCTTCTTCTTCTTCTTCCTCTTCTTCTTCCTTCTTTTTTTTTCTTTTTTTAAGTTTTCGGAAATCTGGAAATTTTCAGAAATCTGGAAATTTTTCAGATTTCTAGAGTGTCCGAAATTAAAAAAAAAAAAGAATAGAGGAAAAAAAGAAAAAGGAAGAAGAAAGAAGGAAGAAGGAAGAAGAAGGAGGAAGAAGAAGAAGAAGAAGAAAGAAGAAGAAGAAGAGAAGGAGAAAGAAGGAGGAAGAAGAAGAAGAAGGAGAAGAAAGAAGGAAGAAGAAGAAGGAGGAGAGAGAGAGGGAAAAAAATAAAAAAAAAATTCGAATTTCCAACCTTATACATGTGCCACGTCAGCACTTTAACAGTGTTAAGTCATTTTCCGTTTTTCGGGTAACTGCGCAACCACAGTCTTTTTTTTTTATTAACAAACCACAATGGTTTTTTTGAAATAACATGAAACCACCGGGTTTTTTTTTTGGAATTTACCCTAAATAATAATAGTAACCGCAAGAACACTTTTCAAAAAATAAAAACAACAATATACCTCTTATTTTAATACTAACTTTTGTGACTAGATATCTAGCTAGATTTATTAATATATCTCTCTAAAAGTTGATTGTAAAATGAAACTCCCTCCATATACATATGTAAGGAAACCCCACAAATTTTGAGACATCTGTAAGGATCCATACGCATGTCAACATTTGTATGCCCCTCACCCAACTTTTCCTTCAACTGTCTGCTTATTTTCTTGATGTCCGAGTAACTTAAAATACGAAGCAATGTGAAGCTTTTCTTGGCATGAACCATCACTTTCTTTCCATTCTTCCTTTTTTGCAAGACAAAGTTTGAACTCCTTCCAGCCATATAGCAGCTAAATTCCCTCATTACTCCTTTATAAACTGCACCAAAACCTCTCTGCCCAACTCTCTTTTTTTCTGTATGCGCTCTTTGAAATTGGTTTTTGTTTCCCCCCAATTCAATACAGCTAGAAGACATGGAAAGTGGAGCAAAATATGAGAACATTGGAAACTTTGATGGCAGATCAGGAAATGGAGCCACAAATTTAAGGACATGAATTGCTTTCTCCATTGTAGGTCTTAAAGTTGCATCTGGATGAACACACCACAACCCAACAATCATTAGACATTCAACTTGGTTTCTATCGAAATCTCCATTTAGTCTAGGATCAACTGCTTCAATTAGCCTTCCTTCTCCATAGAGACCCCAAACCCACTCTCTCAAATTTATTTGATCTTCTTTGGCCTTGTGGTTCATAACTTTTCTCCCACAGGCAATTTCGAGAGCAACCACCCCGAAACTATATACATCTGATTCCTTGCTTGCCCTGCCTGTAGTTGCATATTCAGGAGCCACATACCCCATGGTGCCTGCTAAAGCTGTGTCCTTTAGACCTTTTCCATGGCCTCCCACCCTTGCTAAGCCAAAATCACCAAGTTTGGCATCAAAATTTGAGTCTAACATTATATTGCTTGCCTTTATGTCTCTATGCACCACATATTGCTGCCATTCTTCCTGCAAGTAAAGCAATGCTGAGGCCAATCCTCCAGCAATTTTGTATCTCACCTCCCATGTCAACAAGCTATGTTCTTTGAAGAGATGTGCATCCAGACTTCCATTAGGCATGAATTCGTAAACAAGTAGGAGTTCCTTTTTTTCATGGCACCAACCGATGAGTTGCACAACATTTCTATGGCTCAATTGGCTAATGATCTTGACTTCAGATGCATACTCCTTTATACCTTGTCTTGAATCTCTTGATACCCTCTTCACTGCAACGTAACAGTTCAGTTCTTTCAAGAATCCTCTATAGACTGCACCAAATCCGCCTTCTCCAAGTTGCTCTTGCTCTGAGAAATTATTTGTGGCTTGAGCCAAATCAGCATAGGGGAACTTTTGAGTCCTGATTGCTTTTATGAACTCATTATCCAAGTCAACTCCACCATGGTCAATGGATTTATAGGAGTGAATTTCATCATCATCGTCAATTAGCCCTTCATCTTGCTCTACTCTATTCAGATGTATTTCGAAGAAGACTGATTGAAATTCATCTTTATCCAATTGATTGTTTTTCAGAAACAAGAGGATAAGTAAAACAATAAAGAACACAAGTAGTCCTACACTTAACGCCATAATAACAACTCCTACCTGAGAAGATCCGAGTAAATCAGCAAGTGAGAGATCAGTGGTGGCAAGAGAGAAATCCATCAGATCTTCATGTTTGGAATCGCCAAGCAAATTAGAGGAGCATGTGAAATTGGAGAAGGCATCAGTAGTGTGATCATGATGTTTGATTGAAAGAGGCAATTTGACGAACAAGAAGGCAACCATCAGCAAACAAAGAAACCAACCGAGTAATTGGTAGTTGGCCATGGCAGATGGAGAAATTTCAACAGCTAGCAGAAGATGAAGCTCGTCTTTTATTTGGGAGAGATGAAAATGAACCGATAATTAGATATCAAAATTAAATCTAAACCATTAAAAAAGTAAGCTCACGTCACAAGTCATTGAGTCAATGAAGTCATACAACTTTTCATTTTTATAACCATATTTAACCCTTTAAACTATAGATTTAAAGTCAATTAGATCCTCATGCTACTAAAATCTCTAATCAAGTCCTTAAACTATTCAGAAATAATAAATTCAATCCCTCCCAACAATTAGAATCTAACGGCGTTAAAAATATAGGGTTGATGGATGATTGTTGCAACCTGACTCTCTTCTTCTACACCAAAAACCAATGATTCAAATCTTATTTTTGAATTTAATTAATAAACTCAGTTCAGCTTTCAATCACAGTAGTCATGATATGTTCGGATTTGAATCTAAACCTCAAATCCAGAGCCTTAAGTATTTCGGAATTGAAACAAATTTGTAAATTGTTTCTCAATCAAAATCTCAATTGCCTGCAGTAATCGAAAATCATCACTTAAAATCTCACCGCATATAATTAAGGAAATTAACAAATGTCCAGAGTTCATCATTTTCCATGAAAGGGAAACAGTTCTTTGTTTCTGTTCTATTTTCTATTTTCTATTTCCAGCAAACAAACAAATATACTACGCTAGATAGAAAATTCCACAAAGAAAAAAATGAAAAAATAAATAATAATTATTCTTAATATAATAGGCATCTCATCTCTCTTCTACAATCTCCACATTTCCGAGAATTAAAGACATCATTGTAAGTATTTTCTCCCTTTCTTTTTGCTTCTTCCATGAAATATAACTTCTGATTCACTGCATTAGAGCATCCTTAATGCTAGTTACAACTTGTTAGTGCCATGTGTGATAGATAACAAATAAAGGTTACACACCGTTAGATAATATATGTTACTTAAATTTTATATGGAGTCAAAAAGAAATTTTGTAGGGTTAAAAAGAAAATTTATTTAAGAAAACTGGATCAAAAAAGAAATTTTTTGCATAAAGTAAAGTAGACAATATGTGTTATTTCTGCACAATTTCAGGCGTCAGACGCGCCAGAGGCAGCTGTGTCTGATGCCTGCGTGTTGTCTACTTTCACTAAATCCATCCATTTTAAATTGTTTCGCTGGAAAGAGAAAATTTGTAACTAAAAAGAGTTACAAACTAATAAAAGTTACATCTCCTCTATTGCTTGGTTATAACCAATGCTCTAAAGTAACAACCAAAAACTCCCACTAAGGATGCTCTTAGGATTACATCGGGGAAGTTCACTTGAGTGGTTAAGCCTATTTTAACCATGTTGGATGAAAAATAGCGAGAGAGAGAGAGAGAGAGAGAGAGTGAATTGTTGATTTTTTTAATAGATTAAGGGTTTGACTTTAATAACTTAAGGACTTAATTGATTTTGGGTCTATAATTTGGGGGTTCAAATGGACTTTATGCCTATAAAAAAAATAAATATATCAGTTTATAATCTATATATAATATATCCGTTTTCAAAAAAAAAAATCTATATATAATATAAAACAGTAGCGATGAAACTAAGGTGCTACTTGCTTTTTTCTAATGATAAAAAATATAATTTATATATAATATATTAATTTTAATTATATTATTATATTTTTTTGACTGAAAGTTGGGACGCAAAGGAAGGTCAGACATCCCAGCTAGGCTGGCACCCCCGACACAACCAACAACCCGAATATTATTAATAAAAAGAAAAATTACAGAGGGGGAGGAACAGAACAAAACAAGAAAAAGAAAAAACAAAGGTCACTACAAGAAGCGTATGTGCGCCACATTACATAAATCATCAAACGCAAAAGCTTGACAGAAAAATGGTGCCGAGTTCCACCAGCAAGAAGCCGTTGCTGATTGACCATGATTAGCTAACCGATCAGCAGCCTGATTTCCTTCTCTGAAAATGTGTGTAGCATGCCAGGTCATTTCAGAAAGTTTGGATAAACAGGATTGCCATTCTCTCCGTATTCTCCACGGCACATCAGCCCGATTGTTATTGAGCAGGTGAACCGCATAGGCCGAGTCTGATTCAATCCAAATGTTCCTCCAATTCCTGTCCCATGCCTCTTTAACAGCAAATGCAATTGCTTTCAGCTCAGCGATATGAGGGGGTGAGCAACGAATAGGGAATGCAAAACAACCGACCACAAAGCCTCTTGAATTACGAAAGATCCCTCCAGCACCGGCATTACCTGTGGAACTTGCTGCCCCGTCAGTATTTACCTTTATCCAATACGCCGGCGGAGCCAACCAGCGGACAGCTACAAAATTCGGGTCCGGTGGTGGACGAACAAAGGTGGCTTCCTTTTCACCGCCGTCTCTTATCAGTAACATAAGCCTCTGCTTGAGAGTTTGGATTGAAGGGAGATCTGCTTCGAAGATAGCTCGGTTTCTGACAGACCAGATGAACCAAATGCAAGATATAACCGCGAAACTCCATTCCCTCACCGACGCCTGATGATACGCATCTCTCGCAATCTTAGAATGAAATCTGCATCATTAGAATGATAGCAGTACAGGATGCCAAACAGGTCAAAAATCATAATCCACAACTCCCTGACAACGTTACAGTTGACGAACAGATGGACAGCAGACTCTTCCCTGGATTTGCAGATCTTGCAACGTTGGGCAAGATGCAAACCATGATGTTGCAACAGCGACTGCAGCGCTAGTTCCCCATGCAAAAGTTTCCAGCATGTTGCAGCTCGTCTAGGAGGAATGTGCGAGTTCCACAGAAACTTGCTCCAACTGATCCGAGTCCCTGCGCTGTGAGCATCATAAAATGCCTTAGCCGTTAGCCGTCCTAAATCTGACAGCTCCCAAATGCACTCATCTAACCCGTGTAAAAGTTCAACCTGCTGAATTCTGTCTTAGACGTTATTAGTGTTGAAACACTTTTCCACATGATTTTGATTTGACAAAATGATTTAAGTTAATCCATGATTAAGAGGCAATTAAATTTTAAGTGCTTTGATTTAATTGTACTAATATGTTTGTTCAAATGTTGAGTATAAGTATAAATACAAACAGAAATAAAAAGTAAGACAGGACGAAGTCAGCGTGAGAACACAGCACAAGCTGAGTGGAGTGCAACTCAGCATAACAGAAGGAAAGTCGTCTTCAGAACAAACGCTTAAAGATGAAGCTAACCAAAGAAGCTGAGTGGAACGCAACTTAGAAAAGTCTTCCTTCAAACTAAAGCCTGCAGACGAAGTTGACCACGGAAGATGAGTAAGAATATGACTCAGAAACAAAGAACAAAGGAAACGTCAATAAAGTCAGCTGAGTGTTCGTCAGGACAGCATGATTGATCCGTTTGCTAAAAGACAAGATCCGACATCTTTCTGCACCAATAACAGAAGCCTTGGAATTACGCATAGAGTCAATTTCGAGATGCATAGGTCAACTGTCCGTTAGCTAAAAGACGAACTGGAACTAGAAGACGCACCTGCAGGAAGAAGACAAGCCTGACGCCTGCGAATTTCAGACGACAGGATTAGCCTGCAAATCTGAAGCTGACCAGAATAATGACGCAAGAAAGAGCCGTTTGTATTCAACGGATAGATCCAGATTCAAATCATTAGAACTTCATACTTCAACTATAAAAGGACAAGTTCATTCTTGGATCCTAAGCCGATTCCTGAAATACAAAAAGAAAAAAAGGAACATACATACAAAGCACACAAAAACAAGAAAAAGATCTTACACTAAATTTCTATCTTTGTGTAAAAGCTAGATTGATTTTGTAATCATCTAAAGTGTTCTTTATCTAGAAAGAACAAGTTTGTATCAATTGTAAAAGATTGAGAGAGTGGTGCTGAGTACTCGGTTTTAGTACTCAGTGGTAGAGAAATCTAAGTGTTGGGTTATAGCACTTAGTAGGAGTTGAGTAGAAGAATAGAGGAAGGTACTCTTGCATATTCAACTGCCTTGTAAACGGTTTGTGCTCTACCTTTAAAGATCTCAGTATTGAATTGAAAAAGCCCGGAGTGACTCTGGGGACTGAACGTAGGCGGAGAGGCCGAACCAGGATAAGTCGTGCTGAGTAATTTCTAACTCTCTCTCAATATATCTATATATGTGTTGCTTGATTAAATTGCTCAGGATATAAATTGTAAAAGCTGACACTGAGTAATCTTGGTGCTGAGTTGGAAGCCGACCTCAAGTGTTAATTCCCAACTCACACGTAAAACAGTTCTAGTCAGCATCTGACTAAAGTTGTCTTACATCTCTCGGCCGTGCTGACCTAATCTAAGTTAAGTAAGTTAAAGAATTGATTAAGTCAGCATAATTTAACGAAAAAGTTACATTAGTTCCTAACCCCCCCTTGGAACTAATCACACGGGACCAACAAGTGGTATCAGAGCACAGTAGCTCAGTACTCAAAGATATAACTATCTTGAGCTGATCCCGATAAATGGCTGAAAACAGCACTCGTTTCCTTCTAGGAAATCAAACAACACAGATACTCCCTGAGGGATTATCAATTAGTCGGCCTCCCTTGTTTTTCGGATCAAATTATACATTTTGGAAAAACAGGATGAAGAACTTTATTCAAGCTGCAAACATGAGTGCGTGGCTTGCAATAGTTCAAGACCCATATGTGCCTTACAAAACTGTTGACAACGAAAAGTTTGTCAAGAGTGAAACTGAGTGGTCAGAAGATGACCTTAAAAAATTACAAAATAATGCTTCGGCTATCAATATGCTTCACTGTGCGTTAGATGCTGCAGAGTACAACAAAATTTCAGGTTATGAGTCAGCACAGGAAATATGGAAGAAGCTCGAAGTAACCTATGAAGGCACGAGCAAGGTCAAGGAGTCCAAAGTGATCAACATATGAGATTATACGAACTGTTCGAGATGAATGAGAATGAAGACATCTCGGAGATGAACTCAAGGTTCACCAATATTATAAATGAGCTTAAGAGACTCGGAAAGAACTTCACAGAAGAGGAGTAGGTGAAGAAAATCCTAAGAAGCCTCCCTAAGAGCTGGCAAGCTAAGAAGACAGCTGTGGAGGAAGCTCAGGACTTCATCGGATCTTTGCTGACCCATGAGATCTCTATAAAAAATTTTGAACCTAAAGAAAAGTCAGAGGACAAGAAGCAGAAATCACTTGTCATGAAAGCTGACTCAACCGAAGTTGACTCATCAGATGATGAGGAGATGGCCATGTTCACAAGAAAGATGAAGAAGTTGTTCAGAAAGAATGACAAGAACAGCAAGAGGCCAAAAAAAGAGGCGATAGGTACAAAGCTGAGTCCAGTGACAAATACAAAAAGGACAGCTCCAAGCTTGTCACGTGCTTTGAGTGCCATCAAACTGGGCACATTAAGTCAAGCTGCCCTAACTTAAAAAGGGAAAAGAGGGGAAGCAAAAAGGCAATGGTGGCCACATGGAGTGACAGTGATGAGTCAACCTCATCAAAAGCTGATGCAAATGAGACAGCAAATATATGCTTCATGGCCGACGACGCTACTGACCAAAGTCAATCTGAGCAAGCTGACCTCTCTGACGGTTCTGACCAAGAGGAACATTCAAATGAGGTAACATCTCTACTATTGCTCAGAAATGAAATGGTTACCGCCCTGAGTGATCTGTATACACTGACTAAAAAGTGTAACAAGAAAATAAAGGCACTCAGCAGGCGATGTGATGAGATCGGGGAGATCAAACTAAGTGATCTCCGACATCTTCTCCACGACAACACCAGGCAAGATGAAAATCTGAAAATCATGCATGGTTTTGTCTCCGAATTCCAAACTGAGTCAAAGAAGCTTAGGAAGGACATCACAACTATACAGAACCAGCTGAGTAAATCGGCAAAGAAAGGGTTCTATCCCAATGCTGAGTATCAAGGTACTGGTCAGCATAGACAGTACACTCAGCAGAACAGTCAGTGTGACTGTTGTGGGAAAAGAGGACACACCATTGATGTGTGTTGGTATACTCGGTGAAATGTCCAATGTGACTTCTGCGAAAAGAAAGGCCACACCACTAAGGTATGCTGGCATGCTCAACACAATCGTGCTGACCAGAAACAAAATCACTCTCAAAGGGTGACCTATTGTGACTTCTGTGGTAAAGCTGGCCACACAATAAATATATGTCGTCACAAATTAAAACATGATGTAGCACCTGTCTATGCTAACCAACGAGGACGCAAAAAAAAATTGGGTACCTAAAGATGAATGATTCAAAATGCAGGTGAGCCTGAGGTGCGTGGAGAAGTCAAAGCTTTGGTGTATATTGACAGTGCATGCTCGAGGTACATGACTGGTGATGAAACTCAATTCATCACACTTGAGCGTAAACGAGGTGGAAATGTAAGCTTCGGAGACAATAAAAAGGGTAAGATAGTTGGTTCAGGTACTATCGGAGGTAACCCTACTATTGAGTCGGTCTCCTTAGTCAAGGGTCTCAAATATAACCTATTGAGCGTAGCTCAGCTGTGTGACAGCGGTAGAAAGGTTGTATTTGACTCTGTTGGTCCCTTATAATGTGACAAGTTAGTTCCAAGGGGGGGGATAGGAACTATTTAAAATTTTGTCCATTAAGGCTGACTTCTTTTCTTATGAAAAGGTTTACACAGCATCACTAAGTAGATTTAAGACACAAGCTTAGTCAACTTGTGACTGAGTCTGCTTCTTTACTTGAGTCAGGAATTAGCACTTAGAGTCTATTCCTGAACTCAGCTTCTTAGTAGACTTAACTCATCGTGAGTTCTTTAGTTAGTCAGTTTTATAGCAAGCAATATATATTAAAGGAGTTTAAGGGTTATAAAGATATTACTCAGCAGACTTATCCTGGTTCGGCCTCTCCGCCTACGTCTAGTCCCCGGAACTCATTCCGAGCTTTTTGAATTCTCTACTGAGCTCTTTAAAGGTAGAGCACGAAACCTTTTACAGATAGAAGCTGAGTATAACAAGAGTACCTTCCTCTATACCTCTACTCACTCCTATATCTACCGCTGAGTACTATAACCGAGTACTCAGCCTCTCCTTTATATTCTTCTAGAAATGATAAAGTGTTTGCCTTAAACAACAATTGCTAAGACACTTTAGATGATTGAAAATCACTCTAGACTTTTGCACAATAATATAGAAATTGGTGTAAGGTATTTGCTTTGCTTTTCTCACAGAAACTTCAAGTATGAATTTGGTCAATGTTTTGACTAATTGAAGATTTGCATCGATTGAAGCAAA
Organism: Euphorbia lathyris; assembly: GCF_963576675.1. Taxonomy (NCBI): domain Eukaryota; kingdom Viridiplantae; phylum Streptophyta; class Magnoliopsida; order Malpighiales; family Euphorbiaceae; genus Euphorbia; species Euphorbia lathyris. The sequence continues at coordinate 26,054,124 of NC_088913.1, forward strand.
TGGATGGCTTTTATATAGTGACACTTGAGGCACCTGGTCATTTCGAATTTCGAAATAACCGTTGGAGGAAAACGGCTTCCTGTCGTTGTCACTCTGGGCGTGCTCAGCATCGTTGGCCAATAGGATTCACGCATCTTCTATCCACGGCAGCTTTTCGTCCTTGAAACAGAATGTTTCGACATTTAAGGCAAAGTCCACGAGACAGCTTCCTGTGCCTTCTGAACTTTACCCAAAGTAGAATTACTTTGTCTGGAAGTTGATCGTTGTCTGCCGCTGTCCAGACTGCATTGTCGTCCAACTCAGCAGCTTCCACTTGAAGCTTTTGCTTTGAAGGCTTCTCGATCCTTCTTTTGTTGAGTCGTCGTTTTACTTGATACGGCTTCGATTTGAACTCTTGGGCCGAATGGTCTTGATGTGTTGACTTGGGCTTGACTTCCACTTTAAGGGCCTTTGGGCTTTTTAATCTTAATGTCTTGTAAACAATTAAACTCAACATTGAACAAACACATTAGTGTAATAAATCAAAGCATTTAAATTTAATGTGTTAGAATATTTTTATCATTATTTAAATAATTTTGTCAAATCAAAATCATGTGGAAAGGTGTTTCAACAAACTCCCCCATTTTGATATTGGCAAAAATATTCACCTCAAGAACTCAGTGTTGAGCTCCCCCATGATAGTTGACCTTATCTTACTCAGTATACTCCCCCGTAAGGGTTGAGCGGCTGACTTAGATTTACTTTAAACATTTCAAGTAAGTCTAAGGTCAGTTTTCAGAATTAGGTCAGCTCATGGAACATATTCTATTTAACTCAGTTTATGCGGAAGATTTATATATCAGAGAGTGCTGAGTATTTCTTTGTTCAATGTGTTTAAGAAGACATGTAAAGGCGGTCAACATTTTGATCAACACAGCATGCAATCATAAAGCAATGTAGACAAGTAGCACAGTTGATTTAGTGAAGATGCGATTAACTATTCAATACAAAACATAAGTAAGCATCACATAAGATTGGTTAATTTAAAAAGATAGATGCATCAAAGTTTTGTATTCAGGGTCAGCACAACAAAAGTACACAAGGGAAAGACTACAAGTTTTAACAAAATGACATCTAGTTAGTCCTAGTAAAGCTAAAGCTATTTCTTCTTGTAGTTGAGTTGTGCTTCATGCTCTTTAGCTTTATCCTTTCCCTTTTGTCTTTGCTGACTACCTGAAGCTTCTTCTGAATGATGGGTTCCTTGAACTTGTACTTTCTCCCCCGTTTTGCCACCATCAGCAGGAGGAGCAATGAAGGTGTCTTCAATGGCAGCTTTAGTTAGGCGTTTAGAGAATGCCTTCAGCTTGTGTGTGCTTGTATTTATGCCATCAAAGATGGGAACACCATCATCCAAAATAGCGCGAGGAATCCTGACATTAGCAGCACTCAGCATACTTAGAACATATGCTTGAGCCTTTGCAACCCAGTGTATGCTGTCCGTGAGCATTGCAAAAGCTTGATGAAACATCTTCAGCAGGGACGAATCAAAATACTCACGCTGAGCGTTGGTGTGTCGCACGTGGTTGAAAGTTACGGAGAGTACTTCAGTATCTCATTTGTTTTGAGCTGGTCAGTGTCCATCTCTTGCTTGTTTAAGTTCAGCAGACGCACAGCCTCGCTAATTTGCTCAATAGAGCATTGGGAGGAGGAAGAGAGTTAGTGATTGGTTTTCTCTTGCTCAGTATGAAGCTGGCTGAAGAGATGATGTACTTCGGCAGAAGTGGCATATATTGAGTTCGCATCTGACAGTTGATCAATTTCACCCTGTAGAGTGTTTATGTGATTTACCATGGTCAGCTGGAGTTCGGCCAGCTTCGTTATAGAGTCCTGCCTGGGCTGTTGAGATTGTAATGAAGTCATGACACTCAAAAGATCCTTCAGACCTTTGATCTTAGTAAGAAGCTGAGTGACAAACGAAAGCTGAGTAGGCTCAACAGTAACTGACCCAGCGGCATTGGTACTGGTTTGATGGATGTCCTGGATAAGAGCTTGAGCCGAGTCAATGATTCTTCGACCAGACTCAGATGCATTTAGATAGCAAAAGGATCCATCATTTGTTGGACCAGATGCCAGAGGAGGAGTAGAACCGAATAGAGGCGGTGTTTGGTTCTGCTCAACATTTGAAGTGCCAGCATTATCAGCTGCTGGTCTTGAGTTAGGATCTCCAGTAGAAACTGACTGGATTGGATTCTGCACTTAGAGTTGTGGAAGTGGAGGATCGGCAGAGTGTGTTACTTGCTCAGGGTCAGGCTGAAGCTGACTAGATTGTGGAAGCTGAGTAAGTTCAGTGTTAACCTGAGCAGGTAATTCCTTAGCTTGCTCAACGTGTTGAGGAGAGAAATCTTCGAGCACTTGCTCGGTATCATTTTGGCTGGGGAAAGCAGTTAAGTCGGCATGTTCCTTCAGTTGAGAAACAGAGGCTTGATTTTCTTGTTGCTCTGGTTGAGACTCAGGAGGGTTGGAGAAGAACCTAAGATGTACATCTGTAAGGTCAGAGATCTCATCCCTCAGCGGTGAGTCACCCATTAGGTCAATGACGGGTGCTCGAAATGCCTTCTTCTTCCTTAGTCTCTTTAGCTTTTGAAGAGTAGGGTCATAAAGAATGGACTCAATAGAGTCAGTAGGTGAAGCTTCCCTTTGAACAGCGGGAGCATTTGTTGTTTGCTCAGTTTCTTCTTCGTCAACCAACTCAGTGTTGATTGGTTCAAGGTGCTCATCATCAGCTGTTTCCTCAGTGTCATCCTGACCACTTTCTTCTTCATCAGATTCATCATCCAGTTCTTCTTCCTCAAACTGTTCATCCAGTTCTTCTTCCTCAACAAACTGACCACCCAATTGGTCTTGTTCTTCCTGATCATCTAACTGTTGTTCAGCGTCAATGCCTTGACTCTGTGCATAATGTGAGTTAGGAGGAACGACGACATCAGTCGAAAGTGCATCTATAGGTCTTAACTCAAAATTGTGCTTCTTCTTCTTCCTTAATGGTTGCTCATCAACCTCTCTTTCTTCTGCCTCAGGCTCAGCTTGCCTAGGTCTTTTCTCAGCTGACCTAGATCCACCCTGACTTTGCTGAATTTGAGGCTTAGTTCCTCCGCATACAAACTTGAGCTTCTTAGGTGTAGAGGCAGCTCCTTTAGAGGTGCTTTGCACAACTTTCCTCTTCCTTTGAGTTCTTCCCTTTCGAGTCACCGCCCCCTCAGCGTTCGGGACAGCTTCCCTTTTTCCTTTCTTCGGCACAATTGGTTGATCATATGCCAAACCGAACAGGGCAGCAGCTGTAATCTCAGTTCCTCAAGTGTGGATTTCCGCAACCATGTCCACATTGTGATCCTTGAGGATTCGGGTGATAAAAGAGCCTAACCTAAGGGTTCCTGTACTTCGTAAAAACCCACCGATTATGAAGAAGGGCATGTTTATCGGTGTGTAGGTCAGCATGTGCCATATAAAACACTGCTCAAAATTGGTTGATGAGTTGGTGCAGTTGATTTTGGGGAAAAGGAAATTCGTCAGAATGTAATGGGCCATCTTTTGATGCTGACCCATGGAGGTACTCGAGATTTCACCTACATGTCCAGCAGGTTTACAGAAACTGTGAACGTAGTTGGTTTTATCTTGGTCACCTGATTTACGAAGTATAGCTCCTTCGTTTTTCAGCTTGAACAGTGAGGCAAGATACGCAGGGTTGATGAAGATGTTCTTCCCTCGAACATAAGAAGCTAGGTAGTTCCTGTTATCATCGGTGACCTTTAGGTTGGCGTAGAATTCTCTTACCAGCTCAGGGTAAGTAGCATCACGAATTGAGAACAGCTCGGTCTAACCATTATTCTTGATCCACTCATAAAAGGGTTGCTCGGTGTCTACGAATCCCCTTAAAAACCATCGCGAGTGATCAATCTTACACCCCTTCACACTCTCGAAAACCTGAGAGTAGGTGTGTTCCACAACTTTCTTGCCCTTGTCCTTTTGCTGTTGTTTTCCCTTCGAAGAGGTGGCTTGGACAGCTTGAGCTTTCTTGCTCAGTGTTGTGACCTTAGCATGGTCACGTTGGGTAGGAGATTTGGGATTTTCATCGGAGTGGTTGTCGGATAAACCAGCACCGGAGATATTCAGAGAAACGTTCGTCATATTCTCAGAGAAGTTTTGGGAAGTTTGGGAATTTTTAGAGAGAGTAATTGGAATGCCAAAGTTTTCTAAGCATAAAGAGATAAAAGTGGGAATCCCTCCACAATTTATAGAGGTATTGAGTTGATCTAAAGGTTGGGTTGTCAATTTGACCTCGAGATTCTCAATCGACAAAGATTCTGGAATTTATGACACATACGACGTGTGTGTTTTCTAATTATAGCGCATACATCATCCTAGGTGGCTATTTAATTCGCGTGCTTGCATTAAATTTTGCAACGGATTCTTACTCAGTGTTAAGAATTTCAAGTGTTTAAAATTCTGAGTATTCAGTGTTATGCAAGGAAGAAGTTCTTATGCTTAGTAGCTCAGCTTAAGATAAATACTCAGCATATATATATCTACTCAGCAAGCAATAGCATAAATCATTCAGCATGGTAATTCACTCAGCATGCATACTATACTTGGAATTTATTGAAGAGGATTAAACATACCAATGGCTTCTCTAAGTATGTTGAATTGCTCACGAGCCAGTGGCTTTGTGAAGATATCAGCAAGCTGCTCATCCATTGGGACATAGGACAAATTGATCTCTCCATTGAGTACGTGATCTCTAATGAAGTGATGTCTTATGCTGACATGCTTTATCCTGTTGTGCTGGATTGGGGTCTTTGATAAGTCAATGGCACTTTTGTTGTCACATTTGACTTCAATTGTTTTGGTCCGAACGCCATAATCTTCAAGCTGTTGCTTAATCCATAGGACTTGAGCAACACAGCTTCCAGCAGCAACGTACTCAGCTTCAGTGGTTGACAGGGCTACTGACGCCTGCTTCTTGCTGAACCAGGACACAAGACAGCTCCCAAGGAAGTGGCATCCTCCTGAGGTGCTTTTTCGTTCAAGCTTGTCTCGTCCGTAGTCAGCATCAGTGTATCCAATGAGTGTGAAATCATGAGTATTGGGATACCACAAACCTGCATTTACTGAGCCTTGGAAATATCTAAGGATTCTTTTTACAGCTATGTAATGAGATTCCTTAGGGTTAGATTGATATCTAGCACAATAACATACCAAAAACTGAATGTCCGGCCTACTAGCAGTTAAGTAAAGTAGAGAACCAATCATACCTCGGTACAATCTGCTTTCTACTGACTTACCATTCTCATCAGCGCAGAGGACAGTGTCAGTGCCCATTGGGGTAGATATTGACTTACAATTTTCAAGTTCATACTTCTTCAATATCTCCTTAGCATACTTAGTTTGACTGATGAAGATGCCATTTTTCCCTTGTTTGATTTGAAGTCCAAGGAAGAAATTGAGTTATCCCATCATTGACATTTCAAACTCAGTCTGCATCTGCTTACTAAATTCCTTGCACATTGACTCGTTAGTGGCACCAAAAATAATGTCATCAACATATATTTGAGCCAGCAGGGTATCTTTACCCTTTCTCTTAATGAATAAGGTTATATCAGCTTTACCTCTGACATAATTTCTAGTCAGCAGGAAATTGGTCAGCCTCTCATACCAAGCATGTGGTGCTTGCTTGAGACCATACAGAGCCTTTTTGAGCTTATAAACGTGGTTTGGGAATTTAGGTGTGGGAAATTAGGCTAAGGTATAGCAGCGGAAATATAAAATTTTTAGCCTATTTCCTTTTTAACCATAGGATCCGTTAATCGTTATTTCATATAAATAGGGATAAGAAGGAATACCTTTCGATGAACAATCTACCGTTGTTAAAGAAGCGCCCACAATTCTGTTGGTCCCTTGTAAGGTTGCAAGTATAGTTCCAAGGGGGGGTTAGGAACTATTTAAACTTTTTGACAATTAGGGCAGACTTCTTTTTCTAAAAAAAAAGGTTTTACAGCGGCGCTGAGTAAACAACAAGATACTGGCTTAGTCAACTGGTGACTAGGTCAGTTTCTTAGCTTGAGTCAGAAGATAGCACTTAGAGTCTATTCCTGAGCTCAGACGTTTAATGCGCACAACTCAAACTTGACCTCTTTACTTGGTCAGTTTTTGGTTATTTTAAGCAAGCAATATATATAAGGAGTTAAAGGTAAGAAATACTTCACTCAGCAGATTTATCCAGGTTCGGCTTCTTCTAAGCCTACGTCCTATCCCCGGAACACGTTCCGAGATTTCGAATCCTCTACTGAGCTCTTTAAAGGTAGAGCCTCAAACCTTTTACAATCTTAGCAACTGAGTATGACAAGAGTACCTTCCTCTATACCTCTACTCAATCCTAATCTCTCGCTGAGTACTAAAACCGAGTACTCAGCCTCTCCTTTCTATCTCTAGAAATGATAAGTGTTTTGTCCTATACAAAGATTTGCTAAGACACTTTAGACGATTGAAACAATCACTCTAGACTTTTACACAGATATAAGAATTGTAGTGTAAGATTTGCTTTGCTTCTTTGCTTGCAGAACTTGTGTAGAAATTTGGTCAGCGTAATGGCTTGATCAAGTTCTGTGTTGAGTGAAGCTTCTGATGGCACTATTTATAGAGACGTCTGGGCATCGGTCATTTCGAATTTCGAAATAAACGTTGGAGGGAAACGGCTACATATCGTTGTCATCCTGACTTGCTCAGAGCTCTTGGCCAATCAGAATTGTGTATCTTCTGTCCTCGGTCAGCTCAGCAGACTGTCTCTCCTTTTATGGTAAAGTCAATTGGACAGCATACTGTGTCGTCTGAACTTTGCCCAAAGGGGAAATACTTTGTCTGGAAGTTTTCCTTTGCCAGATGCTGTCTTGTACGCTTTGTCGAGACTACTCAGCAGCTTCATCTTGAAGTTGTTCCCGAAGGTCTTCTAGATCCTTCCTTTTGCTGAGTTGCGTTTTGTTCAAAACGGCAACGTCTTAACACACGCGGGCCGAGTTGTACTGAGCTGTTTGACTTGGGCCTTGACTTCCGTATTGGGCTTGGGCCTTTTAATTCTTATGTCTTATAACAATTTTAACTCAACATTGAACAAACACATTAGTAGAATAAATCAAAGCATTTAAACTTAGTGTGTTTAGAATATGTATTTTAAATTATACTTAAACAATTTTGTCAAATCAAAATTATGCGGAAAGGTGTTTCAACAAACTCTCCCATTTTGATGTTGGCAAAACTATTCAGCGAGGAACTCAGTATGAGCTCCCCCATGATAGTTGACCTAGTATAGTTTAGCAAACTCCCCCGTAAGGGTTGAGCTACTGACTTAGTTTTACTCAAAACATTTAAAGGTTTAAATGAGTAAGTCTAAGGTCAGTTTTCAGATATAGGTCAGCAATTTCAACATATTCTATTTACTCAGTATTAAGCGGAAGGTTTAGTCATATAGAGCGCGCTGAGTAATTTGTTGTTCAATGAGTTCTTATCAGAATGCTTTATAAACACATAGGTCAATGTCAAACATGTTATCAGCATTTGATTTAGTCAATAAATGTTACAAGTATTAAACATAGTTGATTTAATTGAAGATACGTAATGACTCGGTACTTAGTAACATATATCATAACTCAGAAATTGAATAAAAGATGCAGATATGATATATAGATAGAAGTCAGTGATTACACAGCAAAATATATATAGATAAGGCAAATAGATTACAACTGACTTAGCCTATACTGATCTAGCCTATCTATTTCTTTTTCTTGTGTTGCGACTGACTTCGCTCATGCTGAGCTCTAGCTGCATGTTCTTTCTCCCCCGTTTTGTCAACTTCAGGGAGTCTGAAAGCATCTATTAACACAGCTCGAGTCAGTTCTTGGGAGAGCTCCTTAAGTTTCTCAGCGCTTTCATTTACGCCATCAAAGATGGCAACTCCATCAGCTGATACCTCTTCGGGTACTTTGAGATCAGCAGCACTGAGCATATTGACGCTAAACGCTTGAGCTTTTCCTTGCCAGATAAGAGCTTCAGTAAGGCCAGCAAAGATTTGGTGAAAAGTCTTTAACAGAGCTGTGTCGTAATACTGACGTTGAATGTTGTTATGACGAATGTGGTTGAAAGTTTGTTGTGCGAGAGTCAGCATCTCATTCTGCTTCATTGTGTCAGTATCCATCTCTTGCTTATTCAGATTAAGCAACCGTATAGCCTCACCAATTTGCTCTATCGAGCACTGACTGTACGAAACCATTTGCTCGTTGGTCTTAAGTTGCTCAGTATGAAGCTGAGCAAAGAGCATCTTGATTTTAGATGAAGTGGCATAGTCAGGATGCGCAGCTGACAAGTTCTGGACTTGTTGGTGGAGAGAGTTCAAGTGTTGCACGGTTGTCAGCTGGATCTCAGCCAGCTTAGCAATTGAATCCTGCTTAGCTTACTGGGCTTGGAAGGATATAACGATGTTCAGCAGATCCTTGAGTCCCTTAACTTCGTTGAGAAGCTGAGTGACTTGGGAAAGCTGGGTGGTCTCAAGAATTGAAGATCCATCAGCAGGAGGAGTGGAGTGTTGAAGGTCTTTGATTAATGCTTGCACTGAGTCAATGATCCTTTTGCCGGACTCAGTGGCATTCAGATAGCTTTGTGATCCTTCAGGGACATCAGTATGACCGGAAGGAAGAGGAGTGAAAGGAGTTACCAGGTCAGTGACTGGAAGTGATGAACCAATCTGCACTTGTGTTTGTGGGATAGGTGATTGATCGGCAGAGAGTTGAGTTGGAGAAGTTGTAATGCGAATACTGTCTGTGCTGACGGCAGAAGTGTGTGGAGTCAGCACCATGCTAGAGGAAATAGCATGAACAGTAGACGGCTCAACCTGACTGGTTGATGTTACAGAAGCATTGGGGTCGGCATGTTCCTATTGAGAAAAAACAGAGGCTTGTTTTTCTAATGGCGCCGATGTAGTGGAAGTGGATTGGCGATTGAAAAACTTGAGTTTGACGGTAGAAGGGTCCTTAGATGGCTTTGAGAGGACAAAGTCAGGAAGAGTTGGTGGTTGCACATGAAGTTCACTGTCTAGCTTCTCACTAGCCTTAACCAACTTTCTCCTTCTACGAGGTGGAGTGACAGTATGGTCAGGTTCTCTTGAGTGAGAAGGGGAAGATTCTTGTTGCTCATTATGAGGCTGGTCAGCTTGCTCTTCAGCTGGATCAACAGTGTGTTGGTCGAGTACTTGCTCAACTCCAGCAGCCAACTCAGTATCGGCATGCTCAACCTCATTCTCACTGGAAGTTTCCTCAGAGTCCTCAGCGTCATCCTGACCACTGGCTTCTTCTTCTTTTTCTTCTTCGGTACTGTCACCGTCACGTTCTTCCTCAACTTGAGAGATGAAGTGATCATCTAGTTGTACCTCATGTTCATCATGCTCAGCTTCTGTACCTTGACACTGGGTGAAGTGAGAGTCACCCGGGACAACGAAGTCTGTAGGTATGGCATTCAGTGGAGTCAGTGTTGAAGACTTCTGCTTCTTCTGAGGTTGCTCCATAGCTTCCTTAGTTCCAGGCTCACCTTGCCTGCTTCTTTTCTCAGCTGACTTACCAGCTGACTTCTGCCTCTTTGCTGGAGACTCAACGTTTTGTGAAGGAGTCTTAGCAGTTTTCCTTTTACGGGAAGCTGGGGCCTTAGTCCTTCGCCCTTTCTTTGGCTCAGCAGTTTCTTCAGCTTGGCCAGCAGCAGCAGTAACTTTTCCTTTCTTCAAAGGCTGTCGAAATTTTAGAGCTCTCAGGGAGGCTGCTGTGATCTCAGTTCCTCGAGTCTTCTCCTCACCTTCAAGATCAACCTTATGGTCAATGAGGATTCTGGTGATGAGTGATCCAAGCCGCATCGTGCCAGTGCTTCGAAGGAAACCAGCAACGAGAAAGACCGGCATGTTGATGGGAGTGTACATCAGCATGTGCCATATAAAGCACTGCTCGAAATTTGTTGCTGATGTAGTGCAGTTGATCTTCGGGTAGATGAAGTAGGTCAGCAAATAATGAGCCATCTTCTGGTGCTGACCCATTGATGAAGCTGAGACTTCTCCTGAGTGACCCTCAGGTTTGCAGAAGTTGTGTACATAGTCAGTTTTATCCTGATCTCCCGATCTTCTCAGCCTTGCTCCCTCAGTTTTTAGCTTGAGAAGATTTTCTATGTAGAGAGGGTTGATGAAGATGGTTTTGTCTTTCACCACTGTGCACAGGTAGTCAGTGTTGTCATTTGCAACTTTGAGGTTGTGGTAAAACTCCCTCACTAGGTCAGGATAGGTTTCATCCCTAACCGAAAACAGCCCAGTCCATCCATTCTGTGAAATCCACTCGCATAATGGTTGTTCATTTTGCACGAAGTTTTCCGATACCCATCTTGAGGGTTCAACTTTCCATTCACGGACATTATCGAAAACCTTGGAGTAAGTTCTGATTTTTACGGGTTTTCCCTGACCAGAGGTTTGGCCAGTTTTTCCTTTGCTCGGTGTAGGAGGATTTCCAGTAGGTTCATCGGAGCTAGTCTTTTGATGGTCGGCACCGGAGATGTTGTAGGATACCTTAGTCATTTTCGAGGATGGGGAAGGTTTAGAAGGATTTTCAGAGAGAAGGAGTTTCTTTGCCTTAGGATTTGATTAAGCGTAAAGAATAAAAAATGGGGAATTACCCATTATTTATAGATGGAATGAGCAGTGTGGATTTAATCGAATCCATGTGTCAGTTTTGCCTTGGGATTGTGTACCGACAAAGATCCTGGCATTTATGACACATACGGCGAATACGTCATCCTAGGGCTAAACGCGTGCTATTGCATTTATGCTAACGGATTTAACACTCAGCGTTTAGAATGTCAAGCGTTTGATATTCTGAGTGGTCAGTATTGCATTTACGGATGATTTCTAAGTTTAAAACTAACTTACTCAGTATGCAAGTTTACTCAGTATTTGCTGTTTAATAAATTTCAATGAGTACACAACAAAGACAATCATTCAGCATAGTAATTCACTCAGCATGCATATACATTTAGTTCAGGAATTTACTGAAGAGGATTGAACATACCAATAGCTTCTCTCAGTATGCTGAACTACTCACGGGCCAGTGGCTTCGTGAAGATATCCGCAAGCTGTTCGTCCATTGGGACAAAGGTCAGCTTGATCTCACCCTTGAGTACATGGTCTCTAATGAAGTGATGTCTGATGCTGACATGCTTCATTCTGCTGTGTTGAATTGGGTTCTTTGAAAGATCAATTGCACTTTTGTTGTCACATTTGACTTCAATTGTCTTCGTTTGAACACCATAGTCTTCAAGCTGTTGCTTAATCCATAGGAATTGAGCAACACAATGACCAGCAGCAATGTACTCAGCTTCAGTGGTAGACAGGGCTACTGACGCCTGCTTTTGGCTGAACCAGGATACAAGACAGCTTCCTAAGAAGTGACATCCTCCAGAGGTGCTTTTACGTTCCAGCTTATCCCGTCCATAGTCAGCATCAGTGTATCCGATGAGTGTAAAATCATGAGTATTTGGATACCATAAACATGCGTTCACTGAGCTTTGCAAATATCTAAGGATTCTTTTTACAGCAATGTAATGAGATTCCTTAGGGTTAGATTGATATCTAGCACAGTAGCATACTGAAAACTGAATGTCCGGTCTACTGGCTGTTAAGTAAAGTAGAGAGCCTATCATACCTCGATATAATTTGCTGTCTACTGACTTACCATTCTCGTCAGCGCAGAGGACAGTGTCAGTGCCCATAGGAGTGGATATTGGCTTGCAATTTTCCAAGTCATATTTCTTTAATATCTCCTTGGCATATTTGGCTTGACTGATGAAGATGTCATTCTTTCCTTGTTTAATTTGAAGACCGGGGAAGAAGTTGAATTCTCCCATCATGGACATTTCAAACTCAGTCTACATTTGTTTGCTAAACTCCTTGCACATTGATTCGTTAGTTGCACCAAATATTATATCATCAACATAAATTTGGGCCAGCAGGGTATCTTTACCCTTTTTCTTAATGAATAAGGTTGTATCAGCTTTGCCCCTGACGTAATTTCTAGTCAGCAGGAAACTGGTCAACCTCTCATACCAAGCACGTGATGCTTGCTTGAGGCCATACATAGCCTTTTTGAGTTTGTAAACATGGTTTGGGAACTTAGGGTCCTCAAAACCTGGAGGTTGATTTACATAAACCTCCTCGTTTATAACTCCATTAAGAAATGCACTTTTGACATCCATTTGGAATAATTTAAAGTTCATGTAAGATGCATATGCACATAGAATTCTAATTGCCTCTAGCCTTGCCACTGGGGCAAAGGTCTCACCGTAGTCAATACCTTCTTGCTGACTGTAGCCCTGAGCTACAAGCCTTGCTTTGTTCCTGACTACGTTTCCTTGTTCATCCATCTTGTTCCTGAAGACCCATCTTGTTCCGATGGTCTTTTGACTCTTTGGATGAGGCACTAGCTCCCATACATCGTTTCTTCTGAATTGATCGAGCTCCTCTTGCATTGCGTTCATCCAGAATTCATCGTACTCAGCTTCAGCGAAATTCTTCGGTTCTTGAACTGAGACGAAAGCAACATTGCTGAGGTACTTCCTGAGTTGATTTCTCGTCATCAGGGTATTCCCAGCAGAATCAAGGATCGCACTCTCTGAGTGCCCTCTTGGGATCCTTATCTCTTTAGGTAGATTCATGTCTTGTGCTGTTTCTGTTTCAACAATCTCTGCAGAAGTAGATGGGTCAGTAAAAGTAATCTTAGGTTCACTCTTACTCTTGGTCAGCCTTTTCGTGAATGACTCAGTAGCTGGTTCTTGGTCAGCGGTGGTTACTGAGTGTGGATCATCTTCGGTCAGTGGCTGGTATCTACCTGCAGGGTCAGTTTCGTCGAACTCTACATGTACTGACTCTTCTAAAACTTGAGTTCGCTTATTAGAAACTCTATATACTTTTCTGTTTGTTGAGTAGCCCAAAAAGATAGCCTCATCAGCTTTTGAATCAAACTTTGCTAAGCTATCTTTGGTATTTAAAATAAAACATCTACAGCCAAAGGCACGAAAGTATCCAATATTGGGCTTTCGTCCTTTCCAAAGTTCATAGGGGGTTTTCTTGAGTATAGGTCTAACTAGAGCCCTATTAAGAATATAGCACGCTGTGTTAACAGCCTCTCCCCAAAAATACTTTGGAAGCCTATGCTCATCCAGCATTGTCCTGGCTATTTCAACCAGAGTTCTGTTCTTCCTTTCTACAACCCCATTTTGCTGAGGTGTTCTAGGAGCAGAAAAATTGTGGTCAATGCCGCTGGCTTCACAGAATTCAACAAACTTTTGGTTTTTGAATTCTCCACCATTATCACTACGGATGTGAGCTAATTTTAGGTCTTTTTCATTTTCAATTTTTCTAACCAAATTTGAAAATGTCTCAAAGGTTTCATCCTTGCTGGTCAGCAAGATGACCTACGTATACCGAGAGAAGTCATCTACAATGACCAAGGAAAATCTTCTTCCACCCAGACTCAGCGGCTGGACTGGACCAAAGAGATCCAAGTGTAGTAACTCTAACGGACGTTTAGTTGAGACAATATTTTTGCTGTGAAAAGATTGTTTGGTTTGTTTTCCAACTTGGCAAGTGTGGCATAATTGATCTTTTTCAAATTTAAGTTCGGGCAGTCCCTCAACCAATTGCTTTCTTGCTAATTTGGCCAGGAGGTCCATGCTTACATGACCAAGTCTCCTGTGGCATAGCCAGGAATTTTCTTCCTTTGATACTAAGCACACAGTTTTTGAAAACTTTGTCTCTAAGTCTAGCATAAAGACATTATCTATTCGAGGGGCAGTTAATATTAACTCATTTGTTTTACCCTCGTATATTTGACATCCAGTAGCATCAAATATAACTTTTCTCCCATTGTCACATAGCTGAGCTACGCTGAGTAAGTTATATTTGAGTCCGCTGACTAGGGAGACAGATTCAATAGTAGGATTACCTCCGATGGTTCCTGACCCTACTATCTTACCCTTCTTGTTGTCTCAAAAACTTACGCTCCCTCCTCGTTTACGCTCAAACGTGATGAACTGAGTTTCATCACCCATCATATGCCTTGAGCATGCGCTGTCAATATACCACATCTTTGACTTCTCGGCACATCTCAGGCTTACCTGCATTGTAACTAGTTACTTTTAGGTACCCAATTCTTTTTGGGTCCTTGCTTGTTAGGTGCAATAGATAAAGCATCATATTTTATTTTATGGCGACATACATGGACAGTATGGCCATTCTTTCCACAGAAGTCACAACTGACCTTCTGTTTAGGATGTTTCACTGACTTGTCAGCACCCCAGTGCTGAGCGTGGCAGCACACCTTAGTGGTGTGTCCTAACTTCCCACAAAAGTCACACTGGACTTTTCGCTGGGGATTCCATCTCTGCTTAGTACCTTGGTACTGAGTTCTCAGAGGACTGTTTCTTTTATTTGGAACCTTCAGTTGGTTCTGGATAGCTGTGATGTCCTTACTCAGTTTCTTTGAAACTGACTGGACTTCAGAGACAGACTCATGTATGATCTTCATGTTATCATGCAGAGTTGTATTGTCCTGAAGAAGGTATCTGAGGTCACTCAGTTTGACCTCTTCCACTTCATCACAGCGCCTGCTGAGTGCTCTAACTTTCTTATTACACTTCTTGACAAGTGTATAGAGATCACTCAGGGCATTAACCATATCGTTTCTGAGCTGGGGAAGAGAAATTACCTCATTCGATTGCTCCTCGTCATCTGATAGGTCAGCATGCTCAGAGACGCATGGCTCAGCAAGTTCGTCAGCCATGAAGCATATCTTCGCTGACTCGGTGGCCTCAGTTTCTGTAGATGAAGACTCATCACTGTCGCTCCAAGTAGCCACTGATAGGGGCATTTCGTCCCTATCTCTTAGCGTGGTTTACGGTTTATTTTCGAGCTAAATAAATAAGTTTAATTACAAAAATAATGCGTTTTAATAAAATAATGAAATAAAAGTAAAATCCGAGCTTTCGGTTAATTTCCTTTATTTTTAGTTGCATTTAAAGAATAAAATGTCAAGCTAACTCGGCTCGTGAGAAGTGTATTTCGCAGGTACAAAAATACAATACACGCAGGGCGTATTCCCATCCACGCGGGGCGTGCAGACAAGTGAGTCAGAAATAATTGATCAATCCTGAACCACCACATGGAATCTACTCAGCACACGCAGGGCGTGTCAACCACGACGCAGGGCGTATGACATCTGTCAGAAAATGATTAACCCAATCCTGAAAGTCAGACTGCATTGTCCCCTAAGTCAACTATCAATACGCAGGGCGTGTTTTGGGATACGCGGGGCGTACATGAGGTAATTCGAGCAATAAAATGCCAGGAGCTCAAACACGCAGGGCGTATATCAATACACGCAGGGCGTCTCCTCCCATACGCAGGGCGTTTCCTGAGAATTCTGCACCAAATAATGTACCTCTATGATTATACTTTGTGAAATTACCACTCCACCCCTAGCTTGATGTATAAATAAGAGTGACTAGCACTCATTTTAGTAATCTAGACCTAGCCATAGAGTTTAGTAACCTAGACTTGGCTATAGAGTTTAGACATTCAGATTTTGTATAGCTTTATTTTATCCCCTTTCGGGCTTGTTCGTTGATCCCGGCATTCCGTCAAAGTTCCGTCCCTTCTCCGTTCACCAAGCTCGAAAGTTCCACCTCCAAGTCCTAAACGACGGCCTTGAGTCCGGTTGGCTAGTTCCGCGGGCCGATTCTTCCCTCTTCGCTTGCCAATTAGCTTGCACTCTTCCTATGTACTAGGCTTGGTTGTATTCATCATTTATGCTTTCCACATTTATAATATATGGTTTGCAATTTCCGTTTCTATATACGTGTTGATGTTTATTACTTGTTTTGATGCCCATAATTGACTATTGTGTAGGGGAACGCGATTTCCGACGCCATCCGGGCTATCTTTAGGGATTCATATAGGTGTTGCCTTACCGGAAGTGACGCTCCGGAAACCGTAGGACTTGACACGCCACGGAACTTACGGGCCCTAGTTTCTGATCCCCAGCATTAGACACGCCTTGACTAGGAATCACGTAGTCTGAGTACTTCACGGGTCGGTCGAACTAGATGTAGTCGTCTTTGCAAGAGTCGATTATTAATCGTATATACTCGGAGTCTTTGTTTGTCATATTTATAACTTATCGTCGCCGTTGCACTTCATAGAGTATTTGTTATATAAAATCTGTCTTACCAATAGTTTAGGAATAGTTGGTGGTTGTCACCAAAACCCTTTAAAGTATTCACCGCTTAAATAACGTATAAAACCGAGTCGTTTAATACTTGTAGTTATAAATCCCGTGGATTCGATACCCGGTCTTAACCGGATTATTACTTGATACGACGGGGTACACTTGCCCCTAAGTAGTGACGTCTAGTGAATTTAGAGCAATTAGAAAAGACCACATCCATAGTCCCATAGCACACTCATATCACACTACATCCGTAAACAAACATACACCGCTAGACGAAATCCCACACCAAGTTTTTGGCGCCGTTGCCGGGGATTTATAATTTCTTGCAATATTAGACAAAAACGTTTTATTGTTAGTTTAAGCACTCGTAAATATTACTTTCTTTTTGTGCGAATAAGTTATTTTGTTTCGTGTTGTTACTAATGATTTGTTTCATGGTATGATGCTTCATAGTCGTCATCGGTGGGACGACCGCATGGATGACGAACGCCCACACTCAACCTCGCAATTCGATGTGATAAATTCTTTGCTTAAAGATATTCATGAAAGTTTATCTAACACTGAGACATATTTCAGGGAAATAGGAAATCTATGGGCCAGATTGAAGTCTCCTCTTGATTCCGCCGCGGACGAATCAATTCGAGATTCCAATTCGGTTCGCCAAAATAGGAAGCTCGAGTTAATTGAGTTTTCTCAAAAGGATCCCCCAAGGAATAAAAGTCATTTCAGTTGTGAGAAAACGGACATCGATGAGTCGGTTATGTGCGGACCCATGGAAATAAATCCAAAGTTAGAAGAGTCGGAGGTTCCTTCTACGTCGGAACATTTCACTCTTTTTGAACTACCAAAGGAGTCAAAAAAGGAGCAAACTAAATATTCAATAATTTCTATAAATATAGTTTTTGGTTTTTGTTAAATTCTTTTGAAGCTAACAATCCGTTTTGTAGGCACGGGTTGTTTATTCAAGAATTTGGATATCTTACGCGATTAGAGGCATTCACCTAGGATGGGAAGAAGTCAGGCTACCTCGACTCTAAACGTAGCATCGGTTTGAATTTCTCAAACCACTTGTTTATATATATCTAAACCATTTTTTTTATTTGCACGCTTTCTTTATTTTTACATGTGACATTTTTCCTGTGTCTTGTTATATTGGTACTATTTTTATTTTTATTTTTATTTTTATCTTTTCTCAAAAATTAAAAGAAAAACAAATCCCTTTAGAAATCCAAATATACGCGGGGCGTATACACCCATACGCCCCGCGTGTTCCGGGCTCTGCTCTTTTTCATAGCAAAAATTGCAGAGGACGTGGGGCGTCCCTACTCCACGCCCTGCGTGTTTCCCTTTTCTACAAAGAATAAAAAGCCACGTGTCAGGGACACGCAGGGCGTCCCTTCAGGCACGCCCCGCGTATCCTGGGGAGCTGCGAAATGTAGATTCCCCATGGCAACCTTTCCTCTTTCCTCCCCTATCAATCACCTCTTCCCCAAAAATCTTTCCCACTTCTCCACTCCACCTCCCTTTCTCTCCAATCACATCACAACCTTTTCAAATCCATAATAAATTCATCTTAATCACTTTCTTAATTACTCATTAAGAATAATAAAAACATTAAACACACTACTAAAACCCATAAAAATTTGAAAAGACCCTCTTCAAAATTCAAAAAAACGTGCATGCACGCGGGACGTACCCCTGTGTACGCCCCGCGTCTCCGCCTTCACCCAGAAAAAATCTAACTAGGAGACTTGACACGCAGGGCGTATCATACGGTATGCCCCGCGTGTCCTACCAAAATAAAGTCAGGAGGCGGGATACGCAGGACGTGGCCCCTTCACGCCCCGCGTGTCCCGCCTGGGAATCCGAACACTCTTGGATTCCCCCTTCTTTTTCTATTTAAACTTACCCTCCTTTTCCCCTTTCTTCCTCACAAATCACTCCAACCTTCCCCACTATCTCTTCATTCTTGCTTCCCCCTCATACAACCATGACCCAAAGCAAGCGACCCGCGAGTGACCTCCCCCCACGTGCCACTCATGCTCGCTCCGCTCGTTCCACCCAAAATCCACCATCTCCCGACCGGGAAGAAACCCCACCACTCATCCGACAATACCGGGCACCCTTCCACCTTCTCTCCGAGGCCGAGGCCGAGGCTTATCACACCCTCTCCACCAATCAACCCTTGGTCCTCCCATACTTCACATTGGACACTCTCGAGCATGACAACATCCATGATGCTTTCGTAGAACGCCTCCGCACTCTTGGTTTGGAGGACCACTTCCGGGCTCGTCATCATGTTTATCCATCCTTGGTATTGGAATTTTTCACCACCATGGCTTCCAACAATGTCCCGGGTGCGGCCCTTTTCACCTTCCGTCTACACAACAACCCCTTCTCCATTGACACTCAATGGATCCACACTCACTTCACCAAACAAACCGAAGAGGGCATCGCTGCATGGCCGGATGGCGTCTCCGCTAAGGAATTCTGGACCTCCATCACCGGGTCCAACAAATTTGACGTCTCCAACCTCCGACCATCATGCATCCGAGACCCCGGCCTCCAACTTCTCCACCGGTTCATCAATTATTATTTCTCGGGGAAATCAGAGGCTGTCAAGGTGAACATTCACGAACTACTTGCCCTCTATTGTGCCGAAAATGAGCTTGCTTACGACTGGTCCTATCTCGTGGCGGTCCACCTCCACGCAATGCCACGACGGAAGCGGGCTAAACTCGGTTTGGGCCACCTCATCACTATCTTTGCCACCTCCGCCCTCGGCGCAACCACCTTGGATCGCCTCCCAAGCCACGAACCACGGCCGCTAAGTAAAAACGCTTTCAAATCCCTTAGGCAGCCTACTTCCGGTCCGGGGGAGAGTTCGGGGGCGGCCCGCCATGCGGAGGAGAACCAATATCAGGGGGATAGCGGTTCGGACTCGGACATGGGGCTTAACTTCAGCCCACCACCCAACCATGACTTCAATGACATTTATTCCCGGTTGGGTGCGGTGGAGGCCCAACAACGTCAAGATCGGACCCATTTCGATTCTCGATTCGAGAGCCTCAACGCCACCATCACCACTCGCTTCGACACCCTTGAAGCTCACCGCCTCATGGATCACTCAACTTTCACCACTCGTTTTGACGCGCTTGAGGCGCAACGAAGAGAGGATCGGGCCAACTTTGACGCTTTTACCAACACCTTCTTCGCCCACTTCAACATCCGTGACCCTACTCCGCCTTCTTCTTAGTCCCTTAGTCTTTGTGTTTTCTTTATTTTTTCTTGTGCTCGTTTGTGTTTCATTACTTTCGTTATCCCCTATGTACTTTTAATTTTGTTAATCGTATTATATGCTTTGTTATTTCCGCTTTTATGTGTTTTGGAATAGCCGGCACGCAGGGCGCCCACCAAACTACGCCCCGCGTGCCCCAGTTAATTACGCAATAATCGGACCAGGAGCAGAAACACGCAGGGCGTCCCATTCGGTACGCCCCGCGTGTTTCCACCTCTGGTCCCAACGTGTTTAAAAAACACCTTTTGCGCAGGGCGCCTCTTCTGGCACGCCCTGCGTGGGGACCAGCAATCTGGGCCCCCTTCTTTTCTAGCTTTATCTTCATTTTTGCTTTTGTTTTCTTTCTTTTCTTTTGCGACGTTTTTGGAACTAACGTCACCTTTTAACACGCGGAGGGCCGTGCAACCCCGCACTTTCAGTTTGTTTTGCACTAAACAAAAACAAAAATCAAATAACATCAAAATATTAAACAAATTTATTAGCTCATAAATCATTCCGACACACCACCTCCCTCGGAAATCAATTAAAGTTCCGTTATTTGTCCTTAAAAGTAAAAAAATCGAAACAAAGGATCGGTTTCGTTAAGGAATTTTGGTCTTAGTTCCGAAGTTAGGGAATTTATGCAAAATCTAGGTTTGTACTAATCAAAAGCATTTGAGTCCTAACCCACGGGTCATCTCCATAATAAAGTTTAAAAAGGCAATAAAAACGGGATGGTTGAGAATTTAGCGAAAACTCGATAGTACACAATTTAAACCCGAATCTTTGTGAGGCATGTTTGAGCCTAAAAGAGTTCGTACGAGAACTCTAATTCTTTCACAATTTTTCGAGAGCTTTGACTTCACTCGACTCATAGAATTTGCATCCAATACCGGGTTAAGTACACTTATTTTTTGGTAAAAAGGCAATAGATGATAAAACCGAACCCACTTAGGCTAATTTTTCTTAATTTATTTTTCTCGTTTTCATTAAACATTAGGAAACCCCTTCGAGCCTAATAACCCATTTTTTGTTAATACCCTTTCAACATCCAACCCTTTTTCCTCTTGTCCAAATACCAACAAAATCAATTTGCACCCGAATTATCCGAAATAAGTCACGACCTTAGCAAATGAGCACCATAAACTTTCAAAATTTTGTTTTTGTGCCTCTATCAAAACAAAGGATACGATAAAAGTAAAAAGGCATTCTCAAGCTCCACCCGAGCAATTTTGAAGTACATCTTGTAAAAATTAGCTAAGGCCGAAGCAAAACACGGTGCGATCATAAGTCGGTATTTTGGAACTTGAGTTTCTCAAAAACTAACCACCAAAAAGCCTCCCACATTACAACCCCCCTCCGGGTTCATTTTTAATATTGCCTAAACCATAAAAGTAGGAGGAAAAACCTGGATAAAAATGCAAATTCAACATGATCTCGAGTAAGTGCAAAGAAGAGCGATAAAACACCGACCCACCTAAAATTGAGCGTAAGAGCGAAATTCCGTGGTGAGGTACTATCGGGTTCTCAAAAGATAATCAACCCCCGTTAATATTGCCTATTAATCTTGATCATGGAGGTTTCAAACAAGTTTTGTACTCAATTGTTTGCGTGGTTACTTACCGAAACCTTTGCATAAAACCATAGCTTTGAAACCACGCACTTGGTAAAACCCCGAAGGTTTGTTTCTTAATCATCTCAATCCCTTGTCTTTCGATTTCTTTTTACTTGAGGACAAGTAAAACTTTAAAGTCCGAGGAGGTTTGATAGGGGCATTTCGTCCCTATCTCTTAGCGTGGTTTACGGTTTATTTTCGAGCTAAATAAATAAGTTTAATTACAAAAATAATGCGTTTTAATAAAATAATGAAATAAAAGTAAAATCCGAGCTTTCGGTTAATTTCCTTTATTTTTAGTTGCATTTAAAGAATAAAATGTCAAGCTAACTCGACTCGTGAGAAGTGTATTTTGCAGGTACAGAAATACAATACACGTAGGGCGTATTCCCATCCACGCGGGGCGTGCAGACAAGTGAGTCAGAAATAATTGATCAATCCTGAACCACCACATGGAATCTACTCAGCACACGCAGGGCGTGTCAACCACGACGCAGGGCGTATGACATCTGTCAGAAAATGATTAACCCAATCCTGAAAGTCAGACAGCATTGTCCCCTAAGTCAACTATCAATACGCAGGGCGTGTTTTGGGATACGCGGGGCGTACATGGGGTAATTCGAGCAATAAAATGCCAGGAGCTCAAACACGCAGGGCGTATAGCAAGACACGCAGGGCGTCTCCTCCCATACGCAGGGCGTATCCTGAGAATTCTGCACCAAATAATGTACCTCTATGATTGTACTTTGTGAAATTACCAATCCAACCCTAGCTTGATGTATAAATAAGAGTGACTAGCACTCATTTTAGTAATCTAGACCTAGCCATAGAGTTTAGTAACCTAGACTTGGCTATAGAGTTTAGACATTCAGATTTTGTATAGCTTTATTTTATCCCCTTTCGGGCTTGTTCATTGATCCCGACATTCCGTCAAAGTTCCGTCCCTTCTCCGTTCACCAAGCTCGAAAGTTCCACCTCCAAGTCCTAAGCGACGGCCTTGAGTCCGGTTGGCTAGTTCCGCGGGCCGATTCTTCCCTCTTCGCTTGCCAATTAGCTTGCACTCTTCCTATGTACTAGGCTTGGTTGTATTCATCATTTATGCTTTCCACATTTATAATATATGGTTTGCAATTTCCGTTTCTATATACGTGTTGATGTTTATTACTTGTTTTGATGCTCATAATTGACTATTGTGTAGGGGAACGCGATTTCCGACGCCATCCGGGCTATCTTTAGGGATTCATATAGGTGTTGCCTTACCGGAAGTGACGCTCCGGAAACCGTAGGACTTGACACGCCACGGAACTTACGGGCCCTAGTTTCTGATCCCCAGTATTAGACACGCCTTGACTAGGAATCACGTAGTCTGAGTACTTCACGGGTCGGTCGAACTAGATGTAGTCGTCTTTGCAAGAGTCGATTATTAATCGTATATACTCGGAGTCTTTGTTTGTCATATTTATAACTTATCGTCGCCGTTGCACTTCATAGAGTATTTGTTATATAAAATCTGCCTTACCAATAGTTTAGGAATAGTTGGTGGTTGTCACCAAAACCCTTTAAAGTATTCACCGCTTAAATAACGTATAAAACCGAGTCGTTTAATACTTGTAGTTATAAATCCCGTGGATTCGATACCCGGTCTTAACCGGATTATTACTTGATACGATGGGGTACACTTGCCCCTAAGTAGTGACGTCTAGTGAATTTAGAGCAATTAGAAAAGACCACATCCATAGTCCCATAGCACACTCATATCACACTACATCCGTAAACAAACATACACCGCTAGACGAAATCCCACATCAGCCACCATTGCCTTCTTCCCACTCTTCTTGTCTTTCCTCAGTGTGGGGCAGTTTGACTTAATATGGCCAGTTTGATGGCACTCAAAGCATGTAATGGGCTTTGAGCTGTCCTTTTTGTATTTGCTGTCGCTTGAGTCAGCTTTATACTTATCAAACTTTCTGTAAGGCTTCTTTGAGTATTTGTCATTTTTCTTGAATAGCCTTTTCATCTTCCTTGTGAACATAGCCATCTCCTCATCATCAGTTGAGCTCCCGTCAGTGGAGTCAGCTTTCATGACAAGGGATTTCTGCTTCTTGTCTTCAGATTTTTCCTTCACCTCAAAGTTTTTCATGGATATCTCATGGGTCAGCAATGAACCGGTGAGTTCATCATATTTGTAGGTGGTTAAATCCTGAGCTTCCTCAACTGCTGTCTTCTTTGCTTGCCAGTCTTTAGGAAGACTCCTGAGTATCTTTTTGACTTGTTCTTCCTCAGTGAAGATTTTTCCAAGTCTCTTGAGCTCATTAATGATGTTGGTAAACCTTGCATTCATGTCTGAAATGCCCTCATCATTGTTCATCTCGAACAGCTCATACAGTCTCATCTGCTGATTCACCTTGGACTCCTTTACTTTATTGGTTCCCTTGTAGGTGACTTCCAGCTTTTTCCAGATCTCTTGTGCCGACTCACAACCTGAGATTTTATTATATTCTGCAGCATCGAGCGCACAGTGAAGCATATTGATAGCCGAAGCATGATTTTGAAGCTTCTTAAGATCATCCTCTGTCCATTTGGCCTCAGCTTTTACAACTGTTTGGCCAGCCACAACCTCGACAGGTACAAATGGGCCTTGGACTATAGATAGCCAGGCACTCATGCTTGTAGCCTGAATGAAGTTTTTCATCCTATTCTTCCAGAAGGTATAGTTTGACCCGAAGAATAGGGGAGGCCTAGTAATGGACAGCCCCTCAGGCAGTATTTGAGTTGTTTGGTTTCCAGGGAGAAACCGAGTGCTGTTTTCGCCCATGATAGGGATCAGCTCAAGGTTGTTAGACCTTTTACAGTGAGCTTTTAGGCTCTAATACCACTTGTTGGTCCCTTATAAGGTTGCAAGTATAGTTCCAAGGGGGGTTAGGAACTATTTAAACTTTTTGACAATTAGGGCATACTTCTTTTTCTAAAAAAAAAAGGTTTTACAGCGGCGCTGAGTAAACAGCAAGATACTGGCTTAGTCAACTGGTGACTAGGTCAGTTTCTTAGCTTGAGTCAAGAGATAACACTTAGAGTCTATTCCTGAGCTCAGATGTTTAATGCGCACAACTCAAACTTGACCTCTTTACTTGGTCAGTTTTTGGTTATTTTAAGCAAGCAATATATATAAGGAGTTAAAGGTAAGAAATACTTCACTCAGCAGATTTATCCAGGTTCGGCTTCTTCTAAGCCTACGTCCTGTCCCCGGAACACGTTCCGAGATTTCGAATCCTCTACTGAGCTCTTTAAAGGTAGAGCCTCAAACCTTTTACAATCTTAGCAACTGAGTATGACAAGAGTACCTTCCTCTATACCTCTACTCAATCCTAATCTCTCGCTGAGTACTAAAACCGAGTACTCAGCCTCTCCTTTCTATCTCTAGAAATGATAAGTGTTTTGTCCTATACAAAGATTTGCTAAGACACTTTAGACGATTGAAACAATCACTCTAGACTTTTACACAGATATAAGAATTGTAGTGTAAGATTTGCTTTGCTTCTTTGCTTGCAGAACTTGTGTAGAAATTTGGTCAGCGTAATGGCTTGATCAAGTTCTGTGTTGAGTGAAGCTTCTGATGACACTATTTATAAAGACGTCTGGGCATCAGTCATTTCAAATTTCGAAATAACCATTGGAGGGAAACGGCTACATGTCATTGTCCTCCTGACTTGCTCAGAGCTCTTGGCCAATCAGAATTGTGTATCTTCTGTCCTCGGTCAGCTCAGCAGACTGTCTCTCCTTTTATGGTAAAGTCAACTGGACAGCATACTGTGTCGTCTGAACTTTGCCCAAAGGGGAAATACTTTGTCTGGAAGTTTTCCTTTGCCAGCTGCTGTCTTGTACGCTTTGTCGAGACTACTCAGCAGCTTCATCTTGAAGTTGTTCCCGAAGGTCTTCTAGATCCTTCCTTTTGTTGAGTTGCGTTTTGTTCAAAACGGCAACGTCTTGACACACGCGGGCCGAGTTGTACTGAGCTGTTTGACTTGGGCCTTGACTTCCGTATTGGGCTTGGGCCTTTTAATTCTTATGTCTTACAACAGTTTTAACTCAACATTGAACAAACACATTAGTAGAATAAATCAAAGCATTTAAACTTAGTGTGTTTAGAATATGTATTTTAAATTATACTTAAACAATTTTGTCAAATCAAAATTATGTGGAAAGGTGTTTCAACAAATTCTTCTCCGAGATTCCAACCACAAAGTATAACACGGTGAGGTTAAGATGGAATCAACCCTTATGAGATGCAACCAAATTAGATTGCCTCTAATTAACCAACACAAGATCAAAGAGAAAAAGAGATGAATGAGATTAATCAATTGACGGAAGCCGTATGAATTCTTGTCCACGAACTAGGGGATGCGAATTCACTTTTTCTCTCTTAATGTAGGTTTCGAAAATCACAATAAGGGGAGGGGATTGGCTTAGTCGAAATTCACACATTAGGGGGGTATATATAATAACTTGTATCTAAACCCTAGTTAGATAGGAATAGGTTACTTAATAGGAATTCAATTCGGAATAGGATTCCTAATTATTATCTTATAATATATCTAATATATTTAGGATAATAATAAATAACCTAATTGGATAATAAATAGGAGTATATTAATCTAATTAAAACTCCTAATTTAATTATCTCTCTTAATTAATTTAATTCACAAACCTAATCAAATTAGGATTAAGGGAATTAAAATAATTCCTTACTTACTATATACAAATTTCGGCCACCCCTAATTAAATGGGCCTTACTGGGCTCATTTCGGCTTCCATCTATTAATGACATCCATCTCTCTTTTGGTTCCAAGTCTTATGTGTGATCCATTAGGTTCTTACTACTTCTGGCCGTATGCAACTATTAAATTAATTTCTTCAAGAATTATATTTAATCCTTGCATAACGGAATGATGTACTGAGTATGTTATTGGCAAGTCTGTAATCATTCCCCCAGAGTCCGTTAAGAAGACAGGTTGATTCTATCGTTAACCCTTCCGTATTAGTTACAGTATAATTCGATCCTTTATCAACTACATCCTTGAACTGAATCTTATGACTATGGGTGATGTCAAGTCACATATAGCGAGACGTTCATTTTACTTGTACAGGCCGAGTCAACTCAAATAGATAGGTTAAGTGAAATCTGTATTTCTACTCTTAAGCTATCACCTTGCAAGGATTTAGAGTCGAGTCTTCCACAAGCGATCCTTGGATGTATCTCCCATTAATCGGGAGTGATAAATGCTCAATCCAATGTATAACTACCCTGACATTACCTCCTGTGACACTGAACCTTTGCAGTTCACACCCCAGAGTCATCTCTGTTAAGGATCGTGGGACCACAGGATCAAAGTCTCACATTCAGTAATTCAGGATGACCAATTAACATTCCTTTGAGTCTGAGGATTAGTTATACCTATTAATACCAATGAGATGAACAGGTGACAAGGAAGAATCTACCCATCCTGTTATCTCAAATCGGATCCCCAATCCTAATGAACGACGTTTCATCGGATCTATGTAACTGTCCAGATATCTATATATATGAAGCTTGTGAGATCAGCTTTCCGTCGGACAGAAGACATTGTTACATACAAGTCTCAACAATGATATATCAATCCTAAACATATCACTTGACTTGGGGTGGTTTTAAGTTTATTAGTTTATTATAAAGTTTTGTCTCACTTCATGCTTGTATGAACACTTTATAATCACTTTAAACAAACTTACGGATTTCCTTTTATTAGACTTTATTTAGTGCTTAAAAGGGATTGCCTTTATATAGTTATAAAACATATATCTCATTAAAACAAATGATATAAAGAACAATTCATTTACATTAAGTTTGTATCCTGCAACAATTGTCTATAGGACACTAAACCCCAACATACTCCCACTTGGACTAAAGCCAATTGTTTCTAAAACTTATCCCAGCAGAAGTTAAATGACGATCATGTACTTTCTGGGTTAAAGGCTTTGTCAACGGATCTGCAACGTTGTCCTCTGTAGGTACTCTTTCTATTCTCACATCTCCTCTAGCCACAATCTCTCTAATGATGTGGTATCGCTTTAGGTAGTGCTTGGATGCATTATGAGACCGTGGTTCCTTTGCTTGCGCAATGGCTCCATTGTTATCACAGTACAGAGTCATGGGATTGACAATGTCAGGCACCACTCCTAGTTCTGTAATGAACTTTCTAATCCAAACTGCTTCCTTTGCTGCTTCCGCAGCAGCGATGTACTCTGACTCGATCGTAGAGAAAGCTACGCTTCCCTGCTTGGAACTTTTCCAACTGACCGCGCCCCCCATTCAAGATAAACAGGTATCCTGATTGAGATTTAAAATCATTCTCATCTGTGAGATGACTAGCATCTGAAAATCCTTCAATTTTCAGATCTCCTTCTCCGTACACTAGGAACATATCTTTAGTCCTTCTCAAGTACTTAAGAATGTTCTTGACGGCAATCCAATGCTCGTCTCCCGGATTCCCTTGGTAACGACTCGTTACAGATAATGCGAACGCTACGTTAGGTCTAGTGCATAGCATAGCATACATAATCGAACCGATCGTACTGGCGTACGGGACTATAGCCATGCGTCGTTTGTCATCATCAGTTTTAGGACATTGATGATTGTTTAACTTTACTCCATGTACCATGGGTAAGTTACCTCGTTTCGATTCAAGCATGCTAAACCGATTTAGCACCTTTTCAATGTATGTAGCCTGTGAAAGACCAAGCAGTCTACGCGATCTATCCCTGTAGATCTTTATACCAAGTATATAGGCTGCTTCACCAAGGTCTTTCATTGAGAAGTTACCGGATAACCATACTTTCACCGATTGTAATAGAGCAATGTCATTTCCCATTAACAGTATATCATCCACATATAGTATGAGAAATGCTATAGAGCTCCCACTTGATTTCTTGTAAATGCAAGCTTCTTCGCAATTTTGTTCGAAACCAAATTGTTTTATGGTTTCGTCAAAATGCTTATTCCAGCTTCTAGATGCTTGCTTGAGTCCATAAATGGATCTCTGAAGTTTGCAAACTTTATTTGCATCCTTTGATATGAAACCTTCATGCTGCATCATGTATACATCCTCAAGCAGATTTCCATTTAGGAAAGTTGTTTTCACATCCATTTGCCAAATCTCATAATCAAAATGAGCGGCAATTGCAAGCATGATTCTGATTGATTTGGACATAGCAATAGGAGAGAAGGTTTCGTCATAATCAACACCTTGTTTCTGACGATATCCTTTCGCTACCAACCTAGCCTTGTAGGTGCTAACCTTTCCATCCATGTCAGTCTTCTTTTTGAAGATCCACCTGCACCCAATGGGAATTATCCCTTCGGGTGGATCAACCAAAGTCCACACTTGGTTAGTATACATGGAATCCATTTCAGAATCCATGGCTTCAAGCCATGCTTTAGAATCTGGACTAGTAAGAGCCTCTTCGTAGTTTTCGGGTTCGTCGTCTAACACGAGAACCTCATCATCATCTCCCACTAGAAAACCATATCTAACTGGGAGTTCACGAACTCTTCATGATCTATGAATAGGTGCCACTATTGTCTCATCTAATGGGACTTCTTCGGGTACCTCAACCGCTTCTGTTGTTTCAGTCGGTGTTTCTTCCTCTTGAACTTTGTCGAGTTCAATCACACTTCTCTTTTGTGTTTCTTCGAGAAACTCTTTCTCTAAGAAGGTTGCGTATCTGGATACTATTACTTTCTGATCATCTGGATGATAGAAGTAATACCCCATGGTTTCTTTGGGATATCCAATGAAGAAACATTTATCAGATTTAGAATCTAATTTGTCGGACGCTATGCGTTTGACATACGCTGAACAACCCCATACTCTCATAAATGAGAACACAGGTTTCCTACCAACGAACAATTCATATGGTGTGGAACTAGCGGATTTAGTTGGTACTCGGTTTAGGGTGAAGAGGGCAGTTTCTAAGGCATAGCCCCAGAACGACTTTGGAAGTAAGGCCATGCTCATCATGGATCGTACCATATCTAATAGGGTACGGTTTCTCCTCTCGGATACACTATTGTGTTGTGGTGTATAGGGAGGTGTCCATTGTGAGCATATCCCACATTCAGTTAGATAATTCAGAAAATCATCTGAAAGATATTCGCCACCTCGATCGGATCGGAGCGTCTTTATTTTCTTTCCTAATTGATTTTCCACTTCATTCTTGAAGCATTTGAACTTGTCAAAGGCTTCTGATTTGTGCCTCATCAAGTAGATGTAACCATATCGAGTATGGTCATCTATGAAGCTTATGAAGTATCTGAATCCTCCTCTTACTTGGATGGACATAGGACCGCATACATCTGAATGAATGAGTCCTAGAGTGTCTGATACACGCTCACCTTTATTGCTAAAGGGTGTCTTTGTCATTTTTCCTTTTAAACATGATTCGCATGTTTCCAATGATTCGGAATCGATTGGATCTATAAGCCCATCTGAATGTAGCTTTAGCATGCGTCTCTTATTTATATGGCCTAAACGACAATGCCACAAGCAAGTTGAATTATCTATCTTATGTCTTTTGGTATCAATTGCAAAAACATGAGTTTTATCATCTAACACATAAATCCCATTTTGTGATATTCCTGAAAAATAAAAGATCGAATCTTTATAAAAATTGCAACTATTGTTCTTTATTGAAATATGAAAACCGTCGTCAACAAGACGGCCAATAGAAATAATGTTACGAGACATCTCAGGAACATATAAACAATTCCTTAATTCTATTACAAGCCTAGAGGGCAAAAGTAAAACATAATCTCCAATTGCGAGGGCGGCAACTCTTGCTCCATTTCCCACTCGCAAGTTTATGCTTCCTTTCTTAAGTTCCTTAGTCTGTTTTAGCTCCTGCATATTTGTACAAATATGAGATCCACATCTGGTATCAAGTACCCAAGATTCAGACAATGAAACTGTATTTATTTCAATATAAACCATACCAGATGCTGAAGCACCGTTATTTTCCTTCTTGTGGAAGGTTAGGTACTCCATGCAATCCCTCTTCTAATGCCATAAGTCACCACAATAGTAGCACTTTCCTTTGGGCTTCTTTGGTTCCTTTCCCTTTGTTTCAGTGAGCACAACCCCCTTGCATTTATCAAGATGGTTTGGATCGGGAGCGACCCCTTTCATTTTTCTCGATCCTTCAATAGCAAGGGCCAACATTTCCTCGTTTTCTTTTATAATGGGCTCGACTGACTCGAGCATATGTGCAAGCTCTACAAGAGAGGTTTGCAAGCCACTCATCTGATAGTTCATGATGAACTGTGAGTAGCTCTCAGGGAGGGACTGTAGAAGTAAGTTTTCACTTAGTTCATGGTCCATCGCATCTCCAATACTAGAAAACTTGGTTATGAGGCTGATCATCTTGGCACAATGTACCATCATAGATGTGCCCTCCTACATCTTGCTTTTATATAACTCCTTGGTTATTTCGAAGCGCTCGCACCGAGTTTCTATCACAAATAGCTCTTTAAGGTGATTGACCATGGAAGAGGCATCCATATCTGAATGTAGTTGCCTTTTAACCTCTGGTGTCAATGATGCAAGTATGATGTCCCCTACTTGATCGTCATCAGCTTTATGCTTCAAGTAAGCATAAACCTCTTGGTAGGGAGCATCATCCATTGGGTAAGGGGGTATCGGTGTATCAAGTACATACCCTTTCCTTTCGAACTTCAAAACAATTTTGAGGTTACGAAACCAGTCGGTGAAGTTTGAACCATTCAATTTGTTATCGGTAAGGATGTAACGCAGATTGGTGTTAGTCATGATTTTAAGAGCGTGTGTTTAAACAAAACCTGAGAGTGAGAAAGAGTAAACGTATGTCATTCATTTGCTTTAAAGTATAACAATCTAAAATTATAGGCCTTTTAATTTATTTCAGATTGCTCCCACTATTTTGCCAAATTAATAACCCTCCATATTAATTCGAAGAATTTCACAAATCCTTTAGTGAGCTAGGATCCTAACTCCTGAGATTTCGCCTTGACTTTAGCCAACAAGCTAGTCCCATTCGTTAGGTAGATTCATGCAATCAATCACATCTCGAATGTGATTCCTAGGTTATTGGGTTACTAACCACATTAGTAACTAATATGTCATTCATATTAATCCCAACCATCTTGCCCATTAGTTTATGACAACATTAGTTTGCCCATCCAATTATCATACTCTAATTTAAGTATTACCCCATATTCATGAAAGAACGATTTTCGATAATCCAGGTGTTACCATAAGACCCCGAGCTTGACTTTAGCCAACAACCCAAAGGCCCCCAGTACTGCCGGCTGAATTATAATATTAGGGAGGGGCAACCGATTTTAATAACTTGCTTATTTACTTAACCTTTTAATGAGGGATTTTTATTTAAGTCTCATAATCTAACTTAGTCTTGATTTGCTTTAGCATACATCAGACACACATACATACATACATTGGCGTTATGGACATATCATCTAAATTATTCCGTCGAGCCAGAGATGGAATAAAAGGCCAAACCTAAGGAAATACTAACTATTACATATTTCTCTTTAGGTCTTACGTCTTCTCCATGGCGCCTTGAAATTACATATTAATTTCTGTACTACTATAAGAAAACTTCAACTGAATTGAAGGGAATTAGATGAGAGGAGAAATTACAATAGATAGTAGAAAGGCAGGACGCGCAGGCCCTATTTCAAAAATACCAAAAGACTAAAAGAGGGTCCAAATATGTCCATAACTCCAAACATGCAAAGACTTAATTAAATAAATTTAATTGGTTGATTACATAACCGTCTTATGTAATATTTAGGTTAATCACATTAACTCGTCAAATTAACTTTCATCCAATTTTACATCTTATCGTTTCATATCTTTATATTAACCCTTAGATTAATATAACCATATAAAACGTCGATTATGCATGTCCCAATTATTTTGATTTCAATTCATTTAACGCTTTGATTTACAACTTGGTAAAAACAAACTTTTAAACGAATTTTTCATTCGATAATCAAAACAGAAAACTATTGATTTCCGAAACATATATATATATATATATGTATAAATTATTTACAAGACGATTTTAATGATTAAAATCAAGTGGGATTCGGGCTAGGGCCCGAAACTGGGCTGCTGCCGCGAGGCAGCGGCTGGTCGCGCCGTGAGGCGCGACCCGAGCCGCTGTCGTATATTTTTTTTTATAAAATATAAATATATATATCAGTTTTTAAAACGGTTTTAAAAACGATTTTCAGAAATAGGAAAAACTACAATAGATTTCCGTTTTATCTTTTAGAATTAATAAAACTAATTTTATTAACCTA
Organism: Euphorbia lathyris; assembly: GCF_963576675.1. Taxonomy (NCBI): domain Eukaryota; kingdom Viridiplantae; phylum Streptophyta; class Magnoliopsida; order Malpighiales; family Euphorbiaceae; genus Euphorbia; species Euphorbia lathyris. The sequence continues at coordinate 26,086,742 of NC_088913.1, forward strand.
ACTATAAAACAAATAGATTTTGTTATAATGATTATCAACCGAAATAATTAGGAACATATGCATAATCAATTTTAATTAACAATTAACTAAAATTTATTTATCTTTAGAATTAATTAACCAAACAATTTGTTAATTAATCCTAATCATAAATATTTATTCAATCCTATTAAAAAACTTCTAAATTTTCATATATGAAATAACGGATTTAACGATGGCTCTGATACCACTGTGGGAAATTAGGCTAAGGTATAGCAGCGGAAATATAAAAATTTTAGCCTATTTCCTTTTTAACCATAGGATCCGTTAATCGTTATTTCATATAAAGAGGGATAAGAAGGAATACCTTTCGATGAACAATCTACCGTTGTTAAAGAAGCGCCCACAATTCTTCTCCGAGATTCCAACCACAAAGTATAACACGGTGAGGTTAAGATGGAATCAACCCTTATGAGATGCAACCAAATTAGATTGCCTCTAATTAACCAACACAAGATCAAAGAGAAAAGGAGATGAATGAGATTAATCAACTGACGGAAGCCGTATGAATTCTTGTCCACGAACTAGGGGATGCGAATTCACTTTTTCTCTCTTAATGTACGTTTCGAAAATCACAATAAGGGGAGGGGATTGGCTTAGTCGAAATTCACACATTAGGGGGGTATATATAATAACTTGTATCTAAATCCTAGTTAGATAGGAATAGGTTACTTAATAGGAATTCAATTCGGAATAGGATTCCTAATTATTATCTTATAATATATCTAATATATTTAGTATAATAATAAATAACCTAATTGGATAATAATAGGAGTATATTAATCTAATTAAAACTCCTAATTTAATTATCTCTCTTAATTAATTTAATTCACAAACCTAATCAAATTAGGATTAAGGGAATTAAAATAATTCCTTACTTACTATATACAAATTTCGGCCACCCCTAATTAAATGGGTCTTACTGGGCTCATTTGGGCTTCCATCTATTAATGACATCAATCTCTCTTTTGGTTCCAAGTCTTATGTGTGATCCATTAGGTCCTTACTACTTCTAGTCGTATGCAACTATGAAATTAATTTCTTCAAGAATTATATTTAATCCTTGCATAACGGAATGATGTACTGAGTATGTTATTGGCAAGTCTGTAATCATTCCCCCAGAGTCCGTTAAGAAGACAGGTTGATTCTGTCGTTAACCCTTCCGTATTAGTTACAGTATAATTCGATCCTTTATCAACTACATCCTTGAACTGAATCTTATGACTATGGGTGATGTCAAGTCACATATAGCGAGATGTTCATTTTACTTGTACAGGCCGAGTCAACTCAAATAGATAGGTTAAGTGAAATCTATATTTCTACTCTTAAGTTATCACCTTGCAAGGATTTAGAGTCGAGTCTTCCACAAGCGATCCTTGGATGTATCTCCCATTAATCGGGAGTGATAAATGCTCAATCCAATGTATAACTACCCTGACATTACCTCCTGTGACACTGAACCTTTGCAGTTCACACCCCAGAGTCATCTCTGTTAAGGATCGTGGGACCACAGGATCAAAGTCTCACATTCAGTAATTCAGGATGACCAATTAACATTCCTTTGAGTCTGAGGATTAGTTATACCTATTAATACCAATGAGATGAACAGGTGACAAGGAAGAATCTACCCATCCTGTTATCTCAAATCGGATCCCCAATCCTAATGAACGACGTTTCATCGGATCTATGTAACTGTCCAGATATCTATATATATGAAGCTTGTGAGATCAGCTTTCTGTCGGACAGAAGACATTGTTACATACAAGTCTCAACAGTGATATATCAATCCTAAACATATCACTTGACTTGGGGTGGTTTTAAGTTTATTAGTTTATTATAAAGTTTTGTCTCACTTCATGCTTGTATGAACACTTTATAATCACTTTAAACAAACTTACGGATTTCCTTTTATTAGACTTTATTTAGTGCTTAAAAGGGATTGCCTTTATATAGTTATAAAACATATATCTCATTAAAACAAATGATATAAAGAACAATTCATTTACATTAAGTTTGTATCCTGCAACAATTGTCTATAGGACACTAAACCCCAACATTAGGATCCTCAAACCCTGGAGGCTGATTAACATGAATTCAACAAACTGTTGGTTCTTGAATTCTCCACCATTATCACTTCGGATGTGAGCTAACTTAAGGTCTTTATCATTTTCAAGTTTTCTTACTAAATTTGAAAATGTCTCAAAGGTTTCATCCTTGCTACTCAGCAAGATGATCCATGTGTATCGAGAAAAGTCATCTACAATGACCAAGGAAAATCTTCTTCCACCCAAGCTCAGCAGCTGGACTGGACCGAAGAGATCCAAGTGTAGCAACTCTAATGGACGCTTAGTTGAGACAATGTTTTTACTATGAAAAGATTGTTTGGTTTGTTTTCCAGCTTGGCAAGCGTGGCATAATTGATCTTTTTCAAACTTAAGTTCTGGCAGTCCCTCAACCAATTGCTTTCTTGCTAATTTGGCCAGGAGGTCCATGCTTACATGACCAAGTCTCTTGTGCCATAGCCAGGAATTTTCTTCCTTTGATACTAAGCATACAGTTTTTGAAAACTTCTTTTCTAGGTTCAGCATAAAGATATTATCAATACGAGGGGAAGTTAAAATTAACTCATTTGTTTTACCCTCGAATATTTTACATCCAGTGTCATCAAATATAACTTTTCTCCCATTGTCACATAGCTGAGCTATGCTGAGTAAGTTATATTTGAGTCCGCTGACTAGGGAGACTGACTCATAGGATCACCACCAATGGTTCCTGACCCTACTATCTTACCCTTATTGTTGTCTCCAAAACTTACACTTCCTCCTCGTTTACGCACAAACGTGATGAACTGAGTTTCATCACCAGTCATATGCCTCGAGCATGCGCTGTCAATGTACCACATCTTTGACTTCTCAGCACACCTCAGGCTTACCTGCAATATAGCTAGTTGCTTTTAGGTACCCAATTCTTTTTGGGTCCTTGCTTGTTAGGTTCAACAGCTAAAGCATCATATTTCATTTTATGACGACATACTTGGATAGTGTGTCCATTCTTTCCACAGAAGTCACAGCTGACCTTCCGTTTAGTATGTCTCACTGACTGGTCAGCACCCCAATGCTGAGCGTGCCAACACACCTTTGTGGTATGTCCTTTCTTCCCACAGAAGTCACACTGGACATTCCGTTGAGGATTCCATCTCTGCTGACTAGTACTTCGGTACTCAGTGTTCAGAGGAATATTTCTTTTATTCGAAACCTTAAGTTGGTTCTGAATTGATGTGACATCCTTTCTCAGTTTCTTAGAATCTGATTGGACCTCAGAGACAAACTTTTGAATAATTTCTACATTACTATGCAAAATTAAGGTGTCATGGAGAATATATCGAAGGTCACCCAGTTTGACCTCCTCAACCTCGTCACATCGCCTGCCGAGTGCTCTAACCTTTTTATTACACTTTTTGACAAGTGTGTAGAGGTCACTCAGGGCATTAACCATTTCATTTATGAGCAAGGGTAGTGATAATACCTCAGTTGAGTGTTCCTCATCGTCAGATGCAATGGAGGGGTCAGCATGCTCAGAAACACATGGCTCAGCAAGTTCGTCAGCCATGAAATAAATCTTTGCTGACTCAGTGGCATCAGCTTCTGATGATGAAGACTCATCACTGTCGCTCCAAGTTGCCACCATTGCCTTCTTGCTGTTCTTTCTTTCTTTCCTCAGCGTGGGACAACTTGACTTGATATGGCCAGTTTGATGACATTCAAAGCATGTAATAGGCTTTGAGCTGTCCTTCTTGTACTTGCTGTTGATGGACTCAGCTTTGTACTTATCAAACTTCTTGTAAGGCTTTTTAGAATATTTGTCATTATTTCTAGTGAATATAGCCATTTCTTCATCATCTGTTGAGCTCCCATCAGTGGAGTCAGCTTTCATGACAAGAGACTTTTGCTTCTTGTCTTCAGACTTTTCCTTCACCTCAAAGTTCTTCATTGATATCTTGTGGGTCAGCAGCGAGCCAATGAGTTCATCATACTTGTAGGTGGTTAAGTCTTGAGCTTCCTCAACAACAGTTTTCTTTGCTTGCCAGCTTTTAGGAAGACTCCTAAGAATCTTCTTGACTTGCTCTTCCTCAGTGAAGATCTTTCCAAGTCTCTTGAGCTCGTTGATTATGTTTGTGAACCTTGCGTTTATGTCAGAGATTCCTTCATCATCATTCATTTCAAACAGCTCGTACAACCTCATGTGCTGGTTGACTTTGGATTCCTTCACCTTGTTGGTTCCTTCATAGGTGACCTCCAGCTTCTTCCAAATCTCCTACGCTGACTCACAACCTGAAATCTTATTGTATTCTGCAGCATCTAAAGCACAGTGAAGCATGTTTATAGCCGAAGCATGATTTTGTAGCTTCTTGAGATCATCCTCTGTCCATTTAGTCTCAGCTTTGACAACCGTTTGGCCATCAATAGTTTCAACAGGAACAAATGGGCCTTGGACTATAGATAGCCATGCACTCATATTTGTTGCCTGAATGAAATTCTTCATTCTATTCTTCCAAAAGGTATAGTTAGACCCGAAGAATGGAGGAGGCCGAGTTATGGACAGACCCTCAGGTAAAATCTGAGTTGTCAGATTTCCTGGGAGAAACCGAGTGCTATTCTCAGCCATAGTGGGGATCAGCTCAAGGTAGTTAAACCTTGCACAGTGAGCTTTAAAGCTCTGATACCACTTGTTGGTCCCTTATAACGTGACAAGTTAGTTCCAAGGGGGGGATAGGAACTATTTAAAATTTTGTCCGTTAAGGCTGACTTCTTTTCTTATGAAAAGGTTTACACAGGCTTAGTCAACTTGTGACTAAGTCTGCTTCTTTACTTGAGTCAGGAATTAGCACTTAGAGTCTATTCCTGAACTCAACTTCTTAGTAGACTTAACTCAGCGTGAGTTCTTTACTTAGTCAGTTTTATAGCAAGCAATATATATTAAAGGAGTTTAAGGGTTAGAAATATATTACTCAGCAGACTTATCCTGGTTCGGCCTCTCCGCCTACGTCCAGTCCCCGGAACTCGTTCCGAGCTTTTTGAATTCTCTACTGAGCTCTTTAAAGGTAGAGCACGAAACCTTTTACAGATAGAAGCTGAGTATAACAAGAGTACCTTCCTCTATACCTCTACTCACTCCTATATCTACCGCTGAGTACTATAACCGAGTACTCAGCCTCTCCTTTCTATTATTCTAGAAATGATAAAGTGTTTGCCCTAAACAACAATTGCTAAGACACTTTAGATGATTGAAAATCACTCTAGACTTTTACACAATAATATAGAAATTGGTGTAAGGTATTTGCTTTGCTTTTCTCACAGAAAATTCAAGTATGAATTTGGTCAGCGTTTCGACTAATTGAAGATCTGCATCGATTGAAGCAAATGGATGGCCTTTATATAGTGACACTTGAGGCACCTGGTCATTTCGAATTTCAAAATAACCGTTGGAGGGAAACGGCTTCCTATCGTTGTCACTCTAGGCGTGCTCAGCGTCGTTGGCCAATAGGATTCACGCATCTTCTGTCCACGGCAGCTTTTCGTCCTTGAAACAGAATGTTTCGACATTTAAGGCAAAGTCCACGAGACAGCTTCATGCGCCTTCTGAACTTTACCCAAAGTAGAATTACTTTGTCTGGAAATTGATCATTGTCTGCCGCTGTCCAGACTGCATTGTCGTCCAACTCAGCAGCTTCCACTTGAAGCTTTTGCTTCGAAGGCTTCTCGATACTTCTTTTGCTGAGTCGTCGTTTTACTTGATACGGCTTCGTTTTGAACTCTTGGGCCGAATGGTCTTGATGTGTTGACTTGGGATTGACTTCCACTTTAAAGGCCTTTGGGCTTTTTAATCTTAATGTCTTGTAAATAATTAAACTCAACATTGAACAAACACGTTAGTGTAATAAATCAAAGCATTTAAATTTAATGTGTTAGAATATTTTTATCATTATTTAAATAATTTTGTCAAATCAAAATCATGTGGAAAGGTGTTTCAACAGACGCCACTGAGTGTCGGATACTCGAGGGAAAAAAACAATTTGATTTTAACTGCTCCTCGTGTTGACAATGTATACATGTTGAGTTTAGAAAAGAATTTTTCAAAAAATATATGCTTAGTGTCAAAGGAGGACAACTCCTGGCTATGGCATAGGAGACTTGGTCATGTAAGCATGGACCTCCTTGCCAAACTAGCAAGAAAGCAATTAGTTGAGGGATTGCCCAAACTTAGATTTGAGAAAGATCAGTTATGTAATGCTTGTCAGCAAGGTAAACAAACGAAAAAGTCTTTTCAAAGTAAAAATGTTGTCTCAACCAAGCGTCCATTGGAATTACTACATTTGGACCTTTTCGGACCTGTCCAGCCACTCAGTTTGGGCGGTAAGAAATTTTCCTTAGTCATTGTAGACGATTTCTCTAGGTATACTTGGATCATCTTGCTGAGTAGCAAGGATGAAACATTTGAGATGTTTTCCACATTAGTCAAAAGACTTGAAACTGACAAAGACCTAAAAGTAGCTCATATTAGAAGTGATAATGGCGGAGAATTCAAAAACCAATAGTTTGACGAATTCTATGAAGTCAGTGGCATTGACCATAATTTTTCTGCTCATAGGACTCCTCAACAAAATGGGGTTGTTGAAAGGAAGAACAGAACAATAGTCGAAATTGCTAGGACAATGCTGAGTGAAAATAGGCTTCCAAAGTATTTCTGGGGTGAAGCTGTCCACACAGCATGCTATATACTAAATAGGGCTTTAGTTAGACCTATACTCAAGAAAACCCCATATGAACTTTGGAAAGGACGAAAGCCCAACATTGGCTACTTTCGTTCCTTTAGGTGTAAATGTTTTATACTTAATACAAAAGAAAACCTTGCTAAATTCGATGCTAAAGCTGATGAAGCGATCTTTCTAGGGTACTCAACTAACAGTAAAGCATATAGGGTGCATAATAAACGAACTCAGGTTGTAGAAGAGTCTGTACATGTTGAGTTCGATGAAACTGACCCTGCAGGAAAGATAATTCAGTCTGCCGAAGATGACCCAAGCTCAGCTTCCGCTGACCAAAATGGAGCCGCTGAGTCGTCACCACAAGGGCTGACCAAAGGTAAACACGAACCCGAAATTACCTTTGCTGACGAATCTACTCCTGCAGATATTGTAGAAACACCTATTCCTGACAGCTCAACATTACCCAAAGAAATAAAAATTCCAAGAGGACACTCAGAGAAGTCCATTCTTGATGCTGCTGAAAACAAGCTGATGATGAGAGATCAGTTTAGAAAATATCTCAGCAATGTTGCATTCGTCTCAGTCTATGAGCCAAAGAACTTCACCGATGCTGAGCACGATGAATTCTGGATCAATGCTATGCAAGAGGAGCTTGATCAATTCAAAAGAAATGAGGTATGGGATTTAGTACCAAAACCTAGGAATCAAAAGACCATAGGAACTAAGTGGGTCTTTAGAAACAAATTAGATGAGCAAGGCAATGTAGTCAGAAACAAAGCCCGACTTGTAGCCCAAGGCTATAGTCAACAAGAGGGCATTGACTATGGTGAAACCTTTGCTCCCATTGCTAGGTTAGAGGCTATACATATATTGTGTGCATATGCTAGTTTCATGAACTTCAAACTATATCAAATGGATGTCAAAAGTGCTTTTCTTAATGGATTTATAAACGAAGAGGTATATGTTAGTCAGCCTCCGGGGTTTGAAGATCCAAAATTTCCAAACCACGTTTATAAACTCAAGAAGGCCCTGTACGGCCTAAAACAAGCACCACATGCGTGGTATGAGAGGTTGACCAATTTCCTGCTGACCAGGAACTATGTCAGAGGCAAAGCTGACATAACCTTATTCATTAAGAAAAAGGGTAAAAATACTCTGCTGGCACAAATTTACGTAGATGATATAATCTTTGGTGCTACTGACGAATCTATGTGCAAAGAATTTAGTAAACAGATGCAAACTGAGTTCGAGATGTCAATGATGGGAGAACTCAACTTCTTCCTTGGACTTCAAATCAAGCAAGGGAAGAATGACATCTTTATCAGTCAGTCTAAGTACGCTAAAGAAATGTTAAAGAAATTCGATATGGAAGAATGCAAGCCCATATCTACCCCAATGGGTACTGACACTGTCCTTTGTGCTGACGAGAAAGGTAAGTCAGTAGATAGTAAATTATATCGAGGTATGATTGGCTCTCTACTTTATCTTACTGCTAGTAGACCTGACATTCAGTACTCAGTATGTTATTGCGAAAGATATCAAGCTGACCCCATGGAATCTCACCTTATAGCTGTAAAAAGAATTTTTAGATATTTGCAGAGCTCAGTTAATGCAGGTTTATGGTATCCAAATACAAATGACTTCACACTCATTGGATGCACTGATGCTAACTATGGACGAGATAAGCTAGAGCGTAAGAGTACTTCAGGAGGGTGTCACTTCCTTGAAAGTTGTCTAGTATCTTGGTTCAGCAAGAAGTAATCATCAGTGGCCCTGTCAACAATTGAAGCTGAGTACATTGCTGCTGGAAGCTGTGTGGCTCAAGTCCTGTGGATAAAGCAACAGCTTGAGGATTATGGTGTAAAAACAGAAACAATAGAAGTCAAATGTGACAACAAGAGTGCCATTGACTTATCCAAAAATCCAATCCAACACAGCAGGATGAAGCATGTCAGCATAAGGCATCACTTCATAAGGGATCATGTACTCAAGGGTGAGATCAAGCTGACCTACGTTCCTACAGATGAACAGCTTGCGGATATCTTCACAAAGCCTCTGGCTCGTGAGCAATTTAACATACTAAAGGAAGCTATCGGTATGTCTAATCCTCTTCACTAAAATTCTATGTTTAAATTGAATGATGAGTGATTACCTTGCTGAGTGATTTGTGCTAAATTACGTAACCATTGCATGCTAAGCTAAATATGAAATATATCACCCTATGCTGAGTAGATAAACATACTGAGTGATTAACATAAGCTGAGTTACTAAGCATAATGAAATTCTTCTACGTAAAACTGACTACTCAGAATATCAAACGTTTAGAATTCTAGATACTGAGTAAATCCGTTGCACAATTAATGCTAGCACGCGTATTAAATAGCAACCTAGGATGACATAAGCGCCATAATTAGAAAACACATGCGCCGATTGTGTCATAAATGCCAAAATAATTATCGATTGATCATCTCGAGATCCAACCGCCACTTCAACGTATCAGATCAACTTGGCATTCTCATAAATAGTGGACGAATTCCCACTCATACCTCTTTACATTCAAAATTTCTGGCATTCAAACTCTCTCTCTATTAAATCCCAAAACCTTTCAAAAATTTCTCAAGAAAATCATGTCTGATTCTTAGAATATCTCCGGTGCCGATTACGACCAAAATCGCTCCGATGAAAACCCTCCATCTCCTGCTCAGCAGGACTATGATGAGACCTCTACTGAGTCTCAAGGACATGGTCAGCATGACCAATCCAATGTTAATACTCCAAGCAAGAACCCTCAAGCTGACCAAGCAACCTCTTCGAAAAGGAAGAAGGAAAAGAAAGACAAGCAACCTAAGGAAAAGGAATTTCTTCAGGTTTACAACTGTGTAAAGAATTGTGAAGTACTTCGTTGCTGATGGTTCTCCCCAAGTTTTGTAACAGCTGAGAAACCGTTCTGCGAATGGATCTTTAAAAACGGGTGGTCAGAATTCTTTTCTCTGTCCGGTAAAACTTACCCCCAGTTAGTAAGGGAATTTTATTCAAATCTCAAAGTGGATAAGGACAATGCTGACCATCTAGTCACCAAAGTCACAGGCAAGGACATCACAATAACTCCATCCTATCTAGCAAATTTGCTAAAGCTGCCGAACAAAGGGAAGGAATTCAGAACCACCAATGCCAAACTTGACTATCCCATTGAATTCTGTAAACCAAAGGACCACAAAGGAGAAATTGCCAGCACGTGTATGGGTCAGAATCAAAAAATGGCTCACTACATCCTGACCAACTTCATATTCCCTAAAGTCAACTCCGCCTCATCAGCCTCAAATTTCGAGCAAAATTTTATCTGGCACATGCTGACCTATCAACCACTCAATATGCCCGTCTTTCTTGTCGGTGCATTCCAATGGAGTACTGGGAAACTCAGGATGGGCTCCCTCATCACGAGAATTCTTGAAGACCATCAGGTAAGCACAGTCGGTGAAGTTGAGTCATGGGGTACTGAAATCACAGCGGCACTATTGTTTGGGTTAGCATACAACCAACCCCTCAAGTCTAAGAAAGGAAAGGGGGTTATTGAGGAGAATGTGGAAGAAATTAATGCAGAGGATGGAGCACAAGCTATGCCAACCAAGAAAGGAAAGACACTGGTGGTAAGCAAGGAACCTACTGATCGCACAAGGCAGGATAAAAAGAGGAAAGCTGACCAAACCTCTTCCAAAGATATTAACTCAGCTCCCAAGAAAATCTGGTTTGTATCACGTGGGAAGAAAGTTGATACTGAGCAAGGTCAGGAGGAACCTGCGTCAGTAGAAAAACAGAAAAGGCCAGCAGAGACAGAAGAAGAAAGTGAGGAAACTCCTAAGCAACCTTTGCAAAAGAAGAAGAAACCTTATGGGCTAAAACCGATTGATGCACCTCCTCTAGACTCTTTAGTCTCTAAAGACTCACATTTTGTAAGAAGTCAAGAAATTGATCTTGAGAAGACTCATGCTGACCAAGAAGAAGAGTTGGGTACTGATGATGGTCAGTTTGATGTTGAAAGGACAAATGATGTTGAGCCAAGTAAGGATGTTGATGCTGAGCAGACTGAGAATCAAACTGAGCAGCTTGTGCAGGATAAGGTTGTGGAAGTTCTCAATGTTGACCTTGGACTGAACTCCTCTTCTGAGTCTCTTGACTCCATTCCTACTGATCCCTCACCTCCAAACAAAAAGGACAGCACTGGCAAATGACTTAAGCGAAAGGCTCAGAAAACTCCAGTTATTGATCTTCTGGACGATTCTCCGCTAAGGGAACCAATCTCTGACCTTACCACACTCCAGTTCCAGTTCTTCAACACCGTCATTGAACCAACCTTGGACCAAATCAAGAAAAAGCAAGCCTCTATTTCTTTGGCTGAGGAACAAGCCAACCCCAAAGTTCTAAAAGGTCATGTTTCTGCCGAGCAAGTGCTCGAAGTTCCTGCTACTCAAAAAATGAGTTAGCAAAGGAAAATCATGCTTAGGTCAGCACTGCATTACCTCAACCTTCTTAAACTACTCAGCTTCCGTCTGACTCTGAACAGGTCAATATCTCTGCTGATCCACCTCTTCCAAATCCTTCAATGCAGAATGAAAATTAGTCAGTTCCTGCCGCTGATCTGAATAAAATCCCAGCTGCTGACCACGCTGGCACATCCAAGTCTGGACATCATAATACTCCTCCTCCATCCAGTCCTATTCCATTTCCAGCCTCTGAACCTCAACATGATGAATCTTATGCTTACTTGCATGCTACTGAGTCTGGACGAAGAATAATTGACTCAGCTCAAGCCTTAATTCAAGATATTCATCAATCCAATGCTGATGCTGCTGGGTCTATCAATGTTGAGCCAACTCAACTCTCTTCTATCACTCAGCTTTTGACTGAAATCAAGGGTCTCAAGGACTTACTGAGTGTCATGACATCTTTTCAATCTCAACAACCCAAGCAAGAATATATCGTGAAGCTGGCTGAACTCCAGCTGACAATGGTCCATCATATGAATGCTATCTAGGGCCAACTCAACACTTTGTCAGAGGCGAACTCAATCTATGAAACCTCTGTTGAGGTTCATCAACTCTTTACCCAGCTAAGTTCTAAGCTGACCGGGACTCATGAATTAGTCTCCTCCTCCTCCCAGTGTTCCATTGAGCAAATCAGCGAAGCTGTTCGCCTACTGAACTTGAGTAAAGAAGAAATGGATACTGACCAAGTAAAAACAAATGAGATTCTGAAGTATTCTCAAGCCACACTTAAACATGTCCGGCATACAAATGCTCAACGTCAGTTCTATGATGCGGCATTGCTCAAAATGTACCATCAATCATATGCCAAGCTGACAGAATCCATTACTTGGATCAGGAAATCCCAGGAGTATCTTCTGAGCATGCTAAGTGCTAACATTTGGATCCTTGCTGCCACTCTAGACGATGGCATGGCTATCTTCGACGGTCTTCGGGAGAGTACAAGTCAACTCCAAGCATACTCAGCCAAACTAAATCGTGTTGTTCTTCGCGAGACATTTATTCCTCCCTCATCTAATGCTGGCAAAACAGGAGAGAAAGAAATGAACGCTGCTGGAACTCAGCAGAAAATGGGAGAAGCATCTGGTTCAGGAAATCAGGGTCAGCAACAAGGAACCGCCAAAGGGAAAGGCAAAGTTAATCCTGCTCACCAAGCTCAAGTCAATAGGAAGAAATAGATTGGCTAGTTTTAGTTCTTGACTTATAATCTGGCGTGTTCTATCATGTTTTAAGCTGACCATCTATATATTGCATCTTTCATTCAAACTGATAAATCTTATGTGATGCTTACTTACTTATTGTGCTATATGCTGACATGTCTTAAATGAATAAACAAACAAAATTAAAATGGAACATACTCAGTACACATTTGCTCTGATACATCCATTCATAACTTTGATACCTAAAACTGACTATGTATCAAACTGAGTAAACATATGTTTCAAGAATTGAACTGTTCTTAAAGCTAACCTAGGCTCATCTGAATTAGATCTTGGAAGGTCTAGAATTGAACTTAGTCAGTATAGGCATGTCTTAATTTTACTCGATTAAATCTTAGAAGGTTTAGAGTTAATTTAAGTCAATAGATGCAACCCTTACGGGGGAGTAACTTTAGAAGTATAAAAAGAATTTCAATCATGGGGAATCTCAATGCTGAGTTCCATAATTAAATATTTTGCCAACATCAAAATGGGAGAGTTTGTTGAAACACCTTTCCACATGATTTTGATTTGACAAAATGATTTAAGTTAATCCATGATTAAGAGGCAATTAAATTTAAATGCTTTGATTTAATTGTACTAATATGTTTGTTCAAATGTTGAGTATAAGTATAAATACAAACAGAAATAAAAATTAAGATAGGACGAAGTCAGCATGAGAACACAGCACAAGCTGAGTGGAGTGCAACTCAGCATAACAGAACGAAAGTCGTCTTCAGAACAAACGCTTAAAGATGAAGCTAACCAAAGAAGCTGAGTGGAACGCAACTCAGAAAAGTCTTCCTTCAAACTAAAGCCTGCAGACGAAGCTAACCACGGAAGCTGAGTAAGAATATGACTCAGAAACAAAGAACAAAGGCAACGTCAATAAAGTCAAGCTGAGTGTTCGTCAGGACAGCATGATTGATCTGTTTGCTAAAAGACAAGATCCGACATCTGTCTGCACCAATAACAGAAGCCTTAGAATTACGCACAGAGTCAATTTCGAGATGCAAGGGTCAACTGTCCGTTAGCTAAAAGACAAACTGGCACTAGAAGACGCACCTGCGGGAAGAAGACAAGCCTGACGTCTGCGAATTTCAGACGACATGATTGGCCTGCAAATCTGAAGCTGACCAGAATAATGACGCAAGAAAGAGCCGTTTGTATTCAACGGATAGATCCAGGTTCAAATCATTAGAGCTTCAGACTTTAACTATAAAAGGACAAGTTCATTCTTGGATCCTAAGCCGATTCCTGAAATACAAAAAGAAAAAAGGAGCATACATACAAAGCACACAAAAACAAGAAAAAGATCTTACACCAAATTTCTATCTCTGTGTAAAAGCTAGATTGATTTTGTAATCATCTAAAGTGTTCTTCATCTAAAAAGAACAAGTTTGTATCAATTGTAAAAGATTGAGAGAGTGGTGCTGAGTACTCGATTTTAGTACTCAGTGGTAGAGAAATCTAAGTGTTGGGTTATAGCACTTAGTAGGAGTTGAGTAGACGAATAGAGGAAGGTACTCTTGCATATTCAACTGCCTTGTAAATGGTTTGTGCTCCACCTTTAAAGAGATCAGTATTGAATTGAAAAAGCTCGGAGTGACTCTGGGGACTGGACGTAGGCGGAGAGGCCGAACCAGGATAAGTCGTGCTGAGTAATTTCTAACTCTCTCTCAATATATCTATATGTGTGTTGCTTGATTAAATTGCTCATGATATAAATTGTAAAAGCTGACACTGAGTAATCTTGGTGCTGAGTTGGAAGCTGACCTCAAGTGTTAATTCCCAACTCACACGTAAAACAGTTCTAGTCAGCATCTGACTAAAGTTGTCTTACATCTCTCGGCCGTGCTGACCTAAACTAAGTTAAGTAAGTTAAAGAATTGATTAAGTCAGCATAATTTAACGAAAAAGTTACATTAGTTCCTAACCCCCCTGGAACTAATCACACGGGACCAACAAATAGGTAGTGCGTTCAAGTTAGACCAGCCCCCATTTTGCCTGTACGAATGAACATGCTCATTTGATCAGCAATCGTAGGCACCATCCACCTGTCGACCCAAAAGTTTAGCACAGAACCCTCTCCAATCCACCAAACAGTGTCAGCTTTAATTTCCTCAAAGTTCGCTCTTAAGGAAGACCATATTGTCGAGTTTGCTAAGTATTTTTTAGCAGTACCAGATGATTCGAGGAAACGGAGCCGAAGCATATTAATAACAAAACTATGGCCTTGAATCAGCTCCCAGCTGAATTTCGCAAGAAGTGCAGAATTAAACAGTCTATAGTTTTTAATTCCCAGGCCGCCATTTTCAGGCTTTTGGTAGCAAATTCTCCAGGGGATAGTTATCAGTTTCCTACGGTCTCTGTCACCAGTCCACAGGAAATTACGCACAACTCTGTTTACCTTGGATATGAGTGCAGCAGGCCATCGATACAAGAGAAAGGAGTGCACAAGAGCTCCAAATAAGGCAGATTTTATGAGAGTAAGCCTACCAGCAAATGAGAGCATGTGTCCACGCCAAAGACTGAACTTACTGAGAAATCTGTCAAGCAAAGGATTTAACAATCGAGCTCTAGGAGCTCCCTGAAACAGCGGGACACCTAGGTAGTTAAACGGTAGTGTGATTTGCTTTATGTTCAGAATTGCAGCCAGTCTGTTTCTGCGCAAGGTTGTAATGAAATTCCCAAATAGAGCCTGTGACTTATTCCAATTGACAGCTTGACCAGAGTAGGATTCATACATATTGAAGATGTCACGGATGCATTTCATGTTTTTTGTCGAGGCACGAACAAAGATCATCATATCATTAGCATACAGAAGATGAGAAGGAAAAGTAGATCGTCTGGTATACAACATAGGATCTAATCTGCCGTCATCAACCATTTTTTATATCCATCGACCTAGAAAGTCTTCAGCTAACCCAAACAGTGTAGAAGATAGCGGATCTCCCTGTCTGGCTCCACAGGAGCAACCAAAGTAACCTCTTCTCCCACCTCCAAGGGCAATTGAGATCCTAGCCGATCTTAGAATTTCCAGAATCCAGCTTCGGAACTTCAGAGAGAACCCAAAGGATTCAAGAACTGCTAGCAGGAAGTTCAAGTCAAGAGTATCAAAGGCCTTTCTAATATCAATTTTCATAGCCATGTTACCCCCAAAGCACTTCTTTTTCAGCAAATTGACTCCCTCAGAGGCTACAGCAATGCAATGATGTATGCTTCTGCCTGCTATGAATCCAAATTGGTTGTCGGAAACAATTCGAGAGGCAATAGGAGCAAGCCTATCAGAGATAATCTTGGAAATAATTTTGTAATTAAAATTTCCCATCGCCACTGGACGAAAATTCTGTATCTCATTTTCTCCCTCAACTTTGGGTATTAGCGCAATTATACTTACATTCATTCCAGGCAATATGTATCCAGAATTAAAAAAACTGAAAACCATCTGGCAAACATCATTTTTAACAATATCCCAAAAGTGTTGATAGAATATACCTCCAAATCCGTCGGGGCTTGGCGAGCTGTCCTTATTCATGCTGAAGACAACTTTTTGAACTTCATCGCATGAAGGCCGAGAAAGAAGGAAATCATTATCCAAACCAGTCACACTGTGAGGAATGACAGAGCTGATGTTTTCATAATTAGCATGCCGTATGGTACCTGTGAATAATGATTCATAGTAATTGACCACGTGCTGTGCAATGGCCTGTTCATCATTGACTAATGTGTTGTCAATAATAAGGGTGTCTAAGGAGGACCTTTCTAATTTTTGCAGAACGGTGAAAGAAATTAGTGTTTCTATCCCCAGCAGCAAGCCATTTTTCCCTGCTTTTGTCTCTGAACAGAAGTTCCTGTCTGTAGAGCTGTAAATCCAGATTCTGTTGAGCTTCAATTTCCTGAGAGAATCTAGCATCAGTAGATCCCTCTCTAGAGATTAAGCCTTGGATATCCTCAAGTTTTGCTAGAGCATCAGAAATATTGCTATCCACATAGCCAAATACCTTATTGTTCCAAGTTCTCAGCTTGGGCCTGAGGGTCTTTAGTTTATAACAAAGCAGCTGGGCAGGGGGGAGAGAGATGCTGCATGAATCCCAATGATCAGACACAAGCTTATGTAAAGAGTTGCGCGTAGTCCACATTGAGAGAAATCTAAACCTGCTCTTTCTAGTGATGCTAGAATCACAAGAGAGAAGAATTGGGCTATGATCTGACTTATTTCGAGGAAGAACTGAGCAATTTAATCTGTCCCAGCTGTCAATGAATTCGCTATTAACCAGAGCTCTGTCCAATTTGCATTCCACATGCTCATCACCCCTTCTACCATTTGACCAGGTGAATTGTAGACCCGTGCTTTCAACTTCCATCAGCTCCCCATTACTGATGAAATCCCTAAAACCCCGACAGCTACTTTCATAGGGGCTTCTACCAGTTTTCTCATGCGCTCCATTGACTGCATTAAAGTCGCCCAAAATCACCCTTTTCTGACCGTTTTCTACTGACAGTAAAGAATCCTAGAGAATTTTACGCCTGCTAGCACTGTTATTACCATAGGAAATGAGATAACCAGAGCTATTCAGATTATAACTCAAAGACACATGCTGCTCATGATTGATGATCGTGGAGCATTAGTTATGCCCAATTTTACAGAATACCCAGATAGAATTGAGTTCATTACGTTCAATGAACTGCAGACTAATGAAGCTCTAGAAAAGTTCTGGAATTCTATCAATATCCACCATGGGTTCAGCTAAACAAAGGAGATCCAAATGGTGAGTTCTACAAAGTAGTTTAAGAGCCCTCTGAGTTCCTAAGTTTAGGATACCCTTGCAGTTCCAATACAAGATATTCATAAGGACGTTATTGGGAGCGAGCTCGCCCTGTCAGGCGAGAGTCCCTAATTTTGCCTTTAGACTTTTTACGGGTTGTAATCCAATTACTGCTTTCAGCCGCATATTCATTCTCAATGGAGGAATATCTATTCTGGGTCCTAATCATATGCTGAGCCCACTTAGGAGATTCAGATAGGAAATTTACCTCTTTTGATAAACCTGTCGGAGAGCGAATCTCTAAATTCTCTGATTCAGTCGCAGCTTTCTTGTCATCCTCACTACAATCTCCCTAAGCATCTCCCTCCTCAGGTTCATTCACTTCCAATCTGTGCAGCACTAATTGTAAATCCGATTCATCCTTCCTGCTCATCTCAACTGAGTCTCTTTTTCTGAGCAAAGCATCCGCCGCCTCCTTCTTTTCATTACCGGTAGGATGAGCACCCTGAGCTCGCCTCTAGGTTCTTTTAAGAGGTTTGCTCGCCTGAACCGGCATGGGGGCATTGGCATTTTTCCTGCAATTAGCAGAAGAGTGTCCAATAGCAGAACAAGTGCCACATAGCATGGGAAGGTTTTCATATTCTAAAAAAACCCATTGCTTTTGATTGTCTGTATCAACCCGGAGCCTGTCCTGAATTTCCCCAGTGAGCTCAACATCAATAAAAACTCTGGCATAATTCCCAAATTCACCATTAACCGTGTTATTGTCGAATTTAATCGGAACACCAACAGCTCTAGCAATGCTAGTAATGATTATGGTATCCCATAATTCCCAAGGGAGGTTATAGAATCTTACCAAGACTTGAGCAGAAGTGGATTTGTGAAGCTCTGGGTTGAATCCTAGAGTCGAAGGCGAAAACCTGATGATGCCCGGCTTAAGAGAAATTGATCCATGTCCCCAAATACATTGAAGAGCACTCTCGTCCGGCATGGCAATTTGATAGAATCCCTTTCCAAGCGATATCAATTTTCCAGTCATGGTTCCGTTTCCAAACCTGATTCAGCTTCTGTTTAAGCTCAGCATGTTTCCATGGTTTTTCCTCTTTGTTCAGCGAAACCCGTCCAATGACCGAGTATTGAACAACTTTAACCCGCTCCTCATATATCCTCTGAGGAATCCGGATTGCTTTGAAACCTCCCTCTTCCGAAACCAAAGGCGGAGATGGCGTGGGAATCGCAGTTGGCATAGACGGAGGGGGTATCGCCGTGGATGTGAAAGATTGCTTTAGAACATCAGCAAAGGATTTCGGCGATTGCTTAGTACCTAAATCAGAAAATTTCGAAAAGGAGGCTCTGTCGAATAGATGAGCGATTGCGAAATGAGCAAGCTCACTGGCCGGCGGCGAAGAGGAAGGCATGTCAGGGAATCTAGGTCATCGACCGTCTCTGAATGGTCCAAACAATCGGTCTTAATTATTTTATTATATTTATTTATAAAAAGATTATTTTATTTGTATTATATTTAAGAGTTCTACAGAATTTAGTTTAATCTCTAAATACTCATAAAATCTCTCTAATCTATCTATATATAATATAAAACAGTAACGATGAAACTGAGATGTCACTTCCTCATTTTTTATTGATAAAAAATATAATGTAATATATAATATATTAATTTTAATTATATTATTATATTTATTTATAAAAAAATTATTTTATTTGTATTATATCTAAGAGTTCTACAAAATTTAGATTAATTCCTAAAATCTCTCCTAAATCTCTCTAATTTTCTACATATCTATATATATAATATAAAACAGTAACGATATAATTGATGTGTCATTTCCTTATTTTTTAGTGATAAAAAATATAAATATAAATATATTAATTTTAATTATATTATTATATTTATCTATAAAAAGATTATTTTATTCGTATTATATCTAACAGTTCTACAGAATTTAGATTAATCCTTAAATTCTCTCCTAAATTCTCTGCATATCTATTTATATATAACATAAAACAGTAACGATGGAGCTGAGTGTCAGTTTCTCATTTTTTTTATTGATAAAATATATTAATTTTAATTACATTATTTTATTTATCTATAAAAATATTATTTTATTCGTATTATATCTAAGAATTCTAAAGAATTTAGATTAATCCCTAAATTCTTTTCTAAAATCTCTTTAATTCTCTACATATCTATATATAATATAAAACAGTAACGATGGAGCTGAGATGTCACTTCCTCATTTTTTAATGATATAAAATATAATATAATATATAATATATTAATTTTAATTATTTTATTTTATTTATTTATAAGAAGATTATTTTATTCAACTCCGCCTATGAGGGTCACTTGGTGGCCTTTACAGCCGGTCCCAAGCCCGGACAAAGGAGGGGGGTTGCGGTAGGTTTGTGGCAGCCAGCGTAAAACTTAGCCACATCTTATGACATGAACCACAATATAAATATCGTTGGGGCGTTCCCTACTCAGCGACGCGCTGCACTTCTTAGACCCGGGTGTAGTGATAAATGTGCAAGGGTTGCTAGGTCGTCGCCCCGAAGCGGCGCGCCACCCCAGGACCCGGGGTGGTGTCAAATATGCAAGGGTTGCGGGTAAATAAGCTAGTCCACGGTAATGGTAGGAGTAGGGGTAAGGGTAGTAGGTTACGCTTTGGGACATGGAACATAGGTTCTTTGACAGGAAGATTAGCTGAAATTGTAGATGTTATGAAGAGGAGGAGAATAAATATAATGTGCCTACAAGAGACCAAGTGGGTTGGAGCCAAGGCTAAAGAGGTAGCTCCTTGGGGTTATAAGCTTTGGTACTCAGGAAAGGATAAGGGTAGAAATGGAGTAGTTATTCTTATTGATCGGGAGTATATTGATGATGTAGTAGCGGTGTTTAGGAAGAGCGATAGAATTATGAGTGTTAAGCTAGTGATAAGGGATGAGGTTGTGAATGTCATTAGTGCATATGCGCCACAAATAGGATTAGATGTCTCTATAAGACAAGCTTTTTAGGAGGACTTAGAGGAAGTGGTGCAACAGGTTCCTAGGGATGAAAAAATGGTACTGAGGGTGATCTCAATGGACACGTGGGTTCTAGGCGAGATGGGTTTGAGAGTGTTTATGGAGGGTATGGTTTTGGAGATAAGAATGAAGCAGGAAATGATATTTTGGAATTCGCATCAGCCTATGACTTGAGTATCATGAACACATGGTTTATGAAGAGAACATCCCACTTAGTGACTTATCGGAGTGGCGGTAATGCGAGCCAAATTGACTTCTTCTTAGTAAGGAGTCCTTGGAGAAAGAGTTATATTGATTGTAAGGTGATCCCTGGTGAGAGTACGACAACCCAACATAGAGTAGTGGTGCTTGATTTTTGAAGTCGAAAATGTATAAGAAAACGAACACCACAAGTGGAGACTAAGATTAAATGGTGGAAATTGCAAGGGGAGAATCAACAAAAATTTGTGGATGAGATGACCAAAAAATATATTTGGACTTGTAATATGGATTTAGATATAGATTCGATATGGACTAAGATGGAGCATAGTATAAGGGAAGTAGCGAAGGAAGTTTTAGGGGAATCTAAAGGAAGCATGCCACCGAGTAAGGACACATCTTGGTGGACAGAAGAAGTACGACAAGTAGTAAAGAGTAAGCGAGAATCCTATAAAATATTGGGGAAATGTAGGAGTGACGAGAACTACGAAAAATACAAAGAGGCTAAAAGGGAAGTAAAGAAGGTCATACGAGATGCTAGAGCAAAGGTGAATCGGGATCTGTATACAAGATTGGATACAAAAGAAGGGGAAAGAGACATATATAGAATTGCTCGGATGAGAGATAGGAAGACGCGAGATCTCGAAAAAGTTAAATGTGTGAAGGATGTGGACCAGAAAGTCCTAGTTGGAGATAAGGATATCAAGGAACGATGAAGGTCATATTTTGATGACTTATTTAATGGAGATCGCAGATAAGATGTTGGAGATATAAGTATCCCTCATGATATGATAAATCATGAATGCTTGCAGAGAATTCAAAAGGGTGAAGTCAAAATGGCATTAAATAAGATGAGGTTGAAGAAAGTAGTAGGACCTGATGGCATCCCTATTGAGATTTGGAGATGTTTGGGAGAGAAAGGAATCGAATGGTTGACGACGTTTTTCAACAAAATTTGGAGAAACAATAAGATGCCATCAAAATGGAGGAAAAGTATCTTAATCCATTTGTATAAGAACAAAGGCGATGTCCAAGATTGTGCCAACTATCGAGGAATCAAATTAATGAGTCACACTATGAAACTTTGGGAGCGAGTGATCGAACAAAGGCTAAGGAGGACAGTGAAGATCTCGGAAAACCAGTTTGGCTTTATGTCGGGAAGATCAACTATGGAAGCCATCCATCTAATGAGACAATTAACGGAGCACTATCGAAATAAGAAGAAAGACTTGCATTTGGTTTTCATTGACTTGGAGAAAGCATATGATAAGGTACCAAGGGAAGTACTTTGGTGGGCCTTGATAAGGAAAGGCATTTCGCGGAAATATATTGACATCATAAAGGACATGTATGAGGGAGCATGCACGAGTGTACGTACTAGTGTTGGGAAGACTGAAGAGTTCCCTATTACGATTGGAGTGCATTAGGGTTTCGCACTAAGCCCATTTCTTTTTGCCATCATTATGGATGAACTAGCAAGTTCACTTCAAGATGGTATACCATGGTGCATGCTGTTTGCAGATGATATTGTGTTGGTTGATGAGACGAAAGAAGGAGTGGAGAGGAAGTTGGAACTATGGAGACAAACTCTACAATCTAGAGGCTTTAAGTTGAGCCGAAGTAAGACAGAATATTTGGAGTGTAAGTTTAGCGGCCATAGGAGTAGGGAGGCAGGGAAAATCACCCTAGATGGGAGAGTTGTTCAGGCCTCGGATTGCTTCCGGTATTTAGGATCTATGATCCAAACGGATGGAGAAGTAGATGGAGATGTTGCTCATAGGATTAAAGCTGGTTGGTCGAAATGGAAGAGTGCTACGGGTTTCCTTTGTGACCCCGGCATGCTTAATAGATTGAAGGGAAAAATCTACCGCACGGCAATTAGACCAGCATTGTTATATGGTACGGAGTGTTGGGCAATGAAACACTGTCACACCCATAAGATGTCGGTGGCGGGGATGCGTATGTTGAGATGGATGTGTGGTCATACGAGAAAGGATCGGGTGAGTAATGAAATAATTAGGACAAAAGTAGGGGTCACATCTATTGAGAATAAAATGAGAGAAAACCGACTAAGGTGGTTTGGCCATGTGAGACGTAGAGCGCTTGATGCGCCGGTTAGGAGAATTGAAGAGTGGAAAAGGGATGTAGTGGTGAGGGGTAGGGGAAGACCTAAGCAAACTTGGAGGAGGGTGATCGAGAGTGATATGAGTTTACTGGGAATTGAGGAAAATATGGTAATGGATAGAACGGAGTGGAGGGAGCGAATTTGTGTTGCTGACACGACTTGATTTCACGGTTTTATATGATGGTTCATGTTAGTCGACCCCGAATCATTTCGGGACTAAGGCTTTGTTGTTGTATAAGAAGATTATTTTATTCGTATTATATCTTAGAGTTCTATATAATTTAGATTAATCCCTAAAATCTCTCTAATTCTCTGCATATCTATATATAATATAAAATAGTGCCGATGGAGTTAAGGTGTAACTTCTTCCCTTTTTACAGATAAAAAATTTAATATAGTATATAATATATTAATTTTAATTATATTATTATATTTTTTATAAAAAAAATATTTTATTCGTATTATATCTAAGAGTTCTACAAAATTTAGATTAATACCTAAATTCTCTCTATTTCTCTGCATATCTATATATAATATAAAACAGTAACGATGGAAGTGAGGTGTCATATCTGTTTGTGGATTGTCGGTTTGCTAAGACGTTTTGGCAGAGTGTGTCCTTGCTGTTTGGCCGACGAATTATCACATCATCTGTTGCAGTTCTGCTTAGTTGGGGCTTTAGAGTGTCGCGCCTTGCTTCGTGAAATGCATTTCGTTGTGTCACACGTTTTTCAAGAAGGTAATCAGGTTGCTGATGCACTGGCCAAATTTGGCAGGATCAGTTCAGAGCCTCACTGGTAGGACTCACATCCTCATTTTTGTTCTAGTTATATTTGGGACAATTGTAACGGCCGAGACTTGTATCGGTTCGCTTAGTTTTACCATTTTACTCTATTAACATTATTTGTATTTTCTCTTCTTTTTATTAATTTGGATTCAGGGATGGTTGTTTAGGGGGTGCCAACCCTGTTGGGATATCACGGGCCTCATTTTCTTGTCCCATACCTTTTAATAAAAAAAATATAATATAATATTTTAGTTTTAATTATATTGTATTTACCTATAAAACGATTATTTAAAGTAAATGCAATAAAATTTAATTTAGATAACATATTTATGTCATTAATTTTAATTATTATTACATATATTTTTTTAATATTTAAATGTCAAGATGAATCTGTGTATCGCACGAGCCAAAAACTAGTAATAATTGTCACACTCGATCCTAAACGGCTTCGGGTACGACAAGAAGACAAGATAATGAACGTCTACCTGTCTAAAAGACAACCCTATTTTCTACGAAATCGACCGATCACTTTTTAAACGTAAAAGCTTATTAATATATCACTTTAATTCAATCGAATTATCTTTTAACTTATTATATTCTTCAACCAATTTTCCCAATTAAAATGTTTATTCAAACTATTTAAAAATTTATTTATTATTTGGCTTGGGCTTGATAATTCTATCAAGCGTTATACGTATCCCGAATCATCTTTTAATATTTAAATCGGGAATCAAAGCCACATAATTCTACCTACGTTAGTAATTTACGTTTCCTTGATTAATTAAGACAAGAGTATTTTAGTCGATATTTAACTTGTCATTATTCTCGTAAATAATACCAATAGTAAAATTATAATTATAGTTTGTAATTGATATAATATAAATCAAAATAATTATAATAATTATATAAATCAAGTTAGAAAATTTACGAACTTGAAATAATTATTGTTTCTATTAAACGAATCTGCAATCAAATAAATGTTTTACCAAATAACCTGTAATCAAATAAACGTTTTATCAAACCAAATTCGTAATCAAACAAACGGTTTATCAAACCAAATTCGTAATCAAACAAACTTAACATTATATCCACCCTAGATTTTCTCCTCTTACGTATCAATCCATAAACCACATATATAGTCGAGACGTCTCTTTAACCTTGTCTATCCCTCATGGTCTTATCCAATACTTCTTTGCCATACCTGATATGTCTTTCAACTGTGTACACAAGTCATGTTCCTCATTGAACATGGTCTTCAAATATCGAAACCACTCGTTGGGATTACTCTAGATGGATATATAAAAATCATAATGTGTCAAATCTCTTTACACAATCAATTTTCCAAATTATTCCATAATTATAAACCATTTTTCTTCAATTAATAATTATATCGTAAAAATAATCACAATTATTCAAATAAACTATAATTTTCAAAAGTTCGTATAAAATCACTGATTGATAATTTAATTCAATTCCAATAATTAAATTGCTCAAAATATCGTATCAATAAAATATAATATTGTTTAAAATTAAGGAAAAAGTGCAAAAATAAACCTTGTGGTTACACTCATTTTCGAACAACACCTATATGGTTTAAAAGTTTGCAAAGTGGTACCATGTACTTCATTCCGTTAGCAAACACATACCAAATTCACTAATTGGGTGTTAAAAGTCAAAGGAAAAAGAGTTAATTTGGTCCTTATATTTATTTATTTTTATATAAAAATCAAATATACCATCTTCTCCACTTTCTTTAATTTCTTATTTTTCTTCTTCTTTCTCTCTCTTCTTTGTTAATTTCTCTCTCTAAAACCAATTGAATTTCCATGTTTTAATGACACTTATACTCTCTCTTCTTCTCTCTCTAGCCTAACCATTTTAACGATCAACTAGAAAAGTTGCCGTTGCACAACTTCGAAATCAACAACGCCAAACATTTCATTATTAGAAATCACCAAACCAAACCAAGAAGAGGAAGAGTTGTGAGCTATGGCAGCAGCAGGAAAATAAATATATAGGAGAGGAAGTGTTTCCAAAAATAGTGTAAAAACGAGTACAGCAAAACATAGCACTCTAACGGAACATAAAAACAAATCATACTCACTCACTCACTCATTATTATTTATAACAAGAACCTTTACTTCCTCTTCTTAATTTTATCAGACTTTCTGTTTGGATTCCGAGAAAATAAAAAGAAAGAGAAAATGGCTGGGACGAATGGCTTCGACAGCAGGATTACGGCCTCTGTCATCATTACTTGCAGCGTTTGCTGCTCCCAGTGGCCTCATTTTTGGATAGGACATCGGAATTTCCGGTTCTTTTTCAATTCTTATCTTCTTCTTCTTTCTCGACATACAAAAACATTTTCATTTGCCCTTTTAACTTAATTTAAAGAAATATTTGATAAGTTGCTTCAATCTTGTCTATTAACTTTCATATTCCTCATATGGATGGATGGGGATGATATCATTTAAAGTGTGGAGAAAAATACATTAATCACCTCTCAATTGATTTTAGAGAGAGAAATTAAGAAAGAGGAGATAGAAAGAAAAAAAATGAGAAATTAAAGAGAGATAGAGAAAATGGTGTATTTGATTTTTATTTTGTATTTTGGGGTTTGTTTGTGATAATTAGATAATAAAGGGGTTAATTTATAAAAATAAATAAATATAATGACCAAATTAACTCTTTTCTCTTTGACTTTTAACACAGTTAGTCAATTTGGTAGGTGTTTGGTAACGGAATTAAGTACATGGTACCACTTTGTAAACTTTTAAACCACATGAGTGTTGTTCGAAAATGGATGTAACCACAATGTTTATTTTTGTACTTTTCCCTAAAATTAAATATTCTTATCAGACTAATTTCGGCACCCGATTAGTAATTCTAAATCGGCATAACTATTGATATTTTTAGACTCATTAAATTGTCACGAGTCTACCTATACTCATTTGATATTCAAATTTTATATTCAAATTCTTGTACTAATTTTATATAACTCTTTTATGATTTTAATTAGTAATTATTGATATTAATCCTTCTATTATATAACCTATTTTAGTTCGACAAGTTAGAATCACTTAATTATTATACAAATAACTTAAAACTAAATTTTAAACCATACACTTTTATCAGACTATTTTTATTTATCACTCGCATTGTAACGTGTAACACTAAATTGACATCGTTAATGCCGACCGAATATTCAGTTAGACTCGTAACACTGCAGGAGTCTATCTGTACAAATTTTTCTTTTAATTTCTTTATATTATTATTATTTCTCAATATATAAAAATTCATACTTGCAATTTAATAATTTACTAGAATCAATTTCTTATGTGACCGAAACCTTTAGATAATCGTCTAATTTAATATATAACTGTCTAATTAAAATCCTATTTAAAGAGAAAATAATATTAAATATTAACTCTTGTAGACTTTTAGTAAATGATGACTAGTGCGTCAAGTGTTGCACCTTTACACCGACCAAACGAGATCATTGTGCTTCGAACTGTTTTTGAGCACCGGATTAATAACTCTATACCAACATAAATAATTCAAATCGACGACATCGCTAGACTCGACACTATTAAGAATCTGAAAATTCTTCTAAACATTTGATGGTATATATTTTCAATTTTCCCATTTCCTTCTCAAATCTACTTCTTTTATTTCTCTCTCACCATCTCTCCCTGTATCAATCTGTCACACCCGACCCTAAACGACCTCAATTGACATCGGACGTGAAATAGAAAGGTCATAATCAATACTTAGGAGTCTCCAATTTAACCCAATATCATTATATTACAATTGCAATACCAAAGTTCTAACCATAATTCTAACAATAAGCAGCCAACTTCCAAACCTCGCCTAAACGGTCGGTAACCTTCTCTATATCCTGTACTTTCTCACCTAAAAACATTAAAACATTTAAAAACGTGAGACAAAAATCTCAGTAAGAAACTATCAGCTATAAAAATCAACTTTACTTAACATAGCTACATATATACCTTTATAAAGGGATTTAATCAAAACCTTCTCAAATATACTCAAAACTTAAGTTCATATAACTTTATATATATAATGCATCTTGTCAAAACGAATCAAAACAAATAAATGTTTCATAATCAAATAAATGTTTTATCAAACCAACTTGTAATCAATCAAACGTAAATCAAAATCAATCATAACCGAAAACATAATCCAAATGAACTTAAAACATTGTATCCATCCTTGAGTTTCTCCCCTTAAGTATCAATCCATAACCACATATATAGTCGAGACGTCTCTTAACATTGTCTATCCCATATGGTCTTACCCAACACTTCGCTGTCATACCGAATAGGTCTTCAGACTGTGTACACAGGCCATGTCTCTCACTGAACATGGTCTTCAAATATAAAATCACCGATCTGGATAACTCTCGATGGATATAAAATCATAAAATCATAGCGTGCTCAAATTTCCTTTCACAATCAAATTCCAAACTATTTCATAACCATAAATCATTTGGCTTCAATTAGCCATTTTGTATCATAAAATCATATTTGGACTTCAATCCAAAATAATAACAACAATAACCGCAACAGATTTCTCAATAAAAAAAAACAATTCGTGAGAAATCATCAAATTCATTTTGTTCAATATAAATATATATTGAAACCAAAAACATATGTATATATGTAAATCAACCAAATTAAGCCTTAAATCAATATAATCAAGTAAAATCTGAAATTCACATTGAAGCATAATCAATAGCTTCATTTGAACCATAATTTCACAATAAAAAGCAAAATCATGAAAAACTCTAATTTTTACAAAATTCTTGCATAACCCTAAAATATCAATTTCTGAAACTTCTTTGATTATATATATATCTATATACATAAAACTCAAAATATAGTTGATAGTTACTTACCTTGGTCACTAATTGAACAAAACACACTCAATCGATTCGCCGCTAAATTCTGTCTAAGACGTTTCCCTCCAAACACTGCCGAAACTCAAAAACTCTTCGGTTAGGATTTAGATCTATACATAAGGATGCTATGGTTTTAATTTCAAGTGATTCGGACGGTCGAATCTCCGTAAATCAAAGAAGCGGTAGAGAAACGGTTCAGAGAAAACTGATATATTTATCAGGAATAGAAAAAAGAAAAAGAAGATGAGGATGACGATGACGATGACGATGACGATCACGATGGATGAATTTGGATAATATATATCCAATTTTGAAAAATATCTGATCCTCCATCTTTTTATAATCTTTTAAAACTTATCCTAACCTTTTAATTTACACTTAAAACCATCAAATTAACCCTAAACTTTTCCTATAGCACCAAATTAACTTCACACACCCAATAATTATAATATATACCAATATTAAAATATAATTTTTAGAAATTTAGACACGGACGTGACACAATCTCTCTCCACTCCTCTATATTATTTCTGTATATTCCTAAACGGGAGGCCTAGGCGGCCGCTTATGTGGCCTCCCCTCGAGCCGCCCATGCAATTAACTAGTGTAAATGCTCTCTCACGCGCATCAATTCAAATGAAGCTCCAATGGCCCTAGACGCACACCCCCACATCATGGCCAATGCAAATGTCGGATCAAAATGAGCCTCCTCGGATCTGCCTACTTTTGCTCCGGCTTGTATCTTTTTATTTCTCAACAATCTGAATTTTTTAATGAATTTTTTAATTAATGACCAACATCTCTAACGTTTTAATTAATTGATTAATTTCGAATTAATTTGGTCTAAACGTTTTAACATTTCCCTATACGATCTCTTGTTTACTTGAATTGGTTTTTTACACCAGAATATAAATTGAAAGATCTCATGCACTTTTCGTTCCATACAGCCCGAAATTATTCTGCTGTTTTTTTTCTCCTAGTCCTATTTCCTCTGTTTGTCTTTTATTTTCCGCTCCGGTTAGGAGTGTTCATCAGTCGGTTCTGTTTAAAAACCGAACCGAACTGAAATAACCCACTAGAAACTTGTCTTGTTTCGTTGCTAATTTCATTTACTCCATCGATGGACAAAATAATGCTTCTCATAGTGATGGAATTGCGTGTTTTTTTATAGCTGACATTGACCACGACTGCTAATGGGTAAAATACATCTATTGCTATTGAACTATAATGCTATTAACATTATGGTTACTAAAATTCATTTCGTGACATAAAAGTATTTGAACTTTTACATTATAGTAACATTAATGTCAAATAAAAAAATCCATAAAAATTTGAATCCAACATTACATTAAGCAATGTTATACCTAACTTCCAATGTCAAAAGTCTATGACGAATGGGAACCCCAAGCTACCATCAACTCATAAACAAGCAAAAGTTCCTCTTTTTATCAGCCAATTACAGAATATTCTATACTGTTGAAACTGACTACTTATTCCTAATTATCAACATATATAATCCATGATAATTTTCTGTTTAATGGGGAAACAAGCTGCTTTTTATTATCCAATTTATACAGTGGATTAATACTTTTAAGATCTTTTCAGTTCTGAAGCATATAAGCCAATGACTATTGTCAATAAATTATTAAAAATAGCACCAACACTAAACAAGAAATTTACAAAAGGACATAAATCTTTCACCTGAAAACAAGTAAAGCTGTAACAATGAGAGAAAATTAGCAATTTAGAGATGACAAAAAGCAATACAAATGTATAGAACCTAAGGGAAATGTCGAACCAATCACTAGCACTAGCCATAAATTATATTTTAGTTTCAGTAGAAATATAGCTTGAAATATCTGAATACCTGTTGCTTCCTTACAAGCTGAGAGGCGGATTAGGTGGCCACGTAAAGAGGGGCCTTATTCGCGGAAGAAGAGGCAACGAATCTTCAAAATTCAAGACTCTAATTGCTTGTCTGGCTGAAGGCCTAAAATTTGGATTTGGGTGAGAACACCAAAGACCAAGTACCAGTAAACATTCCATTTGTTTCACATCAAAATTTCCATCTAGTCTTGGATCAGCAGCTTCCAGTTGCTTTTGTTCTCCGTACAGATCCCAAACCCATTTAACCATGTCATAATCATAATTAGTTGGATCCCGGGGTCTTCTACCGCTGGCAATTTCCAGAGCAACAAGACCAAAACTATACACATCAGATTTCCTGCTATTCTCCCCTGTAAGGATGTATTCTGGAGCAACGTAGACCGGGGTGCCCACAAGATCTGGAACAAAGTGGTTCTTTAACTTTGCAGGGCAAAAGGCAAGTTTAGCAGTAAAATTTGAATCCAACATAACATTTCTGGACTTTATATCTCCATGCACTATACATTCATCCGCAGTTTCATGCAAAAAATGCAATACTGAGGCCAAATTTTGAACAATACGATACCTCAATTCCCACGTCAACATGTTATCTTTTCTTGAAAAGAGATAGTAATCCAAACTGCTGTTAGGCATAAACTCAAAAACAAAACAGAATTCCTTTCTTTCCTGGCACCAACCAATGAGTCTCACTAAATTCCTATGATGCAATCCACTAAAGATCATAATTCTGTGAGCATACTCCTCCACCTGTTGATCGGAAATGTTTAGTCTTCTCTCGATTGAAATATACATATTCTCTTCCTTCCAGAATCCTTTGTAAACTGTACAAAAATCTTCCACCTCAAGTATGTTTTCCTTTGAGAAGTTATGTGTGGCATGAACCAAATCTTTGTAGGAAAACATCCGCAGGCCAGTGGATCTTAGGATATCAATAACTTCTTTGTTCTGTTTATTCCTATTCCAAAAGCCAAGCATTGAATTTTTTACAGGGATATAAGAGTTCAATTCATTCAAGATTCCTTTGTAAATTGTACCAAAACCTCCTAAGCCAAGCTTCTCTTGTTCTGGCATGTTGTTTGTCCTGTGAACCATATAATTGTTGCCAAGTCTTGGAGGTTGACTTCGGCTTTCCTCAGACATCGTAACACTAGAATCGGAAGACATCGAAAATGGAGAAAAATAGGAGACCATAGGCCTCTTTGATGGCAGAATAGGACATGGAGCATGAAATTTGAGGACCTGTATTGCTTTCTCCATTGTAGGTCTTGACTTTTCATCTGGATGAGCACACCAGAGCCCAACTATCATTAAACGTTTAACTTGGAGCTCATTAAAATATATATCTAGTCTGGGATCAGCTGCCTCAAGTAGCTTTCCTTCTCCATAGAGATCCCAAACCCACTCTCTCAAATTTATTTGATCTTCTCTTGCCTTCAGGTTGATGATTTTCCTTCCACAAGCAATTTCCAAAGCAACAATCCCGAAACTATATACATCTGATTCCTTGCTTGCCCTGCCTGTAGTGGCATATTCCGGAGACACATAACCAATTGTGCCTGCTAAAGCTGTGTATTCCAGACCTTTTCCATGCTCTGCTAGTCTTGCTAAACCAAAATCACCAAGTTTCGGATTGAAATCTGAATCTAACATAATATTGCCTGCCTTTATATCTCTGTGCACCACATATTTCTCCCATTCTTCGTGTAAGTAAAGCAATCCAGAGGCAAATCCTAGAGCAATTTTGTACCTCATCTCCCATGTCAGCAACCTATTTTCTTTAAAAAGATGGGAATCCAAACTGCCGTTGGACATGAACTCATAAACAAGTAAGAGTTCCTTCCTTTCGTGGCACCAACCCATTAATTTTACTATATTTCTATGCCGTAGCTGACTAATGATCTTAACTTCATACGTATACTCCTTTATGCCTTGTTTTGAATCTCTTGAAACCCTCTTCACTGCAACATAACAGTTCAATTCATTCGAGAATCCTCTATAAACTGCACCAAAACTTCCCTCTCCAAGTTTATCTTGTTCTGAAAAGTTATTTGTGGCTTGAACCAAGTCTTTGTAAGAGACCTTACGAGCACCAGTAACCTTTGCAAAATCATTGTCCATGGAGTTGTTCCAGTCAACCATTTCATCATCAATGGATTTATCTAAGTCGACTCCATCATCATCGGCCATGAATTTATCTGACTCAAACCAATTCATGTGAACTACTTCATCATCTAAGGATTTATTAAAATCAACTCGATCATTGGCCACGAATTTGTCTAACTCAACCATATTCAAGTCAACTCTACCATAATCTGTGTTTTTAAAGAAGTCAACTCCGGTCATCTCCTGCAGATTTATGAAAGTAAAATCCATTACCATGGATGTATCTACTCTATGCTCTCTCCACAACCACAGGCTAAGGAAAATATAACAATAAGGAAAATAGGAATACACAAGAATCCACAACAAGAAGCCGTACCTTTCTGTTTCATACTGAAATATTCAACTATTGTTAGAATTGCAGATACATATGAAGGCAGCTGCTGAATCAGGAAGTATCGGCAGATAGTGTTTGGGAGAGAATGAAAATGGGAGGAGACAAAGATGTAAAATTCAAAGCTGCTCCGGGGGATTCAAAAGTCATAGATCCAGCATATTAAATTAACACCGGAATGTCACATCACCTATCTTAATAATGGCATTTGTATGTTGAAAAATGAAAAAGTCAAAATCGACAAAAATCCTGAGAAGCAAAACAATCAGTTAACAACCGATGATCCATTCACAATCTCAAAAGGACCTAACCTAAATTTCAAATTAATCAAACCAATCTGTTACCAAGATCAATTTCAAAAGAGAACCCAAGAAAACAAAATGTGAAGCAAAGTACTGATGCGTGCATTGCTGTGGGCAAGAGGAGCAACAACAGTGATAGCAACAAAAGAGAGTATTGATGAAAGAACCTGACATGTATCTGCCTTCGCAACTTCAGCATTAAGATTAATCCCAAAATACAAAATAGAAGCGTTGCCCTTCTCTATTCTGCCGCACGAATCCACTTATAATCGGCGACGTCGACCACGCGAATGTGTATAGTGTCCCGTTGAAGTTGGTCCTATGCTTTGTATACGCTTCAGAATAGAGCTAAAGATTGATAGAGAGGAAATTTTGGTCATATTGAATAGATTGAGCGTTTCGTTGCTGTAAATTGTAATCTTTGGCGGTGGAGATACAGAGGAGATTGATGCCATTGAAAATTCAGAAGAGATTTTTGAAGTTAAAAGGAAGTTGTAATTTTTAGAGGTTGTGGGTTTTAATGGTGAAGTTAAAATGAGTTGTATACAGGCGAATACTGTTGACTTCCGGCGGGGAAAAGGGAAGAGGCGGGAATTAGATAAATAACCGCATAACACTCGTTTTAATCCCTAAACTAAAATTTCAAAATTAATTAAGATTTTAAACTATAAAAATATCAATTAAATCTTTAAAGTAAGTAAAAATTATCAATTGAATTCGTGGATTGCTATTCGTCGCCTTGAATTCGTGGATTGCTATTCGTCGCCTCTATTTTTTTTACCGTCGCCTCTTGTTTGATATTTTTACCATTTTTATTTTTCATTCAAAAAAGTGAAATTCTCTCAACCACGAAAAATCATGCCTCCAAAACAAGAAAAAATAATTGAACATCTAAGTTTCGTATTTACCAATAATCTGAAATTTAACGAATTTAACTTGAAACGAAATTTTTTTTTTCCGTTGAATTTGCACTAAACGGGTAGCCCATACGGTCCGGTCCATAGACCGACAGCATGAACTACCCTATTTTACCTAGGCAAAATATGGTAGCCTACCCATTTTGCCTAGGCAAAATAGGGTAGTCTACCCGTTTTGCTTTAGAAAAAATGGGTTTATTTATTTATTTTTTTAATTATAATAAATATTAATTATAGATAAATTATGTATTGATTGGAAATAAAAAAATACGTATTGAAGTGTCCAATTAATTTTTATTTGGTAAATTATATTTATTTACCTTTTAGAACGTAAATTTAATTATACGTAAATTATGTATTGACTGGATAGAAAAAACGTATATATAAATTATTGATTGGAAATAAAAAATACGTAAATTATGTATTGCACGCGTTAATACGTAATTTATCTATAATTAATATTTATTATAATTAAAATAAATAAATAAATCTATTTTCCCTAAAGGAAAACGGGTAGCCTACCCGTTTTCACCTAGGCAAAACGGGTAGGCTACCCTATTTTGCTTAGGCAAAACGGATAGCCCACCCGTTTTGCCTAGGTGAAATAGGGTAGTTCATGCTATCGGTCCATGGATCGGACCGTATGGGCTACCCGTTTAGTGCAAATTCAACGAAAAAAAAAATTCTGTTTTAAGTTAAATTCGTTAAATTTCAGATTATTGGTAAATACGAAACTTAGATGTTTAATTATTTTTCCTTGTTTTGGAGGCATGATTTTTCTTCGTTTTGTTCTTCGTGGTTGAGAGAATTTCACTTTTTTGAATGAAAAATGAAAAGGGCAAAAATGTCAAACAGGAGACGACGGTAAGGAAAATAGGAGCGATGAATAGCAAAACTCATTGAATTCTTTTACTATTCTAAAATCAGAAACGGAATGATTTGGGGAAGAGTCTTAAACTATTTAACGGAATGATTTTCGATGAAGACTCAATTGATGATTTTTCTTTAAAATGAAGATTTACTTAGTTTAAGATCTAATTAATGATTTTGATAATTTAAGGTTTTAATTGAATTTAAAACTTTAGTTCGGAGAGCTTGATAAATATTATATCATAAATAATTTATTAGTACTTATTTTTTAAAAAACATCATATTTTGGTAATTCAACATTTGAAGTCCGACGTTATACAGAGCTATGGTACCATCTCTCTCTCTCGACAGTTGAGGATTTTTTAAATTGCTCCGTGGTGAGCGTCTCTTCAGTTTCTTGCTCTTTCCTTCAGCCATTTTTCAATTTTCCATCATCTATTCCCAGCATTTACTCTCCCACCCACCTCCCCTTTTACTTAATCATCAATTCCATCCCCTAATCCTCCCTAAATTCCTGTTTATCGATGTTTCAAAAGGGGAAACCCACAATTTGTCCATGGAAATCACAGACAATACCAGCTCACCCCACCGCTTCGACAACCTCCCCATCCTGGATCTTGGTATCTCCGACCAAAGTCAGGCTGCTATATCTAAAAAAGTTTTGGTTGGAAAAATCTTTTCTGACAAATTCCTCAACACTAAAGTTATAACCTCAGTTCTTCAACAAGCCTGGAAATCTTTTCCAAATTTTTCTATATCCAAACTCTCGAGCCAAAAATTCTCTATTACCTGTGATAATAACAATATGGCCCTCTCTCTTCTAAAAGGCAGACCATGGCTTATTCAAAACCAGCTCCTGGCTCTTAAGGAATGGCCACCAGACATAACTATGGAACAAATCTCTTTCACCTCCTCCCATTTTTGGGTTCAAATCCATGGGTTACCACCTATTCAGCAGAACTCTGATAATATACGGAAGATTGGACTTTTGTTTAAGAAATTTGAGGAACATGGAGAAACTGACGATGGCAATCGATGCTGGAAGCGCTTCATTCGGATTAGAGTTGACATCGATTTATCAAAACCACTCCTACCTGGGTTCTATAATAGGGATCCAAATGGCAATCTGGGATGGGTGGCATTCAAATATGAGAAATTACCTGACTTTTGCTACAAATGTGGTATCATTGGCCATTTAAACAGGTGGTGCAAAGCAGAATTGAAAAGTTCTTCCTCGACCAGCAAAGAACAAGACATGTCTTCTTTTGGACCCTGGATGTTTGCCACTTCTTCTAAACGCCCCAATGCTACTAGCAGCAAACCTGATATTGGATTTTCTTTGGTTGATTCTATCATGGATTTGGATTCTCAGCTTCAAATTAGCGACAGGTTGGAGGAACCGGAGAATCATCGGAGTTTAACGGGTTCCGTATCTTCCGATAAATGCATAGTGACTTCTCCTTGTATGGCAATCAAGCAGATTCAGTATGATTTGGTGAATTTGAAAGGTAAGGGAAAGAAGCCTTGTGTCAGAGGAACAGTACTGCAACAACAACCCACCATGCCTATTCCTAATCTCAGCAACACTGCCAATTCTGAAAATCAGGTAACCAATCCCATACTGTCCGCACCAAATTCTGATTGTCATTTTCTTGCTATTAGTCCCGTAAATGATCTGGGACAAGTCAACAATATGCCTTTATTTGTGGTCTCTAACAAAGAGGGTAAGCCTCATGGGCTTCCTACCATTGACCCAAGCCCATGGCTTCCTGAAATCGAAGTGGGCCTTCCTAAGATGCAAAATCTCTTTAATGAACAATCCTTATCAATTGACTGTATCAAATCTGATAATCCAGACATCACTGTGGAACCTATTACAAATCAGTCCCTTGACTCTATCCTTATGCTCTATTTGGACCTTATCAAACCTAATCGCCACCTTCACCCCAAATCAGCTGAATCGCCAGCGATTAATCCCAAAATTCTTACCAAGGGACCTCTGCTTACTTCTTCCTCCCAATCTGGAACCTTTCCCCCCTCAACCCTACGGAATGAAGGAGGGCGTAAATGGAAGAAGTTTGCAAGGACTCCCTCTCAAGGCGCAAGCTCTGTCCATATTGAGGAAATCCCTAGTGAAGTTGCAAATGTTTTGCATCCAAAAAGAGGTACTGAACTGGTTTTGAAGGGGATGTTTTAAAAAAAGCACGACTGGAGTCAGATTCATCAATTTCTGAAAGGGTGGAGGTAGCCAACCCCAATTGGCCCCCCTTGATCAATGAAGCTCATGTGTTGGAATTGTCAGGGTGTGGGGAACTCCCTGACAATCCACAACCTTAAAGGGATTATTAGATCCCATTCCCCAGAGGTGGTTTGTCTTCTTGAAACAAAAAATTCAGAACAGAGAATGAAAGGCATTATTCGAAAATGTGGTCTCGAATGGGGTATGGCAGTTGAACCCATTGGTAGGAGTGGAGGTCTAACTCTGGCTTATGCTCCTGGGATGCAGGTTATCATCAAGCATACTCAATCTTTTTTTGTCCATGTCATTGTGAAAGGGAATAGTGATGAGGAGAATTGGGACTTCATTGGGGTTTATTTCAGTTGTGATTAGAGTATTCAAAGAAGCCAAATTGAGCACATTCTCAACTACAAATCCAACCTAAGCCCGCGTTACATTATTGGAGGAGACTTCAATCTCATACTGGACAACAACGAAAAGCAAGGGGGTAATTTTGATAACGCTAGCAGAATCTGGAGCTTGCGACATCTAATGGACAGTTTGGGTTTAATTGACTTGGGTTTCACTGGTCCTCAATTCACTTGGAATAACAGGTGTGATGGTGCTGCTAATATTCAAGAACGGATTGATCGTTTATTTGCTTCAACGGAGTGGAGCTTACAGTTTGTGAATGCCTGGGTGAACCATCTTTCTGATTTGGGCTCTGATCATCGACCTATCCTCCTCTCTACGTCTTGCTCAATTATGCATTCAAAGAAACGGTTCCATTTTGATGCTCGTTGGATGGGAAATGTTGAGGCTAATTCTATCATTGTCTCTGCTTGGAGGGACAACATAGGGGGCTCTCATATGTTCCGCATCTCATCAAAAATTCAGAACTGTAGAATTAACCTCTCGAGATGGAGCAAGAATTCCAACCTTAATTCTAAGTTGGCCATTGAGAAACTAAAGAGAGAAATCCATAACCTAAGTTTGTCAGTTGATGGAAATGCCTCCTCTCATCGAAGGTCTTTGGAATGAACACTAAAAGTAGAAATTGACAGGGAAGAAATTTACTGGGCTCAAAAGGCACATCAGACTTGGCTTCAATGTGGGGATAGAAACTCAGCTTTCTTTCATGCCTCAGTTAATCAAAGGAGACGTGCAAATCTGATCATGGGTCTTGAAAACCGCTATGGTGAGTGGTGTACAACAAAGGCTGATATTGAATCCATTGTCACTAACTACTTCAGAGACATTTTCTCTTCATCTACGCACCTTAATTGGGATGCCCTTACAGTTGATTGGGTTCCAAAAGTCACTGCTCAAATGAATGCTAGTCTCATTGCCCCTGTCAATGTTGATGAAATTTATCGGGGGGTCTTTTCTATTCACCCTAGCAAGGCTCCTGGGCATGAGGGGTTTACTGCGGGGTTTTTTTCAGCATTATTGGAATATTATCGGTCCGGAGGTGATTGCAGCTGTTCAAAGTTTTTTTAACACGGGGCATATCCTAAGATCTTTCAACCATAGCATAATCACTCTCATCCCCAAATGCAGCTCTGTCCGAACCATGAACCACCTTAGGCCGATCAGTTTGTGCTCTACTTTCTACAAAA
This sequence comes from Euphorbia lathyris, assembly GCF_963576675.1. Classification (NCBI taxonomy): domain Eukaryota; kingdom Viridiplantae; phylum Streptophyta; class Magnoliopsida; order Malpighiales; family Euphorbiaceae; genus Euphorbia; species Euphorbia lathyris. The sequence continues at coordinate 26,125,430 of NC_088913.1, forward strand.
TTATTGCCAAGATCCTTACTATCAGGCTTCAGAAAGTTATACCTCACCTTATCAGTGAAAATCAAAGTGCTTTCATCAAAAGGCGGAACATTGCGGATAACATTCTGATTGCTCATGAAGTTATGCATTATTTGAAAAACAAGAGGCATGGATCTTTTGAAGCGGCTATCAAGCTAGATATGAGCAAAGCCTATGATAGGCTTGAATGGGGTTTCCTAAAGCACATTCTTACCAAATCCGGTTTTCATGAAATGTGGATCAAGTGGATTATGGAGTGTGTTACAACGGTCTCTTATTCCTTCAAGATCAATGGTGAAGTGGTTGGTTTTATTGCTCCGGAACGTGGCCTGCGCCAGGGGGATCCACTATCCTCGTACCTCTTCATCCTTTGCGCGGAATGTCTTACTCACTTACTTAACAGAGCTGAAATTGAGAAGAAGTTTTCTGGGGTTAAAATTTGCAGGCGTGCTCCTTCCATATCTCATCTCTTGTTTGCCGACGATGCCATCCTGTTTTGTAAAGCTAATGACCATGACATTCAAAGTGTCAAGAATGCTCTTATTGTTTTCTGTGCAGGAAGTGGGCAACAGATAAATCTAGACAAGTCCTCCATCTTCTTCAGTCGGAACACTCCTCTTAATGAGCACCGACGACTGGCTGCTTTATTTGGAGTTCAAAACTGGGGTGGACAGGATAAATATTTAGGCCTCCCTGCTGTGTTTTCACGGTCCAAATCCCAAATGTTCAAAAGTTTAAAAGATCGTGTGGCAATGCAGTTAGCCGGTTGGAAGGGTAAGTTGTTAAGCATGGCTGGAAAAGAAGTCCTTGTCAAAGCAGTTGTGACTGCAATCCCAATTTATTCTATGTCTTGTTTTAAGCTTCCAGACACTGTGTGCAAAGACATAAACAAGATTATTGCTAAGTTTTGGTGGGGTGAAGAGTCTGAAAAAAGGAAAGTACATTGGTTCTCATGGAAGGTCCTGTGCAGAAATAAGTTAGAAGGTGGCCTTGGATTTAGAGACTTAAAAGCTTTCAATTTGTCTCTTTAAGCCAAGCAGGGGTGGCGTATCTTAAAGCATCCTGAATCACTTTTGTCTTCCCTGTTTCGTGCAAAATATTTCCCATTCAATGACTTTCTAGATGCTGTTCCGAGTTCAAATCCGTCTTGGGGTTGGAGAAGCATTCTTCATGGTATTCCTATCCTGAAATTGGGGCTCAGATGGCAGGTTGGCAATGGTAAGTCCATTTTTTGTTTTGAGGATCCTTGGGTGTCCTCCTTGCCTGCCTTCAAAGTGAGGCGAAAGGATGACGAATCTCCCCCACTCTTAAGAGTTCATCAACTGATTGATCAACAGAATGGGGTTTGGGATGAGCGTTTGGTGCGGCGCTGGTGTCACGCAAATGATGTTAATGGGATTCTTTCTATTCCTGTTAGCCTTACTAATGCTGCAGATTTTCTACTTTGGGATTTCTCCAAGTCTGGTGAATATTTGGTTAAGTCTGGATATCAAGCTGCTAGAGCTTTCATCCAAAGCTCTCTTTCCAACTCTGTTCTTCATCATCCTATTCTTTCCGAGCTTCAATGGAAGAGGGTGTGGAGTTTGCTCATACCCAATAAAATTAAGATCTTTCTTTGGAGATGTTTGTCCGATAGATTGTCAACTATTGATAATCTGCTGAAGAGGGGTATTTCTAGGCCTATGTCTTGTGCCTTCTGCCCTTTGATGGAAAATGCAACTCATCTCTTTTTCCATTGCCCCTTGGCCAAATCGGTATGGTTTTCTTCTCCCCTCATGCTCAGGTCTGATGTTCTAAATGGCTCTTCCTGTAGTCAAATTTGGTTGAGTCTTATTGATGGAATACCCTCCCTCCCTAATTCCTTTGATGCGGTTTCTCTTGCTTGTTTTATTTTATGGCAACTCTAGAAAGCCCGAAATGACTACTTTTTCAATCATCATCCTTGGAACATGACAGAAATTGTCTCTCAAGCTGTGTCTCTATGTTCGGAATGGAATGACTTGATGTCCGTCTCTAGGCCAGCCAGTTCGCCTCCTATTCTCCGCTCTTCTTCTCAACAATTTCTCTCCTAGTCCAAGCCATGCTCTGGTTGGATTAAGATAAATGTGGATGGGAGTTTTATTTTGCAATCTTTGCTCGGTAGTGGTGGCATTATTGCCCGTGACCATTCCGGAAACGTTCTTGGCTTCCGTTGCAAGCGTTATCCTTCCCTTCAGTCGAGTATGATGGCTGAAGCTTTAGCAATGCGTGATGGTGTTATCTTTGGTATCGAAAAAGGCTTTCAACGGGTGATTCTGTGGAAGTCATTAATGCTATAAATAATCCTAGCATTAATTGTATTGCTGAGATTAGCGTGATCATTACCGATATTCTGGCTCTCACTGGATCCTTTCATTCTGCTTTGTTTAATTTTAGTGGTAGAGCTTGTAATTGGGCAGCTCATTGTTTAGCTACAAAAGCCCGGTCATCTGTCTCTTTTTGTGTAAATGACTCTGCTCTTACTGCCTGGTTCCTCTCTTGTGGGAACCTTTCTGTGTAATCGTCGTTTTGGTTCACTGGCTGTTATGATATATATATCTGATTACTGTTAAAAAAAATGGTACCATCTCTCCCCCCTCTGCCATCCTTCATCAATTATTTTGTTTTCATGTAGGATTTCTATTTCCTCATTTGTATATCCTCTTATTCCTCTGTTGAGTTTTTCTTATTCATAATCATTTTTGGCTGATAAAAGTATAGGATCAGTCAACTGATGTCTTCCTCCATCTCACCGACTGTGTAAGGTAAGATTAGTTTCTCAAATTTGTTTTAGTTTTGGGGTAATTTATTCTTGCATATAACTTCAACTAAAAAACAATTACAATTACAATTGTCTGGCTTTTACTATTGAATCTGTTTCCGTATAGGTTAGTGAGAGAATTTGATAGAATTGTTTAGTTTCTCCATGTAACACCCTGTCGCTCTGGTCCAAATCCACCATCTTGGACCTCACGGATTTAAAACGGGTCTGCATGTATTAGATTCACATCTTATTAATAAGCCTCAATCACTTCCTCTCTATTTTCGATGTGGGATTCAGTTCATTCTTTCCCATCGCCGTCCCTTACGACCGCTCCTTGCTCAGATCTTCTACTCCAACGCTACTCATTCCGGACCAGATCGTTACACTCCAACAGTTTTATGATTATTGATTCAATTGAATTACACATTCTTTTACATCTGATTAAATCATGATTTGCCATCAACTACTGCTATTGATCAGGGTTCTTTTTCAACATAGAATTGTATGATGATTCAATATTGTGGTTTCTACATAAGGGCTCATCAACATAATTGATGCAATTACGACCCTTTGTCTTTTCCTGTTGTTTTCCAGTTCTATGACCGGTCCAATTTTAACAATCATGATTTCATTTCATGAATTAAACGAGACTTTACTTTATTGAGTTTGTTAAGGTTTGGAGCTTCAAATTAATATTATAATGAGTACGCCATTCCATTTCGTCCATTTTGTTAATTACATTCCTGAAATTAGTTAGTGTTGATTTTTTGTAAATTTAATATTTTACATATATGATTTGCTGAAAATCATGGATTCGTCCTTGTTCGTAGTTAATTTGTTAATCCAAAAATAACATACAACAACAACAACAAAGCCTTAGTCCCGAAATGATTCGGGGTCGGCTAACATGAACCATCATATAAAACCGTGAAAATCAAGTCGTGTCAGCGACACAGATTCGCTCCCTCCACTCCGTCCTATCCACTATCATATTTTCCTCAATTCCCAGTAAACTCATATCACTCTCGATCACCCTCCTCCAAGTTTGCTTAGGTCTTCCCCTACCCCTCACCACTACATCCCTTTGCCACTCTTCGGTTCTCCTAACCGGCGCATCAAACGCTCTACGTCTCACATGGCCAAACCACCTTAGTCGGTTTTCTCTCATTTTATTCTCAATAGATGTGACCCCTACTTTTGTCCTAATTATTTCATTACGCATCCGGTCTTTTCTCGTATGACCACACATCCATCTCAACAAATTTTTTTTTTAATTGAGTTAAGGTTAACCCATTAAATACTAACCAAAAGTTAATACGACACACAAACTCAATAATTATCACTATTACAACAAATACGAAATTATTTTGAAGCTTTGGATAGCTCTCTTATTTCCACTCCAGCCTATATTTAAACTTTTAACACTGAAAGAGACTTTTACATTGCAAAAAAAAAATTAAATTTAGAGATGAAGAAGATTCTTCTCCTTATAACCAACAACACGTGCCCCCACAATACGAACCAGGAAACTATTCTGTAAAATGTGTGGAAACTCCTTATAACCAACAACACGTGCCCCCACAATACGAACCAGGAAACTATTCTGTAAAATGTGTGGAAAATACATCTCATTTCTTAATTTTTTTTTTCTCTTGTATTAATTCTCTGTTTCAGGTTTGGAAAAAAAAAACAAAGTTGGCCCATGCAGGTCTCAAACCTGCAACCTTAACGTTATTAGCATAACGCTCTAACCAACTGAGCTAATAGGCCTGTTATTTATTGATAGATTCTGTTGATGGACTGTATATTAAGGGATTCTTTAGCCTATGTTGGAGACTATGTGTTTGTCTAAACTTGTCCTTGTAATGGTTTGTGGGTTCTATGAAATGGAAACAAGCATCATTTAGTCTAACTAAATTTCTAGATTGGGTTGATCCAATCCAATTGGGACATAAAATTGTTTGATCTTTTCCCATCTTTTCTTAAAAAATGGCCTATGCAGGTCTCGAACCTACGACCTTCGCGTTATTAACACGACGCTCTAACCAACTGAGCTAATAGGCCAGATTGTTTGCTACTCTGATTATCATTTACTAATAGGTTTTCATTTGTCTTGCTAACTTTTGCAGTACAGTGATTCTGTTTTGAAGAATCCGAACAACAAAATGCTAGGAAATAGGAAAGACACAAGATTACAGATTCAAAGGTATACTTCAAAAATGAAAAACAACTAATATGCAGCAAATGGTTGTTGAAAATTAAAATTCAAACAGAAGAAAATCACATACATTAATGATATATAAAATGTTACAGGTTTATGATTCTGCTGTCAAAATTTTAATCCTCTTAGTCCAAATTTTAATCACCATGTGCATCTCTAATGCTCTAATTTTCCATAAGTAATTGAAAATTATAGGGTTTTGCTATTTATCGTCCCAAATTATTTATCACCGCTCCCATTTGGAAAATTTTACCCTTTGTATAAAAAAATTTCAAAACTGCAAAAAAAAATTGAGAAAAAATTTCAAAATTTGGCCTAAACGGATGCGGCATCCGCCCGGCCCATGTCGGGAACGGATGGCGCATCCGCCCGTCCCATGGTGGCGGCGGATGGTCCATCCGTTCCCGCCATGGGTCGGGCGGATGCCGCATCCGCCCCCACCATGGGCCGGGCAGATGCCGCATCCGTTTAGGCTAAATTTTGAAATGTGCAAAATCGTAAAATTTGTAGCGACGAAAAATACTAAATCGTTCAATTTTTTTGTGACGAAAAATGCAAAATTCTCCAATTTGTTTGTGACGAAAAATACAAAATCGTTATGAAAAATATGTATTATTTTCATGAGTTCTTGATAAAAAAATGTAAATTTTAATGTTTCCAACTCGTAATCATCTATTTTCGGGGTTCGGACGGTCACATATCAAACATTTTCATAATTTCAAATATTGTTGTTCGGATTTATGATTTTGGAGAGAGAATTTTCAGTTTTGGATCAATATGACGAGGATGGCAAAAAAATCCAAGTGGGTGCGGTATTCAGCAGCTCATAAAATTATATGGTGGGACTTTGGAGAAACTAATTTGGATATGTCACAAATATTTATGCAATGTTTCTTCCATTTTCTACTTCTTGTGTTCCTTGTTGAATCTATATGAAATTGCCAGCCAAAAAAAAGTATTAAAAATAAAATAGCATTCTTAAAGCCAAGAAAAAGACAATGCTTATATCTCAAAATCAGCCGGCATTTTAACTCCTAGCATGTATTTTCGCTGAACCAACCAATCGATGATCCCGGTAAATCAACAACAACTTTAAATCCAATTCAATCCCTCAATCCTTCATCTCCTTCTGTTTTTTCATTAATCTGTTCATAATTTTTCCATCCAGCTAATGATTCTTGTTTTGTTGCTTTTAGTGATCACTCCAGCCTCTTCATTATCCTTCAACTTCACCACTTTCGATCCGAATAACCATAGCATAAAATATGAAGGAAACGCAACTCCTTTACTTGATTCAATTCAACTCACTGAAAACGTTCATGACATCACAGGCCACGCCTCCTATTCTGAACCTTTCCATCTCTGGGACAAACCCTCTGGAACCTTGTCTTCTTTCATCACTAATTTCACTTACTCCATTGATACACAAAACAACGGTAATCATAGCGACGGAATTGCGTTTTTTATAGCTAATTTGCTTTACAAAATGCCTGATCTTCAACAAGGTAGTGGTATTGGTCTTGCCAGTGGAAACCAGACATTGAACTCTACTGATAATCCGTTTGTAGCGGTGGAGTTTGATACTTTTCATAACGCCTGGGATGATTTGGCGGATGATCATGTTGGTATTGATGTGAATTCTTTGCAGTCTTCCAAAAGTCTGAAATGGTATAATGTTCTTGATGGAAGAGTATTTGATGCTTCGATAATTTATGATTCGAGTTGGAAAAATCTTTGTGTTTACTTCACTGGAGTGGAAGAAGGTTTTCCTGTCCAACAGAATCTCTGTTATGAAATTGATCTGAGAGATTATTTGCCTGAGTGGGTTTGGATTGGATTTTCAGCTGCAACAGGAATGTATTCTGAGTTTCACAATATTCATTCATGGTCTTTTGATTCGTATTTTCCTTCCCCGCCTTCTCCGTTTTCTCCGTCTCCGTCTTCATCATCCGGTACAGATGATACAAAGATCAAGACTTTGATGATAGTTGGTTGGTCAGTAGCAGCAGCAGGTTTGATTCTTCTTGCATTTGTCATTACAATTTACTTTTGTCGTAAACCGGACGAAAACATCCCCGCTCCACCTCAAACTGATGCATATTCATCAGTTGTGAAATCCCAGAACCATGAATTTAATAGGGTGACAGGAGCTAAGGACATTCCATACAATGTCCTAGCTCGCGCCACGAATGAATTCAACGAGAAAAACAAGCTCGGTCAGGGAGGATTCGGTCCGGTTTTCAGAGGATATTGGACAGAATTGAACAGAGATATTGCTGTTAAGAGAATATCAGAGAGTTCAACTCAAGGCATAACAGAATATGTAGCTGAAGTAATGATCCTTAGCCAACTGAGGCACCGGAATTTAGTCGAACTAATCGGTTGGTGTCACGAGAAAAAGGACATCCTAGTTGTTTACGAATACTTGCCGAAACGCAGTTTAGATTTCCATCTTTACAGCGAGGAAAGCTACTTGGAATGGGAGAAAAGGTACAAAATTATTCAAGGCATAGCCTCAGGATTACATTACCTGCATCATGAATGGAAACAATGCGTTCTGCATCGAGATATCAAGCCGAGCAATGTGATGTTGGATTCAGAATTCAACCCTATGCTTGGAGATTTCGGGTTAGCTCGAATTGTAAACCATGATGTTCGGTCTCAGACGTTCATAGGTGGAAGTCTCGGGTATATAGCTCCAGAATGTTTTCAGACAGGAAAGACAACAAAAGAATCAGATGTCTTCAGCTTTGGAGTTGTGGCCTTGGAACTTGCTTGTGGTAGAAAAACTTGTGTGCAAAATGCAGATAATGTGCAAATACATATAGTTGAGTGGGTATGGAAGTTTCATGGAAATGGAATGATTCTTGAAGCTGCTGATAGAAAACTAAATGGGAAATTTAAAAGGGAGGAAATGGAAAGATTGATAATTGTTGGACTTTGGTGTGCTCATCCAGATCCTTTGTCGCGGCCTTCGATGGAAGATGTAGTTGATGTTCTTCGTGTTCGTCCTAATTATCCGCCTGATCTTCCATCAGAATATCCGAAAACCAATCAGCCTCGTCCCTCGATTTCAACTTCAACTTCAACTTCTAGTTCTAATGCAACTTTCATAACAGCTGCAAATACACATTAATTCATGATCCCATTTTATGTACTAATATCATATATTGATGTTGTTATAGTGCATTAGTTTTTCTTGTATAATGAAAATGAATTAAATTTTTGAAACAGATGTTGAGTTTACTTTGAATTATCTTTAATATAAGAACAGGATGAACAGTTCTATGTTAGAAATCAAAAGATGGAGTTGCAAGGGCTTCCTGACATTAGGGAAAAATATAATTTTAACTTTTGGATAATTTTCATTAATCATTGTGAGTCTATAAAATTTAATTTATGACATTTTCTTCAAGTTCCTTGGTGAATTTCAAGCTTTTTTTGTTAATAAAGCTTCGAGATGCTTTGCTTTGTCCCAATTAGAAGCTAAAAACTGTACTATTTAGTAGTAGTTGTTAAAAACGGTCTGATTGTGAGCTATAAGATGAATAAAAGTTATTAGTAAATAGTAATCAGTTGGGAAAACACTCAGGCCTATTAGCTCAGTTGGTTAGAGCGTAATAACGCGAAGGTCGCAGGTTCGAGACCTGTATAGGCCAAATTTTTTAGAATCTCTTTTGATCAACCGTCGAACGACATAATCTTTAGATAAAACAAAATCACATGATAAGAAGGTCTTTTCTAATTGTAGTACTTCCGTAGATATGGGTATGGGATTTTTATTGATTTATAGGTCGACTACGAAGGGTATGACTTGGGGATACAAAACATGTGGGGAGCGAAGGGCCTTACAAAGCTCTTTTCATCAACCGTCGAACGACATAATCTTTAGGTAAAACGAAATCACATGATAAGACTGAAGGTCTTTCTAATTGTAGTACTTCCGGAGATATGAGTATAACTTAGGGATACAAAACATGTGGGGAGTGAAAGGCCTTACAAAGCTTTGTCTTTAGGTAAAATGAAATCACATGATAAGAACGAAGGTCTTTTCTAATTGTAGTACTTCTGAAGATATTTCGTGTTTCAAGTTTTGGGGATTGGCTTCCCTATTAATTCCTACAATCGGTAAGTGTGTGTGTTTACACACTCGGTTACTTGGAACGGGTCTTCATAATTGATGCCCATTTTGCCTTTTCATTCGTGTGCTTGGGAAGCTTTGATTCTTCGAAATACCAGATCTCCTACGTAGAATTGCATTGGCCTAACTTTTCTATTATGAGTTACTAATACTATCATCTGTTGACCATTTTAACTGTCACATGCTCCATTTTCTCTCCCAACAGATCAAGTTGTTTCATAAGGTTATTTTTGTTATCTGTTTCCAAGTAAAAAATTGTTCTCCTAATGATATTTTATTTTTTCTGTTAGATAGGGATAAACTGATCTTACTTGGAAATATTATAAGTAATGCTTGGGAAGCTTTGATTCTTCGGAATACCAGATCTTCTACGTAGAATTGCATTAGCCTGACTTTTCTATCATGAGTTGTTATCATCCGTTGGCCATTTTGACTGCCACATGCTCTGTTTTCTCTTCCAACAGATCAAGTTTTTTCTTCCTAATGACTTTTCTATTATGAGTTACTAATACTATCATCTGTTGGCCATTTTAACTGTCACATGCTCCATTTTCTCTTCCAACAGATCAAGTTGTTTCATAAGGTTATTTTTGTTATCTATTTCCAAGTAAAAAATTGTTCTCCTAATGATATTTTAATTTTTCTGTTAGATAGGGATAAACTAATCTTACTTGGAAATATTATGAGTAATACTTGGGAAGCTTTGATTCTTCGGAATACCAGATCTTCTACGTAGAATTGCATTAGCCTGACTTTTCTATCACGAGTTGTTATCATCCGTTGGCCATTTTGACTGCCACATGCTCCGTTTTCTCTTCCAACAGATCAAGTTTTTTCTTCCTAATGACTTTTCTATTATGAGTTACTAATACTATCATTTGTTGGCCATTTTAACTGTCACATGCTCCATTTTCTCTTCCAACAGATCAAGTTGTTTCGTAAGGTTATTTTTGGTATCTGTTTCCAAGTAAAAAATTGTTCTCCTAATGGTATTTTAATTTTTCTGTTAGATAGGGATAAACTGATCTTACTTGGAAATATTATGAGTAATGCTTGGGAAGCTTTGATTCTTCGGAATACCAGATCTTCTACGTAGAATTGCATTGGCCTGACTTTTCTATCATGAGTTGTTATCATCCGTTGGCCATTTTGACTGCCACATGCTTCGTTTTCTCTTCCAGCAGATCAAGTTTTTTCCTAAGGTTATTTCTGTTATTTATTTCTGAGTAAAAAATTGTTCTCCTAATGATATTTTAATTTTTCAGTTAGATAGGGATGAATTGATCTTACTTGGAAATATTATAAGTAAATTTGTATTATTTTGCACGTTAAGAGTAAATATGCACTTTTCCAAAACTGATAGGAATAAATTTGGACTTTATCCAAAACCATAAATACTCAATGTATTAGTTTTAGATGTTCATTTAAATTATGACACAGATTGGTGACGAATGAATTGATTTTAATATTAAATCAACAAAGAGATTTACCCTGGCTAGAGCATAATGGGGAAGGCCTAAAAGGGTTGGTTTCTTCTCTAGCTAAACTACAATGAGTTGATTTCAATATTCACAAGCTAAACTGATAGGAATAAATTTGGACTTTATCCAAAATCATAAATACTCAATGTATTAGTTTTAGATGTTCATTTAAATTATGACACAGATTGGTGACGAATGAATTGATTTTAATATTAAATCAACAAAGAGATTTACCCTGGCTAGAGCATAATGGGGAAGGCCTAAAAGGGTTGGTTTCTTCTCTAGCTAAACTACAATGAGTTGATCTCAATATTCACGAGCTAAACTCGTAGGAATCGTGAGATCTCATTATAGAAGGGATGAATCCTAACACAAGCCCTCAAAGAGAAAATATAATTTGATTGATAAAAAGTTAATTGATTACAAAGAAAGAGATGAATTTATATCATCTCAAAACCTAAAGATGAAATTACAATAAATGGCAAATGCATATAACTACATACATAAAGTTTGAAAGGGTAAAATGGGATTAACGTAAAGGGATGACATGAGTTGTAATTAATGGGTGGTATGAGTTGTAAATAAGGGTGACAAAGTTGTAATTATGAGAAAGCTGGAGTGAGTGACAAAATTGATTTTGTAAGGCATTTTAAAATTCCACACGGCGTGTAGGCCTTTTAAGTCGAAATGCAACTGCTGTTTTAGTAGTCCACATGATATGTGGGATTGGTCCTGAACTCTTTGATGTCATTTCAGCAATCCACACGACATGTGGGATTAGCCACACCACGTGTGAGATTTATTTTCACATAAATAACATTTCCTTTGTCTTGGTGTGTTGTCCCTTTGACTCGGCTTTTCCACCACTCGTCCTCTCTCATCTCGTCGACTGATGCCCGCATCAAATTATCCCAAAGTCATAAATACTCAATGGAGTAAACAAATTATTATACCATTTTTAGAATAACTATACAATCCCTAAGTTTGTTTTCGTGGAACTCTTTACGTACCTTTTTGTTAAAGTTAATGGTTAAAGTAAGACTAAAGAAAATTAAGGAAAAATTACAAAACTAGATCAAATGGGAGGCTTATTTACATATTTAGACTAATTACTAACCCATTACATATCTAGACTATATTTTGGTGACTTTTCCAAAATACCCTTCATATATAGCACTTAGAAATTTTTTACTATTTCTTCTTTCTCCTTTCCGTCTCACTTCGCATATTTCACAATTTGCAAAGTATGCGAAGATAATATTGTTTAAGAACAAAAAATTTACTTTGCACATTTCGTAATTTGCAAAGTATGCGAAGATAATATTATTTAAGAATATGAAATTTACTTCGCATATTTCGCAATATGCGAAATGTGCGAAGACAATTAAATAGAACATTGTTACATTGTTATATATTTTTGGTAATAAATAAGTTTTAATAAGCGATTTTATTATTATTATTATAGATACTTTTAAATAAGTGATTTTTTATCATTATAAATATGTTTTAATAAGAAATTTATTTATTATTATTATTATATTTTAATAAGGATGTTTAATCGTTATAAATAGTTTGTAATAAGGAGCTTTTTAATCGGTTTAAGATCTTGGATGACTAGACGAAAACAAAAAAATATTCTTAAGACCAATTATTTAATGATACGAAATATAAATAAGATTTAAAAATATAAAATATTCTACTAGAAAAAGTGGATAATTTTAATTTGAAGGAGCAAGTAGTCAATTTGTGGTCAATGCCACAGAATGAATGTTGAAAGTATGGATATTTTAATTGCAATTAGTGAAAAAGATTGAGAGAGAAAAACAAATTGGTTGATCAGATATCATTCAAAAGCTTTTTTGCTTGACATGTTTGACCAGCCAAAAGTGTTCTTTTTTGTGGGATTAACTGCTGGTGTACTTGTATTTTCCGTTTTGTTATCTTTACCTTAATTTGTGGTTGTGGAGAGAGAGTAGAGTGGATAAATCCATGGATGATAATGGAGTTTACTTGTCTCAAAACACTGATCATGGTAGAGTTGGCTTCAATAATTCAATGTACAGTAATTGGGCTAAGTTTGATGATGCAGTAGACTTAGATAAATCCATAGTTGACTTGAATAGGGTTGAGGTAGACAAATTTGTGGGCGATGATAGAGTTCATTTTAATTTATCCTTGGATGAGGAAGTAGTTCACATGAATGGGTTTGAGTCAGACAAATTTGTGGCCGATGATGGAGTTGAATTTGTCGGAGATTAATATAAGATATATGATTGGACATGACATGGTATCAGAGCCGCTAGGACCAAATGGTCGAGGGTTCGAGTCCCGGCAACCTCATTAATTTGTGGAATTAAAAACACATGGCGGGATGGGTCTGTGTTGTGTACGCTGCAAGCCGCATTTGCGTGTGGGGGTGTGTCGGAGATTAATATAAGATATATGATTGGACCTTAGCTATAAGTTCGAGCTTTTAGTTCAATCGGTTCCATGACAGAATTGGATAAATCGATAGATGATGAAGCGGTTGACTTGAATGAGTCCATGGACAATGATTTTACAAGGGCTACCGGTGCTCGGAAGTTCTCTTACAAAGCTGTGGTTGAAGCTACAAATAACTTTTCAGAGGAAGAAAAACTTGGAGAGGGAGGTTTTGGTGCAGTTTATAAAGGATTCTTGAAAGAAATTGAACTGTTCTGTTGCAGTGAAGAGTGTCTAGAGATTCCAAACAAGGCATAAAGGAGTATGCATATGAAGTAAAGATCATTAGTCAGTTGCGGCATAGAAACATTGTGAAACTAATGGGTTGGTGCCATGAAAAAAAGAACTGTTACTTGTTTACGAGTTCATGTCTAATGGCAGCTTGGATTCTCATCTATTTAAAGAAAATAGTTTGCTGATATGGGAGATGAGGTACAAAATCGCTCAACGATGTGCCTTCGGATTGCTTTACTTGCACGAAGAATGGGAGCAATACGTTGTGCATAGAGATATAAAGGCAAGCAATATCATGTTAGATTCAGATTTTAATCCCAAAATTGGGGATTTTGGCTTAGCAAGACTAGCAGCGCATGGGAAAGGTTTGGAATACACAGCTTTAGCAGGCACAATTGGGCCACTACAGGCAGGGCAACCAAAGAATCAGATGTATTTAGCTTTGGGATTGTTGCTTTGGAAATTGCCTGTGGAAGAAAAATCATCAACCGTAAGGCGAGAGAAGATCAAATAAATTTGAGAGAGTGGGTTTGGGATCTCTATGGAGATGGAAAGCTACTTGAAGCAGTTGATCCTAGACTAAACGGAGATTTCGATAAGAAGCAAGTTGAATGTTTAATGATAGTAGGGCTATGGTGTGGCCATCCAGATGAAAAGTCTAGACCTACAATGGAGAAAGCAATTCAAGTCCTCAAATTTCTTACTCCTTTTCCTGATCTTCCATCAAAGATGCCATTAGTGTCATATTTTTCTCCATTGAACTTCTCTTCTGGTTCTAGTGTTACTTGTTTGGTTTGTAAATGTTTTCTTTTATGTATAATATGTAAAGTTTATATGAGATTGAAGTTTATATGATTGAGAATTGAAAGCATGTCTATATTGTGTGAGATATCATATGATCCAAGTGAGGGGGTTACATACTATGTCCGAGCAAAACCAGAACAAATCTCTAGGCACAGGCAACAATGATATGGCTAGCAGAACAAATAACATTAGAGAACAAGAGAAACTTGGCAAGAAAAGTTTTGGTACAATTTACAAAGGAATCTTGAATGTAAAAAACTCAAGGCTTGGCTTTTGGAATAGGAATAAAGAGAAAAATGGAGTTTCTGATTTCCAAACATGGACTGGCCTTCGGATGTTTTCCTACAAAGAATTGGTTCATGCCACAGATAACTTCTCAGAAAATAACATACTTGGGGTGAGAAATTTTGGTAATGTTTACAAAGGATTCTTGAAGGAATTAAACATGTTTATTTCAATTAAAAGAACATCAAAGGCTTCTGATAGAGGGATGGAGGAGTATGCCTCTGAAATTATGATCATAGTCGAATGAGACATCGGAATTTAGTGAAACTCATCGGTTGGTGCCACGGAAGGAAGGAATTCTGTCTTGTTTTCGAGTTTATGCCTAACAGGAGTCTGGATTACAATCTGTATACTAGAGAAGATAGCGTTTTGACGTGGGAATTGAGGTATAAAATAGCCCAAGATTTGGCCTCAGGATTGCTTTACTTGCAAGAAGAAGGGGATGAATGTGTCGTACATGGAGATATAAAGTCAAGCAATGTTCTGTTGGATTCAAATTTTAATGCTAAACTTGGGGGTTTTGACTTGGCAAGGCTAATGGGTTCGTATGGTACAAGTATTCCACTAGATGCATTAGTTGGTACCATGGGCTACCTTGCTCCAGAATGTTTCCATACAGGCAAGGTTAGCAAGGAATCTGATGCTTACAGTTTTGGGATGGTTGCATTGGAAATTGCTTGCGGTAGAAGACCCTGCGATCGAAGTAGTTATGGAGATACAGTTGGTTTTGTTTGGAATCTATACAGAGAAGGAAAGCTACTAGAAGGTGCTGATCCAAAACTACATGGAGATTTTGATGAGAGACAAATGGAATGCTTAATGAAAGTTGGGCTATGGTGCGGTCACCCGTATCTAAATTCTAGACCTTCAGTGCGACAAGTAATTAAATTCTTAAATTTTGAAGCTCCATTGCCTCTTCTTCCACGTTTCAAGCCTGCCTTTATATGGCCAGCAAGCAGAAGCAGAAGCAGAAGCAGCTGCAGTAATTCGGATATTTCAGGCTCAATTGATGGCTAGTTACAGGTCGATTTTTCCTTTGGTACTGCATTTACATTGCTTGTGTTGTGTTCATACTTTTCTCATTGTCACACATTTGTTAATTCAGTCCACTGGAGGAGGAATTAATACAGGCTTTCCCTATATTGAATTTCTTTAAAATTGTCTTCTAATGTTTTCTCTGCTCCTACATCCATTGTGCATTATTCTTTTCTTAGTCTAGAACATAATCAACTCTATCTTCATAAAATTATGTACTTCATATTTAAAATCTTTTAAAATTCAGACCCCAAAGAACTTAATGGTTTCAAAATGTACAACCGTGATATGTGAGTAGAGGGAGTTAAATGCATAAACAATCAATGATTTATCAGTTTGATTTGTGCTCCAAAATCTATATTGCAGTGTTCTTACTAAAATAATAAAATTGTCTCGTAGATGGACTAAACTGTTTAGGAATTCAAATGTTTGAGGAACTAAATTGTTGAATAGAACAAACTTTAAGGACTAAACCTTGTATTATTAAATTACGATGACTAAACAATGTGTTAGTATAAAATGTACCGACTAATAAATTATTTACCTTAGAAATATAGGTTCTCGGCTTGTGGTTAAAATTTAGATGATGGCCTTAATCTGACCAATTGATCCATTCAAATTTGGATTTGTTCAGCAATGTCATTCCTGGAATGTGTGGTGCATGGAGATATAAGGTTCATGAACGTTATGTTGTGTTCAAATTTTACTGTTATACTTGGAGCTTTCTGTCCTGCAAAGTTAATGGACTACTTTGTTGCAGATAAAGTACTGGGCACCCCAGGCCACCTTGCTCCAGAATGCTTCCATACAGGCAAGTGTAGTTGGGAATCTGATGTGTATAGTTTTGGTATTGTTGCTTTGAAATTGCCTGCGGTAGAAGACCCCGGGATTCAACTAGTTATGAATATAACATCGTTAATTGGGTTTGGAGTCTGTATGGAGAAGAAAAACTACTGGAAGCTGCTGATTCAAGACTAGATGGAGATTTTGATGTGGAACAAATGGAATGTTTACTGGTAGTTGGTATTTCCAAATCCTAATTTTAGCCTTCACTCAGAGATACAATTAGTCTCTTGAATCTTGGAGATCCGTTGCCTCTTCTTCCGCAAACAAAGCCTCTCTTCACATGGCCATTTGATCTTCCTCTCAGCTCGTGAAGACGTAGCAGTAATTCGAGATATTTCAGACTCTATTACTGAAACTATGTGTATTGATTTCGATGATTTTCATTTGATTGTACATTTGCATTGCTTTGTGTTCATAAGTTTTCCCTGTATTGGAATTCTTTCAAAACGTCTTCAAACGTCTTTGGCGTTATTCCTCAAATGCTATTTTATGTGGTTTGCATAAAAACCTCCATAGTTAATAAGTGCAAAATATACTCAATGTTGACATCCAATAGCAATTTTATCTTTAAAATAACAAAAACGACATATACAAAAAAAAATTGAGAGAATACAATTTTACCAAATACCAATTACAGAAAACAACAACAGTACTTAATATGAGATTAGGACTTGAAGCATCCTTATTTCAAAACAAAAGTGTTCAACAATTTGAAACTGTTTCACATAATCGACGAATTTACCTTGCAAATTAAATCGTAATAGATATTCTTATGTATCTAAAACTGAACCGCACACAATAGTTGTTAAAATCGAATCAGAATTTGTTTTTGGGACAAGTTTGAGCTGGTTTTCATTTTCTGGTTCCATTTTGCTTGGATGAACCCAATCTAGAAATTTTGGAGTAATGATGCATGTTTCCATATCATAAATCATACCAACCATTACCAGAACAAATGCTGAAGTAGATGCAATTACTCCTACATCCCACTCTTTTTGCTGAAACTCCCAACAATGTTACTTTCTAGTTTCTGTTGCTTGTTTAATTAGCTTGACCACGTATAGCATTAGACCAAATTTTATTGCACAATTTAAATGAAATTTTAGGCCACTCAGGAAAAGCTTAATCATTTAATCCAAATCATGCTTTGAATTTTGGGAATGAGAATGTAATTGGATCAAAATATTTGGTAGAAGAGTTTTGACTCCCAAAAAAAACTTACATGGCTCGAATCTAGATTAGTTTAGACAGTCAACCTAGAATACCAAATGGTTAAATGAGAAAAAGATAACTAAATAAGGGGATTGGTCTGTTGCAAAAACACCTGGTAATTTGAAAGCTAGAGTATAAAACAAATTGAGAGAACTATAAAAAAATTTAATGAGATTCAGCTAATATTACCTACTTCTAACGAAACTACCAAATGAATATATAAATCCTTTAGAAAACAAAGTCTTAGAATTAGAGGTAATGAGATTCTTTACCTAAAGGAATATATAGCTTATAAATCCTTTAGAAATCTATTTGAAATCAATGTGTTCAAATCTATTTAAAATCAATGTGTGGTTCAAACCAATATACATCTTCCTCGCTTCTTCTCCTTCGAACTTCCAATATGGGATTATGTTAAGATTGATATATTGATGAATGACTTCGTATAAAAAAAAATAAAAAATAAAATGAGTTATTTCAATTAACCAATTAGAAGAGAATTCCAAAAATTACCGAGATAAACGAAAAGCTACTACTAAGTAATAATTAAAGTAGCAAATATTCAGGCCTATTAGCTCAGTTGGTTAGAGCGTCGTGCTAATGACGCGAAATTCGCAGGTTTGAGACCTGCATAGGTCATTTTTTATTTTTAAACAGTTAGTAATTAAAATATTATTTAGTATTAATGTTTTTATTTATAAAATCGGATGAAAGTATTTAAAATTTAAAAATCTAATAAATTATATAATTTAAGTTAAATTATAAAATACACATCCTATTATTTTATTATATTTACATGTTTAATAATATTAATAAAAATAATAACTATTTAGTTAGTATATCTCTTTTTCAATTTTAATATTATTGAATTTTAATAATTTTTAAATTTTTTCATATTATATTTATTAATCTGATATTAAAATATCAGGTAAAGTGATTTGATGTTAAAGAAATATTATTATTAATATAATTTTTATTAATATTGTTAATAGTGTACTATACATGAGGTCAAATATGATAGAAATATAATTTTTTACATGATTTTGAACAATTGTTGAACCCTTAGCCATTGACTCTTTATTCAACCATTGACTTTTTTTTACATTTGGTTCATTGAACTGTTCGGTTTTAATAACTATGTGTGAAATTACTCCAATAAGATGTGAAATAAAATCGGATGAAAGTATTGGACTAACTTATTGGACTAACTTATTGGACTAACTGGGCACAGGCATGAATGTAAAAGCATCGCTACTTCTTCGGGCATTCGATAGCAACTACTTCTGTGGTGCACATCTTTTCTGTTCTTATCGTGAATGATAAAAATACAATTAGCTAGTGAACTTGAAAAAAAAAATGTTGTTTCTATATAAATATAATTAAAAAATGGAGACGAAACGCGGAAACGCTAGTGACGACGAGTTTCCATACAATATAGTTGTGAAATAGCTACCTAATCATCAATTAAATATAGCTACTTCACATTATTATACAGTTATTTGATAAATGCATAAAATTGTTTCAATTTATCGATAAACTTATTTGGAATATACAATATAGGAATCGAATAACGGTCAAACAAACCATTCAAATTTTCTATTATGTATGGTCAAAATTGATCTTGATAGGCAATATTAGGATTAAATCTATACAATATACTAAATCTTTAGTTAATACTGCTAATGTGTCTCTCTTGAAACTCTCTATGGTTGATGGGTCAATTTTTTAAAATATCTTAACTCTTCATATTTACCATTACTTTTCTCCTTGACTTTACATAACATGGTGGTAACTGTTTCAAAAAAAACTAACCACGATCCATACCTATGCTGCTTTCACTTTCCTTTTTATATCTATTCAGAATACCTACAACTGTTTGCTTCTTTTTGTACTCTGTGGCTTCATCTTCCACATTTGCTTCTTTCATAATAACCAGGTAACTGCTCTTTCTTTTTCTTCATTTGCATGTCCTGATCTTCATTTTATTTCTTACTTTTTCTGTTCTCTGTAAATTGTAAATTTCATCTCGATCTGTATTTTCTAATGGTTCAATTTTTCTATCCAGAATACCTAAAACCGTTTGCTTCTTTACCTATTAACAGTCTCTTGATGTCTTCAATTACACAAAACACTTTTGAATAATGCATTTGTTTGTCTGTTGTCAGGTCTTCCATGATAGTCTCTTACATGACCTGTTATGGTTTTCTGTATTGGGCATTTTTTTTTGTTTATCTTACTTTGTCATGGGTTCTAATTGCATTTTTAATTTTCGCTTTTGAGATCAGTTGGATGTTGTTGGTGCAAACCATACTGTTATTTTATATATATATATTTTGTTTAAACTTTATATCTAACCCTTTTAAACAATTTCAAATTTTTGTCTTTTGGTCATTTTTTACGTTTTTCCTTCTTTCATTGTGCTTCACAATATGTTGGGTTAAGGTGCAAAAATACCCCTAACGTTATGGGCTAGGAGCAATTTTACCCTTAACGTCTAAAATAGTGCAATTTTACCCCTAACGTTGGAAGCCAAGAGCAATTTTACCCATAACGTTGATAAATTGGGTCAATTTCATACACTATTATAAAACATAGATATTTTTGTTCATTATTCTACATCAATTGTGTAATAATTCGTTCTAAAAAAAGGATTTCATGTTTTTTATAATTTAATAATAGAATTTGAGATTAATATTTATAAATTCGGTGGATTTTTTGAATTTTTTTTATCTAATCCATACAAAAAGATAGTATATTTTTTTATTTTTTTCACATCTTAACGAATGTTTGTCATTTGTTACTGATAAAATGACACACGTATGAAGTGTAGATAACAAGATTCATGACCGAGAAGACAGTTTGATGAATTATTTCTCAAATTGACCCAAATATATTAACTTCGGGGGTAAAATTGCTCTTGGCTTCCAACATTAGGGGTAAAATTGCACCATTTTAGACGTTAGGGGTAAAATTGCTCCTGGCCCAAAACGTTAGGGGTATTTTTACACCTTAACCCCAATATGTTTCCATCCTGACAAGAACCATAATGAAGGTTGAATTTTGTCCTGCCTCTGTCCTAACTTCTTGCTTTTGAAGTATTTGGTTTTGGGGTTATTATTTGTTGTTGTAGCTTGAACCTAAATTAGGTTTGGAGAGCCTTAATTTTATCATGCTATACCATTAATCACTTTAATCTATTCTTGAAGTAATTAGACAGAAGAAATCGTGTCACATCTAACAAATAATTAAAATATTGAATGATTCCACTGTGCTTATTACTTTAGAAGTGGATTTTAGAGAACTTTTGACATTGCTTGCTTTACCAGGAAATTATGTTCGGGACAATGAAATACAATGACAATATTATTGATAGGGAAGTGCATTATTGGGTTAAAACTGCATTTCTGAACTGAACTGATTCAATTTAGTTTTTTTATTTGTTACTTTCACATTTCGGTTCGACATTGGTTGAATTTTTCGATTTGTTTCTTTTACATTTCGATATTGGTTTATATTTTTAGGTGTAGTTCAGTATTCTGTTCGATTTGTAAAAAAATGTAAAAACATGAACCCAATTACTCATATTTAGTTACTCCAGTTTAAAACCAAATGGAATATTTTGGATTTACAAATTTTTTGGTTCGGTATCGGCGTCAATTATTTTGGTAATTTCAGTATTTGAATTTTTCGATTGATATTTTTTTTGGCAATTTCAGTATTTGATTTTTTCGGTTGATATTTTTTGGAACCGTCTTAAAGGATCTAAACCTTCATATAAAGTATAGTGATCTTTGTAGTAGGGAGAAACTCCATTGCACATGGCAGCAAAGAATGGGTACAATGAAGTTGCACGGGTACTTCTTGCCCGTGGTTCTTCTGAGAGCCATGATCCAAACCACAAAGCAGAGAAGGCTGCATCTTTGAGCATCCTGTGGAGCTTAAGACTATAAAGTTTAATATGTTAAGGCATTGTCTCTTACATTGAATTGAGGAAAAGTTTAAGAGGAAAGAAAGAAATTAATCATAAGAGAAATGGTTTTTAGTAGATTTATAGAAGGGACATCTATTTTGTATATGTGATTGTGATGTTTGTGTTCCTTATTGCAGTGCAATGGGAATAGAAGTTTCAGATATATGTATGGACAAGGAGCCAGATTGTGTAATAGTTTATTCAAATGGTGTTCCTGATTATCCAAATCTTGAAACTGATACCAGTCATCATGACGTTATAGAGCCATATGATCCTATCAATGGGGTTTTTGAGCTTCAGAGTTCACAATGGAGCTCTAAAACAAAGGAATATGAAGTGAAGGAATGTACAACTGAAATGTCAGTTGAGACTGAGGTTCCCCATGCAGAAAAAATCAACATGGACTAGACTATACCAAGGTCAGAATTTGAGACTGGCTTGCCATAGAAGAATGTCAAATCAGGACAGCAGAAAACACATGATTATTCTAAATCTTTAAAAAATCAGGAACTCATCCTATCGGACCTGACCTTGGTACTGTTGCCAGCTTAAAAAAATCAGTTAAAAAAAACAAAAGCACAAGATAGAAAGTAAAAAGTAAAAAGTTTTCAAATGTGTAGTTGAATTTGAATATAAATGATAGTTTCAACTTCGTTAAATATGCCTAGGGACAGTTAGAATATGAAGATTTTGTTAAATGAACTTTTAGGCATTATGTATTCTATGCAGTTTAAAGCTTTGTACAGTTCTTCCACCCCAACAAAATATAGTAATAGTTGTTATTGCAAATCTTTGTGCAAATCTTTGTTTAAAGCTTTGTGTTCCTTATTGCAGTGCAATGGGAATAGAAGTTTCAGATATATGTATGGACAAGGAGCCAGATTGTGTATAGTTTATTCAAATGGTGTTCCTGATTATCCAAATCTTGAAACTGATACCAGTCATCATGACGTTATAGAGCCATATGATCCTATCAATGGGGTTTTTGAGCTTCAGAGTTCACAATGGAGGTCTAAAACAAAGGAATATGAAGTGAAGGAATGTACAACTGAAATGTCAGTTGAGACTGAGGTTCCCCATGCAGAAAAAATCAACCTGGACTAGACTATACCAAGGTCAGAATTTGAGACTGGCTTGCCATAGAAAAAGGTCAAATCAGGACAGCAGAAAACACATGATTATGCTAAATCTTTAAAAAACCAGGAACTCATCCTATCGGACCTGACCTTGGTACTGTTGCTAGCTTTAAAAAATCAGTTAAAAAAAACAAAAGCACAAGGTAGAAAGTAAAAAGTTTTCAAATGTGTAGTTGAATTTGAATATAAATGATAGTTTCAACTTCGTTAAATATGCCTAGGGACAGTTAGAATATGAAATCTATGCAGTTTAAAGCTTTGTACAGTTCTTCCACCCCAACAAAATATAGTAATAGTTGTTATGAATGAGTGCTAACACCAAAAGATTTTTAAAAAATAAATCTAAACCATGATAGTTTCGTGTGCCAAAAAAAAACTTTCAAATGTAATGATGTATTTATGATTTCTTTAATGAATTTTACATATTAATATGAAACAGTTCAGTTGATAATATGTCATTAAAAACCGCAACATAGAGCCTGATTGAAGTATTACCGCATTATGTGGAAAATCTGCAAATTTGTTTTGTTAATATAACATTAGTGTTGAATCATCCCTTCATCTTTAACTTCTTCAGTTTGAAATTAATTAATCCTCATTCTATTTTATAACTTATTGATAGGGGCGTTTCGTCCCTATCTTTTAGCGTGATTTACGGGTTGATTTTGGATAAAATAAATAAGTTTAATTACAAAAATAAAGTGTTTTGACAAAATAAAGAAACAAAAATACATCTCATACTTTCAGTTTATTTTCCTCGTTTTTGATTAGTTTAGGAAATAAAAACGTCAAGCTAACTCGGCTCTCAAGTTTTGTATTTCAGGTACGAGAAAGGAGCAAAAATCCACTCCATACGCGGGGCGTATAATCCCCTACGCGGGGCGTGAAACATGGTGTCGGTAATGATTGCCTTATCCGCAGAAGCCATGTGGAACTGACTCAGCATACGCGGGGCGTATGACACATGTCGGAAATGATTGGCCTAATCCTGAAAGTCAGACTGCATTGTCTCCCAGAGTCAACTCTCCTTACGCGGGGCGTACCACCATATACGCGGGGCGTAAAAGACAATTCTTCAACGTAAAAAGATCAGAGACTCTTTTACGCGGGGCGTACTTCAGCTACGCACGGCGTAAAAGCTCCAATTTAAGCAATAAAACTCCAGAGACTCAAACACGCGGGGCGTACAATCCTTTACGCAGGGCGTGCTTGAGACAACAAGACAACGAATTGGTCCACATGCAGGAGATTTCTGACGGAATGGGCATTTACGCGGGGCGTAGACCAATTTACGCGGGGCGTATCATGGGATTTCTGCACCAAATAATGTTGCTCCATACTTGTGCTTTGTGAAATTACAAGCTTGCCCTTGCTTGATGTCTATAAATAAGAAGCTCTTGAACTTCATTTGACACCAATTACATACTAGAGAGAGAGCTATACTATACTCTTTTCCTTCCTTGTAATTTAGATTCAGATTTTGTAGTTAAACTCTCCCCCTCGAGAGCTTGTTCGGTTGTTCCAGCGTTCCATCGAAGTTCCGCTCCATCATTCGTCACCAAGCTCGAGAGTTCCACCTCCACGACCTAGGAGACGGCCTTGAGTCCGGTTAGCTAGTTCCAAGGGCGGATTCTCTCTTTTTACTTGCTAATTAGCTTGTACTCTTCCTATGTACTAGGCTTGGTTGTATTTCATCTAAACACTTTCCATATTTATAATTTATGGTTTATAATCTCTATTTCCTTTTACGTGTTAATGTTTATTGCTTGTTTTGATATTGATAATTGAATATTATGTAGGAGCACGCGATTACCGCTGCCATCCGGGCTATCTTTAGGGAATTATATAGGTGTTGCCTTACCGGAAGTGACAAACCGGAAACCGTAGGAATTGACAAGCCACGGAACTTACGGGCCCTAATTTCTAGTTCCCCCGTATTAGACACGCCTTGACTAGGCATCACGTAGTCTAAGTACTTCACGGGTCGGTCTTACTACACTTGGTCGTCTTTGCAAGAGTAAACCATTATCCGTATACATTTAGAGTCGTTATTTATCGTGGTTATAACTTATCATACACACCCCGCTTCGTAGAGTTTTAGCTGCACGAATCTGAGTCGCTAATAGTTAGGAATAGTGTGTAGTTGTGTCTTACTTTACCCCAAAGTAATCACCGCTTAAATAACATACGAAACCGAATCGTCTAATACTTGTAATTATAAATCCCGTGGATTCGATACCCCGTCTTAATCGGATTATTACTTGATACGACGGGGTACACTTGCCCCTAAGTAGTCGTAGCGTCTAAGTAGAGTCAAGAGAAATTTATAAAGACCACATCCGTAGACATAGCACATTCACCGCAATACATATTTAGTCGTCGTAGAAACTCTACCACTAGGCGTCGCGCTATCAAGTTTTTGGCGTCGTTGCCGGGGATTTATAATTTCTTGCAATATTAGACAAAAACGTTTTATTGTTAGTCTAAGCATTTGTACATATTACTTTCTTTTTGTGAATAATTTATTTTATTTCGTACTAATAATCTTTTCCATGGTATTATAGTTGTCATCTGTGGGACGATCTCATGGGTGACGAATGTTCGCACCAACAATCGTCCTCGCAATTCGATGTGGTAATCTCTATGCTTAACGATATTCAAGTGAGATTATCTAACAATGAGGCATATTGCAGGGATTTGGGAAATCAAATCACTAGATTGACGTCTCGTCTCGATTCAACCACGGACGAATCAATTCAAGACACCAATCCGGGTGATCAACATGTAGAGGTCGAGTTAATTGAGCCCTCTCAAGAGGAATCCCCAAATCATGTAGGTTGTCTCAACTGCGAGGAGCCGGAAATCCTAATCGATGAGCCGGTTATGTGCGGACCCATGGAAATGATTCCACAACTAGAAGAGTTTGAGGTTCCTTCTACCTCGGGTTATTTCACTCTCTTTGAGCTACCCAAGGAGTCAAAGAGGGAGCAAACTAAACTCTTCAATAATTTCTTTAAATATAGTTTTTGGTTTTCATTAAATTTCTTTGAATCTAACAATCCGTTTTGTAGGTACGGATTGTTCATTCAAGAATTTGCATTTCTAACGCGAGAGGAAGCATACACCTAGGAGGAAGCGCTAAGTCGAGCTCACCGACTATAACGTAGCGCTTCTTGGGAGGCAACCCAAGCTCGAATAAGGGAGTTTTTCTTTCCCAACTTTTATTTTCCGCATTTCGTTTTCCTACCGACTTATGTCATTTCTTTTAAATAAAAAAAAAAATTCAAAAGAAAAATAAATCCCATTTTTTCCAAAAATAAGTCGCGCGGGGCGTACTCCATTTTTACGCCCCGCGTGCCCACCGTTTTTCTTGTATAAATGGCTCAGAGATAGAAACACGCGAGGCGCCCCTCTTCATGCACCTCGCGTATTTGAGTCTCTGTCCAAAAACGGCTCAACATGCACCTCCTACGCGGGGCGCCCCCCTGGGCACGCCTTGCGTAGGACCTAACTCTAAGAGTCCTATTTTGTCCTTCTTTATTTTTGTTTTTTGTTTTGTTTTCTTTTTGCGACGCCCTTGGAATAGGCGTCATTTTAATAACGCGGAGGGACGTACAACCCCGCACTTTTAGTTTGGTTTGCACTAACAAAAACAAAAATAAAAAAATCAAATAATTAAACAAATTTATTAACTCTTGAAATTCTTCCGACACGCTACACCTCCCTCGGAAATTAATGAAAGTTTCATTATTTGTCGTTACAAATAAAAACATCGGAACACAAAGGATGGTTTAGTTGAGAAATTTTAGTCTTGGTTTTGA
Source organism: Euphorbia lathyris (assembly GCF_963576675.1). NCBI lineage: Eukaryota > Viridiplantae > Streptophyta > Magnoliopsida > Malpighiales > Euphorbiaceae > Euphorbia > Euphorbia lathyris. Next base: position 26,151,897 of record NC_088913.1, read on the forward strand.
AATTAGGGAATTTGTGCAAATCGTAGGTTAGTACTAAACTAAGGCATTGAGTCTTAACCCAAATGTTATCTCCATAATGAACTTTGAAAAGGCAATAAAAACAGGATAGTTGAGAATTTAGCGAAGACTTGATAGTACACAATTTAAACCCGAATCTTTGTGAGGTATTTTTGAGCCTAAAAGAGTTCGTACGAGAACTCTAATTCTTTCACAATTTTCTGAGAGCTTTGACTTCACTCGACTCATAGAATTTGTATCCAATACCGGGTTAAGTACACTTATTTTTGGTAAAAAGGCAATAGATGATAAACCGAACCCACTTAGGCTAATTTTTCTTAATTTATTTTTCTCGTTTTCACTAAACATTAGGAAACCCCTTCGAGCCTATTAACCAACTTTTTTGTTAATACCCTTTTTAACATTTAACCCTTTTTCCTCTTGTTCAATTACCGACATAATCAAGTTGCACCCGAATTACCCAAAATAAGTCACGGCCTTAGCAAATGAGCACCATAAGTTCTCAAAATATTGTTTTTGTGCCTCTATCAAAACAAAGGATACAATAAAAATAAAAAGGCATTCTCAAGCTCCACCCGAGCAATTTTGAAGTATATTTTGTAAAATTCGCCAAGGCCGAAATAAACAATGAAATTGTGCAATCACAAAACGGTATTTTTGAACTCGAGTTTCTTTAAACTAACCACTAAAGAAGCCACCCACATTACAACCCCCCTCCGGGTTCATTTTTAATGTTGCTTAACCATATTTTAGGAGGAAAAACCAGGATGAAAATGCAAATTCGACATGATCTCGAGTAAGTGCAAAGAATAGTGCTAAAACACCGACCCACCTAAAATTGAGCGTAAGAGCGAAATCCCTTAGTGAGGTACTATCGGGTTCTCAAAAGATAATCAACCCCCGTTAATATTACCTATTAAATCTTGATCATGGAGGTTTCAAACAAGTTTCGTACTCAATTGTTTGCGTAGGTACTTACCGAAACCTTTACACAAAACCATAACTTTGAAATCACGCACTTGGCCAAACCAACCTTCGGTTTGTTTCTTAATTTTCTCATCCCTTGTTTTTCGATTTCTTTTACTTGAGGACAAGTAAAACTTTAAAGTCCGAGGAGGTTTGATAGGGGCGTTTCGTCCCTATCTTTTAGCGTGATTTACGGGTTGATTTTGGATAAAATAAATAAGTTTAATTACAAAAATAAAGTGTTTTGACAAAATAAAGAAACAAAAATAAATATCGTACTTTCAGTTTATTTTCCTCATTTTTGATTAGTTTAGGAAATAAAAACGTCAAGCTAACTCGGCTCTCAAGTTTTGTATTTCAGGTACGAGAAAGGAGCAAAAATCCACTCCATACGCGGGGCGTATAATCCCCTACGCGGGGCGTGAAACATGGTATCGGTAATGATTGCCTTATCCGCAGAAGCCATGTGGAACTGACTCAGCATACGTGGGGCGTATGCCATTCTACGCGGGGCGTATGACACATGTCGGAAATGATTGGCCTAATCCTGAAAGTCAGACTGCATTGTCTCCCAGAGTCAACTCTCCTTATGCGGGGCGTACCACCATATACGCGGGGTGTAAAAGACAATTCTATAACGTAAAAAGATCAGAGACTCTTTTACACGGGGCGTACTTCAGCTACGCACGGTGTAAAAGCTCCAATTCAAGCAATAAAACTCCAGAGACTCAAACATGCGGGGCGTACAATCCTTTACGCAGGGCGTGCTTGAGACAACAAGACAACGAATTGGTCCACATGCAGGAGATTTCTGACGGAATGGGCATTTACGCGGGGCGTAGACCAATTTACGCGGGGCGTATCATGGGATTTCTGCACCAAATAATGTTGCTCCATACTTGTGCTTTGTGAAATTACAAGCTTGCCCTTGCTTGATGTCTATAAATAAGAAGCTCTTGAACTTCATTTGACACCAATTACATACTAGAGAGAGCTATACTATACTCTTTTCCTTCCTTGTAATTTAGATTCAGATTTTGTAGTTAAACTCTCCCCCTCGAGAGCTTGTTCGGTTGTTCCGGCGTTCCATCGAAGTTCCGCTCCATCATTCGTCACCAAGCTCGAGAGTTCCACCTCCACGACCTAGGAGACGGCCTTGAGTCCGGTTAGCTAGTTCCAAGGGCGGATTCTCCCTTTTTACTTGCTAATTAGCTTGTACTCTTCCTATGTACTAGGCTTGGTTGTATTTCATCTAAACACTTTCCATATTTATAATTTATGGTTTATAATCTCTATTTCCCTTTACGTGTTAATGTTTATTGCTTGTTTTGATATTGATAATTGATTATTGTGTAGGAGCACGCGATTACCGCCGCCATCCGGGCTATCTTTAGGGAATTATATAGGTGTTGCCTTACCGGAAGTGACAAACCGGAAACCGTAGGAATTGACAAGCCATGGAACTTACGGACCCTAATTTCTAGTTCCTCCGTATTAGACACGCCTTGACTAGGCATCACGTAGTCTAAGTACTTCACGGGTCGGTCTTACTACACTTGGTCGTCTTTGCAAGAGTAAACCATTATCCGTATACATTTAGAGTCGTTATTTATCGTGGTTATAACTTATCATACACACCCCGCTTCGTAGAGTTTTAGCTGCACGAATCTGAGTCGCCAATAGTTAGGAATAGTGTGTAGTTGTGTCTTACTTTACCCCAAAGTAATCACCGCTTAAATAACATACGAAACCGAGTCGTCTAATACTTGTAATTATAAATCTCGTGGATTCGATACCCGGTCTTAACCGGATTATTACTTGATACGACGGGGTACACTTTCCCCTAAGTAGTCGTAGCGTCTAAGTAGAGTAAAGAGCAATTTATAAAGACCATATCCGTAGACATAGCACATTCACCGCAATACACATTTAGTCGTCGTAAGAAACTCTACCACCTAGATCCTACGCCCATCACTTATTTATCATTTCAATTAAATATTTTTTTTATCATGTGCATTGCATGGATCAGGATATATTATAGAATTATAAGTCCATTAAATTTACGGATTTAACAATTTATATATTTAAAATAAATAATAAATTAATATTTTTTTTTCTTTGAACAAATAAATTAACATGTTTAAAAAGATAAAAAATGAAAAGGAGGGTGATGCATTTTTTTTGACTCATTATTTATTTCAAATATATTTATATATGGATCAACATATAATAAAATTTATGGATGAAGAAAATTTTCAAACATTCCGTGCATTGGACAGTTACTAACTTTTTTTTTTTGTAGACACAGGAAAAGAAAGACAACACAAAGAACAAACTAACCTGGGATCAGCCTAGGAAAGCTAACCCCAATCATATCCTCTAAAAGAAGAGAAGAGAGAAAAGTAGGAGGATCAGAAAGGGTGGTAACACCTAGCATCCCCTCATGCCCAGCAGCCGCCAAGCGATCCGCAATCCGGTTCTGTTCTCTGAAGATGTGGCTGAACTCTAAGAACTCAAAGGAAGAGCCAAGCCTTTTAATAGCTTTGATAAGGTTTTGGCTACTAAGACAAACAGCATGATTATCAGAAATCATATTAATGGCCTCCTTATTATCGGACTCCACAGAAAGCCTCTTAATACCCAGACTTCTGGCAAGCTTGACACCAGAGAGGATACCCCAAAGCTCCGTCGAAAAGGATGAGCCCAACCTCAGGTTATGGGTAAACCCAGACATCCAGGCGCCCCCCACGTCTCTAAGAACACCTCCGGCCGCGATTCTACCGTTGTTGAGGCAGGAGCCATCCGTATTTAACTTCACCACCCCCTCCTCAGGCCTACCCCAACCAACAAGATGAACCTCATTATTCTGGGTAGACCTGGCAAGGGAATCCCCTTTGAAGCTCTCAGTAATAATACGGAGCTTTTTCGAGAAGAACTCAGGTAAGTTCTGAATAAAATCAGACTTCTCACTAAAAATCTCCTCGTTCCTCCACTTCCAGATTTGGTGACAAGTAATAGCAAAGAAAATGTCACCATGCTCCATGTTAGCCAGTAACTTCCCACTAACCCCATTAGAGAACCAGTCAATCTCAGAGTGGGCAAGGAAGGACGGGAGAATGTGGGGTGGTAGAACCTTCTTCCAAACCTCTGTACTTTTAGAGCAGTCCCTAAGAGCATGGCACAAGGTTTCAATATGGCCTCTGCATCTACTGCAAGCTCCTGAATCTGCCAAATGCCGTCTGTGCCTATCCGAATTAGTAAGCAACCTATCCTTCACTCCCAGCCACAGGAAGCTCCTAATACGGTAAGAGATTTTAAGGGCCCAAATGGATTTCCAAGTATCCGAGAGAGGGTCGGATCTGTTGAGGGTAAAGGCTTCAAAAGCAGATTTGCAAGAGTAAGCTCCATTATTAGTCAGGGCCCAACAATGCATATCCTTATCTTCCTCTTGATTACTAATCTTAACTCCCCTGATTCTAAGGAGAGTATCCAGGTTAAAGAAGGAATCAAATTTGGGCCAAATCCAGTCCCCGTCAGAGTCCATCACATCGGCAATCCTCCAGTTGCGGATATTACAAGGCGGAGGGGAGCTACAAACATCTATAAGCGGCTTATCTCCGATCCAGGTGTCATTCTAGAAGCTAATGGACTTGCCATTACCCACCTCCAGGCCAACCCCCGAGCAGAATTCAGCAAACACAGCGCTGAGCCCTTTCCAAAGGAAAGAGCAATTGACAACTCTCTCCTTAGGGCCCCCAAAGATTTTGTCCTTCCGATACTTACCACAGAGCAGACGAACCCAAAAAGACGAGGGGCATTGCCACATTCTCCAGAGAAGCTTCATTAGTAAAACTTTGTTATTGTCCTTAGCCTGTCTGATGCCAAGACCTCCCATACTTTTAGGCTGGCAGACCTCCTTCCAAGGGACAAGGTGAATCTTTCTTCCCTCTCCAGACTCTCCCCAAAGGAAACGCCGGTTAATTTTGTCAAGCTCATTGAGAACCGGCTCTGGCAATTTACAGGCTTGCATGATATGATTGGGAGTCGCACAATTGACAGACTGAACTAAGGTTAGACGGTCTGCCAGGGAGAGAGAATTGACTTTCCAACTAGCACACAACCCATTAGTTTTATCCAGAGTCTCTTTAAAAGAGGCTTTGGAAACTCTATCGCTGTGGAGGGGGACCCCAAGATACTTACCCAAGGAGTGAGTAAGAGGAATGCCAGAAAGATCACTAAGTCTTTTACAAACGCTTTTTTCCATGTTTTTAGAGCAAAGCATCCGTGACTTATTGACATTAATCTTCTGGCCAGAAGCGGCGCAAAAGCAATTAAGGATATCCATGACCACACCAACTTGATCCTCATTTCCTTCCACAAAGATCATCACATCGTCGGCGAAGAACAAATGGGAAATAGGAGGGCAAAACTTGTTAATGGACACAGGATGGAGAATCCCCTTACTCACAACTTCTTGAATTAGATGAGCAAGTCTTTCCATAGCAATAACAAAAAGGAAGGGGCTCATATGATCTCCTTGATGGATACCCCTGGAGGGAGAGAACTCATCAGACATATCTCCATTGATCAAAACCTGGAAAACAGGAGAAGAAATGCAATCCTTAATCAATCTCCTCCAGTTCTCAGGAATACCGACTTGTTGTAAGCTATCCAGAAGAAAATTCCAATTCAAGCGGTCATAAGCTTTCTCCAGATCAAGCTTGAGAGCACGATCCCTTTCTTACCTTTCCTCATCTTCATGGAATGAACCATCTCCTGGGCAATAACCACATTGTCCATCATTTGCCTGCCAGGAACAAAACTATCTTGATTTTGGCTAATAATCTTAGGAAGGATACGATGGAGCCTATTAGCCACAATCTTAGTGATAGCTTTATATAACACATTGCACAGACTGATCGGCCTCATTTGTAAAAAGGAGGAAGGTTTTTCAACTTTAGGGATCAAAACTAGGAGGGTTTTGTTCACCAACCTAATATCGTTGGATCCGCCGAAAATACCTAAGATAAAACTGTAGATGCCTTCCTTCACCGTATCCTAGTGTTTATGGTAAAAACTAGCAGGAATCCCATCGATCCCTGGAGCTTTAGTAGCTCCAATACTAGTGAATGCCAGATCAATTTCTTTCTGGTCGATAGGATGAAAAGCATCTTTAATAGCATCCTCCTCCAGCCTAGGAAAGGAGATCCCAGATTGGGCTTTGTTCAGATCCACCTCTTCCACTTTAAAGAGGTCTTTATAGAAATCAAGGGCAAGGCGACGAATATCTTCCTCCTCATAAATCCAATCACCCTTGGAGTCTTTAATAGCATCGATCCGATTCCTCTGCCTCCTAATAATAGTAGAGAGGTGGAAAAATCTAGTATTCCGGTCATCGTCCTTAATCCAAGCCTTTCTAGACTTTTGGAACCAAAGGAGCTCTTCCTGTTTGAGCACCGCTTCCAACTCGTTCTGGAGCGATCTAAGATGACAATTCAGACTATGGTCAAAACGGATCTCCAAACAGCGTTGAATACCTTCCATTCTCCTTAACAGTTTATTTTTCCTTCAGATAATATGGCCAAAGATGTTTTTATTCCATCTTACCACCTTCCTTCTAAACTCCTCCGCGGCAAGGAGGACATTAGAGTGGGGTTGCCAATTGTCCTTAACAAAATTTCTGAACTCAGGATGGGCATCCCAAGCAACAAGGTACCTAAAAGGTCTATTCCCTTTAAGCATATGACCTTTAACCATTTTAACGAGGATAGGACAATGGTCAGAATGACGAAAAGGGAGATTCAGCATGTTCACCTCGGGAAATCTACAGATTGCTGCCACATTCGCATAAACTTTGTCCAACCTAACAAACATGCTATTCCTTTTCCAAGTGAACTTATGACCAGCGGCTCCCAGGTCAGACAGCCCACATAAATCCATATTCTGCTTATGATTAAGGCACCGGTTCACATAATGATTACCTCCCCCCCTCTCTGATCGCTTATGAGGGCAATATCATTAAAGTCCCCAGCAACCATCCAAGCATCCACCATGCTTGTACTGATAGAATGCAAGAGCTCCCAAAGCCTTTTACGGTTAGTCAAAACCGGGTCGGCATAAACAAAGGTAACAAAGAAAGGGTTGTTACCAGGGTAACAGACCTTACTATGAATGAATTGATTATCCATACTAATAATATCGATACTAACCCGATCAGGCTTCCAAAAAAGCCAAATCCCCCTGCCCGACCAGTAGCCTCAGATCTGACGCAACTCCAATTCTTAAACTTTCTAACCACCTCATCTACTTTGGAACCACTAACCTTGGTTTCAAGAAGAGCAAAACAAGAAGGATTAAAATGCTTAATAAGATCTTTAACATGAATGCGGGTAGCCTTACTAGCCGCACCTCTAACATTCCAAACAAAAAAGTCCATCAGAAAAGAAGACTACTGACCACAGGCCCACACCCTATACAAGGTATTTGTTCGGGGCTCCAGAGAGCCTCGAGGAGGTGCCAGCAGGCCCCCTCTTATCCCAAGAATCCAAAGAACCATGGTTCTTTTTAGGGTTAGCTTTAGGTTTCTTCATATTCAACTTATTAACTCCCATAGATTTTGCGGTTGGGATGTCAACAAGAGTTTTCAAAGTACTAACCTATTTGGTCATCATTCTTCCTGTTGAGCCAACGATCTGGGAGTTCTCCTTGGCAACAGCTTTAGAGACGAAAAGAGGATTAATAGAGTCACCTAGGATGGAAGCAGGCTCGGCTGATTCCAGGCCCAGCATGCTTAACTCCATATGCTCATTAGATAAAATTGGATCATGTCCAACATCAAGAGACAGGACTCCAAATCTCGACCCTGACCCGGATGTTGAGGCAACATCAGCACCAGTCTTGATATCAGGGGGCCTGACCTTGATCTCAGGAGCAATTTGCAGAGAATTCAACTCCTTACTGATATCTGGAGATTGATACCGGGTAGCAACAGCACGTGGTTTCCGTCTGACCGACCTTTTGGCCAGCATCCAATGGCCAAAATTCTTCCCTTCACTTTGACTCACCTTATCTCTACCTATGTTAGGCACCATCACCTCTTCAACCGCCTTCCTTCTCTTTGGACAGCCATCATAGGTATGGCCAAACATGCCACATTCATAGCAGATATTGTGAATCCCTTCATATTCAATATGAAAAACTTTATTCTGAACGCTGAATTTGGATAGAAGAGGCTTAGCGAGATCAATGTCAATACATACCCTGGCAAATTTGCCCCTCTCTGCCCCAACGGTAGTTTTATCAACATGGTGGACTTTCCCAACCAGACCTCCAATTTTATTGAAGAATCTTTCGTTATAGTATTCAATGGGAAGACCTGGGAATCTAACCCAAGTGAGGATCCTGTTCACAGAACAGTCATGCGGGTTAAAATTTGGGACCCAAGGTCTCAACGCCAACACATGATTGGATATGATGTAAGGACCACCATTGACAACTTTGTTGAAATCCTCTGCCCTTGTAAATTTGATGACATAATAGTCATTCTCCAGGTCCGTAATGGTAACCTTCCCTTTATTCGCCCATTGAGCTTGGATCCTCTGAGCAAAATATTTAAAGCTTATTCTTTTCCCAAGCACAGTGACAATTAAGGATAATTTCCATTTCGATCTAAGGATTCGTTTGTCTTCAGATGAAAGACGGATCACTGGACACAGCGGGTCCTCTTGCTCACCATCCTCAGCATCAGAGTCAGAAAAGACCTCATCAGACTCATCCTCGATACTGTCATCTTCCATCATGGGTTCTTCCTCGTTCACCCCTACCACCTTATCTCTCCAGGATGAATTCCTCAGACAATTCACCAAGGCAGAGTTATTAACCGTATCCACCAATTTCCATAAGCTTGGATTAGCATTAGACATAGTATTATTTTGGTCTGCAGCCCCCTGGGCTACCACTCCGCCCAACGGGGCAGAGAAGAGAAGAGCAATGCTTTTATTTTGTATTTTGGGATTAATCCTAATGCTGATGTTGCGAAGACATTTACCTGTCAGGTTATTTCAGCAATACTCTCTTTTGTTGTTATCACTGTTGTTGCTCCTCAATACACAACAATACTTTGGGGTGTGATATGAATTTGTTTCCTTCACATTTTTTTCTTGGGTTCTCTTTTGAAATTAAGCTTGGTAACAAATTTGTGATTAATTTGAAATTTAGGGTCATTCCTTTTGAGATTGTGAATGGATCATCCATTGTTAACTGATTGTTTTGCTTCTCGAGATTTTTGTCGATTTTGACTTTTTTGTTTTTCAACTTACAAATATGTCGGTGATGTGACACTCCGGTGTTAATTTAATATGCCGGCTCTATGATTTTCTTCAATTCTACCACAATATTATAATCTCCCGGAGCAGCTTAATTTTACATCTTCTTCTCCTCCCATTTTCATTCTCTCCCAAACAGAGGCTAAAAACTATTTGCCATGTCTTCTGCTACCAATTTTTGCTCCACTGTCCCAGTATTTCCTGATTCAGCAGATGCCTCCATATATATCTGCAGTTCCAACAGCTAAAAACCACCAACAATTGCATGTTTCAGGTAAGATATCAAACTGAAAGGTACGACTTCTTGTTGTGGGATTAACTGCTGGTGTACTTCTATTTTCCATATTGTTATAAATCCATGGATGATAATGGAGTTTATTTGTCTAAATTTGTGGGAGATGACGGAGTTGACTTGTGTCAAAACACTGATCATGGTAGAGTTGGCTTCAGTAATTCCATGTCCAGTAATTGGGCTACGTTTGATGATGCAGTAGATTTACATAAATCCATAGATGATCAAGTAGTTGACTTGAATAGGGTTGAGTTAGACAAATTCGTGGGCAATGATAGAGTTCATTTTAATTTCTCCTTGGATGATGAAGTAGTTGACATGAATCGATTTGAGTCAAAAAAATTTGTGGCCGATGATGGAGTTGAATTAGATAAATCGATAGATGATGAAGCAGTTGACTTGAATGAATCCATGGACAATGATTTTACAAGGGCTACCGGTGCTCGGAAGTTCTCTTACAACGCTTTGTTTGAAGCCACAAATAACTTTTCAGAGGAAGAAAAACTCGGAGAGGGAGGTTTTGGTGCAGTTTATAAAGGATTCTTGAAAGAATTGAACTGTTCTGTTGCAGTGAAGAGGGTGTCTAGAGATTCCAAACAAGGCATAAAGGAGTATGCATATGAAGTCAAGATCATCAGTCAGTTGCGGCACAGAAACATTGTGAAACTAATGGGTTGGTGCCATGAAAAAAGGAACTGTTACTTGTTTACGAGTTCATGTCTAATGGCAGCTTGGATTCTCATCTATTTAAAGAAAATAGCTTGCTGATATGGGAGATGAGGTACAAAATTGCTCAAGGATGTGCCTCCGGATTGCTTTACTTGCACGAAGAATGGGAACAATACGTTGTGCATAGAGATATAAAAGCAAGCAATATCATGTTAGATTCAGATTTTAATCCCAAAATTGGGGATTTTGGCTTAGCGAGACTAGCAGCGCACGGGAAAGGTTTGGAATACACAATTGGGTATGTCTCTCCGGAGTATGCCACTACAGGCAGGGCAACCAAAGAATCAGATGTATTTAGCTTTGGAATTGTTGCTTTGGAAATTGCATGTGGAAGAAAAATCATCAACGGTAAGGCGAGAGAAGATCAAATAAATTTGAGAAAGTGGGTTTGGGATCTTTATGGAGAAGGAAGGCTACTTGAAGCAGTTGATCCTAGACTAAATGGAGGTTTTAATAAGCAACAAGCGGAATGTTTAATGATAGTAGGGCTGTGGTGTGGTCATCCAGTACAATGGAGAAAGCAATTCATGTCCTCAAATTTCTTGCTGCTTTTCCTGATCTTCCATCAAAGATGCCCTTAGTGTCATATTTTTCTCCAGTGAACTTCTCTTCTGGTTCTAGTGTTACTATTTCCGAGCAAAACCAGAACAAATCTCTAAGCGTAGGCAACAATGATATGGCTCGCAGACCAAATAACATTCCAGAACAAGAGAAACTTGGCAAGGGAAGTTTTGGTACAATTTACAAAGGAATCATGAATGTAAAAAACTCAAGGCTTGGCTTTTGGAATAGGAATAAAAAGAAAAAAGGAGTTTCTGATTTCCAAACATGGACTGGCCTTCGGATGTTTTCCTACAAAGAATTGGTTCATGCCACAAATAACTTCTCAGAAAATAACATACTTAAGGCGGAAAATTTTGGTAATTTTTACAAAGGATTCTTGAAAGAATTGAACATGTTTATTTCAATAAAAAGAGCATCAAAGGCTTCTGATAGAGGGATGGAGGAGTATGCCTCTGAAGTTATGATCATTAATCGAATGAGACATCGGAATTTAGTGAAACTCATTGGTTGGTGCGACGAAAGGAAGGAACTCTGTCTTGTTTTCGAGTTTATGCCTAACGGAAGTCTGGATTACAATCTGCATACTAGAAAAGATAGCTTTTTGACGTGGGAATTGAGGTATAAAATAGCCCAAGATTTGGCCTCAGGATTGCTTTATTTGCAAGAAGAAGGGGATGAATGTGTCGTGCATGGAGATATAAACTCGACCAATGTTCTGTTGGATTCAAATTTTAATGCTAAAATTGGGGGTTTTGGGCTTGCAAGGTTAATGGGTTTGTATGTTACAAGTATTCAACTAGATGAATCAGCTGGTACCGCGGGCTACCTTGCTCCAGAATCTATCCTTCTAGGCAAGGTTAGCAAGGAATCTGATGCTTACAGTTTTGGGATGATTGCATTGGAAATTGCTTGCGGTAGAAGACCTTATGATCGAAGTAGTTATGGAGATAGTGTTAATTTTGTTTGGAATCTATACAGAGAAGGAAAGCTACTAGAACATATTAAGTTACACGGGACCAACAAGTGGTATCAGAGCTCAGTAGCTCACTATTCAAGATAAAACTATCTTGAGCTGATCCCTGTAATGGCTGAGAACAGCACTCATTTCCTTCCAGGAAATCAAACAACACAGATACTCCCCGAGGGATTATCTATTAGTCGGCCTCCTCTGTTCTTCGGGTCAAATTACACATTCTGGAAGAACAAGATGAAAAACTTTATCCAGGCAACAAACATGAGTGCATCGCTAGCTATAGTCCAAGGCCTAATCCAAAACTACATGGAGATTTTGATGGGAGACAAATGGAATGTTTAATGAAAGTTGGGCTATGGTGTGCTCACCCGAATTCAAATTCTAGACCTTCAGTGAGACAAGTAACTAAAGTCTTGAATCTTGAAGCTCCATTGCCTATTCTTCCACGTTTCAAGCCTCCCTTTATATGGCCAAGAAGCAGCAGCCGTAATTCGGATATTTCAGGCTCGACTGATGGCTAGTGTGTCCTTTTGGTACTGCGTTTGCATTGCTTGTGTTGTGTTCATTTCTAAAGTCTTAAATCTTGAATTGCCTCTTCTTCCATGTTTCAAGCCTTTCTTTACATGGCCACCTGATCTTTCTCTCAGCTTGTCAGGAAGCAGCAGTAATTCGGATATTACTGAAACTACAATGTGAATACATAGCAGCCGGGAGAGATGAAAAGGGTATGAAAAATCATGTTGTTTTGCTCATTTGAGTTAGGCTCTGCTTTTAAGTAGAAAGGGAAGAAAATCTCCTTGTGGGGATTGAGTTTAGGCTCGATTCATCTTTCTATCTTTTAATTTCTGTGTCTAGCGTTTAAGAATATCAATTCAATTCTATATTTCCTATTTCCCTTGTGTTCTGTTTTCTGTTTCTATCAATTTTTTCCTTTTGCTTCTACTTCAGCTACATATCATGTTATACCTTGAGTCGAACTCTCTGATATTCTCTTAACAGCAATATCTCTGTTTAATTCTGTTCAAAATCCTTTGAAAACTGCACCAAATCCTCCCTGACCGAGCTTATTTTTCTTCATTGAATTCATTTGTGGCTCGAGCTAAGACTTAGTCATAAGGAATGTCTTTGGCTCACGTTACTCTATTAAATTCATAATTCTGAGATTTTACAACTGATGAATGTGCAGCCTCTACCTCTCGAATATCTTTTAGCAGGAGCTTGAATGTTTTCCTTTGGTTTACAGCAAAAGTAAATAGTAAGAACAAAGCTTTTGCGAACTAATCAGAGCATCCATTATTCTTCCATCAAGAACATTTTACCATTTCAAACTTTTGAAGTTTACTTTTTAAGTCTTTCCCAATCAAGAAAACTGTCTAAATTTGGATCTGTGATCTTGAGTCTTCTTAGCATTTTGTTGTTTGGATTCTTCAAGGCAGAATCACTGGATTCCAAAAATTACCAAAACAAATGAAAGCTATTAATAAATAATAATTAGATTAGCAAGCATTCAGGCCTATTAGCTCAGCCGGTTAGAGCGTCGTGCTAATAACGCGAAGGTCGCAGGTTCAAGACCTGCATGGGCCATTTTTTTAAAAATATAGTACCTCAAATATGTATGTTTTTTATCTATTTTTTTATATTTTTAACCGAACATATCTTAGCTTTTAGGACAACCACAGTGTGTTAGGTAAAAACTAGGGAACTAATAAATTTTTCACCCGACAATTAATAGTCTAAATACAATAAACTAATGATTCAATTAACTAGTTGTTTTGTATTATATTATGAACTAATGGTAAAAACTAGGGAACTAATAAATTTTTCACCCGACAATTAATAGTCTAAATACAATAAACTAATGATTCAATTAACTAGTTGTTTTGTATTATATTATGAACTAATGGTTCTAGCCTTTCCAATAATGCCTTTTGAAAAACATAATAATAGAGAAGAAAATAAAAATCATTTAAATTTCACAAACAATCATTGAATAGATGCGTTGTTATTATTAGAGTAATAAACTTCACATATTAACCAATGAAAGACTATAAACAAATTGTAATTGCTAATACATGTTCAAGTTGATACATTTAAATTGGGATTTGTTTACAGCTCTCAATTTTTGACACGACAATACAATTTACATAGACAATTTGTTGGATGCATTCCATTTGACACCATTACCATTTTTCTTATCTATATATTAAACATGATCATACGAAATATATAGATCACATAACATGATTATTCAAATAGATCATATAGATAATATAACACGGTTATAACATGACAATTTATTTTTACACTCCTAAATTTGTCAATGAATTGAGCTTCTTGTATGATCAAAATTACAATTATGATCCTTCAAGTTCTGGATCAACCCAATCCAGAAATTTTGTTGGACTAATGATGCATGTTTCCATATCATAAACACACCAATCATCACCAGAACAAATGCTAAAGTAGATGCAATTTCTCCTACACCCCACTCTTTTTGCTGAAACCCCCATACAACAATGAACTCCCAAAAACACAGTCAAATCCCCCAAACTTTCCTTCTTAATCCAAGTAAGTTCATCAACATTAAGCTGATAAACTTCAACATAATCCACCTTATTAACACTATTTCTTGAAACAAGAAACACTACCAAAACATTCCCTCCTGATTCAACCAAACATTCCCTATAATGCATTGACACAACAGAGGGAACAACTCTTTTACCAATTGCACTGACTCTAACATCAGAATCAATGTCTTCAATAACTGCAACACTTCCTTGTAAACTCAAAGCATAAAACTTTTCCTTGAACCAAATCCCATTACAAAACCTGAGAAGATCGTCTGGCTGATTCGGGTCAGAACAATAAGGATCAACAATGGTACTATCCTTTTTGATCCATTCTTGTACTTCTTCTTCCCATATTCTGTAGTAGAGAAAAGCCGGATGAGAAATACCTGTCAAAACAATTACAATAGATTTAGCTCTCTTAGGTCTCCGATTTTCTGTTGTCAAAGGGTGGGAAGAAAGAGCAGCAGATAGAAATGGAATTTTAGTATCCCAAGTTGGGATACTCCACCATCCTCTGGATTGTGGATATGGCTCCCAAAGTGTGTATTCGGAAGGTGCTTTAGCTACTAGTAAACCTTGGGAGCATCCGAGGAAATGAGAATCGGTGGCGAGATTAGGCCTTTCGCGACAATAGTACCAAAAGGAACCTACTTTAAATGGTATGTTGAATGTGTGAAATTGGGTATGAATATGATTACTTCCATGACCTGCAGAGAGTTGAAGCCATGGCTGAGTAAGAGACATTAATCTGCATTTTGTTGATTCTGTTTTCCATGACTTTGTGATTCCCTTTGAGTATAAATCTTTCATCATTGATGAGTTTGTTGCTATTAGATTGATGAGTTGTTGTGGAAGATGAGGCCATAAGTTGGGTTTATTGGCTTCTTTTTCAGTTGATTTCTTCTTCTTGTTTGTCATAATCATCTTCTTCTTTCTGGGCATCATTGTTGAAGGATATTAAAATTGTGGTTTTGGGGGTTGAATTGATTGAATCTGCACATGAATGGGCTATTTGAATATCCTAATTATGCTTGGTCTCCAAGAACTAAAATTAAACAATAATTAATCAATAATCAAGCATCAATAATTAAATTAAGGTCAAAATGGTGGTTTGGTGGCACTTGAGCAACACGTTACTTTCTTCCTTCTGTTGCTTGTTTAATTCCCTTATTCACAACTGAATGTTTCTCACCAAATAAACATTTGTTAACAATTACTTATAAAATATCGGTATATAGTGTTTGGTTAGTTTTATACAACAGCAGTATTTAGCATTTTTTTTTTATGCAAACAGTGGCTTCTTGGAGCTTGTTGTGACAGTTATTTGTAGGGTTGTAAATGAACCGAGCCGCTCATGAGCGGTTCGGTGGTCGGTTCGATAAAAGCTCGGCTCAATTTGTAAATGAGTTGAACTTGAGCAGACCAAAGCTCGGGTGGAAAGCTCGCGAGCATACTCGATTAGAACATTTATGAACAAAATTTAGTTTTGTAGAAACTATATAGTTTTGTGTTAGTTCACAAATATCTAAACTTAATATTATTTCATTTGCTACTAGATGAGTTCGTTCACAAATATAATAAATGAGTAATAGACGAACTATTTGTAAGCATCTTGTTTATTTATTCACGAACTTTGCTTGTGAGGTTGTTTATGTACACAATTAAGGAGTTATTTGCGAGCAACTTCACAAATATAATTAATGATTTACTCACAAACAATTCATGGTTAAATAATTTTCTTAATGTACCAAGTCCAAAGAGGATTTTGGCTTGAAACAAGCTCGAAGCTCGGCTCGAGCTCGAGCTTGTTGAGCAAGCCAAAGCTCGGCTCGGGCTCGAGCTCGTTGATTTTATAGCAAGTTCGGTTCGGGCTCAAGCTCGTTAATTTTATAGCGAGCCGAACTTTAGCAAGTCAAAGCTCGGCTCGGGTCGATTACAGCCCTAGTTATTTGTATTTATTTGATATTGAACAGAAAAAATTCCATAAAACACATTTCTACTTTAATATTTATTTCTATTTTTAATAAGGTTTAACTTCAATAAATAATTATTTTTAATTTTTATCTAGTTATTTAGATTATTTTTATTAATTTATGTATTACAAATTTTATTTTTATAATTTGTTTGTTGATTAATTTAAAGCATGTCCATATTAGACATTTAGATAAATAATTTGTTAGTCTCTATATTTTTACCCAACAGACTATTTAGTCCTCCTATTTTAATAATACATCATTTAGTTCTTAATTTTTCTTCTGTTCAATAGTTTAGTCCCTTAAAGAGAAACTAAAATGTTTAATAATTAAAATATGTGAAGGAGTATAGTACAAAAGTTAAGGATTAAACATTGGGGTTAATCTCCAAATAGGGGTTTTTTGTGTAAAAAATTACACATACAGATATAGTTAGAAATTTATTCCTCATAACGGATTGTTTTTCACCATAGTTAAAAATAATCATTAAAAAATAGTCCATATATATATATATATATATATAATTTATTATATTAAACAAATTAATATTTTTTTATGTAAATTTTTATTTATTTTTTTTGGTAAACAAGGAAAGGAAAAACAAAACGAAACAAGCACAACTTAGCCTGGGATCAGCCTAGGAAAGCTGACCCTGATCCTGTCTTCAAGCAGAAGGGGTAAGAGAAAGGAAGGAGGACTAGAAAGAATGGAGACACCCAGCATCCTCTCATGGCCAGCAGCAGCCAGGCGGCCCGCAATACGGTTTTGCTCTCTGTAAATATGTCTGAACTCAACAGATTCAAAATCGGAGACAAGCCTCCTAATGGCTTTAATAAGGTTTTGGCTAATAAAACAGATAACATGATTGTCGGAGATCATATCAATGGCCTCCTTATTATCAGACTCCACTGAAAGCCTCTTGACACCCAGACTCTTGGCAAGCTTAATCCCAGAGAGGATACCCCACAGCTCCGCCGAGAAGGATGAACCCATACCAATGTTATGAGAGAAACCAGACATCCAGGCACCCCCTCCATCCCTTAAAACCCCTCCGGCCGCAATTCTCCCACTAGCCAGACAAGAACCATCTGTATTGAGCTTCACCACCCCTTCCTTGGGCCTACACCAACCGACAAGACGCTCCTCCTTATTCTGAGAAGCTCTAACCAAAGAATCCCCTTTAAAACTTTCAATAACTGAAGAGAGCTTCCTCGAGAAAAACTCAGGTAAGTTATGAACATACATCTCCTTACCACCAAAGATTTCTTCATTTCTCCACTTCCATATTTGGTGACAAATGATAGCAAAGATAACCTCCCCATGCTCAACCTTAGCCAGAAGCTTCCCACTCACCCCAGATTGGAACCAATCAGCCTCAGGATAGGCAAGGAAGGACGGAAGAATGTGAGGAGGAAGGACTTCCTTCCAAACCTTCATACTTTTAGAACAATCCCTCAGAGCATGGCAAATGGACTCAACATGGCCAGAACACCTACTACAAGCACCAGAGATAGCAAGATGCCTTCTGTGCCTATCGACATTGGTCAGCAATCTGTCTTTCATTCCCAGCCAAATAAAGCTCCTGATTCTGTAAGGGATCTTCAAAGCCCAAATGGACTTCCAAGAAAAGGAGGGCTGACCGGACCCATTACAAGAGAAGGCTTCAAAAGCAGACTTACAAGAATACATACCATTATTGGAAAGCGCCCAACAGTGCTTGTCCATATCTTCCTCCTGAGTACTAACCTTGACTCCCCTGATCTTAAGGAGAATATCCAGACCAAAGAAGGACTCAAACATAGGCCACTTCCAATCACCCTCAGCGTCAACCACATCCGCAATCCTCCAATGGTGGATACTGGAAGGCGGGGGAACGCAACAGATGTCTATAAGAGGTTTATCCCCAATCCAAGAGTCATACCAAAAACTGATAGATTTGCCATTCCCCACATCCAGACCAACGCCTGAACAGAACTCAGCAAAGACAGCACTAAGACCTTTCCAAGTAAAAGAGCAATTAGCAACCCTATCTTTCGGACCACCAAAGATCTTATCCTTTCTGTATTTACCACGAAGTAGCCGAACCCAAAGAGAAGAGGGAGACTGCCACATACGCCAAAGGAGCTTCATCAAAAGGACTTTATTATTATCCTTAGCCTGTCTTATACCGAGCCCTCCCATAGAGTTAGGCTGGCAAACCTCCTTCCAGGGAACCAGGTGGATTTTCTTCCCTTCTCCAGACTCCCCCAAAGAAAGCGCTGATTAATCTTGTCAAGGTCATTAAGAACCGGCACGGGCAGATTACAGGCCTGCATGATATGATTCGGAGCTGCACAATTGACAGACTGAATTAAGGTAAGGCGCCCAGTAAAGGAGAGAGAATTAGCTTTCCAGCTAGCACATAACCCATTTGTCCTATCCAGAGTCTCCTTAAAAGAGGCTTTGGTCACTCTTTCACTATAGAGCTGAACCCCCAAATACTTCCCCAAGGATTGGGTAAGAGGAATACCCGACAAATCGCTAAGCCTCTTACAAACACTTCTATCCATATTTTTAGAACAAAGCATTCGAGACTTATGGATGTTAATCTTTTGACCAGAGGCAGCACAGAAATTATCCAGAATATTCATGATAACACCAATTTGCTCCTCATTCCCATCCACAAACAGCATCACATCATCTGCAAAAAAAACAAATGGAAAATAGGAGGGCAAAACCTATTAATAGACACAGGATGAAGGGAGCCGTTATCCACCGCTTCTTGAATAAGGAGGGCCAGCCGCTCCATAGCTATCACGAAGAGAAAAGGGCTCATCGGATCCCCTTGCCTAATACCCCTAGACGGAGAGAATTCCTCAGACATATCCCCATTAATCAGGACTTGGAAAACAGGAGAAGAGATACAATCTTCAATTAGCTTCCTCCAGTTCTCAGGGATTCCCACTCTATATAAGCTATCCATAAGAAAGCTCCAATTTAAGCGATCATATGCTTTCTCCAAATCGAGCTTAAGGGCCACAATCCCTTTCTTGCCTTTCCTAACTTTCATAGAATGAATCATCTCCTGGGTGACAACCACATTATCCATCATTTGCCTACCAGGGACGAAGCTCCCCTGGTTCTGACTAATAACCCCAGGGAGGATAATCCGAAGACGATTGGCTATAATCTTTGTGACCGCTTTATAAATAACATTACAAAGACTGATAGGCCGCATTTGCAAAAAAGAAGAGGGTTTCTCAACTTTAGGGATCAGGACGAGGAGAGTTTTATTAACCAGACTGATGTCAATGGAACCCCCAAACACCCCAAGGATAAAGTTGAACACACCATCCTTGACCGTATCCCAGTGTTTATGGTAAAAACACGCAGGAATACCATCGATCCCAGGAGCTTTAGTAGCCCCAATGCTAGAGAAGGCGATCTCAATATCTTTAATGCTAATAGGGCGAAAAGCTTCGACCATAACATCCTCATGTAACCTAGGAAAGGAAATCCTGGAATGAGCTCTGCTCAGATCCACCTCTTCAGCTTCAAAGAGGTTCTTATAGAAATCGAGAGCAAGGCGGCGAATGATTTCCTCCTCATAAATCCAATCACCATTGGAGTCTTTAATAGCGTCTATTCGATTCCTCTTCCTCCTGATAACAGTTGAAAGATGAAAGAATCTAGTATTCCAGTCACCATCCTTAATCCAAGCTTTTCTAGACTTCTGGAACCAGAGGAGCTCCTCCTGTCTAAGAACCGCTTCCAATTCATTCTGGAGTGCTCTAAGCTGGCAACTCAAACTGTGGTCGAAACGAGCCTCCAAACAACGCTGAAGCCCTTCCATCCTGTTCAACAACTTATTCTTCCTTCGGACAATATGTCCAAAGATGTTTTTATTCCATCCAACCACCTCCCTTTTGAACTCCTCTGCTGCCAGGAGAACATCAGAATGCGGTTGCCAATTAACCTTAACAAAGTCACCAAAACCAAGATGGGCATCCCAAGCAACAAGGTACCTAAAAGGCCTATTCCCTTTCAGCTCATTACTCTTAACCAATCTAACCAGAATAGGACAATGGTCAGAGTGCCGGAAAAGAAGATTCAGCACATATAAATCAGGAAATCTGTAAAGAGCAGCCATATTCACATAAGCTTTATCCAGTCTTACAAACACACTATTCCTTTTCCAAGTGAATTTATGACCAGCGGCCCCCAAATCAGACAGCCCACAACGGTCCATATCCTGCTTATGATTAAGGCACCGGTTAACATAATGATTGCCCCCCCCCCCTCTTTGATCACTCAAGAGGGCAATATCGTTAAAGTCCCCAGCAACAATCCACGCATCTACCATGCTAGTGCTAATGGAATACAACAGCTCCCAAAGGCGTTTACGGTTAGAAAGAACCGGATCAGCATAAACAAAAGTCACATAGAAGGGGTTACTGCCAGGAGAACAAACCTTGCTATGGATACACTGTCTATCAAGATTAATAATATCAATCCTAATTCGATTAGGCTTCCAAAATAGTCAAATCCCCCCAGCCCTACCAGTAGCCTCAGATCTGATACAACTCCAAGACTTAAATTTACTCAGCACCTCATCAGCCTTGACTCCACTAACCTTAGTTTCGAGAAGGGCAAAACAGGAGGGATTAAACTGCTTGATAAGGTCGTTTACATGAATGCGGGTAGCCTTACTAGCCGCACCCCTAACATTCCAAATGCAAAAGTCCATCAGAAAAGAGGAAACTGGTCCAGACCCAAACCTTAAGCAAGGTATTTATTAGGGGCTCCTGAGAGCCTAGAGGAAGAGCCCGCAGGTCCCCTCTTATCCCAAGAACCCAAAGAATTCTGGCTCTTTTTGGGGTTAACTTTAGGCTTCTTCAAACTCACCTTGTTAACACCCATAGCTTTCACAGGAGGGCACTCCACAGGGGATTTAGAATTACTGACTTTACAGGTTGTTGCTCCACCTCTAGGGCCCATAACAAGGGAATCACTCTTAGAAGAGCTGGGATCAAAAAGAGGGTTGAAAGAGTCCCCCAAGGCGGAATCCTGCTCAGCAGAAACCAGGCTAGGCAACTCCAAATTCTCATTAGATAAAGCATTCATTAAAATGAATAAAATTTTATTATTATAAGTATTCATTAAAAAATTTATTTTAAAAATTAGAAATTAGCTTTTTTATTTAATAAATTTGTTGGACAAAATGAATAAAATTATGAAATTAATTAATTTAAATACCAACAAACACGTCTTTTTATAAATAGTCGTGCTCGTTTGTGAATAGTCGTGTCAGTTTGTGAACAGCCATGTTCTTTTGTTAACAGTTGTGTCTATCCGTGAATAGTCATATTCGTTCGTGAACAGACATGTCGTTTCGAGTTCTATTTATACTCTCTCAAATTTTCTGTTCTGTTTTTCTACTTCGATGGTAACGAATTTATATACAGTAAGAATTCGCTTGCGTAATCTGTTGTATCTTGGGAGACGATTGTCAATAATGATTAAATCTGTCTTAAAGAGACTATTAATACAGAGATATTACCGTCGATGTCAAAAAGTACAGTTTCTGATTTTAGGACAAATTGAAAACATAATTAATGATTTTTATTTAACTTAAAAACCTAATCGATGATTTTGATAGTTTAAGGTTGAAATTAACTTTAAAATTTTAGTTTTAAGTTCAAATTATTGTTATTTATAATAATTTATTAAAACATAAAAATTAATTTCCAATTTTTAAAATAATTTTTTAATGAATATTTATAATAAAATATTCTCATAAATATTATTTTTTTAAGATACATAAATATTATTTAATATAATAATTATTTATAAAAAATAAAAAATATTATTTTTCATATACCTAAAAACAATATTGTTTTAAATAAAAATAAATTTATTTTTTTTTATATAAGAGTTGGCAGTGGCTTCCATGGAGTCACTGCCAACATTGCAGCCTGCAACCATTCATCCCATTACCGCGACTTTGCCGCCGTAATGGTACTATCTTAAGGGTCAAATATCATTACTATATATTATGGTTTTACACCATAAATTAAAAATTCTAGACTCCAATTCATAAATCATAAACCTTAAAAAATATATTTTAGACTTCTAATTTATAAATCATAATCCTTAAAGTATATTAAAATTAATGATTTTACTTGTATGATAAAATCCAAAATTATGACTCGACATAGTTGTAAATAGTTTTTAAAACATGAATTTCTGTGTAATTTTCCCTATTCTTAACCATGGGTTAAAAATAGCCCCTTGGAAAGAAATAATTTCTAACTATCCCTATATAACAAATTATTTTTTTTATTAGCACCTTTTAGGTGTTTAATCCTAAACATTGATTAATATACGTTGACTAAACAGTGTGTTAGGTAAAAAAATATAGAGACTATTAAATTATTTACTCTAAATATTTTACATACTAACAACAGCTAATCATAATTTTACCAAACACTGATAATCAACTAATAATAAACAGCTAACAATAACAGTTAGCTAACAGTTGAACCTAGGCTCTAAGGGCCTGTTTGTTTTACCTACTGTTTCCTGTTACGGTTTACTGTTGTTGTTTGCTGTTGCTGTTATGGTTTGCTGTTTGCTGTTACGGTTTGCTATTTGCTGTTGGAAAAAGCTGCTTTTCCAAAAAGCAGAGATTCTCCGTTTTTGTAAAAGGCTGTTTTCGGATGTAAAAGGCAAACGAGAGATCACTAACCAAACACCTAATGCTGCTTTTCAGATGTAAAAAGCAAACAGGAGGTCACTAACTAAATACCTAAAACTCTTCCTTTTGAAGTGAAAATGCAAAAAGGAGCATAAAAAGGAGCAACCAAACACCCCCTAAGTTTGTTGAAAGACATTTCAAGTTGAACCATATTTCACATGAAACTACATTTTTTACTTTCTAAATCGCCATTTTTGAAGATTTATCTGTGTGATTGGATTCAAAATAATAAAAAAAAATATCAAGAAAATAAGATTTTAATCAAAATTTGATTACATAAATATATAGTTTATCATCTGTTTGGCTCTTTTGTGAGAAATTGCGGGCGTGCCAGATAATTATAATATTATCAAACTATGGAATGAAATTCAGTGTGCTTTCTAACTTCTAATTATCAAACGATTGTAAGGAATAAAGAGACCGAAAAATCCAAAGGATTCGATTATCAAAACGATACCGACCTTACAGAAAATGATTAAGAACAAATAAAATAAAATTGTACTGGAAGCTTGAATGAAATTGAACTTGAATGAAAATTGAATCTAAGGGAATAAACTGAGAATTGTAAATTGCTGAAGTCTAAGGATAATTTGCTAGAGTTTTTGCTTGAGTTTGTTGATTTGTTGAGTTGGTTGATTGGGCTTTTTCCATCGTGATTTCTTCCTTTAATAGACGTTGGAGGTAACTTCCTGCTTCTTTCCCCTAATCCACGTTCTCCACCACATTGAGTAACCGCTCCACTTTGAGTTCCACGATGAAATTGATTTTCACGCTTTCTATTTTTCCTACTTTTCAATTGGTTCAAAAATACAGGTTAAAATATTAATTGGCTATTAGTTCCCCTAAGTTTACTTCAAGTTTCCCCTGATATCCACTTTGGAAAAATATACTTAAATGTAGCCAATTACTCCCTCCATTCAATTATATAGGTCATTCTAGCAAATTGGTTTTTTCCCTAAATATAAGTCATTCTAGGATTCCAATGCCTATTGCCCAATAGTGACATGAGAGAGAATTATTTTTTGTATTGGTACATGTGTTTTTTAATATTCCAATGCTTATTGCCCAATAGTGACATGAGAGAGAATTTTTTTTAATTAATCAATATATTTCTTAATTTGTGTGAAATACCCTAAAATGACTTATATAATGGAATGGAAGGAATAATATATTAAAAATAATTAAAAGTCAAAAAATTAAATTATGGTTCATCATCTAACAAGTTCTGAGAAATCATAGGAGTATACATCCCTGCATATGACTCACTGCCCACATAGATTGGAATGGTTTGGTATTCTGTGTGATTTGTCAATTTTAAGTAAGTTTACGAGATTATTAAAATTTTAAGTCAATTAAAATTAGCCAGACATCTCTAAAGTTGTGGAGCAGACTAATTAGATAATTGGGATAAATATGATATATTAAAGGAAAATTATACAGAAATTCATCTTTTAAAAACTATTTACAACTATGTCAAGTCATAATTTTGGATTATGTCAAACTAATAAAATTAGTACTTTTAAAATATTTTAAGGATTATAATTTATAAATTAGAAGTCTAGAATTTTCTAGGATTTATAATTTATAAATTGGAGTGTAGAAATTTTAAATTATGATGTAAAATTATAATATATAAAAAATAATTTGATGATATGATTTAGTTGTAATTTTGTACTTAATTATTATGATATTCATGTTTTTGACCCTATATTAAACCTGATAATTTCCTACCAAAAGAAAAAACTGATAATTGTTAGTGTAGAATCCATGATGAGGCAAGTTGCTGGAAGGCCTAGGCCCAAATTTTCACTATTCGAACCTGAATTAGGTCCATGTGATTTTTTATGTAGATTTTTTTGGGTAAATTACATGAAACGTACCTGAATTATACCATAATTCACACTTTGATATCTAAATTACATTTTATCATAAAAATACACCTTAACTATAGATAACCGGACAATTTAATAATTTTAACAGTGAATAGCCAATCAATTCGAATTTTAACCATTTATTCCACCATTTTTTTAAAGTTTGACTATTTAATTAATTTTTAATTAAAGATAAAAGAACCACCATTTAGTGTCTCCCTCTTTCTCTTTCTCTCTCTCATGGACAATTTCACAGCTCTATGTTTGCTCCCTACAGATCATATTTGTTCTTCTTTCTTCCTGCTCCTTTCATCTCCCGCAGGTACACACACCACCTCTTTTCTGCATATCTTTTTGTTTTGTTTTTTTTGTTTGCCAAATGAGTGTTCTAAAAATCAAATCTTTAGAAATGGGTATTCTCCAATTTTTTTGTTGCTTTTATGTAGATCAAGAGTTCTTCCTCCATTAAAGCTGGTACAACTACTGTTTTTAAAAATCAACGTCGCCGCTACCACAACTACTGTTTTTGAAGCTGGGTAATCATATATCGATTCGGAGCATTTAGATTGTGATTGTCCATTTGTAGCTGCTACTATACGGTGTTGAACCACGTAGAGGCGGAGCGGCAACGGAGAGAGAGAAGCTGAGCCATCGATTCTAAGAAGAATTTCACTTAAAGTAGAGGTAAAGATATTGGGGAATGAATCGATGATTGGAGGGATTGAATAATGATCAGCAATGGAGGCAACCAAAGCATATGAATTACTGAAATTAGGGGAAGATGACAAAGACGATGAAGAAGAGCTGATTATGGATTCAATATGCTGATAAGAGTGAGATGTGGTGTTAGAGATTGCCATAGTTGTGATAGAGAAGAGAAATGATAGTTTACTAATTTAGATGAGAAAATATTGAACTGAAGTTGGATGCCATTGTTAATAAGTGTGAGAAAGTAATAAAAACTGACATTGTTGACCAGTGAGAGAAAATAACAAGAACAAGGAAGGAGAGAGTGAGAGAGAATTTAAGGGTATTATTGTAAATTTATGTTAGTTGATTGTACTGTGAGTCCTAATTTTTAATTAAAATTAGTCAAATTCGTGTTGACCAGTTATTAACCTGTAAAATGCACTTAATTCTCTGGTCACCTATATTTAAGGTATATTTTTGTGATAAAATATAATTCAGGTACCAAAATGTGAACTGAGGTATAATTCAGGTACCTTTAATGTAATTTACTCATTCTTTTTTTTTTTCTTTTAGCATATATAAATTTTATTTTTTCACTTTTTTTTTGTTTAACTTTCTAATGCAGAGAAGTAACCAAGACATATACACGTATAACTAGATATATGTAGAATTTAAATACAAAAACAAAAACAAAAACAAACTCATGCAATAATTTTCCCAAGATGATTTGATGTGGGGCATCTTTCCCTAGGATCGGGTCCGGACGAGGGAAGTCGGAGGAAGAACCAAGTGCGAACAACAAGCGAGTAAAGAGGCCAAAACAATACAACACGGGCGCTCACACACGCCCCGCGTGTACTTGGACACGCTCCGCGTGTATTTGAGATTGATCCGGAGAAGAGTTCAGCAGCCAAAGTACGCAGGGCGTACTTCTGGGCACGTCCCGCATATAATGGATACTAATCCAGATAAGTGTTCAGCAGCTAAAGTACGCAGGGGCGTACTTTCGGGCACGTCCCGTGTACTTTCACTTTTTAGGAACTTGTGCCTTACTCCAGCTTTCTGGTTATTTACACATTTGGTCCTTCAGCTCCTCTCCCACCTTCAAATCAAATCCCTCCACTTACCTTTACCCCATTTACCCTTATCTTGATGTTTTAATTAGCTAAACTCTTTACCCTTTTATGTAATTTAGCATTTAGGGTTTTGAGATGATATAAATTCATCTCTTTCTCTTTGTAATGGAAAATTTTTTATCAATCAATTATAATTCTTCTTTAAGAAGCTTTGTTAAGGTTTTCACCTTCAACAATGGGGGATCTTTGATTTCCTATGGATTTAGTCCATGAATTGGGATCCACTCCTTCTAGTTTAGCTAGATAAGTTGTTATTCTTTGTTAGTTTAAGATTAAAACTAACACGTTACGATTTCAGATAAAATCGATCTGTATCATGATTAGGTGCTTTTTTTTTTTGTTTGGGGTCTTCCTAAGTGATGAGGACATAAATTTGTTGTTTGAAAGTCTCAGACTTAAAAGGACAATGCATCGGGTGAAGAGATGAAAGACTATGTGAAAAGAAATGGATTTCACTGAAACAAAGTCCATACGGCAAATGTGGAGAGCAGCCACAAAGACGAAGGCAAAGAGCTCACACAGCGTGTGACTATAAAAATTGAGATTCCGCTTCTTTTTCATTAATTCATACGGCGTGTGACTCTTTTCACATAGCACAATCTATTTTGCCATTAAGTTATCTTGTAACTATTTTACCTCTGGTTGCTTAAGTTATGTTGTGTCTTATGGACTTTTATCTCTTTCCTAGCCTAGGGTTTGAAAGACATATAAACCTTTCTTTTTGTATTGAATGCATTTTTTTTTTATGAATTGAATAAAAAACACTCCTTTCAAGATTTTGGGTTTTCACCATTTTAAGTTATTTCCTTCAAATTTAGCATGAAAAGAGGTTGATACTTCATTCAATCCGTATCACTAAGACCCACCCTTTATAAATAAATAAATAAAAAACACAACGCCTGGATTGTTAAATATCGCCATCAAATTACTTATCACCGCTCCCATTTGGACTTTTTTACCCTTCTTATAATTTTGATCAAAAATTGAAAATTCTCTCTCCAAAATCATAAACTCGAACAACAATAATTGAAATTATGAAAATAATTGATGTGTGACAATCCGAACTCTGGAAATGGATGATTACAAGTCGAAAACATTAAAATTTACGTTTTTTATCAAAGAACTCATGAAAATAATATATAATTTTTTTTATGACGATTTTGTATTTTTCGTCACAAAAAATTGGAGAATTTTGCATTTTTCGTCATAAAAAATTAAATAATTTAGTATTGTTCATCACTAAAAATTTTACGATTTTACACCAGCCAAAATTTGGCCTAAACGGATGCCGCATCTGTTCCCGCCATAGGCCGAACGGATGCGGCATCCGTTTGATTCTCTCAAAAAATAAATTCAGTTTTGGAAAAAAAAAAAAAGTATACAAAGGATAAAATTTTGGAAATAAGAGCAGTGATGGTAAGTCATTTGAGGACGGTAAATAGAAAAATCCAAAAAAACTATTATAGAGGGCGGTTAATAGCAAAATCCAAAAAAAACTATTATAAGAGCGGTGATGAACTCATTTGAAGGCGGTAAATAGCAAAATCCAAAAAAAAATATTAATTAATTGGTAAGTCGCTTAACAAACAATTAGATTATCTAATATCATGGTTAATTACACCCATAGCCATTGAACTTTATATATTTTTGCATTATGGCCACTGAACATCAATTCTTAATAGTATGGGCCACTGAATTTACTCTTTTAATACTGGTAGACACTCAACTTTAACTAACTCTGTTAACAACCTCAAAATGAAAACATTCAAGAATTAAAGTTATTCAGAACGACATTTTCCATGAAACCACATTTTTTATTTTCCAAAATCATAATTTTGGAGCTTCCTTTCTCTAAAAATGCACTCTCTCTCCTAACCAAATAACATCTAAATAACCTCGAAACGAAAATTTTCAAGAATTAAAGTTCTTTAGAATATCATTAACTCTTCGAATTTTTTATCTTCAGGCGGTTAACAGTCGTTTTGAGGCGTTGAGTGACCACTAGTGTTACAAAAGTGTAAAGTTCAGTGATCATATCGTTAAGAATTAAAGTTCAGTGGTTACAATGTTAAAATTAGTAGAATTTAGTGGTCATATGTGTAATTTACCCTCTAATATCATATAAGAAAAATAAACATGTCTTGTTTATTTTATAGCAGTATATATTAAGCCGAAAAAACAAGTAGTGAAAGACAAAATTTAAAAGTTAGATAGTCAAGGATCTAGCCTAAAAAGTATCAAAGAAAATCTAATCACCCTCGAGCTTTACATAGCACTAAATTTGTTGTATCTATTAACAAACTAATCTGAGTAAATAGTGTATGATCGAAGATTTTCATTTTCCTTTTGGAACTTCTAAAATTTTAGTAACAAAGCCGATATATTTTTTTTTTTTGGTAGAAAAGGAAAAGAAAAACGAATAACAACAAACTATCCAGGAATTAGCCTAGGGAAGCTAACCCCAATCCTATCTTCTAAGAGAAGATGAGAGATGAAACTAGGGGAAACAGGAAGGGTAGTAACGCCTAACGTCCCTTCATGGCCCGCCGCCGCCAAGCGATCAGCAACACGATTCTGCTCTCTAAAAATGTGTCTGAACTCTACGAACTTAAAGGAGGAGCAAAGCCTTATAATAGCTTTGATGAGGTTGCGACTGATAAGACCCATAAAATGATTCTCAGAAATCATTTTGATTGCTTCCAAATTATTAGACTTCACAGAGAGCCTCTTAAATCTTTAAATTTATTTAAATCTTCCTTTTTCTTTTTGTAAAGCATTTCTGTAAGTGAAGTTAAGTGTTTCGTCCATTTTTTTTTAAACCTTTTAATTGGATATAAGAGATAATAAAAGCATTTAATAAAACAGCTGTTAAAAGCTTAAAAAAAATCAATTTAAATATTGGTGTGAGGTCCTCTATTTTCGGCTAATTCTTTGATTCATTTGTATCTGACTTCTAATTAAGGATTATGAAAAACTTAAAAGACGACAAAATTTAAGGTCTAATATATAAATAACCCCCTGAACTTGTTTAAATGTTGTAATTGCCCCTTTCAACTTTCAATTGTAACAATTTATTCCTCAAATTTGTCAAATTCTAAAACATAAACCCTCAAACTTGTACAATTGTAAAATATAACCCCAAATTGCTGACATGGACTGCATTTGAAGAAACACGTGAAATACAAAATCTACAACACTCGTGGAGTGTGATAATCAGATTTTTGGCGTGATGCGAATCCGGGGAAACGTTTTTACGGTTGCTTCAAGGTACGGGGTCAAAAAATTTCTAATTTGGGGTTACATTTCACAATTGGACAAGTTTAAGGGGTAAGTTGTTACAATTGAAAGTTGAGGGGAGCAGTTACAACATTTGACAAGTTCAGGGGGTTATTTGTGTATTAGGCCAAAATTTAATGGTTTGCAATTAAATCTACGAGATTAAAATTAATTGAAGGAAACCATACCGGCTTGAAATTGAAGAAAATGTTTGAAAGTTTGAAATTGAGATTGAAATTGAATGATTATAAATATAGAAATCGAAAATGTAAAACTAAGAATTGAAAAAGAATGATTAAAGAACTACGAATAGGAAATTGAAAGAAATTGACAAAATTGAGTCTGATTGTTGTAGAGATTTTTTTTTTTTTTTTTGAGATTATTGAGTCCGTTTTTCTGCTGCCAAAACCTATATTTATGCTGTAAAAAAATAAGTTGGTAACTGCCCAGTAAGAAAGTTCCAATAAGTGATGTAACTGCTCCACTAACTATTTGTTGCTGATGAATTATGTTTTCCTGTTGTAGAAAATATGCACGAAACTTCCCAACAAGAAAGAAAATATGCACGAAACTTCCCAACAAGAAAGTTCCACGTTTCAGCAAGGAAGATCCACGTTTCAGTAAGGAAGTTCTGTAACAGTTGAGCAAGGTTGCTCCTAACTGGTCTCCCCCACTAATCCATGTTTTAGCTCCACTAATTCATGCCAAACTTCCACGAAATTGTTGCTGATATCTGTGCATATTTGATTAGATAATTATCCAATTCAGCCAGAACTTTTGGTAAATTACCAAATCGGTCTAAATCTTCATATTTTGCATAATGTTTTTACGGAATGAGTAATTAATAAAATAATTACCAATTCAAGCTAGAATAATTGGCAAAATTACCTAATCGGTCTGAATCTCATCAACTTACATAATTTAGGCTGAATTAAGTAATAAATTACGAAAGTGGTCCAAATTAAAATATGGATGAAACAATTACCCTCCATATATTTAAGGGACAATTACAAAACTAGCACCTTTTAGGTGTTAGTTTTCTTTTCTAACTCATTTTGAAAAACTCACCAAAACTAACACATTTCATTAACAAAATTACAACATTGCCCTCCTCTCTAACCTTTTTATAACGTTGTCTTCCTCCCCCCCCCCCCCCCCTATTTTTCTCTTTCTCTCTCTCTCTCTCTCTCTAAAGAACAAATCAATTTACAGACAACGATCTACAATCAATCCAACCCACAGTTTGTGCTTCAAGATTTTATACACAATCATGTAAGTTTTTCATTTATTTACAATATTTAAAGTTTTGTCCTATTCATGGTTAAGACGTAGCACTTTGTTTCTCTAAAACCCAATGTATATTGTTGTTGTTGCCTTTTCATATTATTCCTGTTCGTGCGAATCCCTAAAAACAGTGACATTGTTGTAGGAAGATGCATTTGGTTTGCAACTTCACTCTGCGATTTTTTCCCGAAATGGTCGATATACGTCGATATCTTATTAATATCGACAGACATATCGGCGTCGATAGATGAAGAATATCGACGTATATCGACCTCGGTTAAATGAGATTTTCCATTCTAAATCATAATATTCAAACACAAAACACATAAAATATAGATGAGAACAATATTTTTATATTAAAATAAAGAAAAAAATACACAAAACGGAAAAAAACACAATAAAACATAATAGACAAACACAAAACACATAAAGAAAAGAGAAACAAACACAAAACAACAAAAGTACATAAACATTAAAAACAAAAAAAATACATAAACTAAACATTCAGGTACTCATGACCCAAAAGGGCGTCAGCGTAGTCCATCTTGGACTTCTCCAACTGCCTTTTGAGGCGCCTAATTGTCCTCCTGAGCCGCCTGTTTTTTTCCATAACTGACTCCAGATGGTCAGCCATGGCCTCAGCAGCGAAAGACATGGTGTGCGCCATGCCCCTCATGAATCGGACTATTTCGTCTGTGTCACCTTCACGGAAGGATTCGCCGAATGTAGCTATTAATGCTTCGAACTCAGGCAGAGGAGGTAGTGGTGGTGGCGCTTCCATTTTTGGATAAACTAGAGTGTTTGAGAGTTTACTAGAATGAATATACTATGAACAGACAAAGCGTCTATTTATAGGAGAAAGAACCGAATTAAACATGGGAAATCTCAACAGACAAGCCTCATATTTAATGCGTAGAGTGATATTCAAAGAAGAGTGAAAGTCAAAGTGATCATTACCTGCATTTAATGCTCTTTAACAGATCATTCTAGAAAAACATCTTTTGATCTTCCATCGATATCAGTCGATGTATGATCACTATCGACAGCTATATCGAGAATGCATCGTAGATATAGGTCAAATATCGATGGAGTAGTCAGTTTTATGTGTCGATATGTGCCGATAGGTGTCGATATGCATGTGTATCGACATATATCAACGTATCTTATAGTTTGAAATGTGTATACCATGATATGCTTCGGTAGCTTTCTTCGTTTAGTTACAAATAATATATAATTTACTTCTGCTTTTATGATAATGCAGAAATATGTCCACCCCGAATACTTGTCTGTGTATGCTTTTGTGGGATGGAGAATGGAAAAAAGAGGGGCCCATGGACACAATGATATACGTTGGTGGTCAATCGAAGGTGCTCCATTGAACGATAGAATTCACGCTTCGTTGGACGTTGATGCAACCTGTTTTGACATACAAATGGCAATGCACACAACATACGGTCCAAATAAACTTTTTGGAAGATTAGCACACATAGTGGATGACAGTGATATTGCTGGATTCGTTGAGTTTTGTCAATGGAATAAACCCGATGTGATGCCATTATATGTTACCATGACTCCTCGAACAAGTGTTGTGGAAGTAAGGCGACCAATGGTTGCTGAATTACGGTGATCAAGTGTTGCGGAAGTAAGACAACCAATTGTTGCCGAAGTAAGACGACCAATTGTTGCTGAATTATGGCCACAAAATGTTGCTGAAGTAGAGGCAACCAGAATAAGTTCGTGTGTTCCCAACATAGCAATTGAGACTCGTGCTCCGGAAAAACATGTCATGAATCCATATACCCCATCTCTTCTTGGGCTAGACGATATTACATTGGATCACAATTGTGGGTATGATAATGTAGTAAATGGGGATGATCAAGGATATGGTAATGGATGTGATAACGATGATCATGGATATGATAACGATTACAATGGATATGACAATGATGATCACATATATGATAACGATGATCGCCAAAGATCCATTTCGGTTGATAATGTTCAACCAAGTTTGAATGAGATTGATGATAAAGAAAGAATGAGAAGGAGAACGGATCCATTTCGGTTTGTTCCACAAGTACCAGAGGAGGGAGACATTCTGATGAAAACTACAGAATCTTCGAGGGATGGTGGTTTGAAGGCGCATGATATGTTCAAAAGAAAACGAGAACTACAAGATGCACTTGGGAGATATTCAATTGATAATATGTTCGAATGGAAGGTGCATAGATCAACTAAGTCTTTGTTTGAGGTCAGATGCAAGCATGTTGACACATGCAAGTGGCGGGCTAGAGGTGGAGTCATACTAGGTTCAGATATGTTCATGCTCCGGAGAATTGACAGTATGGACACTCACACTTGTGATAGGGGTGGACAACTATTGCCGCATCACAGGCAAGCGGGGAAACGAATCTCAGGTATCATACTTAGTGAGAAGTTAGATATGGAGAATTGGGTGTACCATCCAAGCCACATCATTTGGGAGATTGAAAAATTATTTTCAATCAACCTATCCTATATGCAAGCTTGGAGAGCAAGATGTTGGGCGGTAGATAGCACGAGTGGTTCACCTGAAGAATCGTACATGTTGTTACCTGACTATTGTGAGACACTGAAATTTGTTAATCCAGGTACGGTGACACATATTGAAACTGACGATGAAGATCATTTCAAATTCTTCTTCATGGCTATGGGTGCTTCAATCCGGGGTTTTAACGCACATATTCGCCCCGTTATATGTGTAGATGGAACACACTTAAAGGTTAAATATGGCGGAGTACTTTATGTTGTAGTTGGAATGGATGGTAATAATCAAATTTATCCAATTGCATTCGGAATTGGTCCGAATGAATGCAATGAATCATGGGCTTATTTCTTCACCAGGTTGAAAGAATGTATTGGTGATGTTGAAGACCTAGTAATAATATCAGACAGGAATAAGAGCATTGATTATATAGTCAATATGGTGTATCCAAATGTGGTACATGGAAGGTGTTCTCAGCATTTGAAACAGAATGTGAAGGCTAAATTTGGGGGCGGAAAAAAGTTAGACATTGCGTATTGGCAAGTTGCAAAAGCCTGGCGGACCTCTGATTTTCAGGAAAGATTCGCCAGACTTCGTAGTATATGTTCGGGGGCAGCGGACTACCTAGAGGAAGCTCGAAGTGAGAAATGGACACGTGCATACTTTTGCGCACGTCGGTATAACATTATGACGACAAACATATCAGAATCATTCAACGTGAGAATGGGAGATGGTAGACGTCTACCGATCACATTGTTGGTTGAGTATATAAGGACAATCCTCCAAGCATGGTTTCATGAGAGACGCACAAAAGCAGGTTTGATATTAGTACCTTATTCCTAGTATAAGGTACTAAGAGTTTCTATATGCTAATATATGAAAAATGTTTTTGCAGAAGAACGGGAGACATATTTGTCCGCATTTTATAACAAGAAGATGCATAAACATGTCAATAAGTCAGTTCGGTGTTCATATAAGCCCATTGATGCTCACAATTTTAAAATCGGCAATCGAGGTAAGGGTGGAATAGTGAATTTGCGCACGGGAACATGCACGTGTAGGAAATGGCAATTGTCACAGTTTCCATGCAAACATGTATGTAAGATTGCATCAATGCATCGATTAGAGAATGCATATGCGTGGGTGCATCGTTACTACAAAAATGAGACTGTACGATTGTCATACATTGAGCCCATACATCCACTAGGCCACCAGTCTGAATGGAAAGTTTGTGAGACTCCTAAGAGGGTGCTTCCTCCTAAAAAGGCTGCACCTAGAGTGGGACGTCCGAGAAATCAAAACCGAATACCATCGAGGGGCGAGGAGGTAACTCCAACAAGATGCACCAAGTG
The DNA here is from genome assembly GCF_963576675.1 of Euphorbia lathyris. NCBI lineage: Eukaryota > Viridiplantae > Streptophyta > Magnoliopsida > Malpighiales > Euphorbiaceae > Euphorbia > Euphorbia lathyris. The sequence continues at coordinate 26,187,175 of NC_088913.1, forward strand.
CGAGAATACTGGTCATAATCGAGCGAATTGTACTAGTATGTTACGAGTTCCATCGCGGCTTCCACCTACAATATCGAGTGAAGCAAGCTGCTCTAAAAACTCAGCTGGAAAATAGTGTACTCTAGTATATTTTGTATTGATAATTTGTGATTGAAATTTTGTGTATTTTTTCCATGATAATTTGTGATTGAGAGTTTATATCTTTTGAATCAGGAGTTTACGCAACAACATGTCCTATATACACGCCGATATGGTCCCATATCGACTATATGTTACGCCGATAATGGTTACATACGACAATATGTCCTATATAAACGCCGATATGGTCCCATATCGACTATATGTTACGCCGATAATGGGTATATAAACGTCGATATGGTCCCATATCGACTATATGTTACGCCGATAATGGTTACATACGATAATATGTCCTATATACACGCCGATATGGTCCCATATCGACTCTATACATCGCCTATACCAGTTTACATTAATAATTTACCAACAAACGTTTATCAATAATAACAATTTACATCAATAATTTACCAACAAACGTTTACATCTTACAAACGTTTACAATCCAAGCAAAGTAGGCCTCGTAATTAGGTCATTCTGGTTGAACAATCGTTGGTTGAAGAGTTCCAAGCCCACCCGCAACCGATAGAAACGTCCATCAGACCCGGAGAAGCCATAATCCATACATAATGGCCCTTTTTCAACATAATGCTGAGCAAAAATGCATAGGAAGACACCACAATCATTGGATTTGCACAGCTGTTGTGGGCACCCGCGAGCCCTCTCCCACTTTATCAATCGATTACCATTATCAGGCCTCCCACTTTTATTCCAATAATCGGCCTCTTCCATTGCTCTTATCATAATACGAAACCGGGGTTCTAGCCATTTGTCCATTGATTCTTTGGATGCATTTGACTCCATATTATCATAGAACTCCATCCTCATTTCTTCCACGTAGAACACCCCGAGTAACCAATGTTCTCCTTTATAGTTGATAGGTATTAGCACATGTTTAACCTCATACCAAGGGCGAGTTAGAAACTCTTCCATCCCATTGATTCGTTGTACAAACAACTTGGCTTGATCCCATTTTCTGGGTTTGTCATAATTCTTGTTCATATTCGCCATCTCCATGAATCCAAAGAAATTTGAATCGATGGCAGTCCAATCCTGACTCTGATGGACGTTTTTCTGTTCAATAACCACAAAATTGCATTTACAAGCTGGAACACATGAAAAAATAAGTACAAACACATATTACTAAGGACCCAAATTGAATGATGCGTCGATATGGTTGATATATCGATGCATCCTAGTGAACAATATACACCAAAACATACAAAGTTAGCAGTATCTTACTTGGTTGTTGTACTTTCCAGTTAACTCTGCATCTTCAAACCACGATACAGTCTGTCCCCATTCGGTTCCACCTAACTGCCTCAACAGATCACGGGGGGTTTTCTTCTTCCAGTCATCATAGGCCTGTAGGAGGTGTCCTTTTATACGATCGCGACCATCGTGTTGTTCCACGGGGTACTGATCATCATCATCAGCAAAATGACAATTCATCTGAGGATCAGTGAATGGTAACTGAACGTCTTTCCCAGGTTTCTTTTCTCGCTTGGGTCTCCCTTTCACTTCAAGTTCCTCCTTGATGTTTCCATCCCATCCTCTCCCTCTTCTTCCTCCTCTTGCCCCTTTTCCTCCTCTTCCACCCTTCCTCCTGCATCCCTTACTCCCCCTCTTCTTCCTCTTCCACCTCCTCTTCCTCCTCTTTTTCCTTTCCCTTCCTTCTCATGTTTAACCTCGATAGTCAAATCTTCTATTTCTCATTTGTCTTCACGGGTAGGTAAAGATGATTGGACAACTTGGTTAACCAGAAGAGTAAGCTGTCCATGATCTATGTCAGCATCATGGTTGTCATGGCTCTCATCTTGTTAAAACACCAAGTAGAAACACAGATTATATCATTATTCTATGTTAAAAGCATCGGATTAAACATTAAAAACAAACTTACATCAATCATTATAACAATTTCCCTCTATTAGGCATGAAATTGACTAAGTTTAACATAATATTTATATGAGAATTTGGGTGTTTTTACATTATATTGCAAGATTAAAGGACTGATTAATGTCTTTTTGTAGATAAGCATTGATAAAAGCCAAACTCGCTAGAAACAGCTTTTTTCGCAACTGCCAAGGAGGAGTGGAGCCTTTCTATGATCCAGCGGTTAAACGCCGGATACTCGATGACGGACAGTGACAGATCAGAGGTGGCAGAGGCAGAGGCAGCATGTGGAAAAGTGTTCAGGTGGCATTTCCTAAAGCAACATGAGACAAGAAGTTTCGACCCTTGAGTGTTCAAGGGTCAAAAAGATCAATGATTATTTTCTACTCTGTTTTAGTTTTAGTAAAGTGTTGACTTATTTTTCTGTACTTTTATTTTTCTTGGGTACTTTTCGGGTACCAATTTTGGTCCTGGTCTTTCTCCTTTAAATAGATGTAGCAAAGGAAAGATAGGGCATGTTGATGATCGGATAATTTTAGTTTTAGAATAGAAGGTACTGTTAGGACATTAAAAGAGAGCTCCCATGGAGTTTCTGAAGGTAACAAGTACTTCTGATTACTCACTGCTTGATATGAGTGAGTAATCCATTTTGAATAGGCACGGCCAGTCCGGGCCGGTGATGTAAGTTTTATAACTCTTTCAATGAATGTTTAGTATTTTGCCAATGATGTGTTGATGAGGATCTTTACTTCTGTGCTTCGGCATATATGCATGTGATAGATGAATGTTAGGACACTACTTGCATCTTCACTGATATCTCTATCAATCTGGCAACCTCGAAGCAGACATGTTAGATGGTTGTGTCAAAGGTTTTCTTAAACTGAAATGCAGCTTTGATCTTAATGCAAGAAAGAAAGTTCCTTTAGGACACTATCGGTTCTAGTAAATCTTAGAAACTTAAGAACACATGAAAGTTGACTTAAGTGGAGATTAAAGCTGATACTTTGACTTCATTGGTATTATCACTGATTTATTGGATTGTTTTATGACTTTGCACAACCTGTTCGGCAGTGCCTAGCCTGTTCTATCCTTTAAACTGTCTTCTATTTGTAATATCCTTCATAACTTTAGCACGCTTTTGTCTTAACTGTCCACACTCAAACAATCAATCCTACTAAGAAGATACCTTTACACACACACTCTGTTCAGCAACGATTTTCTCATATCATTTTGATCTCAATCCCTGTGGATACGATACTTGACTTATCACTTTATTACTTGTATCTAGTACACTTGCTAGAGTCACATCTGAGGACAACAAGTTTTTGGCGCCGTTGTCGGGGATTAAGCAACAAAATTTATCGGAAATTTCTGTGAAACATGGTGTTTTTAATCTGTTTGCTAATGCGTGCAGGAAAAAGAAGTCCTTTACCAGTTTATGCGCAGAGCTGGACCTCCTGTTTTTCCTATCGATCTCGAATTAGAGAGAACATGTAGATGAAACAGAGTGGGAGCTCGACATGCATGACAAAGAGAACGACAATGAGAGAGAAGAATGGCTGGAAGGGTGCCACCCGAACAACCAGTTCAACCAAACCAAGAAGAAGAAGGAGAGAATAACAACCCTCTTGTTATGCGAATCAGAGATTATTCGAGGCCAACCACAGAGGGACATTCATCATGTGTCGTGTTACCCAACGAGGGGAACAACATGTTTGAGGTGAAGGGGTCCATGATACAGATGATCCAGGCCTCAGTGTAATTTAATGGGTTTCAATCTGAAGATCCAAATGGGCACATTCAAGAATTCATCACATTGTGCAACACATTCAGATCAAACAGAGGTGTTTCTGACGACGTAATTAGACTAAAGCTGTTTCCTTTTTCCCTAAGGGATAAAGCGAAAAACTGGGTAAGAACTTTACAGCCAGGGACAATCACAAGTTGGGAAGAAATGGCACGAGCTTTTCTGATGAAATATTTCCCACCACGACAAGCCATAAAACTGAGAAATGAAGTGTCTCGGTTCATACAAGAAGAGGATGAGTCGCTGGCAGAAGCCTATGAGAGATACAAAGAGTTGTTGAGAAGGGTGCCAAATCATGGTATCCCTATGTGGATGCAAGTGCAAAATTTCTACAATGGTGTGACCAACATTTACAAAATTCAAATCGAATCCATTGCTAACGGTAATCCAGAAGATCTTGAGTCACAGGCTTTGTATGACCTTATTGAGAAGGTAGTCAGCACAAGTTACAACAGGCACTCAGCCAGAAGTGAAGGAAAGAAGATGGGAAATGATGATGTTGTGTCAAAATTGACAAATCAGGTAGAACAGCTTGCGAGACAGCTAGGCAAGATAAATGTGTCTTCGATTCACAACGAACCACCATTCAATGACATTTGCGATTTTTGTGGAGGTCTTCATTTCAGTATCAATTGTCCCGGAGTTAAGCAGGGAAAGAGCGCACAGGCCGAATGTGATTACGCAGGGTATAATCAGAGGAATCCACCAAACCCGTATTCCAACACGTATAATCCTGCCACAAGAAACCATCCGAACTTTGGATGGACAGGTCAACCAAACCAGCAGGAACAACCGAGATATCAACAACAGCAGGGAGGACATTACCAAAGGCAACCTCAGCAGCATTACAAACAACATGTGCCCCCAAAGGAAGATGTAGAGCTAGATATGAAAACAATGATGATGCAGTTCATGAAACAGACACAAGCATCGATAAAAAAAAAGTCTGGAAACACAGGTTCACCAGTTAGCTGCATCTACGTCAAAAGGAAAGGGAATAATGCCGAGCAATACAGAACCAAATCCAATGGGCGATGTCATGGCAATCACCCTGAGGCCAGGTAAGCAAACTCAACCCATTATTTCGACTGATGTAGATGTTGAATGCACAGGAACGTCCAAAGAAGCTAAAAGGGAGCAGGAACAGGGTGTCCCCAGTGAAGATGAAACCAGGAAGACAACCTGTACAAGTAAGCTGGATCAAGAGGAAAGTGAAAGAATGTATAAGCCACCACCGCCGTATGTTCCACCTGTGCCATATCCAACGCGTCTAATCAACAAAAAGCTGGAAGAACAGAATTCTAAAGTGTTGGATTCCTTAAGGAAGTTACACATGAACATTCCTTTTGTAGAAGCACTGGCACAGATGCCGACATACGCCAAATTCCTCAAAGACATCATGTCGAACAAAAAGAAACTGGAAAACATTTCTATGATACAACTCAACAGAGATTGTTCATCAATACTCCAAAACAAGCAGCAGCTACCCAAGAAGCTAAAAGATCTAGGGAGTTTTTCTATTCCTTGTTCAATTGGAAAGCTAAATATTGAAAATGCACTATGTGACCTAGGAGCTAGCATAAATCTGATGCCTTATTCTGTATAAGCTAAACTTGGATTAGGAGAACCCCAACCTACTCGTATGTCCATTTAGTTGGCCGATCGTTCAGTATGTTATCCTAGGGGAGTAGTGGAAGACGTGCTAGTCAAAGTAGGAAAATTCATACTGCCCATTGATTTCATTATAATGGACATTGATGAAGACTTTCATGTTCCTATTATTCTAAGTAGACCATTTTTAGCCACGGATAGAGCATTGATAGACGTAGGAGAGGGACAATTATTCTTAAGGATTAATGGGGAAGAAGTCATTTTCAAAATGAACGAGGCAATGAGACGTGCAAACAATAATGATGACACATGTTGTTTCTTGCATGATTTTCAAAGTCTTTCTACTTTGCAGGAACAGGACACTCTAGAGACTTTGTTGGGAGAAGAGGTGAACATATGCGAAGGAACATGTTGTTCCATTGAATCCAACCTACCGACACCTCCTTTCGATCCTACTGTTCCTACTCATCAAGAACCACCGGAGATACCAACTGTACCGGTGTCGAAACCAGAATTGAAACCATTGTCTGCCCACCTCGAGTATGCTTTCCTTGAACCACCCAGCGGAAGTCCAGTCATCATATCCTCGAAGTTAACTCCTGATCAAAAGGTGCAACTCATGGCAGTCTTGCGAAGAAACAAGGATGCAATCGTATGGAAAATTGATGACATCAAAGGGATCAGCCTAGCAGTCTGTGTCCATAGAATCTTGATGGAAAAGGAGCACAAACCACCTGTCCAGCCACAACACAGACTAAATCCCCACATGAAGGAGGTTGTGCGAAAAGAAGTGATCAAGCTTCTTGATGCTGACATTATTTACCCAATCTCTGATAGTGTGTGGACCAGCCATATTCACATTATGCCAAAGAAGGGAGGAACAACCATAGTTCTCAACGAGAAAGACGAGTTGGTGCCCACAAGAACAATAACTGGATGGCGAGTTTGTGTTGACTACAGAAAGCTCAACGAAGCCACGAGGAAGGATCATTTCCCTTTGCCCTTCATTGATCAGATTTTAGAGCGGTTAGCAGGATATGCCTTCTATTGTTTTCTCGACGGTTATTCAGGATACAACCAGATCGCAATTCATAGTGAGGATCAAGAGAAGACAACGTTCACATGTCCGTATGGGACTTATGCTTACAGAAGAATGTCGTTCGGGTTGTGCAACGCTCCAGCCACTTTCCAAAGGTGTATGATGTCCATTTTTCATGACATGGTGGAGCGGACCGTAGAAATATTCATGGACGACTTCTCTGTTTATGGAAACTCTTTTGATAGCTGTCTAAACAACCTCGAAGCCGTGCTTGTGCGCTACAAAGAGACCCATTTGGTATTGAATTGGGAGAAATGCCACTTCATGGTTACGGGCAGAATAGTTCTCGGGCATAAAATTTCTGAAAAGGGGATGGAAGTGGACAAAGCAAAGGTGGAAGTAATCGAAAAGTTGGCTGTTCCGGCCAATGTAAAAGATGTGTGAAGTTTTTTGGGACACGCAGGGTTTTACCGCAGGTTTATTAAAGATTTTTCAAATATTGCACTACCCTTGTCAGCATTACTTCATAAGGAAGCGGAATTTTCTTTTGACGCAAGCTGTTTGAAGGCGTTTGAACTTTTAAAGAGCAAGCTGATCAACTCGCCCATACTAGTAGGACCCGACTGGGAGCAACCTTTTGAAATGATGTGCGACACAAGCGATACTTGTGTGGGAGCCGTTCTTGGGCAAAGGATAGAGAAAAAGTTTAGGCCAATTTACTATGCGAGCAAGACGCTAAACAAGGCCCAGCAGAATTACACCACTACAGAGAAGGAACTTCTTACAGTTGTGTATGCCTTCGACAAATTTCGACCTTACTTGGTGTTATCCAAAGTAGTTGTGCACACAGACCATGCTGCGCTACGTTACTTGTTCGCGAAAAAGGATGCTAAGCCGAGATTAATCCGCTGGCTATTATTGCTTCAAGAGTTCGATCTCGAGATTAAGGATAAAAAGGAAACTGAAAATGTCGCGGCTGATCATCTGTCAAGGATTTCTCACCAAGGCAGCCAGGAACAACCAGAGATTCTGGAAAAATTTCCAGACGAGCATCTATATACCGCACAGCCTGTGCCATGGTTTGTCGATATAGCTAATTACCTTACGAGTTCGCTTAAGTCGCACAACCTATCCACTAATCAGAGGAAGAAGTTTTTTTCTGAAATTAAATATTATTTTTGGGATGACCCTTATCTTTTCAGGTTGTGCGCTGATCAAATTGTTCGAAGATGTATATCTTAGGAGGAGCAACAGGATGTGCTTAGCCATTGTCATGACCGAGAAGCTGGAGGACACTATAGCGCTAGCAGAACTGCAGCCAAGGTTCTTCAATCAGGTTTTTTCTGGCCAACACTTTTTAAAGATGCCCATTTGTTTGTTAGCACTTGCAATGAGTGCCAACGAACAGGGAACATCTCGGCTAGAAATGCCATGCCCCTCAACAACATAGTTGTTTGTGAAATTTTTGATATCTGGGGCATAGATTTTATGGGTCCATTCCCTACATCTTTTGGGAATAAATATATCTTAGTGGCTGTAGATTATGTGAGCAAGTGGGTTGAAGCAATGGCTAGTCCCACCAATGATGCCCTTGTGGTTGTAAAATTCCTAAAAAGGCTGTTCGCCAGATTCAGTGTCCCACGAGCGGTCATTAGTGATCAAGGAACCCACTTTTGCAATGCCAAATTTGAGAAGCTGATGAACAAGCTTGGAGCCTCTCACAGAATTGCCACACCTTACTATCCACAAACGAGTCGACAGGTGGAGATTTCCAATCGTGAAATCAAAAGAATTTTAGAAAAGACTGTTGGCAGTTCTATGAGGGACTGGGCAAACAAGCTTGACGATGCTCTTTGGGCATATAGAACAGCTTATAAAACACCAATCGGAATGTCTCCGTTTAAATTGTTATACGGAAAATCTTGTCACCTACCCGTTGAAATGGAACACAGGGCCTTTTAGGCATTAACATTCTTAAATTTTGAGACACAGGCTGTTGGAGAACAGAGACGCATGCAACTGTGCGACATGGAAGAATTCAGGCTGTTCTCCTATGAGAATGCAGTCAATTACAAGGAAAAGACCAAGCAATGGCATGATAAAAAGATCCAGGAAAAAGTCTTTCACGAAGGTCAAAATGTCCTTATGTTCAACTCAAGACTGCGATTGTTTCTAGGAAAGCTTAAGTCACGATGGTCAGGACCATTCATAGTACACAGGGTGTTCGAGCATGGAGCGGTGGAAATTTTCAAAAATGGTGATGCTCCTTTCAAAGTGAACGGGCAGCATCTCAAACCATATCTTGAGAATGACCACAAGAGGAAGATTGACACTGTTCACTTCCAGGATCCTCTGCACCAATGAACAGAGACACAGGATGTTCGCTGCAAACACCAATTGCAGCAGGAAAGTACCCCTCCAAACAAGTTTTTTTTTATTTTATTAATCCCTCATCATGTGTTAAGTCACTAACCTGATTAGGGGTGGGCACGGTTTGGTTAACCGGTCCATTAGGCAAAAAAATTAACCGAACCGTTATCAACGGTTTTTTAACCATCCAAACCGAAACCGGTCAATATCAATCGGTTAACCATACAACCGGTTAACCATTAATTTCGGTTAGGTTTTTTGGTTAACGGTTTTTAACCAATTCTCACCAGTTAACCAAAAATCAACGGTTAACCATAATATTTACCCAAACCTAAATTTTTAAACAATATTAAAATACACATTTCAAAAATTCAAACGAAATGAATTCATATAAAAGTTCAAATTCAAACATAAGTACCGAACTAAAAAAACAATCGATCAAATTTACATTTAAAACATAAAGAAATGTAAATAATATTTCGTCAAAATGCTTATTACAAAATTAATCCATCAAGTTTACATTCAAGTATAATATATGTTATATATTTTACAGTATTATAGGTTATAATCTATGTTAAAGACTTTTTTTTAATCTTATAATCTATGTTATATAATATATGTTATATAGTTATATATTAATTTTTTTAAAAAAATTGGTTATATTTATTAAACGGTTCGGTTAACCGTTAACCGTGGTTTTTAAAACTCTAACCCGAAACCGAAACCGAAACCGGTACCTATATATTTTTTTAACCATTTAAAAAACCACCGGTTCGGTTAACCGTTTTTTCCGGTTCAGATTACCAGTTTTCGGTTCGGTTACCGGTTTGATCGGTTTTTTTGCCCACCCCTAAACCTGATAACAATTACATTGTCTGATTTTTGCTTTAACCATGGTTTTAATCAATATCTTCGCAAGGAAAAATGTAAAACTTATACCCTTGTCAATAAGAGTGAAGTTTTTAGTTTTGCTTGTGTAACCTTTAGAGGGATGTGGAGTTAGGTCGTAATAGTTTTTTTTTGGGGGGGGGGGGGGGGGATAAATTCAAAATAATAATAAAAAAAAAGATATGGACGCGTCAAATCAACTGTCTTTAGGCGGTAATTTCAGTCTAATCGTCCCCTCGGAAAAATATAAAGTAGATAGCTTGCCGTAAATGCAAGATTTATCGTACCCTTGCGTCTTTTCGCCTGGGGTAATCATCTATTTCGTCCAGGTGGCAGATTAGGAGACGGTCTTTAGGGTGGTAGCTCAAGAGATCTGTCTCCTCCTTTCTACTTAAAGGACGCAGACTGCTGGTTACCCTAAATTTTTCTTTACGCACTATTCCCTCACCTTTACCAAGATTTCTGTTTCTCTCATAACACGGTGCAAAAGTTCCTATTTAGTTTGATTTACAGATGAGAACTAGAGGTTCAGGCAAACACGTAAAAGTCGAGGGGTCGACCAAGAAGGAAAAAGCAAAGGGAAAAATGACGGAACCAAGCACGGTCGCTTTCGTTCTGGATGAAAAGATAGTAAAAAAGCTCTCTCAGTTCAAAGATCCTGAGGTGCAAAAGTACTACAAAGATCTAGCTAAACTTGAATTCGGGCCCATAAGAACAGTTTGTTGGGACACCTTGAGGCAGCTAAAGCTTGAAGATCACGTGCGCACGCTCATGGAGGCAGGCCATTTAGGCTGCTTCTTTGAGATGAAAGAGCCTGCATACAAAGAACTGACGCTAGAGTTCCTGGCTACCTTCAAGCATGATGTTGAGATCACCGATCCTGAAGAAGAAGGGAAGTTCAGTTTCAGGCTTATGGGTCACACTCAGAGGCCTTCGCTCAACCTGTTTAACCAAATGTTAGGTGCTGCGGATGATGATGACCTAGAGTCCGAGAGCTACAAGGAAGCATTCACCAATACCCCTGATGTCTTTGACCCTACTGCCTTCTGGAATTCTCTTACAGGTCAGCAGCATTATGACGGGAGTGTCTCCAAAGCGTTAAATATTGATGACTATGCTATTCGTTACTTGCACAAGCTGGTGCCCAGCATAATCTTTGTCCGAGAAAATCAAGCTACTATGCCGCATGCAGACCTTACAGCTTTGTGGAGCATGTCAATTGGGCCAAGAATGAACTTAGGTTACTGGTTTGGGGAGTACATCAGTGCTTTTTGTAAGAAGAACTCATCGCTCATCTGCTGCGGGAGCATTGTCACTAGAATTGCGGAATCTATTAGAGTCTTTAAGCCTGAGGACCACTCTCGGCTCACTATTGTGAACCATCCAGACCAGATTGACCTAAAGAGCCTACAGAAGATGTTGTTTGGTAAAATGGTGAACGGGAAGTGGGTTTGGATGTCGGACTTTGTGGCATCAAGGAAAGTTGAGAGCCGGAAGAGAAAGAATGAACCAACTGTGTCGATATCATCGGACTCCGAACAAGTGGAGCGGCCAAAGGATCTGGATTTCTATAGGAAATGTGCAAAGCTTTCGAGTGAGGACACCCTTGACAAGTTCAATGCCATGTTTGCTCAAAACCAAGCCAACCGTGAGATGATATTTGCACTCGAGCAAAAGTATGAGTCACATGAGGTATCGATCGACATGCTCAAAACCATCTGTATTGAGGAGCATGGCAAGGAGAGTCCATCCGATTTTTCTGTCAAGAGTCCGGTAAGAAAAATGCCTGAAACACCTGCTACTGCTAATGCTGAAACTTCCTCAAAAGGGGAGGGCATTCCTGCCACTGCGGATAGAGAGGTTAACTCCTCTCTATCCCAGCCCGCCTGATCTGTCAACATTGTCGATGTCCTAGCATTTGGTAACATCTAACACCCTTACTCTATCCAACTGTGCTCTGCCTGTGTTGTTATGCTTTAAATTATCTACAATCTGCTGCCATCATTATAACATTGAGGACAATGTTCTGTTTTAATTTGGGGGTGGGGGTTGTGTATCATAATAAATGCAGGTATAACATGATAAATGCTTTAAAATTCAGTTTGTTTAACTAGTGATTTGATGTAGAACAAATATCCCTTAAGAATCTTTGATGCAAATGTCCTTTGTGATTTCTGTGATTTTCGTTTCTTCGTTCTCTCATCTCCTTGTTTAATTATTATCTATTCGATTGTTTTGTGTTCAATGGGAATCACTAAACAGACTGTGTGTGTTTTGATGGAATTGTTTAGTTTTACTTGTTTGTTTGAATTTTGTCTCCTCGAATCGGGAAGTTCCAAAAAAAATTCAATTTTTTAAATCTTCTTTCACAATTAGTAACCCTTGTCTTATTGCATTTCCCCAAAAATAGTGAGAACTCGAGCCTAAGAGTGCATCTATAGTATGCATTTATTCTTTTCTGAGAGGGTCAGCGCTCACTATCTTTAGGGAGAATTTGCCTTGGTTTGCCCTGTTGAAATGGAGACTCTTTTTGACAAGCATAGGAAGAAAAAGGCATTAGTTCCCCTTTCCACTACACAAAAAGCCACATGTGCTTTGCACTCACGTTTTAGGGTACCCAACTTGAGCCATAACCTGTTCTTTCTGAAAACCACGCAAAGAGACCCCGTCCTTTCACTCATATTCCTAAATACCCTGAGTTTTGTCTTGTGCTTCAAAACCAACTGTTAAATTGAAATCATGTGCTTTTAAAGTTACACATCAAAGGCAGTTGAGCAAACAATGCTAAAGATAAGATAGAAAGGAACCTGGGAAGTTTGTGTTTGGGTGGAAAGATCTTTAATGATTGATATGAATAGAAAGGGTAGGTTGTTTTAAGAAAACAGGCTGTTAGAATGTGGTAATGGGTAAATCACTTTGATTGTTGAAAGCTGTGTCGGTTAAATAAGTTGTATAAAGACAGAATTCATACACTGAAATAGCTTTTCACTGTCAAACCAGAACTTGAGCCTAACATTACAACCCTTGTCAAGTCCTTTGGACTATGCTTGGAAGAATTTTTGACCCATAGATTCAGGACCAATAGGCAAACTCACACCCTAAGGGTGTGGTGACTGAGCTGAGGAGTGAAATCGAATTCTTTTTCCTATGGTAAATAAATGTCATGCGAGAGTGAGTGAGTTATTCCATTCCTTAGCGAGGCATGTCTAGCGAGTTGGTAACTTCTTGTGAAAGTAGAAGTCTAAATTTTAAGCTTTAAGGAAGTTCTCGAGTAAAAGGACACACTGTTTAAAACAAGCTCTAAACTCTTTGATAAAATCATAGCACGCATCTGTTAATTTCCTCATTGGACAAAATAATCTCTGTTCCCCTTATCATTCTCTGAAAAATTTCATTCCTAACTCTTCTTCTATTACAGTATTCTTTCTTACAATTTGTTGCTTGAGGACAAGAAAAGGTTCAATTTGGGGGTATTTGTTAGGCATGAAATTGACTAAGTTTAACATAATATTTATATGAGAATTTGGGTGTTTTTACATTATATTGCAAGATTAAAAGACTGATTAATGTCTTTTTGTAGATAAGCATTGATAAAAGCCAAACTCGCTGGAAACAGCTTGTTTCGCAACTGCCAAGGAGGAGTGGAGCCTTTCTATGATCCAGCGGTTAAATGCCGGATACTCGATGACGGACAGTGACAGATCAGAGGTGGCAGAGGCAGAGGCAGTAGGTGGAAAAGTGTTCAGGTGGCATTTCCTAAAGCAACATGAGACAAGAAGTTTCGACCCTTGAGTGTTCAAGGGTCAAAAAGATCAATGATTATTTTCTACTCTGTTTTAGTTTTAGTAAAGTGTTGACTTATTTTTCTGTACTTTTCTTTTTCTTGGGTACTTTTCGGGTACCAATTTTGGCTCTAGTCTTTCTCCTTTAAATAGATGTAGCAAAGGAAAGATAAGGCATGTTGATGATCGGATAATTTTAGTTTTAGAATAGAAGGTACTGTTAGGACATTAGAAGAGAGCTCCCATGGAGGATCTGAAGGTAACAAGTGTTGGTCCCTTGTAAGGTTGCAAGTATAGTTCCAAGGGGGGGTTAGGAACTATTTAAACTTTTTCGCAATTAGGGCAGACTTCTTTTTCTAAGAAAAAAGGTTTTAACAGCGGCGCTGAGTAAACAGCAAGATACTGGCTTAGTCAACTGGTGACTAGCTCAGTTTCTTAGCTTGAGTCAGGAGATAGCACTTAGAGTCTATTCCTGAGCTCAGACGTTCAACGCGCACAACTCAACTTGACCTCTTTACTTGGTCAGTTTTTAGTTATTTCAAGCAAGCAATATAAATAAGGAGTTAAAGGTAAGAAATACTTCACTCAGCAGATTTATCCAGGTTCGGCTTCTTCTAAGCCTACGTCCTGTCCCCGGAACACGTTCTGAGATTTTGAATCCTCTACTGAGCTCTTTAAAGGTAGAGCCTCAAACCTTTTACAATATCAGCAACTGAGTATGACAAGAGTACCTTCCTCTATACCTCTACTCAATCCTAATCTCTTGCTGAGTACTAAAACCAAGTACTCAGCCTCTCATTTCTATCTCTAGAAATGATAAGTGTTTTGTCCTATACAAAGATTTGCTAAGACACTTTAGACGATTGAAACAATCACTCTAGACTTTTACACAGATATAAGAATTGTAGTGTAAGATTTTGCTTTGCTTCTTGCTTGCAGAACTTGTGTAGAAATTTGGTCAGCGTAACTGCTTGATCAAGTTCTGTGTTGAGTGAAGCTTCTGATGGCCCTATTTATAGAGACGTCTGGGCATCGGTCATTTCGAATTTCGAAATAACCGATGGAGGGAAACAGCTATATGTCGTTGTCATCCTGACTTGCTCAGAGCTCTCGGCCAATCAGAATTGTGTATCTTCTGTCCTCGGTCAGCTCAGCAGACTGTCTCTCCTTTTATGGTAAAGTCAACTGGACAGCATACTGTGCCGTCTGAACTTTGCCAAAAGGGGAAATACTTTGTCTGGAAGTTTTGCTTCGCCAGCTGCTGTCTTGTACGCTTTGTCGAGACTACTCAGCAGATTCATCTTGAAGTTGTTCCCGAAGGTCTTCTAGATCCTTCCTTTTGCTGAGTTGCGTTTTGTTCAAAACGGCAACATCTTGACATACGCGGGCCGAGTTGTACTGAGTTGTTTGACTTGGGCCTTGGCTTCCCTATTGGGCTTGGGCCTTTTAATTCTTATGTCTTATAACAGTTTTAACTCAACATTGAACAAACACATTAGTATAATAAATCAAAGCATTTAAACTTAGTGTGTTTAGAATATGTATTTTAAATTATACTTAAACAATTTTGTCAAATCAAAATTATGTGGAAAGGTGTTTCAAAAAACTCCCCCATTTTGATGTTGGCAAAACTATTCAGCGAGGAACTCAGTATGAGCTCCCCCATGATAGTTGACCCAGTATAATTTAGCAAACTCCCCCGTAAGGGTTGAGCTACTGACTTAGTTTTACTCAAAACATTTGAAGGTTTAAATGAGTAAGTCTAAGGTCAGTTTTCAGATATAGGTCAGATATATCAACATATTCTATTTACTCAGTATTAAGTGGAAGGTTTAGTCACATAGAGCGCGCTGAGTAATTTGTTGTTCAATGAGTTCTTATCAGAATGTTTTATAAACACATAGGTCAATGTCAAACATGTTATCAGCATATCATTTAGTCAATAAATGTTACAAGTATTAAACATAGCTGATTTAATTGAAGATACATAATGACCCAGTACTTAATAACATATATCATAACTCAGGATTTGAATAAGAGATGCAAATATGATATATAGATAGAAGTCAGTGTTTACACAGCACAATGTTTATATAGATAAGGCAAATAGATTACAACTGACTTAATCTAAAACTGAGAGCTAGCCTATCTATTTCTTTTTCTTGTGTGACTGACTTCGCTCATGCTGAGCTCTAGCTGCTTGTGCTTTCTCCCCCGTTTTGTCAACTTCAGGGAGCTTGAATGCATCAGTTAAGACATCTCGAGTCAGTTCCTGAGACAGCTCCTTAAGCTTCTCAGCGCTTTCATTTACTCCATCAAAAATGGCAACTCCATCAGCTGAGACCTCTTCGAGTATTCGAAGATCAGCAGCACTGAGCATATTGATGTTGAACGCTTGAGCTTTGGCTTGCCAGATAAGAGCTTCAGTAAGGCCAGCAAAGACTTGGTGAAATGTCTTTAAGAGAGCTGAGTCGTAATGATGACGTTGAAGATTGTTGTGACGAATGTGGTTGAAAGATTATTGCGCGAGAGTCAGCAACTCATTTTGTTTCATTACGTCAGTATCCATCTCTTGCTTATTCAGATTAAGCAAGCGGATAGCCTCACCAATTTGCTCTATTGAGCACTGATTATATGACACCATTTGCTCGTTGGTCTTTAGTTGCTCGGTATGAAGCTGAGCAAAAAGCATTTTGATTTCTGATGAAGTGGCATAGTCAGGATGCGCAGCTGACAAGTTCTGGACTTGTTCATGGAGAGAGTTCAGGTATTGCATGGTTGTCAGCTAGATCTCAGCCAACTTGGCAATTGAACCCTATTTAGCTTGCTGTGCTTGGAAGGATATGACGACGTTCAGCAGATCCTTGAGTCCCTTAACTTCGTTGAGAAGATGAGTGACCTTGGAAATCTGGGTGGTCTCAATAAGTGAAGATCCAGCAGCAGGAGGAGTGGATTGTTGAAGGTCTCTGAGTAATGCTTGCACTAAGTCAATGATCTTTTTGCCGGACTCAGTGGCATTCAGATAGCTTTGGGATCCTTCATGTACATCAGTGTGACCGGTAGGAAGGGAAGTGAAAGGAGTAGCCGGTTCAGTGACTGGAATAACATTCTCAATCTGCACTTGTGTTTTCGGATAGTTGATCGATCAGCAGCGAGTTGAGTTGGAGAAGTTGTAATACGAATACTGTTTGTGCCGACGGCAGAAGTGTGTGGAGTCAGCACCATGCTAGAGGAAATAGCATGAACAATAGATGGTTCAACCTGACTGGTTGATGTTGCGGATGCATTGGGGTCGGCATGTTCCTGCTGAGAAGAAACAGAGGCTTGTTTTTCTAATGGCGTTGAGGTAGTGGAAGTTGATTGCCGTTTGAAAAACTTGAGCTTGACGGTAGAAGGGTCCTTAGTTGTCTTTGTGAGGACAAGGTCAGGAAGAGTTGGTGGTTACACAGGAGGTTCACTGACTAGCTTCTCACTGGCTTTAATCAACTTTCCCCTTCTACGAGGTGGAGTGGCAGTATGAGCAGGTTCTCCTGAGTGAGTAGGTGAAGATACTTGTTGCTCAGTATGAGTCTGGTCAGCTTGCTCTTCATCTTGATCAACAGTATGTTGGTCAAGTACTTGCTCAACTCTCGCAGCCAACTCAGTATCGGCATGCTCATCTCCAGCAGCTAACCCAGTGTTAGCATCTTCAGCCTCATGCTCACTGGCTGTTTCCTCAGAATCCTCAGTGTCATCCTGACCGCTGGTTTCTTCCTCTTCTTCCTCGGTACTATCACCGTCAAGTTCTTCCTCAACTTGAGAGATGAAGTGGTCATCTAGTTGGACCTCATGTTCCTCGGACTCAGCAACTGTACCTTGACACTGGGTGAAGTGAGAGTCACCCGGTACAATGAAGTCGGTCGGTATGGCGTCTAGAGGAGTCAATGTAGAAGGCTTTTGCTTCTTCTGAGGTTGCTCAGTAGCTTCCTTAGTACCAGGCTCACCTTGCATGTTTCTTTTCGCAGCTGACTTACCAGCTGACTTCTGCCTCTTTGCTGGAGACTCAACATTTTGTGAAGGAGTCTCAGCAGTTTTCCTCTTTCGGGAAGCTAGGGCCTTAGTCCTGCGCCCTTTCTTTGGTTCAGTAGTGTCCTCAGCTTGGCCAGCAGCAGCAGCAACTTTACCTTTCTTCAAAGGCTGTCCAAATTTCAGTGCCCTCAGCGAGGCAGCTGTTATCTCAAATCCTCGGAAAGACTCCTCACCTTCGAGGTCAATCTTGTGGTCAATGAGGATTCTTGTTATGATGGACCCAAGCCTCATTGTACCAGTGCTGTGAAGGAACCCAGCTACGAGAAAGACCGGTATGTTGATGGGGGTGTACGTCAGCATGTGCCATATAAAGCACTGCTCGAAATTTGTTGCTGATGTAGTGCAGTTTATCTTTGGGTAGATGAAGTAGGTCAGCAAGTAGTGAGCCATCTTCTGGTGCTGACCCATTGATGAAGCTGAGACTTCTCCTGAGTGACCCTCAGGTTTGCAAAAGTTGTGTGCATAGTCAGTTTTATCCTGATCTCCTGATCTTCTCAGCCTTGCTCCCTCAGTTTTTAGCTTGAGAAGATTTCCTATGTAGAGAGGGTTGACGAAGATGGTTTTGCCTTTCACCTCAGTGCACAGGTAGTCAGTGTTGTCATTTGCAACTTTGAAGTTGTGATAAAACTGCCTAACTAGGTCAGGATAGGTTTCATCCCTAACCGAAAATAGCTCTGTCCAGCCGTTTTTTAAAATCCATTCGCAGAACGGTTGTTCGTTCTGTACGAAGTTCTCTGAGACCCATCTGGAGGGCTCAACTTTCCATTCGCGGACATTGTCGAAAACCTTAGAGTAGGTTCGAACTTTCACAGGTTTTCCTTGACCAGAGGGTTGGCCAGCATTTCCCTTGCTCGGTGAGGTTACCTTCGTAGGTTTTGGCACAGAGGTTTACCGGGAAGTGTCATCGGAGCTGGGCTTGGAGTGGCCAGCACCGGAGATATTGCATGAAACCTTAGTCATTTCAGAGGATGGGGAAGGTTTAGAAGGATTTTGAGAGAGAAGGAGTTCTTTGCCTTAGAATTTGTTTAAGCGTAAAGAATAAAAGATGGGAAATTACCCATAATTTATAGACGGAATGAGCGGTGTGGATTTAATCGAATCCATGTGTCAGTTTTGCCTTGGGATTGTGTACCGACAAAGATCCTGGCATTTATGACACATACGGTGAATACGTCATCCTAGGGCTATACGCGTGCTATCGCATTTATGCTAACGGATCTAACACTCAGCGTTTAGAATGTCAAGTGTTTGATATTCTGAGTGGTCAGTATTGCATTTACGGATGATTTTAAAGTTTAAGTTTAAACTAATTTACTCAGTGTGCAAGTTTACTCAGTATTTGATGGTCAGTCAGTTTCGATGAGTTACTCAGCAAACAATCAATCATTCAGCATAGTAATTCACTCAGCATTCATATTTATTTAGCACAGGAATTTACTGAAGAGGATTAAACATACCAATTGCTTCTCTCAGTATGCTGAACTGCTCACGGGCCAGTGGCTTCGTGAAGATATCCGTAAACTATTCATCCGTTGGGACAAAGGTCAGCTTGATCTCACCTTTGAGTACATGGTCTCTAATGAAGTGATGTCTGATGTTGACATGCTTCATTCTGCTATGTTGAATTGGGTTCTTGGAAAGATCAATTGCACTTTTGTTGTCACATTTGACTTCAATTGTCTTTGTTTGAACACCATAGTCTTCAAGCTGTTGCTTAATCCATAGGACTTCAGCAACACAATGACCAGCAGCAATGTACTCAGCTTCAGTGGTAGACAAGGCTATTGACGCCTGCTTTTTGTTGAACCAGGATACAAGACAGCTTCCTAAGAAGTGACATCCTCCAGAGGTGCTTTTTCGTTCTAGCTTATCCCGTCCATAGTCAGCGTCAGTGTATCCGATGAGTGTAAAATCATGAGTATTTGGATACCACAGACCTGCATTCACTGAGCTTTGCAAATATCTAAGGATTCTTTTTATAGCAATGTAATGAGATTCCTTAGGGTTAGATTGATATCTAGCACAGTAGCATACTGAAAATTGAATGTCCGGTCTACTAGCTGTTAAGTAAAGTAGAGAGCCTATCATACCTCGATATAATTTGCTGTCTACTGACTTACCATTCTCGTCACCGTAGAGGACAGTGTCAGTGCCCATAGGAGTGGATATTGGCTTGCAATTTTCCAAGTCATATTTCTTTAATATCTCCTTGGCATATTTGGCTTGACTGATGAAGATGTCATTCTTTCCTTGTTTAATTTGAAGACCGAGGAAGAAGTTGAGTTCTCCCATCATGGGCATTTCAAACTCAGTCTGCATTTGTTTGCTAAACTCCTTGCACATTGATTCGTTAGTTGCACTAAATATTATATCATCAACATAAATTTGGGCCAGCAGGGTATCTTTACCCTTTTTCTTAATGAATAAGGTTGTATCAGCTTTACCCCTGACATAATTTCTAGTCAGCAGGAAACTGGTCAGCCTCTCATACCAAGCATGTGGTGCTTGCTTGAGGCCGTACAGAGCCTTTTTGAGTTTGTAAACATGGTTTGGGAACTTAGGGTCCTCAAAACCTGGAGGTTGATTTACATAAACCTCCTCGTTTATAACTCCATTAAGAAATGCACTTTTGACATCCATTTGGAATAATTTAAAGTTCATGTAAGATGCATATGCACATAGAATTCTAATTGCCTCTAGCCTTGCCACTGGGGCAAAGGTCTCACCGTAGTCAATACCTTCTTGCTGACTGTAGCCCTGAGCTACAAGCCTTGCTTTGTTCCTAACTACGTTTCCTTGTTCATCCATCTTGTTCCTAAAGACCCATCTTGTTCCGATGGTATTTTGACTCTTTGGATGAGGCACTAACTCCCGTACATCGTTTCTTCTAAATTGATCGAGCTCCTCTTGCATTGCGATCATCCAGAATTCATCGTACTCAGCTTCAGCGAAATTCTTCGGTTCTTGTACTGAGACGAAAGCAACATTGCTGAGGTACTTCCTGAGTTGATTCCTCGTCATCAGGGTATTCCCAGCAGAATCAAGGATTGCACTTTCTGAGTGCCCTCTTGGGATCCTTATCTCCTTAGGTAGATTCATGTCTTGTGCTGTTTCTGTTTCAACAATCTCTGCAGAAGTAGATGGGTCAGTAAAAGTAATCTTAGGTTCGCTCTTACTCTTGGTCAGCCTTTTGGTGAATGACTCAGTAGCTGGTTCTTGGTCAGCGGTGGTTACTGAGTGTGGATCATCTTCGGTCAGCGGCTGGTATTTACCTGCAGGGTCAGTTTCGTCGAACTCTACATGTACTGACTCTTCTAAAACTTGAGTTCGTTTATTAAAAACTCTGTATACTTTGTTGTTTGTTGAGTAGCCCAAAAAGATAGCCTCATCAGCTTTTGAATCAAACTTTGCTAAGCTATCTTTGGTATTTAAAATAAAACATCTACAGCTAAAGGCACGAAAGTATCCAATATTTGGCTTTCGTCCTTTCCAAAGTTCATAGGGGGTTTTCTTGAGTATAGGTCTAACTAGAGCCCTATTAAGAATATAGCATGCTGTGTTAACAGCCTCTCCCCAAAAATACTTTGGAAGCCTATGCTCATCCAGCATTGTCCTGGCTATTTCAACCACAGTTCTATTCTTCCTTTCTACAACCCCATTTTGCTGAGGTGTTCTAGGAGCAGAAAAATTGTGATCAATGCCGCTGGCTTCACAGAATTCAACAAACTTTTGGTTTTTGAATTCTCCACCGTTGTCACTACGGATGTGAGCTAATTTTAGGTCTTTTTCATTTTCAATTTTTCTAACCAAATTTGAAAATGTCTCAAAGGTCTCATCCTTGCTGGTCAGTAAGATAACCCACGTATACCGAGAGAAGTCATCTACAATGACCAAGAAAAATCTTCTTCCACCCAGACTCAGTGGCTGGACTGGACCAAAGAGATCCAAGTGTAGCAACTCTAACGGACGCTTAGTTGAGACAATATTTTTGCTGTGAAAAGATTGTTTGGTTTGTTTTCCAGCTTGGCAAGCGTGGCATAATTGATCTTTTTGAAATTTAAGTTCAGGCAGTCCCTCAACCAATTGCTTTCTTGCTAGTTTGGCCAGGAGGTCCATGCTTACATGACCAAGTCTCATGTGCCATAGCCAGGAATTTTCTTCCTTTGATACTAAGCACACAGTTTTTGAAAACTTTTTCTCTAAGTCTAGCATAAAGACATTATCTATCCGAGGGGCAGTTAAAATTAACTCATTAGTTTTACCCTCGTATATTTTACATCCAGTAGCCTCAAATATAACTTTTCTCCCATTGTCACATAGCTGAGCTACGCTGAGTAAGTTATATTTGAGTCCGCTGACTAGGGAGACAGATTCAATAGTAGGATTACCTCCGATGGTTCCTGACCCTACTATCTTACCCTTCTTGTTGTCTCCAAAACTTACGCTTCCTCCTCGTTTACGCTCAAACGTGATGAACTGAGTTTTATCACCCGTCATATGCCTTGAGCATGTGCTGTCAATATACCACATCTTTGACTTCTCGGCACATCTCAGGCTTACCTGCATTGTAACTAGTTACTTTTAGGTACCCAATTCTTTTTGGGTCCTTGCTGGTTAGGTGCAACAGGTAAAGCATCATATTTTATTTTATGGCGACATACATGGACAGTATGGCCATTCTTTCCACAGAAGTCACAACTGACCTTCTATTTAGGATGTTTCACTGACTTGTTAGCACCCCAGTGCTGAGCGTGCCAGCACACCTTAGTGGTACTGAGTTCTCAGAGGAATGTTTATTTTAATTGGAACCTTTAGTTGGTTCTGGATAGTTGTGACGTCCTTTCTCAGTTTCTTTGAAACTGACTGGACTTCAGAGACATACTCATGCATGATCTTCATGTTATCATGCAGAGTTGAATTGTCCTGAAGAAGGAATCTGAGGTCACTCAGTTTGACCTCTTCCACTTCGTCACAGCGCCTGCTGAGTGCTCTAACTTTCTTATTACACTTCTTGACAAGTGTATAGAGATCACTCAGGGCATTAACCATATCGTTTCTGAGCTGGGGAAGAGAAATTACCTCATTTGTTTGCTCCTCGTCATCTGATAGGTCAGCATGCTCAGAGACGCATGGCTCAGCAAGTTCGTCAGCCATGAAGCATATCTTTGCTGACTCGGTGGCCTCAGTTTCTGTAGATGAAGACTTATCACTGTCGCTCCAAGTAGCCACCATTGCCTTCTTCCCACTCTTCTTTTCTTTCCTCAGCGTGGGGCAGTTTGACTTAATATGGCCAGTTTGATGGCACTCAAAGCATGTAATGGGCTTTGAGCTGTCCTTTTTGTATTTGCTGTCACTTGAGTCAGCCTTATACTTATCAAACTTTCTGTAAGGCTTTTTAGAGTATTTGTCACTCTTCCTGAATAGCCTTTTCATCTTCCTTGTGAACATAGCCATCTCCTCATCGTCAGTTGAACTCCCGTCAGTGAAGTCAGCTTTCATGACAAGGGATTTCTGCTTCTTGTCTTCAGATTTTTCCTTCACCTCAAAGTTTTTCATGGATATCTCATGGGTCAGCAATGAACCGATAAGTTCGTCATATTTGTAGGTGGTTAAATCCTGAGCTTCCTCAACTGCTGTCTTCTTTGCTTGCCAATCTTTAGGAAGACTCCTGAGTATCTTTTTGACTTGTTCCTCCTCAGTGAAGATTTTCCCAAGTCTCTTGAGCTCGTTAATGATGTTGGTAAACCTTGCATTCATGTCTGAGATGCCTTCATCATTGTTCATCTCGAACAGCTCGTACAGTCTCATCTGCTGATTCACCTTGGACTCCTTTACTTTATTAGTTCCCTCGTAGGTGACTTCCAGCTTTTTCCAGATCTCTTGTGCCGACTCACAACCTGAGATTTTGTTATATTCTGCAGCATCGAGCGCACGGTGAAGCATATTGATAGCCGAAGCGTGATTTTGAAGCTTCTTAAGATCATCCTCTGTCCATTTGGCCTCAGCTTTTACAACTGTTTGGCCAGCCACAACCTCGACAGGTACAAATTTTCCTTGGGCTATAGATAGCCAGGCACTCATGTTTGTAGCCTGAATGAAGTTTTTCATCCTATTCTTCCAAAAGGTATAATTTGACCCGAAGAATAAGGGAGGCCTAGTAATGGACAGCCCCTCAGGCAGTATTTGAGTTGTTTGGTTTCCAGGGAGAAACCGAGTGCTGTTTTCACCCATGGCAGGGATCAGCTCAAGGTTGTTAGACCTTTTAAAGTGAGCTTTTAGAGCTCTGATACCACTTGTTGGTCCCTTGTAAGGTTGCAAATATAGTTCCAAGGGGGGGTTAGGAACTATTTAAACTTTTTCGCAGTTAGGGCAGACTTCTTTTTCTAAGGAAAAAGGTTTTAACAGCGGCGCTGAGTAAACAGCAAGATACTGGCTTAGTCAACTGGTGACTAGGTCAGTTTCTTAGCTTGAGTCAGGAGATAGCACTTAGAGTCTATTCCTGAGCTCAGACGTTCAACGCGCACAACTCAACTTTACCTCTTTACTTGGTCAGTTTTTAGTTATTTCAAGCAAGCAATATAAATAAGGAGTTAAAGGTAAGAAATACTTCACTCAGCGGATTTATCCAGGTTCGGCTTCTTCTAAGCCTACGTCCTGTCCCCGGAACACGTTCCGAGATTTTGAATCCTCTACTGAGCTCTTTAAAGGTAGAGCCTCAAACCTTTTACAATATCAGCAACTGAGTATGACAAGAGTACCTTCCTCTATACCTCTACTCAATCCTAATCTCTTGCTGAGTACTAAAACCGAGTACTCAGCCTCTCCTTTCTATCCCTAGAAATGATAAGTGTTTTGTCCTATACAAAGATTTGCTAAGACACTTTAGACGATTGAAACAATCACTCTAGACTTTTACACAGATATAAGAATTGTAGTGTAAGATTTTGCTTTGCTTCTTGCTTGCAGAACTTGTGTAGAAATTTGGTCAGCGTAACTGCTTGATCAAGTTCTGTGTTGAGTGAAGCTTCTGATGGCCCTATTTATAGAGACATCTGGGCATCGGTCATTTCGAATTTCGAAATAACCGATGGAGGGAAACGGCTATATGTCGTTGTCATCCTGACTTGCTCAGAGCTCTCGGCCAATCAGAATTGTGTATCTTCTATCCTCGGTCAGCTCAGCAGACTGTTTCTCCTTTTATTGGAAAGTCAACTGGACAGCATACTGTGTCGTCTGAACTTTGCCAAAAAAGGGGAAATACTTTGTCTGGAAGTTTTGCTTCGCCAGCTTCTGTCTTATACGCTTTGTCGAGACTACTCAGCAGCTTCATCTTGAAGTTGTTCCCGAAGGTCTTCTAGATCCTTCCTTTTGCTGAGTTGCGTTTTGTTCAAAACGGCAACGTCTTGACATACGCGGGCCGAGTTGTACTGAGTTGTTTGACTTGGACCTTGGCTTCCGTATTGTGCTTGGGCCTTTTAATTCTTATGTCTTATAACAGTTTTAACTCAACATTGAACAAACACATTAGTATAATAAATCAAAGCATTTAAACTTAGTGTGTTTAGAATATGTATTTTAAATTATACTTAAACAATTTTGTCAAATCAAAATTATGTGGAAAGGTGTTTCAACAACAAGTACTTCTGATTGCTCACTGCTTGATATGAGTGAGTAATCCATTTTGGATAGGCACGGCTAGTCCGGGCTGGTGATGTAAGTTTTATAACTCTTTCAATGAATGTTTAGTATTTTGCCAATGATGTCTTGATGAGGATCTTTACTTCTGTGCTTCGGCATATATGCATATGATAGATGAATGTTAGGACACTACTTGCTGTTGGTCCCTAGTAATTAGTTCCAAGGGGGGGATAGGAACTAATGTAACTTTTTTGCTTTTAATTATGCTGACTTAATGTTATTTTAAGAGTTTGTTAACTCAGGGTGTTGGTCAGCACGGCCGATTGATTTGTCAGACAGTTTTAGTTCTATGCTGACTAAGACTGTTTGACTTGAGAGTTGGGAATTGACTCTTGAGAGGTCAGCTTCCAACTCAGCACTCAGATTTACTCAGTTTCAGTTTTAACAATTTATATGCTGAGTAAATATTACAAGCAACACATGCACACATATATATATATATATATATATATATATATATATATATATATTGAGATAAAAAGTTTAGAAGTTACTCAGCACGACTTATCCTGGTTCGGCCTTTCTGCCTACGTCCAGTCCCCAGTTCCTCCTGGGATTTTCAATCCAATACTGAGCTCTTTCAAGGTAGAGCACAAACCCTTTACAAGGCAGTGAGTATGCAAGAGTATGTCCTCTATTTGTCTACTCAGCTCCTACTAAGTACTACAACCCAGCACTTAGATTTTTCTACCACTGAATGCTTACAACCAAGCACTCAGCATACACTCTCAATATTACAATTGATAAACTTGTTCTTTCTCAACAGAAGAACACTTTAGATGATTACACAACAATCAATCTAGCATTTACACAAAGAATAGGAGATTTGGTGTAAGATCTTTGTATTTGAGTGCTTTTTAAGATTTCTCTCTTGGATTTTTCTTCTTTGTAATTCGGCTGTGATCCAAGGTTCTTGATTGTCCTTTTATAGATGGAAATCTATAGATGGATCATTTGAATTGTTTTAGCCGTTAACACCAAAACGGCTCTTTTAGGGAACATCTTCTGGTCAACTTCAGACTGTACAGGCCATTCCCTTTCTCTGTTTTCTTCAGGCGTCAGGCTTTGTCTTCTTGCGTCAGACTTGTCTTTTTGTGTAGTTGTCTTTTACCAATAATCCATTGACCTATGTTTCTTGGAATTAGTCTTCTGTGTATTTTCGAGGCTTCAATTATTGGTGCAGAAGATTTGCAAACTTTGTCCTTTAGTGAACGGATCCTTCATGCTATCCTGGCTGTCACTCAGCTTTATTCGTTATCTTCGAATGTTCAACTTCCATGCTGAGTTCCTTCTTAGTCAGCTCCGTTCTGTTTATACAATTCTTAAGGAGTCTTCTAAGTTAGTCAGCTTCGTTCTGGCAACTTTGAAGGAGACTTCTAATACTGAGTTCTACTCCACTCAGCTTCTATTCTTTCATGCTGAGTTTCGTTCCACTCAGCTTGGCTTATGCTGACTTTTGTCCTGTCTAACTTAGTATGTATATTTTTGCACTCAATATTGAACAAACACATTAGTACAATTAAATCAAAGCATTTAAATTTAATTGCCTCTTAATCATGAATGATTTTGTCAAATCAAAATCTTGTGGAAAGGTGTTTCAACAAACTCCCCCATTTTGATGTTGGCAAAATACATAATTATGGAACTCAGTTATAAGTTACCCCATGATTGATATATTTTTGAAATAACTCCCCCGTAAAGGTTGCACATATTGTCTTAACTTAATTCTAAACATTCCAAGATTTAATTGAATTAACCTTAAGGCATTTGTGTATACTGACTTAGTTTAATGTTAGATTTTTCAAGATCTGAGCTAATTGGATTTAAGTCAGTTTTGAAGTATGTTGTTACTCAGTTTATTGCATAAGTATTTTGGTGTTAATGTATACTGAGTATGTTTTACTTCTTAATTTGTTTGTTCAATTTTATCAGCCAGATTGAGAAAATGGTACTTGTCATAGATTAAGCAAAAACATATGAAGAAAGATTCTATGCTAAGTTCTAAACATTGCCTAAGCTATATCTAGTTCTTCTTCTTTTCCTTCATATTGACTTGAGCTTGAGGGTCAGATCGAGCTACTCCTTTACCTTTATCTTTACTTCCTGAGGCATTACCTGCAAGCTGAGTTCCTTCTTGGCTTGTCTCCCCCGTTTTGCCATCATCGGGTTTATAAAGGAAGGTTTCATTTCTAGCTGCAGTGGAGAGGAAATGCGAGTAACGCTGGAGCCTCTTTGTGCTTTCACCCAAGCCATCAATTACAGGGACACTGTCATCTTGGACATGGCGAGGAACCCAGAGAGAGCTGCTAATCATGCTGAGTAAGCATTCATGTGATTTGCTAAGCCAGGTGAGCGAGCTGGTGATCTGAGCAAAGGATTGGTGGTACATCTTCAGCATGGCAGAGTCAAAAAAACATACGCTGGGCATTGTTGATGCGCATTGCTTTCATAATTGCTTGGGAAAAGCTCAAGAGTTGACTATTTGAGACTGGGTCAACATCCATTTGTGCTTTGTTGACGTTGAGTAAACTTACTGCTTCACTCAGTTGGTCAATTGTGCACTGAGAGGTAGAAGATACTAATTCACGCGTACTGGTCAGTTCAGCAGTTAGCTTGGCAAAGCAGTCTTGTAGCTCAGCAGAGGTAGCAGACTCAGGATTGCCAGTTAAGCTTGATTTGGTCAGTTCTGCAGTTAACTTAGCAAAATATCCTTGAAGCTCAGTGGAAGTTGCATACCCTGGATTGACTTCCGACAGTTGTTGGACTTTGCCTTCAAGCGAGTTCAGATGGTTCACCAATGTGAGTACCAATTCAGTCAGCTTTGCTATTTGGTCTTGCCTGGGTTGCTGAGTTTGAACGGTGGTCATAACACTTACAAGATCTTTGAGTCCTCGTAGTTCATTGAGAAGCTGAGTGATACCAAATAATTGGGAGGACTCAGCATGAGAAGATCTAGTAGCATCAGCTTAAGGAGGGTTTAAATCTTGAAGCAAGGACTGAGCAGAGGTAATGATTCGTCGTCCTGACTTAGTAGCATTCAAGTATGTGAATTGAGCAGCATTTGTCTCAGAGGCTGGAATTGAGCTTGATGGTGGTGGAGTTAGCTGTTTGCCAGATTGATTATCTTGATTGGTGATAGAACTTTGATGCAGATTGGCTTCAGGAGCTGAGTTATCAACATGCTGTGTAGGAGGTGGAGTTTGGTTAGTCATGTTGACCTGCTCAACTTGAGTGGGGGAAATTGAAGCAGGATTTGTTCCATCTTGAGCAGTTGGATTTGGATTTTCAAAGGTTTTGGCTTATTCCTCATCCTGAGTAACAGAGGCTTGTTTTTGCACAAGATCCGTTGGAGGAGACTCAGGCTCAGCATCATGGGAGAAGTATTTGAACTGAATTTTGGAGAGTTCAGCATCAATATCTTGAGGAGGGGAATCATCCAGAAGATCAATTTGCTTTTGTGCCTTCTTCTTGAGTCGCTTGAACCTTGTTTCTTTAGGAGGAGATAGGTCAGCATGAATATCCTCCTCGTCAGTATCAACTGTCTCTTCTTCCTCAGTTGGATTCTCATGTTGCTAAACATGATCCTCAACAGCAACATTTTCTTCTTCCTCAATTCTCTGCTCAGCATCAGCCTGATGTTGCTCAACATCTGTAGGTTGTTCCTGCACGGTATTGACTTCTTCCTCAATATGAGTTTCTTGCTCAGCATCCTTGACCGGCTCAGCATGAGTTTGGTCGAGGTCAATTCCATGACCTTTTGGAGGTACAACCCAATCCAAGGGATTTGCTTCAACTGTCTTTGAGGTATGACTCTTCTTCCTTTTCATCAAAGGGGATTTCGGAGTTTCCTCTTTTTCATCCTCAGGCTCTTCTGGCCTCTTTCTTTTCTCTGTCGACTCGGCTTTCTCTTTAGCCTGGTCAGTATCGACATTCTTAGCTCTAGTCATAGCCCGCTTCTTCCTAGGCACTGCGTCAATATCTTTTCCACACGTTGCCAGTGCTTTTCTCTTCGGTTTGTTCTTAGGGGACTCAGCAGGAGCCTCCACTTCTTTCTCAGGCTCATGCTCAGGCACATCTTCCTGTTCAGCTTCATCATTTTCCTCAATCTCTTCAATTTCTTCATATCCTTTCAATGGTTGATTGTATAATAATCCAACCAGTAGAGCTGCTGTGATCTCACTTCCTAAGGTATCAGTTTCAGTTATGGTCTCGATCTGTTTATCCTCGATGATCTTAGTTATTAAGGAACCTAACCGAAGTTTCTTACCTCCTCGCTGGAGCGCACCAACCAGAAATACCGGAAGGTTGAGAGGGGTGTAGGTCAACATGTGCCATTTGAAGCGCTGTTCAAAATTGGAGGCAGAGGAAGCTTAGCTGAGTTTGGGGAAGATGAAGTTGGTCAATATGTAGTGTGCCATCTTCTGGTTTTGCCCCATACACGTGCTGGGTATTTCTCCCTTGTGATTCTTAGGTTTGCAGAACCCCTTGATCTGGTCAAGCCTTTCCTTTGGTACCTTTTCTTTTGTTGTCCTAAACTCCATTCCTTCGTCTGGTAAGTTTAGCAGAGTAGCTAGATAGGCAGGGGTTATGGTGATTTTCTGTCATTTGACCGTGGTCTCCAAGTAGTCAGCATCTTCTTCATCAACAAACATATTGGAATAGAACTCTCTGACCAACCTAGGGTATGTTTTTTCGGTGAGTGAGAAGAGACCGGTCCATTTGTTCTTCTCGATCCAGTCACAGAACGGTTTTTCAGAAGTGACGAATCCTGGAGAGAACCATCTGCATTTTAGAACCTCCAAGTTGTTGACCTTCTTATGGACCTTGATCATGTTCCTTTCTACTGGCTTTGATGAACTGGCGGGGTCAGCTTGAGTGGGTTTGCTAGAGGTTTGGCCAAGCTGAGTGGTGAAGTTAGGGATTTTGTTTTTGCCGGAAGCCATTGTTACAGATGAAGGTTTTAAGGTTTATGGAGAGAGAAGGATTCGATTTCAGAAGATTTTAAGCGTAAAGAGTAATGAGTGGGGATCCTTCCACTACTTATAGGGTCTTGAATCATTCCTAATTAATGAACTAGCCGTTTTCTTCTTGGGACTTTAATCGACAAAGATTCTGCCATTTATGACAGGTTTGGCGCATGGGTATTCATTATTACTTGCGTTTTTCTAGGTATGATTTGTTACACGTGTCATTGTTCATTAGTACAAGTGGGCTTTTACTCAGTTTGCCAGAATATGAATCGTTTATGATACTGAGTATTTAATTCTATGTAGACGGATTTTCTATCTCTTAGTAACTCAACATACGTTAACCACTCAGCATGTACATCTACTCAGTATAAGGTGATTACTCAATATGTTCATCTACTCAGCACAAACTATTTTCTCAACATTTGTATCTACTCAGCATAGATTATTAAGCTCAATGTGCAGTAGTTACTAGATTGATATCAGTCAGCATGACAATCACTCAACATTTATTCAAACATTTAGAATTATTGAAGAGGATTAGACATACCGATAGCTTCCCTTAGTATGTTAAATTGCTCACGAGCCAAAGGCTTGGTGAAGATATCTGCAAGTTGTTCATTTGTTGGCACATAGGTCAGCTTGATCTCACCTTTTAGTACGTGATCTCTGATGAAGTGATGCCTTATGCTGACATGCTTCATACTGCTGTGTTGAATAGGATTCTTGGATAGATCAATGGCACTCTTGTTGTCACATTTGATCTCTATTGTCTCAGTTCTTACTCCATAATCCTCAAGCTGTTGCTTTATCCATAGGACTTGAGCTACACAGCTTCCAGCAGCAACGTACTCAGCTTCAGTTGTAGACAGAGCAATTAATGACTGCTTCTTGCTGAACCAGGATACTAGACAGCTTCCAAGGAAATGGCATCCTCCTGAAGTACTCTTACGTTCTAGCTTATCCCGTCCATAGTCAGCATCAGTGTATCCTATGAGTGTGAAGTCATTTGAGGCTGGATACCACAAACCTACATCAACTGAGCTCTGCAAATATCTAAAAATTCTTTTTACAGCAATTAAGTGAGATTCCCTTGGGTCAGCTTGATATCTTGCACAATAACATACCGAGTACTGTATATCAGGTCTACTAGCAGTGAGATAAAATAAGGAGCCTATCATACCTCGATAAAGTTTACTATCTATTGACTTACTTTTCTCATCTTTGCATAGGACAGTATCAGTACCCATAAGGGTTGATATGGGCTTACAATCTTCCATATCGAATTTCTTTAACATCTCCTTGGTGTACTTGGACTGACTAATGAAGATGCCATTCTTACCTTGCTTGATCTGAAGTCCAAGGAAGAAGCTGAGTTCTCCCATCATAGACATTTCGAACTCAGTCTGCATCTGTTTGCTAAACTCTTGACACAAAGATTCGTCAGTAGCACCAAATATTATGTCATCTACATAGATTTGTGCAAGTAGGGTATGTTTACCCTTTTTCTTAATGAACAAGGTTGTGTCAGCTTTTCCTCTGACATAATTCCTGGTCAGCAGGAAGTTGGTCAACCTTTCATACCAAGCTTTTGGAGCTTGCTTCAGGCCATATAAGGCCTTCTTGAGTTTATAAACGTGGTTTGGAAATTTTGGATCTTCAAAACCCGGAGGTTGATTAACATATACCTCTTCGTTTATAAAGCCATTAAGAAATGCACTTTTAACATCCATTTGATACAACTTAAAGTTCATGAAACTAGCATATGCACACAATATACGTATAGCTTCTAACCTAGCAACTGGTGCAAAAGTTTCACCATAATCAATGCCCTCCTACTGACTATAGCCTTGGGCTACAAGTCGGGCTTTGTTCCTAACTACATTTCCATGCTCATCTAGTTTGTTTTTAAAAACCCACTTAGTTCCTATGGATTTTTGATTCCTAGGTTTAGGTACTAAATCTCATACCTCATTTCTCGTGAATTGGTCAAGCTCTTCTTGCATAGCATTGATCCAATACTCATCATGCTCAGCATCAGCAAAGTTCTTTGGTTCATTAACTGATACGAAAGCAACGTTGCTAAGGAATTTCCTAAGCTGGTCTCTAGTCATTACTTTGTTGTTGGCATCATCAAGGATGGACTTTTTTGAATGTCCTTTTGGAATTTTTATCTCCTTGGGTAATGTTGAGTTGTTTGGAACAAGTGTTTCTACAATCTCTGCAGGGACATATTGGTCAGCAAAGGTAATTTCAGTTTCGATTTTACCTTTGGTCAGCTCTTGTGCTGATGGCTCAGCACCTCCAATTGGGTCAGTATGAGCTGAGTTCGGCTCGTCCTTCATGGGTTGAGTTGTCTTACCTGCAGGGTCAGTTTCATCGAAATCTACATGGACTGACTCTTCTACAACTTGGGTTCTTTTATTATAAATTCTATATGCTTTGCTGTTTGTTGAGTACCCTAAAAAGATTGCTTCGTCAGCTTTGGCATCAAATTTTGCCAAATTGTCTTTTGTATTGAGTATGAAACATTTACACCCAAAGGCACGAAAGTAGCCAATGTTGGGCTTTCGTCCTTTCCAAAGTTCATAGGGAGTTTTCTTTAATATGGGTCTAACTAAAACCCTATTCAATATATAACATGCTGTGTTGACAGCTTCTCCCTAAAAATACTTTGGAAGCCTATTTTCACTCAGCATTGTCTTGGCAATTTCTACTATTGTCCTATTTTTCCTTTCAACAACTCCATTCTGTTGAGGAGTTCTAGGGGCAGAGAAATTGTGGTCAATACCATTGGTTTCACAGAATTCATCAAACATTTGGTTTTTGAATTCTCCACCATTATCACTTCTAATGTGAGCTACTCTAAGGTCTTTGTCATTTTCAAGCTTTTTGACTAATGTAGTAAACATCTCAAATGTTTCATCTTTGCTACTCAGCAAGATGATCCAAGTATACCTAGAGAAATCATCTACAATAACTAAGGAAAATTTCTTACCTCCCATGCTGAGTGGCTGGATAGGTCCGAAAAGATCCAAATGTAGTAATTCCAATGGTCTTTTGGTTGAGACAACCTTTTTGCTATGAAAAGACTTTTTGGTTTGTTTACCTTGCTGACAAGCATTACAAAGTTGATCTTTTTCATACTTTAATTTGGGTAATCCCTCAACTAATTGCTTTCTAGCTAGTTTGGCAAGGAGGTCCATGCTGACATGCCCAAGTCTCCTATGCCATAGCCAGGAGTTGTCCTCTTTAGATACTAAGCATATATTATTTGAAAATTGTTTTTCTAAACTCAACATATAAACATTTTCTACACGAGGGGCTGTTAAAATCAAATCGTTTGTTTTTCCCTCGAGTATTTGACATTGAGTATCATCAAATATAACCTTTCTTCCACTCTTGCAAAGCTGAGCTACACTTAGAAGATTATATTTGAGACCCTTAACTAAGGAGACTAACTCAATTCTAAGGTTACCTCCGATAGTTCCTGAGCCAACTATCTTACCCTTCTTGTTGTCTCCAAAGCTTACACTACCTCCTCGTTTAAGCTCTAGTGTGATGAACTGAGTTTCATCACCTGTCATGTGTCTTGAGCATGCGCTGTCTATGTACCAAAGTTTTGACTTCTCCACGCATGTCAAGCTGACCTGCATTTTAAACTATTCATCTTTAGGTACCCAATTCCTTTTGGGTCCTTTCTTGTTAGTATAAACAGATGCAGAGTCATATTTTAGTTTGTGACGGCATACTTTTGTAGTATGGCCACTTTTACCACAAAAGCCACACTGAGTTACCTTTTGAGGGTGATGTTGAGTGTGGTCAGCATTGTTGTGCTGAGCATGCTAGCATACCTTGGTAGTATGACCTTTCTTACCACAGAAGTCACATTGGACAGTCTGTTTGTTATGCCAGCACACAGCTTTTGTGTGTCCTTTCTTCCCACAACAGCTACATTGAGTAAACTGTTTATGCTGACCAGTACCTGAGTACTCAGCATGGAGTTTATTCTTAGTTGAACCTTTTATTTGGTTCTGTAAGGTGGTGACGTCCTTTTTCAGTTTCTTTGAATCTGATTGGACTTCCAAGACAAACTTGTGCATAACTTCTATGTTGCTATGTAATGTTGAGTTGTCTTGGAGGAGATATCGAAGATCACTCAGTTTGACCTCCTCAATCTCGTCGCAGCGCCTGTTGAGTGCCTTAATCTTTTTGTTACACTTCTTAGTTAGTGTATATAAGTCACTCAGGGCATTTACCATTTCGTTTCTAAGCAAAAGTAAGGATGTTACCTCATTGTTGTTTTCCTCCTGCTCAGAATCTCCAGAGAGGTCAGCTTGCTCAGATTGAGATTGGTCAGCTCCATCATCTGCCATGAAACATATATTGGCTGTTTCATTTTGCTCAGTTTCAGATGATGTTGACTCATCACTGTCACTCCACGTGGCCACCATTGCCTTTTTGCTTCCATTCTTATCTTTCTTCAGATTAGGACAGCTTGACCTAATATGCCCAGTTTGATGGCACTCATAACATGTGACAGGCTTGGAGCTGTCCTTTTTGTATCTGGTGTCACTGGACTTAGCTTTATATCTGTCTCCTCTCTTGTATGGCCGCTTACTATTTCTTTCATTTCTTCTGAACAACTTTTTCATTTTTCTAGTAAACATGGCCATTTCCTCATCATCAGTTGACTCAGCTTCTGTGGAGTCAGCTTTCATCACTAGTGATTTCTGTTTCTTATCCTCAGATTTTTCTTTAGCTTTAAAGTTTTTCATGGAAATTTCATGTGTCAGCAAGGAACCGATCAGCTCATCATATTTGTATGTGGTCAGGTCCTGAGCTTCCTCTACAGCTGTCTTCTTAGCTTGCCAGCTTTTGGGAAGACTTCGTAAGATTTTCTTCACTTGTTCTTCTTCAGTGAAGTTCTTCCCGAGTCTTTTGAGCTCATTTCTTATGTTGGTAAACCTGGCATTCATTGCTGAGATGTCCTCATTGTCATTCATCTCAAACAGTTCATACAATCGCATGTGCTGGTTTACTTTGGACTCCTTGACCTTGCTTGTGCCTTCATAAGTCACTTCCAGCTTCTTCCAGATCTTCTGTGCTGACTCACAACCTGAAATCTTATTGTATTCTGCAGCATCTAGAGCACAGTGAAGCATATTGATAGCCGAAGCATTATTTTGCAATTTTCTGAGGTCATCTTCTATCCACTCAGTTTCACTCTTGACAACTTTCTCATTATCAACAGTTTTGTAAGGTATATGTGGACCTTGAACTATTGCAAGCCATGCACTCATGTTTGTGGCTTGAATAAAGTTCTTCATCCTATTCTTCCAGAATGTATAATTAGATCCAAAGAATAGGGGAGGCCGACTAATTGATAATCCCTCAGGGAGTATCTGTGTTGTTTGGTTCCCTAGAAGGAAACGAGTGCTGTTTTCAGCCATTTATCGGGATCAGCTCAAGATTGTTAAATCTTTGAGTAGTGAGCTTTTAGCTCTGATACCACTTGTTGGTCCCTAGTAATTAGTTCCAAGGGGGGATAGGAACTAATGTAACTTTTTCGCTTTTAATTATGCTGACTTAATGTTATTTTAAGAGTTTGTTAACTCAGCGTGTTGGTCAGCACGACCGATTGATTTGTCAGACAGTTTTAGTTCTATGCTGACTAAGACTGCTTGACATGAGAGTTGGGAATTGACTCTTGAGAGGTCAGCTTCCAACTCAGCACTCAGATTTACTCAGTTTCAGTTTTAACAATTTATATGCTGAGTAAATATTACAAGCAACACATGCACATATATATATTGAGATAAAGAGTTTAGAAGTTACTCAGCACGACTTATCCTGGTTCGGCCTTTCTGCCTACGTCCAGTCCCCAGTTCCTCCTGGGATTTTCAATCCAATACTGAGCTCTTTCAAGGTAGAGCACAAACCCTTTACAAGGCAGTGAGTATGCAAGAGTATGTCCTCTATTCGTCTACTCAGCTCCTACTAAGTACTACAACCCAGCACTTAGATTTTTCTACCACTGAATGCTTACAACCAAGCACTCAGCATACACTCTCAATATTACAATTGATAAACTTGTTCTTTCTCAACAGAAGAACACTTTAGATGATTACACAACAATCAATCTAGCATTTACACAAAGAATAGGAGATTTGGTGTAAGATCTTTGTATTTGAGTGCTTTTTAAGATTTCTCTCTTGGATTTTTCTTCTTTGTAATTCGGCTGTGATCCAAGGTTCTTGATTGTCCTTTTATAGATGGAAATCTATAGATGGATCATTTGAATTGTTTTAGCCGTTAACACCAAAACGGCTCTTTTAGGGAACATCTTCTGGTCAACTTCAGACTGTACAGGCCATTCCCTTTCTCTGTTTTCTTCAGGCGTTAGGCTTTGTCTTCTTGCGTCAGACTTGTCTTTTTGTGTAGTTGTCTTTTACCAATAATCCATTGACCCATGTTTCTTGGAATTAGTCTTCTGTGTATTTTCGAGGCTTCAATTATTGGTGCAGAAGATTTGCAGACTTTGTCCTTTAGTGAACGGATCCTTCATGCTATCCTGACTGTCACTCAGCTTTATTCGTTATCTTCGAATGTTCAACTTCCATGCTGAGTTCCTTCTTAGTCAGCTCCATTCTGTTTATACAATTCTTAAGGAGTCTTCTAATTTAGTCAGCTTCGTTCTGGCAACTTTGAAGGAGACTTCTGATACTGAGTTCTACTCCACTCAGCTTCTATTCTTTCATGCTGAGTTTCGTTCCACTCAGCTTGGCTTATGCTGACTTTTGTCCTGTCTAACTTAGTATGTATATTTTTGCACTCAATATTGAACAAACACATTAGTACAATTAAATCAAAGCATTTAAATTTAATTGCCTCTTAATCATGGATGATTTTGTCAAATCAAAATCTTGTGGAAAGGTGTTTCAACACTTGCATCTTCACTGATATCTCTATCAATCTCGAAACCTCGAAGCAGACATGTTAGATGGTTGTGTCAAAGGTTTTCTTAAACTGAAATGCAGCTTTGATCTTAATGCAAGAAAGAAAGTTCCTTTAGGACGCTATCAGTTCTAGTAAATCTTAGGAACTTAAGAACACACGAAAGTTGACTTAAGTGGACATTAAAGCTGATACTTTGACTTCATTGGTATTATCACTGATTTATTGGATTATTTTATGACTTTGCACAACCTGTTTGGCAGTGCCTAGCCTGTTCTATCCTTTAAACTGTCTTCTATTTGTAATATCCTAACTGTCCACACTCAAACAATCAATCCTACTAAGAAGATACCTTTACACACACACTCTGTTCAGCAACGATATTCTCATATCATTTTGATCTCAATCCTTGTGGATACAATACTTGACTTATCACTTTATTACTTGTATCTAGTACACTTGCTAGAATCACATCTGAGGAAAACACCCTCTCCTTATGCTCTTTCTTCTCCATATCCTCCTGCTCTCTCTTCTCCCTCTCCTCCTGCTCTTTCTTTTCCCTAGCATCCTGCTCTTTCTTCTCTCTATCCTCCTGCTCTCTCTTTTCCCCATCCTCCTGCTCTCTCTTTTCCCTAGCCTCATGCTCTCTCTTCTCCCTCTCCTCATGCTCTCTCTTCTCCCTCGCCTCCTGCTCTTTCTTCTCCCTCGCCTCCTGCTCTTTCTTCTTCCTATCTTCCTACTCTTTCTTCTCATTCTCCTCCATCTCTTTTCCTCCAATCTCCAAATTATACATATGAACCTCCCCCTCATACATCCCACGTTCCACATCCCGTTGTGACTTCAGTTCATGCACATCACGTTCTACAACGGACAATCTATTTACAAAGGCATTCATTTTCCTCTCTTGCTGACCAAACTGTTTAGTTATCATCTTCTCTTGCTCAGCAAACTTGTCATTCATTTTCTTCTCGTGCTCAAGAAACATCCTCCTCAGTAGTCGTTTCAAACCAAATTGTTTATTCTTCTGGACAGGTACTCTAGGAGAGACAATGAAGGCATTTTCATCATTATCAGTCTCAGATTCACTGTCATCCTCTACATCAACATCTCCCCCTTCATATGTACCCAATCCCTCATGTTCCTCCTTTTCCATGCCTTCATCCTCTTGCTCCCCTTTCCCCTCTTCTTCCACCTCTTTCCTCTTTGCAACCTCTTGCCCCTTTTCCTCCTCTTTCCCTTTTTCCTTCTCTTGCCCCTTTTCCTCCTCTTGACCCTTTTCCAAATCGGTAAACACTTGGTCATAATTACACGGCAGACCATCCACATGGTTTACTAGATGTTTATACCATGAGCTTTCTTTCTCCATGTCTTCAGCTGTAAGTTGCGTGGCATTTGGTTTTATACCCGACTAAAAATACAAATGTACAAATAAACAAGTCAGTCATATGTATAGCACAATGGTGACACATATAGGCACAATGATTGGTCAACTTACTTCAAAAATGGCTAGAACTTTGGGCAATTTAGCGATACCGGTCCTTTTCCATCGTAGCCATCATGGGATGCGAGTGCCTTTCTTCTCATACCATGCGTGGGTGGCATCCCATACTTCCAACAACCAAGCCTGCAACAAAGTTCCAATTCATTATTTATGCCTATTACCAACATTTCTAGTATACAGAATATACATACATCATACCTGAAATACGTGTGCAAAACCATATAGGTTGTATGAGACACTGTTAGTCCTAAAATTCTCCCTATAGGCGACCAATTGATCAATTCGGTCTTTTCCACCAATTATCCCATTAACAAGAGACTTGTAGGTCACATCCCAGGCACAAACACCCCACGGGAACTCGTTAAACAATATTGGAAATTCAGCAAGTTCCAACACCCAAGGAAGAGCTTTTTTCGCAGCAGTGTTATCCAACACACAGCCAATGACAAAATACAACATGGCACATGAAACTGCATCCTGATCAGATTCATCATTCCAATCAGTTTGCAGCATAATTGTTTCCACGTCTTTAAAGGTTGGTGTAGGGATGCCTGGGAAAAACTTATTCCTAAATCTATATGGCTTATTTATCGCACTAAACCTTTCGGTAAATGCTTCCATGTCTCCAAACCGTAACCCACTTAGGAGTCCAAACTCCCAATCCCCAAATCTTAACTCAACACCTCTAACTTTGAAGCAAAGCTCTCTGGGTTTGAGGTCTTCACGTATGATCTCCCTTGTTAAAAGGGTATGACAGAGGACTCCTGCAAATACTGTATTGGTCATATCCAAATACTGCCCGAAGCAACTCTTCCTAAATAGATTTACTTAGTTTGGTGTTAAAAACTCCTTTATATGTTTTGCTGCTTCTAGGCTACACCTAACTGTGATGACGCTTTCCGTTCCAAATGCCTTTTTGTATTTATATTCAGATTTCTTCTTGGCTTTCTTCTTCGAAAGAGAGCCATGCTCATCTCTCTTCCTCTTGTCTACACGATCATGCTGAAAAATATTGTAGACATATCATCAGGGAACATACAATTAAGCTAATTATAACGTTGAGCTAGAATGAGCTAGCGTATGCTAAAATAAGAGAGTTATCGACAATTAGCTCGACGATATGAATGTTCTATCGGTAATAGATCGTCGATATGAATGTTCTATCGACAATAGATCGTCGATATGAATGTTCTATCGGCAATAGATCGTCGATATGGATGTTCTATCGGCCATTCATCTGTCTATATCTATGTACTATCTACAATTAGGTTGCCGATGAACATACACATCGACGAATTTCAACCAAACCGAATGACTTCCTAACACCAGACGAACCCAGATAAACCATAACACCAGAAAAGTAAACGAAATGAAACGAAATATTCCTTCTCAAACACAACAAATGTACATACAATACAAGAATGTAAAGTCAAGTTATTTACCCTCTTTTTCGTCCTTCCTTCTGAATTCGATTCGTTGTTTGAGCTTCATATTCTCGCCATGTCCACTCGAAGTAACAGAGATTCGCCGGATGAAATGTACAGAATCGGGCAATGAATCGCCGGAAAGTTAGAGAGATGAATAGCGGGGTGTTAGGTTAGAGAGATTATTGTTCGAATGTTAAAGAGCGGGAGCGGAGTGTTAGAGAGGAGGGCAAGGTTGGAATTTTGTTAATGAAATGTGTTAGTTTTGGTGAGTTTCTCAAAATGAGTTAGAAAAGAAAACTAGCCCCTTAAAAGGTGCTAGTTTTGTAATTGTCCCTATATTTAATTAATGAAATTAATAAACATATGTTGATGAATTGAAAAAATTAAAAACTCAAGGAGCGGAGTGGCAAAAGAACCTCCAATAAACCATCACTCCATTCTCAACCATCATTACATCTACATTGATGCTTGCTAATTATGGAGATCATTGTGGAAGTAAAAAAAAATGCTAGGATCAATCACTCCATCTCCAAATTTCACTGAGCTATCAGCCACAATGTCTCTTTGATTTTATTGATAAACTCATATAGATTAGTGCATGTATATGTTATGGATCCTAAGCAACCCAAACCTTTGCAAG
Source organism: Euphorbia lathyris (assembly GCF_963576675.1). NCBI lineage: Eukaryota > Viridiplantae > Streptophyta > Magnoliopsida > Malpighiales > Euphorbiaceae > Euphorbia > Euphorbia lathyris. Next base: position 26,227,958 of record NC_088913.1, read on the forward strand.
TTTATAAACGGTTCTCACATGGTAGAAAGAAGAATTTTGTTAATTAATTTTCAGTTATTTGTGTCTATATTTCAGTTTGTAGGCAGTTTCTTTGTAATAACTGTAAATAAGCAGTTTCCTTGTAATAACTGTAAACAAGCAGTTATATGTATTTTGGGTTGAATTAAATGCAGAGGAAAAAAGGAAGAATACATAAGTTCCATTCCATCAAGTAAAATTCAGAGATCTGAGGTTCTCACTTTAATTGATCCTCAATATTTAGAATCATAGGTTCTAAAGGTAGAAAACCTAAAGAAGGTAGAGTTACCTGGTTCTAGACCCATAACTAGATCACTAACTCAGGACCATAACAGTATAATCTAAGCATGCACTCGTGAACTTAACATTTTATCTAATGTCAACTAGTCTAAATGCAAACCTTAGAAAATCTTTGAAGACCCACTTCAATCCCTTGCAGATTAAATTGAGAATAAAAAAAGCATCATGTGCGCACAAAACTTTTTTTTATCTCAAATCCACTCTTCTCTGGTTCACCTTCTGATTCTCTTCCATCCGAAGCAATCTCCATTAAATCTCATCAAATTCATTTTCATCTTTGTGTCAAATTTTTAGTAAGTTCATTCTAATTTTTCCCTCTCTTTTTTTACTTTTTTTTTATTTTAAGGAAATAAAAACATAGAACTAACGGAGCTAACAGAGGGATATAATTAACTCTTTATTTTTTCTTCCCCAACAAAGTTCGCAGTAATCTCCTCAAACAATAAAATATCCATTGGTCTTTGTGTAGTCCAAATGGATATTGAATCATAAACAGAAGCATAAATATAGTACCTTAGAACCAAAAATGCATCTCTGTTCAAATGGTTCAAGAATGCCCCCGAGTCAAATGAATCCTTAGGCTTCTTTCTATTGGGATCTTTCTGTTTTTTCTTGGGGAGATTTTTTTGTGGGAAATCTTTGTTCACGTTTTTGCACTTGAACCAACCTTCCAAGCCTGCTTTCTCCCACGCGGCTTGTGTTTGCATTGTCTGGCGTTTTCTTTGACAAATGAGCGGGACAACGTTCCAATGAGGAACTGCTATGAATTTCAGTAGCCTCTTTCCTCTGTTGAGGTTGATTAAGCACCAACAGATGTGCATTTTCTTCTAAAACAATTTGGAATTGTTTAAAGCATAAATTAATGTCATCAACATCATCTAAATGTTTAAAGCAATATGACATTCTACTTATAAACTCATGTTGTTTCCTTTGTGTCAAATTCCCAAAAAAGTATGTTTAGATAGTTCCTTCGCTGAGCACAACAGAATGAAGAGAAATTTGTATCATTTAAAATCCCAATTCTTTTCGAATAAAAGGAACGAGAAAAGCCAAAATCTTCCTACTCTAAAAAGAAGTCCTATAGAAAACTACTCTTCTTTATATAGAATTTTGATCCTTTTGATTATTCTCTTCATAGTAAACTGATGGGAGGATGCAAGTAAAAGCAAAATATAGAGAGGTCCTGCGTCAGGTCAGGAGGAAATTCTATCGTATCAGAAAGCTACGAGGAACCATCCAGGAAGAGTTGCATAATCGGGCTCAACAGATAACATTCTAAATGGATACAACTCTCAAACACCATACTGAAGCAATTAACTTGGCTTTGGGTAAAACGATGCTGACTCTACTGCAGGCGTCCCCTTCGACGGCCTATCTGCTACTTAGTCAACAGGCTCTGGTCCCGGATCAAGAAGGTTATCTACTGGAATTGCACCTAGATATGCGTACAAAGGAATACTCATGGCATTGTGCGCCATGGCCTTGACTGGAGAAATTTGCCCTGTGTTAACAAGCGTTTTTTCTGCATCCTGAGACACAACAAAACTTGGATTCACCATTAAATTCATGATTGAGTGTTGGCATCATTTATGGTCTCACTGAGCATGTCAAAATTGTTTCGTCTTTTTTTAATCGAATTGCGAGCGTGCCAATAATTTTGTAGAAAAATTACAAAATTATGAAATCTAAAATCTGACTTCTAATCAAGGATTGTTAAAAGCTTAAAGAATGAAAAAAATTAAAGGTTCACAATTAAATCTACAAGATTAAGATCAATTAAAGGAAATGATATCGAATTGAAATTGAAAGAAATGCTTGAAAGCTTGAAATTGAATGATTACAAATATATCCATAGCAATTCGATAGAGATGCTACCTATGCGGGAAGGAGGAATACTTATCGCTTTGTGAAAGATGGTATTTGGTATGTACTTACACCTATGGTAGGAGAGCCAAAGACCAAGAGGAAAGCCACTTTGCTTGTTCCTCCTACTCACAAGGCGTTTATAAATGAGTGTGAGGAAAGTCAAATGGTCTATATAGTTATGGTTAAGGCTAGTGGGAAGTCTAGTGAATAGAAAGAGGAAAAGTGGGAAGTGCTAGAAGAAGTGGGGCAGATTCTTGAAGAATACAGTCATCTCTTTCCGAAAGATTTGCCTCACGGATTTCCACATTTACAGGAAATTAAGCACCATGTCAACCTAGGGCTGGAGGCTAGTTTGCCTAGTCTTCCTCATTATCGGATGAGCTCAAAAGAGCGTGAGATTATGAGGGAGAAAGTGGAAGAGTTAGTAAAGATACGGTATGTGAGAATGAGCATGAGCCCATGTTCGGTTCTGGCTTTGCTAACGCTAAAGAAAGATGGTTCATGACGGATGTGTGTCGATGGTAGGGTCATTAATAAGGTTACCATTCAGTACAAGTTTCCCATACCAAGGCTTGATAACATGCTAGACCAACTTAGTGGCTCTAAGGTTTTCTCCAAGATTGACTTAAGGAGTGAGTATCATCAAATCTGAATTAGATTCGGGGATGAATGGAAGACGGCTTTTAAGATGCGGCATAGATTGTATGAGAGGTTGGTGATGCCTTTCAGAATGAAAAAAGCACCTAACACCTTCATGAGGCTAATAAACAAAGTACTTCGGCCCATGATTGGTAAATTCATGGTGGTTTACTTTGACGATATACTCATCTATAGCAAGACCTTGGAAGACCATGTTGAACATTTGAAAGTGGTATTAGATTTGTTGAGAGAAAATCAGTTGTACACTAACTTCAAGAAGTGCGGTTTTGTCATGGAGAGCCTAGTGTTCCTTGGGTATGTTGTGAGTGGAGACAGTTTCCGGGTTGATGAAGAGAAAGTAAGGGTTGTACGGGAGTGGCAGACCCCAAGGAATATTGGTGACTTTAGAAGCTTTCATGGGTTGCTACCTTCTATAGACGGTTCATACGAAACTTTAGAGCCATTATGGAACCGCTAACCGAATGCTTGAAGAAAGGAAAGGGCTTCAAATAGGGAGATGAACAAGAGGGTAGCCATGCTTGGTCAAAGAAAAGCTAAGTACGGCTCCGATATTAGATTTTCCAGATTTTGATAAGTTGTTTGAAGTCAAGTGTGATGCAAGTGGAGTAGGAGTTGGAGTAGGAATTGAAAGAGTGATGAGTGTCGAATTCACCAAAAATAAATACCTACTCTTGGAACTAGAAAACTGTAGTAAATGTGGAGTAGGATCGAATCCACAGAGACTGGTCGAATTATAACTTTTTGAAACTAACAATTAAAAGTAAAAAGGGGGGTTTGGTTTGTGGAATGAATTGAATATAAGATAACAAGTAAAAATTAAATATCAATAATTAAATAAATGAGAAATATGTATGAGAAAGATTCTAGCCAGAGATTAGGTTTGAGTCTTGAATTGAACAAATTGATCATCGATCACAGAAAATATAAGTTTCAACCCTTCAAATAAATTAGCTATGGTTATTAAAAAGCATTAACAACCTATCTCTTCTTACAGTTTAGATAATCATGAAACGTTCACTAATTACCTCTAATCAATCAAACAGTTCTAAACAAGCTTTAGAATTTAATTTGATTGAAAGCATTAAATATAAAAGAGATGCTAATTCTACTCAACAATCACACAAGCAGGATTATTTAAAGCATATCAATCTCAATTCACAACATATGTTAAAAGTTTGTCCACAATCAACTATATTATTTGCTACTTATATCAGATGATTTAAACGATTACGTATTTAAACATCTAATTAGCAAAACGATTGCAAGTAAATAATTAAATCAAGGATTCAATTAAATCACGCAATACAAATAAGAACATAATGGAAATCAATTACTTGAAATAGATGAAAAAGATGAAGTAAAGAATGATCTCACAATTCCATTGTTCAAGACCTAAATCCTCTAGCTAGAAGGTAGAAATTAGTTCACCATGGAAGAGAGAATACACAAGAAAGATGACGAAGCTTGAAGAAGAATTGATGTTTCTGCACAAAAAGATGTCGATGATGAAAGATTATGATCCCTGATTCTCTGTTTGTCTTTTAAAACGTAAAATCCCCACTCTTCCCACTCTTCCCACCTTCCACGTTTTTCTAGCTGGAGAGAAACTAAATAACTCCCTCTAAAAATCTAATAATAAAATCCTATATAGAATTAAACTCCTACTAGGATTCTATAATATAAAATCCTAATAGAATTAAATCCTATAATAATGTCTTAACATATTTAAAACTAATAATAAAAGTTACAAAGAGTAAAAATCTTAAAATAGAAGTCTTCTAAGCAAAACCCAACTCCCAAATTCGTACTGGTCCTTACCCATGGGCACGAGTTAGGACGAATCAGCTTTTTAGTGCATAATTTCCTTTTTCAGCATGGCCTAAGCCATGGGCATGGGTTAGGACCTGACAAATTTCTCCAATTTCACTTTAAGCTCCATAAGATTAGCATTTTAATCTCCAATTTGAATTGAATCTCCAAAAACACCTATAAAACACAAAACAAGATAAATAAGCACTAATAAAGTAAAACTAACATTAAACTAAAGAGAATTAAGATATAAAGATGTATATAAATATGGACACATCAAAGAGGGTCTATTTAAAGAGTGTCGACGAACTCCAGACCGAGTAATAAAAAAAATTTATAAAAAAATAAATAAAATGAGAAGATTATGTTAGAAAAAGGTATATATTTGACTATTAACTTTAGTAGAGGGACCATAAAGTTAAATAGAAATAAAATTGAAGGATTCTGTAATTATATATTTTTTGGGTAAATAATTATAAGGTCCCTATATTTTTACCTAATACACTAGTTAGTCCCTCTGTTTTTACAAATAAATATATAAGCCCTCACTTTTTATTTTCGTCAACTCCTTAGTCCTTATGTTCGAGTCAATGGTCAAACTATACTAAAGAAATTTTAAAATACCAAAATTACAATTTAGTCTATGTTTTAATAATAAACATATTATATTTTTTCTATTTTATGTTTTTTTTTCTCCTTTTTCTACATAATCATAATCTCTCCTATATTAAGTAATTAATTTATTAAATTTTATATAATTATAGTTTAATAACGTAAAATTTATTGACTAAAAAAATAAATAAATAATATTTCAAAATTTATTAAAATAGAAGTAAAACTATACAAAATTATAAAAAGTAACCTTTATTTGTCTCTAATAAATTTTATGAATCAAAAACTAGAATCTAATTTTTTTAAGTCATCGAAAATTCAAAATAGTATTAATGTTGGTATTAAAATATTATATTAAAAAATAAAAAATAAGAGAATAAATAATATATTTTTTTTATGATACATTAATTTTGGTGTATATATTTCAAAAATATCATTATAGATTAAATTTGAAACTAAAAGATAATTTTTTATGTATATAACTAGGGGCAATTTTGTACTTTAATCTAAAAAACAAATGAAAAAATTAAATAGTTGATTAAAACAAAACTTCAGAACCCTAAATGATGGACTAACTAATTTGTTATGTAGGCCTACAGGAGGCACATCATGTTGGTCCCGTGTGATTAGTTCCAAGGGAGGGGGGGGGGGGTTAGGAACTAATATAACTTTTTCTTTATTTAATTAAGCTGACTTAAAATATTTTCTTAAGTTTGTTAACTCAGCTTTGGTTTTGCAGGCCAATCCTGTCGTCTGTATTTCCACAGTCGTCAGACTTGTCTTCTTCTTGTAGAGTTTCGTCTTCTTGTGCCATTTGTCTTTTAGCTGAAGAACAATTGACCCATGCATCTCGAAATTGGCTTTTGCGTAATTCCAAGGTTCTGGATTGGTGCTGACAGTTGTCGGAGCTTGTCTTTTAAAAACGGATCATTCATGCTGTCCTGAAGATTACTCAGCTTAATCTTGATAGTCGTTGTCTTTGATTGTTGTCAATCCATATACTGAGTTCTCTTTTACTCAGCTTCCATGGTCAGATTCGTTCTGCCAGACATAGTTCTTAAGAAGACTTTTCTACTTTTGATACTGAGTTTCGTTCCACTCAGCTTCGTTGATGAGCTTGATCGTTAAGCTTCTGTTCTGAAGATAACTTATCTTCTTTCATGCTGAGTTCCACTCTACCCAGCTTGTGCTGTGATCTTATGCTGACTTCGTCCTGTCTTACTTTTTATTTCTATTTGTGTTTATATTTATACTCAACATTGAACAAACATATTAGTACAATTAAATCAAAGCACTTAAATTTAATTGTCCCTTAATCATGGATTAACTTAAATAATTTTGTCAAATCAAAATCATGTGGAAAGGTGTTTCAACAAACTCCTCCATTTTGATGTTGGCAAAATATTTAATTGATGGAACTCAGCATTGAGATTTCCCATGATTGAAATTCTTTTTATGCTTCTGAAATTACTCCCCCATAAGGGTTGCATTTATTGACTTGACTTAACTCTAAACCTTCTAATATTTAATTGAGTAAAGTTAAGGCATGCTTATGCTGACTTAGTTCAGTTCTAGACCTTCCAAGATCTAATTCAGATGAGCCTAGGTCAGCTTTCAAAAGAGGTCAATATGTGAAATATGTTTTGACTCAGTTTTGATACATGGTTAGTTTGATAACAGAGTTATGGGAAAACTTTTTTCAGAGCAAGTGTATCAAGTCTAATGTGTACTGAGTATATTCCTTTTTCCTTTGTTTGTTTGCTCAATTTAGACAGATCAGCATAAAGCATAATACGTAAGTGAGCATCACATAAGATTAATCAATTTGGAATAAAAGATGCATAATTTTATAGATAGTCAGCAAGACAAAATACACAAAACAGATACAAGTCAAGAATGAAAGCTAGCAAACTAGCCAAACTATTTCTTCCTATTGACTTGGGCATGGGCAGTATTGACTTTGCCTTTTCCTTTTTTTTTTGCTACTGACTACCAGATGCTTCTCCTGTGTGCTGAGTTCTATCAGCTTGTTCTTTCTCCCCCGTTTTGCCACCATCGGGCAGAGGAGGAATGAAAGTGTCGTTGAGAGCAGCACGAGTTAATCTGACTTAATACGCTTTGAGCCTTTTCGTGCTTTCCCTTAGACTATCAAAAACTGGAATACCATCGTCCAAGGTATCACGGGGAATTCGGATAGAGGCACTGAGCATACTCAATATATATTCTTGAGATTTTCCTACCCATGTAATAGTGTCAGTTAGCATGGTGATGCGCCTCCCGTAAAGGAGACTCACTAAGGGATAAGTGTACCCCGTCGTTATCAAGTAATAAAATTCTGGATAAGTCCAGGTATCGTCCACAGGATTTATTTCTGCAAGTATCGAGCTACTTGGTCTCAGGTGTTATCTAGGCTTTGGGGGTTTTGAGTTTGGTTTTTCTTAAGTTAATCTACTCCTAGGTTGAATTATACTACTCCTAGCTAAGTTATCTAATTCTAACTAAGTTATTCTACGCCTAATTAAGTTACTCTACCCCTAATTAAGTTAAACTACTCCTAAGTGATCTTTTACTAATGCAATTGTCCGAATGAACATGAGGGGATACGATGATAATGAAAATAGATTGTTTAGACAACGGAATTAAAACCTAATCTAAGTCACTTGTGTCCGAGGCGATTAACCCTACCTATCCTCCTGAGGTCCCTAGTTCGTGATTCCCTCGTAAGGCCGAAACTAGCTCTAAGGCTCAGTAATTTGGGCTTAATCTTCTATAGGGTCGTCAATCCTATAGGCACTGACTAGGTCAGATTCAGCTCGCAATATGTGCCAACTTAATTTTGGGATTATCGAATGAGTTAAACCAATCAGACAAAGCGTAAGACAAAGATTAAAGAAATAAAACAATTGAAGAAACAGAACTATAATATATATCAAAGATGGAAAGTATTGTCACGAAGATACAATGAGCCTAGGATTCATAACATGGATCAGAGGCTAGACAGAATATAAAAGAAGAAAAATCCCTTTCAGGGAACCTGTCTACCAATGCAGGCGTCTTCCTAGGACTTAAGGATGGAGCTTAAGCAATCCTCGGTGAGCGGAGCTTCGAAGGTGTCTTCAATGGAGGTTTGAAGGATATGGAGGAGGTGGAGAGGATTTCTCAAGGTGAAAGCTAAGAAAATTACAAAGATAAAAGATGTCTAATTTACATTGGAAAAATCCTATTTATAGGCGCGGCTCGGGCCATTTTCTTGACCTATTTCGTGTCCTTATGTAGGTAGGAAGTCGTGGGGAAGGTCGTGGAGGCGGCGAGTAGGCTCCCTGCTCGCCCGAGCAGGCCTCTGAGGGCCTGCTCGGTGAGCTGGCATAGCCAGCTCGCTGAGCTGGCCTAAATAGGCCAGTTCGTCGAGCAGTCTTGCCCGGCACGCCTCTGCGCGGTCGCCGAATGCCAAAAGTGTGTTTTTCGCCCGAACTTATCCCTGTGCATGCACAAAAACTCCAGATAGCATTAGTCCAAAGGCTAAATTGACCCGCCAATCGCTTATTTTAAGCAAACGCTTCGTTTGGTGCGACTTTTGACGGATCAATTAGCTTCAAAAGATAACGGAATTATAATATGCATGTCATTTTGGCCGTATTTGCCTAAATTGATCATAAAACGAGCCTAAACAACGAAAAGTGAATAAAACATTTCCAATTTCTAACTAACTCACACAAAAGCATTTAAATGCGAGAATTGCTCGCTTATTAACTAAGTAATGCTAAAAACCGTCCTAAAACCGTACCCAAAGATAGGGGTTTTTGACCCCTATCAAACCTCCTCGCACTTAAAACTTTACTTGTCCCCAAGTAAACTAAAAAACTAAACCCGTAATCACAAGCAAGCTAGAAAACCTCCCGGTTTGACTAGGTGCTTGACACAATTTCGAGCATCTGTAATTACATGCATTCGGAAATACAAAGTAGAGACACGATATCCAAAAGCCGCATTTCAATTATCATAGGTCATATGTTTTAAGAAAAATGACACATGTTCAATTAAACGAGCTTAAGGGGATCGCTAAGTAAAACACCTCACCATAGGTAGTTCACTCATTTCACACAATTTTGGTGGCTAAAGTGTTTACTCTCGGCTTATGTCCTTACTTAGGGTTACGTTGATTTTGCATGTTCATCCGAGTTCCTCTACTATGCTATATGACTCCGATGATATAAAAAAACAGCCTCGAATTGGGGTTGTAATGTGGTTAGAGGGTTAAAGGTACAACAAAGGTTAATAGTTCTAGCGCTAGAAAAACAAAGTTAAAATGGCTTTAGCGAGTATGAAGTGACTGAGCTTTTTATTCGTTATATTTTTTTTCTTTTTGGGACGTTTTGATTTTAAGAACTGGAGAATGAAGTTCTCCCTTTTTGTTCGTCTATTTTCTTTTCTTTTTCTGTTTTTCTCTTTTTTTTTGGATAGTATTGCTCAATCACTTCTTAGCCTTTTGGCTTGCTACTATAATGCCATAAACAAAGACAAAGCGCTAGAAGAAAACAAAGGCTCAATGTGAGCTTTGCAAAACCTCGGGTTAAGTAACAAACCAAGTGATGGTTTGCAAAAATTGGGTTAGAACGAAAGAAAAATCTACAAACTACAAAATACAGGCTCAAAGGGGCTTCCTAGAGTGGATGAAAAAGAGAAAATAAGGTAAAGAAAAGGGTTAAATTCTAATGAGGCTGATTTCATCATCTACCATCTCAAATCATTGTATGTAGGTTCAACACAGTATTAGGTGCAAAATCTGTAATCTTTCCACAAGTCAAAGCATTCACACAAAAATGTCAAGAAAAAGAGCTTTTTGATGTTCGCTCTTGGGCTCAAATTCAACTCACAATTCTTTGGGTTTCAATTTTGTGTTTACTAGTTCTCCCCAAACTCAAGTTTAACATCACATGCCTTCAATTCTTAAGTTATCTACCTAAGTAATGATTTTAGCATTTCTTCAAAAGTAGGGTCTAAATGCAAACTTTAGCTCATGCTTTTACAGATACAAGGATTGTGTCCTACACCTAAACTAGTTGTCATGCAATCTTAGATTCGGTTCTCAGCCCTCAAGGACAAATAACGAAGTTTAGATTCGAAGGAGGTTCACGGTTTTAGGTCCTAAACATGCAAAAACATAAATAAAACCCGAAAACATTTAAACTAAACTAAACACGACGCAACAAAAATTTAAAAATTATACAAATTTTTGTAAGTTTGTCTACCCCTCCTCCTCGCACTTAAATCATGCAATAAGTTCCAACATTGCATATAAAACAATAAAACACATGTGAAAGAAGTTAGGGTGGAGAAGACAACTTACTAACCAAAGTTAAAAACAGAAATCTATAATTGAATTAAAAAGAAAAACAAACCTAGAAAAAGTTTAATCCAAACTTGGGTTGCCTCCCAAGAAGCGCTACTTTATAGTCGGTTAGCTCGACATGGAGTTCCTTCCTAGATGTAAGCTTCTACTCGCGTTAGGAACTCGAACTCCTTGAGAAATAACCCGTACCTACAAAACGGATTAAGTGCCTCTAATAAGTTTAATGAAAACAGGAGGTCGAATTTAAACATATTATGAAAAAGTTTGGTTTGCTCCCTTTTGGATTCTCTTGGTAGGTCGAAGAGAATGAAAACTTCTGAGCATGAAGCAAACCTAAACTTTTCTAATTTTTGAGGAAAAGGTAGTTGAGATACACAAGTTTTGATTTGATCTTTTATCTCTATCACATGATTTAGAATTTCAGATTTTGAACCGGGGTTGCTTACCGCTTCCGGTTCCTCACTTACCTCGAGTGATGCATGTGATAGTGGACTTGGTTCTACCTTTTTGTCATTCCTCAAAGAGATGGCTTGAGCTGATTCACTTTGTGGGATTTCTATGTTTTCCTTTATACCTGGGAGAGCATCTCAGGATTGCTCTTGCATCTCGGGATTGCTCTTGCATCTCATGGTTTATTTGAGCCAATTGGTTGCTCAAGTCCTTGCAAACCTCCTCGTTGATTGTAAGTCGGGCTGATATTCCTTTCAAAAGGGACAACACCTCATCTCGTGAGCTAGAGGGTTGTGGAGGAACTTGGCTTGCTTGTTCGTAAGGGAACATTCCCAATTCGTTTTCCCTGTGCTTATTAACAAACCTATTTGGAGGCCTCAACATGTTAGGGTTCCCGTAGGACAGGTTTGAGTTTTGAGGTCTCCTTCAATCACTACCATAAAAGCTATAAGAATTGGGGTTAGAATTATACCTTTGGTGATTACCCACAAAACTTACACTTTCATTGGTGTTGAGGCTCAGTTTCGCCATCAAGATATCCATTTTCTTATTTAAGTCGGCCATGGAGGGATTGGGAGCCTCATTCTCCAGGACATGAATGTATTGTCTTGATGGGATTGTAAACTTTTGAGCTTGCCACTCGACTCTTTCTTGCCAATTCATTGATCAGAGAATGCTGAGAAAAAGTGAAGTTCTAGCACAAAAGTTGATAAGTAAAAGTATATAGTTATGAACAAAGATATGAACTAGTATAGAAGATATAAAGAATTATATATAAACAGGTATAGACGATATAAACAAAGGATATTCACAAAGGAATGCCTAAACTAACAAATCGACCTTTGGTTCGATATTGCAGAAGAAATAAATCCCCGTCAACGGCGGCAAAAACTTGATGCGCCTCCCGTAAAGGAGACTCACTAAGGGATAAGTGTACCCCGTCGTTATCAAGTAATAAAATTCTGGATAAGTCCAGGTATCGTCCACAGGATTTATTTCTGCAAGTATCAAGCTACTTGGTCTCAGGTGTTATCTAGGCTTTGGGGGTTTTGAGTTTGGTTTTTCTTAAGTTAATCTGCTCCTAGGTTGAATTATACTACTCCTAGCTAAGTTATCTAATTCTAACTAAGTTATTCTACGCCTAATTAAGTTACTCTACCCCTAATTAAGTTAAACTACTCCTAAGTGATCTTTTACCAATGCAATTGTCCGAAGGAACATGAGGGGATACGATGATAATGAAAATAGATTGTTTAGACAACGGAATTAAAACCTAATCTAAGTCACTTGTGTCCGAGGCGATTAACCCTACCTATCCTCCTGAGGTCCCTAGTTCGTGATTCCCTCGTAAGGCCGAAACTAGCTCTAAGGCTCAGCAATTTGGGCTTAATCTTCTATAGGGTCGTCAATCCTATAGGCACTGACTAGGTCAGATTCAGCTCGCAATATGTGCCAACTTAATTTTGGGATTATCGAATGAGTTAAACCAATCAGACAAAGCGTAAGACAAAGATTAAAGCAATAAAACAATTGAAGAAACAGAACTATAATATATATCAAAGATGGAAAGTATTGTCATGAAGATACAATGAGCCTAGGATTCATAACATGGATCAGAGGCTAGACAGAATATAAAAGAAGAAAAATCCTCGGTGAGCGGAGCTTCGAAGGTGTCTTCAATGGAGGTTTGAAGGATATGGAGGAGGTGGAGAGGATTTCTCAAGGTGAAAGCTAAGAAAATTACAAAGATAAAAGATGTCTAATTTACATTGGAAAAATCCTATTTATAGGCGTGGCTCGGGCCCTTTTCTTGACCTATTTCGTGTCCTTATGCAGGTAGGAAGTCGTGGGGCCGGTCGTGGAGTCATGGGGGCGGAATTGGTCTTTTTGACCAATTCTCCCAGGTCTGCTCGCCGAGCAGGGCGAGCAGGCACTGCTCGTCGCGAGCAGGCTCCCTGCTCGCCCGAGCAGGCCTCTGAGGGCCTGATCGGTGAGCTGGCCTAAATAGGCCAGTTCGTCGAGCAGTCTTGCCCAGCACGCATCTACGCGGTCGTCGAATGCCAAAAGTGTGTTTTTCGCCCGAACTTATCCCTGCGCATGCACAAAAACTCCAGATAGCATTAGTCCAAAGGCTAAATTGACCCGCCAATCGCTTATTTTGAGCAAACGCTTTGTTTGGTGCGACTTTTGACGGATCAATTAGCTTCAAAAGATAACGGAATTATAATATGCATGCCATTTTGGCCGTATTTGCCTAAATTGATCATAAAACGAGCCTAAACAACGAAAAGTAAATAAAACATTTCCAATTTCTAACTAACTCACACAAAAGCATTTAAATGCGAGAATTGCTTGCTTATTAACTAAGTAACGCTAAAAACCGTCCTAAAACCGTACCCAAAGATAGGGGTTTTTGACCCCTATCACATGGCATAAGCTTGATGGTACATCTTAAGCAAAGCCAAATCATAAAACTGACGTTGAGCATTCGTGTGGCCCACATGTTTGTAGGTGGCTCTGGAGTATTGCAATATTTCGTTCGTCTTGAGTTGATCAGTTTCCATTTCCTCCTTACTTAAGTTGAGTAGACGGACAGCTTCGCTAATTTGTTCGACCGAACATTGAGAAGTTGAGGAGATTAGCTCGCGAGTGCCGGTCAGCTCAGAGTTCAACTTGGTAAAATGTTGATTCAACTCAGCAGAGGTAGCATAGCCCGTGTTGACTACAGAAAGAGCATTAATTTGGCCTTGAAGGGAATCCATATGATTCACCATCATTAACTGCAGTTCGGCCAGCTTGACGATGGATTCTTGTTTGGGTTGCTGTGTTTGGACCGTTGCCATTAGACTTACCAGATCTTTGAGACCTTTGATCTCATTTAGGAGCTGAGTGACAGACGAGATTTGTGGTGACTCAATATTTGCAGACCCAGCAGCATCGGCATGAGAATTGTTCAAATCCTGAAGAATAGTTTGAGCGGAGTCAATAATGCGACGCCCGGACTCAGTAGCATGAAGATAGACATATGTTGCCTCAGGAATTGGCTCAGTTGCCGGAATTCGAGTGGAACCGGAGGGGCCAGGTTGGTCAACAGCTGGGCTTTTATTTAGGTCAGCTGCAAGAACTGACTTCTCAATATTCTGCGATATTGGAGTGGAAGGAGGCGGATCAGCAGAGATATTTACCTGCTCAATGTTGGTTTGAGTTGGTGCAGGAGGAGTCAACTCACTTTGAGAAGGATTTTCCTTTGCATGCTTTTCACTTTGAGCAGGTGGGACTTCGAGCTCTTGCTCGGCAGGGATTGGATTTTCTGGAGTCTTGGCTTGTTCCTCAGGATGAGTAACAGAGGCTTGCTTTTTCTCGAGTTCTCGTGGAGAAGGCTTAGTGGGATTGGAGAAGAATTGGAACTGCATGTCGGAGAGATTAGTGATAGGATCTCGCAGAGGAGAATCACCCAAAAGATCAATAACTGGCGACTTCCGAGCCTTTTTCTTAAGTCTTCTCAATTTCTTAGCCTTTGGAGGAGAGGGCTCAACTCGAATAGAATCAAGAGACTCAGAAGGTGAATTTACCCCTAGATCAGGATGTTCCTTTGTTGTTGGCTCAGCTTGTTCTTCAACCAGCTCAGTGTTAACTGTCTCATGTTGCTCAACATTTGCTCTCTCCTCAACATCAAACTGTCCTCCGAGCTTACCCAACTCTTCTTCATCTTGGTCAGCAGGGATTTTCTCAAGATCAATTTCTTGACTTTTGGCGAAATGCGAATCATCGGAGATCACGAAACCAAGAGGGGCAGCATCAATAGGACTTATCTCCGAAGATTTTTTTTTCTTTTTCTGCAATGGTTGCTCTGGAGTTTCCTCACTCTCTTCTTCAGGCTCATCTTGCCTTTTTCATTGCTTTGCTGACTTAGGTGTGTCCTGAGTTTGCTCAGCATCAACTTTCTTCCCCTTTGATACAAACCTGATTTTCTTTGGAACAACATCAACATCTTTGGAACAGGTTTGAATTGCTTTCCTCTTCTTCTCTCGCTTGGCTTGGTCAGCAGGTTCAGCCACGACGTTCTTCCCTTCCTTGGGTTGCACATCCTGTACATCATTAACTTCTTCCTTATTTTCCTCGATGACCTCTTTTCCCTTCTTAGACTTGAGGGTTTGGTCGTATACTAACCCAAATAGCAGAGCCGCTGTGATTTCAGTTCCCCAAGACTCAGTCTCATTAATCAAGTCTATTTGATGATCTTCAAGGATTCTGGTAATGAGGGACCCCAACCTGAGTTTCCCAGTACTTCGTTGAAGTGCACCAATAAGAAACACCGGCATGTTGAGTGGTTGATAGGTCAGCATGTGCCAGATGAAGCACTGTTCGAAGTTTGAAGCTGATGATGCTGAGTTGATTTTTGGGAAGATAAAGTTAGTCAGGAGGTAGTGAGCCATATTTTGATTCTGACCCATACATGTACTAGCTATTACCCCTTTGTGGTCCGCCGGCTTACAAAACGTCACTGTGTGATCAAGTTTCTCCTTTGTAGTCCTGAATTCTTTCCCTTTGGCTGGCAGGTTTAGCAGGGTTGCTAGATAAGCTGGGGTAATCATTATTTTTTGGCTTTTGACATGGGTTACCAGATGGTCAGCATCTTCTTCGTCAACATAGAGGTTGGAGTAGAATTCCCTTACTAACCTAGGGTAGGCTTTACCAGGAAGGGAGAAGAGTCCAGTCCATTCATTTTTTGAGATCCACTCACAAAACGGTTGCTCAGCCGTTACGAAGCTCGGAGAGAACCACCGACAGCGAAGTACCTCATGGTTCTTAACGCTTTTATAAACTTTAAGGAAAATCTTTTCGTTGGGCTGCTTGTCCTTCTTTTTCTTCTTCTTTTTCGAAGAGGTTGCGAGGTCAGCTTGAGGGCTCTTGCTTGAAGTTTGGTCATGCTGACCTTGTCCTTTGGTGGGAGTCTCGCTATATTCCTGTTGAGGAGGAGATTTAGGGTTTTCATCGGAGTGGTTTTTGTCGTAATCACCACCGGAGATATTGTGAGAGTCCGACATGATTTTCTCAGAGGTTTTCGAGAGGTTTTGGAATTTAGAGAGCGAGAGATTTGAATGCCAAAGAATTCGAGTGTAAAGAGAGTTAAGTGGGAAATCTTCCACTATTTATAGAGGTTCGAATTGATCCTATACGTTGAACTAGCCGTTTTACCTCGAGATGATTAATCGACAAAGATCCTGGCATTTATGACACATTCGGCGCATATGTTTTCTGATTATTTCTTACGTCATCCTAGGTGGCTATTTAATACGCGTGCTAGCATTTAATGGTGGAAGTGGGATTTACTCAGTTTGTTAGAATACTGAACGTTTTGTGGTAATGAGTGCACTTTTTTACATAGAGGGTTTTCATACTACTTTAGTAACTCATCCTAAGATAATCACTCAGCATGTATGTCTTACTCAGCATGTAGAAGTTACTAAATTAGCACAAGTCACTCAGCATGGTAATCACTCAGCATTCAATTAAGCACATAGTATTATTGAAGAGGATTAGACATACCAATAGCTTCCCTTAGTATGTTGAATTGCTCACGAGCCAGAGGCTTAGTGAAGATATCCGCAAGCTGTTCATCTATTGGTACATAGGTCAGCTTGATCTCACCCTTGAGTACATGATCTCGAATGAAGTGATGCCTTATGCTGACATGCTTCATCCTGTTGTGTTGGATTGGATTTTTGGATAGGTCAATAGCGCTTTTGTTATCATATTTGACTTCAATTGTTTCTATTTTGACTCCGTAATCCTCAAGATGTTGCTTAATCCATAGGACTTGAGCCACACAGCTTCCAGCAGCAATGTACTCAGCTTCAGTTGTAGACAGGGCAACTGATGACTGCTTCTTGCTGAACCAAGATACTAGACAGCTTCTAAGGAAGTGACATCCTCCCGAAGTGCTCTTATGCTCTAGCTTATCTCATCCATAGTCAGCATCAGTGTATCCAATGAGTGTGAAGTCATTTGAATTTGGATACCATAAACCTGCATTAACCGAGCTCTGCAAATATCTAAAAATTCGTTTTACAGCTACAAGGTGAGATTCCCCAGGGTCAGCTTGATATATAGCGCAATAGCATATTGAGTACTGAATATCAGGTCTACTAGCAGTAAGATAGAGTAAAGAGCCAATCATACCTCGATATAACTTACTATCTACTGACTTACCTTTCTCATCCGTGCATAGGAAAGTGTCAGTACCCATTGGGGTTGATATGGGTTTACAATCTTCCATATCGAACTTTTTGAGCATTTCCTTGGCGTACTTGGACTGACTAATAAAGGTGCCATTCTTACCTTGCTTGATTTGAAGTCTAAGGAAGAAGTTGAGTTCGCCCATCATAGACATCTCGAACTCAGTTTGCATCTATTTACTAAATTCTTTGCACATAGACTCGTCAGTAGCACCAAAGATTATATCATCTACGTAAATTTGTGCTAGCAATGTATTTTTACCCATTCTCTTAATGAACAAGGTTGTATCAGCTTTGCCTCTGACATAGTTCCTGGTCAGTAAGAAGTTGTTCAACCTCTCATACCAAGCACGTGGTGCTTGCTTTAGGCCATACAGGGCCTTCTTGAGTTTATAAACCTGGTTTGGAAATTTTGGATCTGCAAACCCTGGAGGCTGACTAACATATACCTCTTCGTTTATAAAGCCATTAAGAAAAGCACTTTTAACATCCATTTGATATAGTTTAAAGTTCATATAGCTAGCATATGCACACAATATATGTATAGCCTCTAACCTGGCAACAGGAGCAAAGGTCTCACCATAGTCAATGCCCTCTTGTTGACTATAGCCCTGGGCTACAAGTCGGGCTTTGTTTATGACTATGTTGCCTTGCTCGTCCAGTTTATTTCTAAAGACCCACTTAG
This sequence comes from Euphorbia lathyris, assembly GCF_963576675.1. NCBI lineage: Eukaryota > Viridiplantae > Streptophyta > Magnoliopsida > Malpighiales > Euphorbiaceae > Euphorbia > Euphorbia lathyris. The sequence continues at coordinate 26,245,947 of NC_088913.1, forward strand.
TTCCTATGGTCTTTTGATTCCTAGGTTTTGGTACTAAATCCCATACCTCATTTCTCGTGAATTGATCAAGCTCCTCTTGCATAGCATTGATCCAGTAGTCATCGTGCTCAACATCGGCGAAGTTCTTTGGCTCATTTACTGAGACGAATGCAACATTTCCGAGATACTTTCTAAGATGATCTCTTGTCATCAGCTTGTTGTCAGCGGCATCAAGAATGGACTTCTTTGAATGTCCTCTTGGAATTTTTATTTCTTTAGGTAATGTTGAGTTGTTTGGAATAGGTGTTTCTACAATATCTTTAGGAATAAATTGGTCAGCAAAGATAATTTCGGGTTCGTGTTTACCTTTGGTCAGTCCTTGTACTGATGACTCAGTAGCTCCTGTTTGGTCAGCGGAAGCTGAGCTCGGTTCATCTTCGCCGGACTGAGTTGTCTTTCCTGCAGGGTCAGTTTCATCGAACTCTATATGGACAGACTCTTCAACAACTTGAGTTCGTTTATTATACACTGTATATGCTTTACTGTTAGTTGAGTACCCTAAAAAGATCGCTTCGTCAGCTTTAGCATCAGATTTAGCAAGGTTATCTTTTGTGTTGAATATAAAACACTTACACCCAAAGGCACGAAAGTAGCCAGTGTTGGGCTTTCACCCTTTCCAAAGTTCGTATGAGGTTTTCTTAAGAATAGGCCTAACTAAAGCCCTATTGAGTATGTAGCATGCTTTGTGGACAGCTTTACCCCAGAAATACTTTGGAAGCTTATTTTCACTCAGCATAGTCCTAGCAATTTCGACAATTGTTCTGTTCTTCCTTTCAACCACCTCATTTTGTTGGGGCATTCTAGGAGCAGAGAAATTGTGGTCAATACCACCAGCTTCATAGAATTCGTCAAACTGTTGGTTTTTGAATTCTCCACCATTGTCGCTTTTAATATGAGCTACTTTTAGGTCTTTGTCATTTTCAAGCCTTTTAATCAATGTGGTGAACATCTCAAATGCTTCATCCTTGCTACTCAGCAAGATGATCCGAGTATACCGAGAGAAATCATATACAATGACTAAGGAGAATTTCTTACCGCCCAAGCTGAGTGGCTGGACAGGTCCGAAAAGGTCCAGATGTAGTAATTCCAATGGTCTTTTGGTTGAGACAATGTTTTTACTTTGAAAAGACTTTTTCGTTTGTTTACCTTGCTGACAAGCATTACATAATTGATCTTTTTCAAATTTCAATTTGGGCAATCCCTCAATTAGTTGCTTTCTAACTAATTTGGCTAGGAGGTCCATGCTTACATGACCAAGTCTCCTATGCCATAGCCAGGAGTTATCCTCTTTAGACACTAAGCATATAATTTTTTAAAACTGTTTTTCTAAACTCAATATATATACATTGTCAACACGAGGGGCAGTTAAAATCAAATTATTTGTTTTTCCCTCGAGTATTCGACACTGAGTAGCATCAAATATAACCTGTCTACCGCTATCACAAAGCTGAGCTACGCTCAATAGGTTATATTTGAGATCCTTAACTAAGGAGACTGACTCAATGGTGGGGTTACCTCCGATAGTACCTGATCCTACTATCTTACCCTTCTTATTGTCTCCAAAGCTTACGTTTCCACCTCGTTTAAGCTCAAGTGTGATGAACTGAGTTTCATCACCAGTCATGTGCCTCGAGCATGCGCTATCAATATACCATAGTTTCGATTTTCCCACGCATCTCAGGCTCACCTGCATTTTAAATCACTCATCTTTAGGTACCCAATTCTTTTTGGGTCCTCGTTTGTTAGCATAGACAGGTGCAAAGTCATGTTTTAATTTGTGACGATATACTTTGATGGTGTGGCCTTGTTTACCACAGAAGTCACAGTAAGTTACCCTTTTTGGGTGACTTTGTTGTTGGTCAGCACCATTGTGCTGAGCATGCCAACATACCTTAGTGGTATGTCCTTTCTTTCCGCAGAAGTCACATTGGACAATCCGCTTGTTGTACCAACACACCTCTGTTGTGTGTCCCCTTTTCTCACAACAGTCACACTGAGTGAACTGTCTGCGCTGACCTATACCTGAGTACTCAACATGGGACTTGTTTGAACCTTTTATTTGGTTCTGAAGGTTTGTGACATCCTTTCTCAGTTTCTTTGAATCTGATTGGACCTCCAAGACAAACTTGTGCATAATTTCCATGTTGCTATGCAAAGTTGAGTTGTCTTAGAGAAGATATCGGAGGCCACTAAGTTTGACCTCTTCAATCTCGTCACACCGCCTGTTAAGTGCCTTTATTTTCTTGTTACACTTTTTAGTTAGTGTATATAAATCACTCAGGGCGTTAATCATTTATTTTCTAAGAAAATGTAAGGATGTTACTGTTGAAACACCTTTCCACAAGATTTTGATTTGACAAAATCATCCATGATTAAGAGGGAATTAAATTTAGATGCTTTGATTTAATTGTACTAATATGTTTGTTAAATATTGAGTGCAAAAATATATAAAGTAAAGACAGGATAAAAGTTAGCACAAACGAAGCTGAGTAGAACGGAACTCAGCATGACAGAATGGAAGCTGAGTGGAGTAAAAATCAGAAGCAAAACGAAGCTGACTAACGATTGAAGAATTCTTCAGAAGTGATTAAATAGAACGGAGCTAACCTTAGAAGTACTCAGCATGAACGATGAACATTCGAAAAGAACAAACGAAGCTGAGTAACAGTCAGGATAGCATGAAGGATCCGTTCACTAAAAGACGAAGTCTGCCAATCTTCTGCACCAATAATTGGAACCTCGAAGACACCTAAAAGACTAATTCCAAGAGTCATGGGATGATGGATTATTGAAAAAGACAGCTGACACAAACAGACAAACCAGGTGCTAGAAGACAAACCTGACGCCTGAAGAAAACAGAGAAAAGGAATGGCGGTGCAGTCTGAAGCTATCCAGAAATTGTTCCCCAAAAAGAGCCATTTTGACATTAACGGTTAAGACATTTCAAACGATCAAATCTATAGATTTCCTTCTATAAAAGGACAATCGAAAAACTGGAAATCATAAGCAAGCATCGAAAGAAAAATACAAGAGAGAAAGTTTCAAAAGCACTCAAATACAAAAAGAATCTTACACCGACTTTTCCATTCTATGTGTAAATGCTAGATTGATTTGTAATCATCTAAAGTGTTCTTTAGTTCAAAAAGAACAAGTCTGTGATCAATAGGAATATTGAGAGTGAAAAGCTGAGTGCTTGGTTGTAAGCATTTCAGAGGTAGAGAAATCTAGGTGCTGGGTTGTAGCACTTAGTAGGAGTTGAGTAGACGAATAGAGGAAGGTACTCTTGCATATTCAACTGCCTTGTAATTGTTTGTGCTCTACCTTTAAAGAGCTCAGTATTGGATTCAAAAAGCCTGGAGGACTCTGGGGACTGGACGTAGGCAGAGAGGTCGAACCAGGATAAGTGATACTGAGTAATCTCTAAACTCTCTCTTATAATTGCATGTGTTGTTTGCTTTATTTACTCAGCATATAAATTGCCTAAGCTGATCCTGAGTAAGTAAGTGGTGCTGAGTCAGAAGCTGACCTCCAAGAGTGTCAATTCCTAACTCTCAAGGAAACAACTTTGGTCAACATCTGACTAAAGCTGTCCTGTGATATATCTCACCAAGCTGACCAAAGACTGAGTTAATAAACTCTCAAAATAACATCCAGTCAGCTCAATTAAAACGCGAAAAAGTTATATTAGTTCCTAACCCCCCCCCCTTGGAACTAATTACCAGGGACCAACAATTACCTCATTTGAGTATTCCTCCTGTTCAGATTCTTCAGAAGAGGTCAGCATGCTCAGATCGAGTGTGGTCAGCAGCGTCATCGGCCATGAAGCATATGTTTGTTGACTCGGTGGCATCAGCTTCAGATGATGTTGACTCATCGTTGTCACTCCATGTGGCCACCATTGCCTTTTTGCTTCCCTTCTTTTCTTTCTTTAGATTAGGGCAGCTTGACTTAATGTGCCCAGTTTGATGGCACTCAAAGCATGTGACAGACTTGGAGCTGTCCTTTTTGTATTTGTCACTAGACTCAGCTTTGTACCTATTACCTCTTCTGAATGGCCTCTTGCTGTTCTTTTCATTCTTTCTGAACAGCTTCTTCATCTTCCTTGTGAACATGGCCATTTCCTCATCATCAGATGAGTCAGCTTTAGTTGAGTCAGCTTTCATGACAAGTGATTTTTGTTTCTTGTCTTCTGACTTTTCTTTTGCTTCAAAATTTTTCATAGAGATCTCATGAGTCAGCAGAGATCCGATCAGCTCGTCATATTTATATGTGGTCAAGTCTTGAGCCTCCTCCACGGCAGTTTTCTTAGCTTGCCAACTCTTTGGTAAGCTTCTTAGGATTTTCTTCACCTGCTCTTCTTCAGTGAAGTTCTTGCCGAGCCTCTTTAGCTCATTTATGATGTTGGTGAATCTAGCGTTCATTTCGGAGATGTCCTCATTGTCGTTCATCTCGAACAGCTCGTATAATCTCATATGCTGGTTCACCTTTGATTCCTTGACCTTGCTTGTTCCTTCATAGGTTACTTCAAGCTTTTTCCAAATCTCCTGTGCTGACTCGCAACCTGAAATCTTATTGTATTCTGCAGCATCTAACGCACAATGAAGCATATTGATAGCCGAAGCATTATTTTGTAATTTTTTAAGGTCATCTTCTGACCACTCAGTTTCACTCTTAACAACTTTCTCATTGTTAACAGTTTTATAAGGCACATATGGGCCTTGAACTATTGCAAGCCATGCACTCATGTTTATGGCTTGAATAAATTTCTTCATCTTATTCTTCCAGAACGTATAATTAGATCCAAAGAATAGGGGAGGCCGACTAATTGATAATCCCTCTGGGAGTATCTGTGTTGTTTGGTTCCAGGGAAGGAAACGAGTGCTGTTCTCAACCATTTATCGGGATCAGCTCAAGATTGTTAAATCTTTGAGTAGTGAGCTATATGGCTCTGATACCACTTGTTGGTCCCGTGTGATTAGTTCCAAGGGGGGTTAGGAACTAATATAACTTTTTCTTTATTTCATTAAGCTGACTTAAAATATTTTCTTAAGTTTGTTAACTCAGCTTTGGTTTTGCAGGCCAATCCTGTCGTCTGTATTTCCACAGTCGTCAGACTTGTTTTCTTCTTGCAGGTTTCGTCTTCTTGTGCCAGTTTGTCTTTTAGCTGAAGAATAGTTGACCCATGCATCTCGAAATTGGCTTTTGCGTAATTCCAAGGTTCTGGATTGGTGCAGACAGTTGTCGGAGCTTGTCTTTTAGCAAACGGATCATTCATGCTGTCCTGAAGATTACTCAGCTTGATCTTGATAGTCGTTGTCTTTGATTGTTGTCAATCCATATACTGAGTTCTCTTTTACTCAGCTTCCATGGTCAGCTTCGTTCTGCCAGACATAGTTCTCAAGAAGACTTTTCTATTTTTGATACTGAGTTTCGTTCCACTCAGCTTCGTTGATGAGCTTGATCGTTAAGCTTCTGTTCTAAAGATAACTTATCTTCTTTCATGCTGAGTTCCACTCTACTCAGCTTGTGCTGTGATCTTATGCTGACTTCGTCCTGTCTTACTTTTTATTTCTATTTGTGTTTATATTTATACTCAACATTGAACAAACATATTAGTACAATTAAATCAAAGCACTTAAATTTAATTGTCCCTTAATCATGGATTAACTTAAATAATTTTGTCAAATCAAAATCATGTGGAAAGGTGTTTCAACACATCACACTCGTGATGACCCAAAGAAAATGACCCTGCGAAATTCGTCATCCAGTCAGCAGGCTGATTACCTTCACGAAACGTATGAATCAGACTCAGTTCCCAATCTCGACTCATGTACTCCCTGCATCTCGTTAACAACCATGCTAATCGGTGGTGCCTTCCAGTGTCCTCATGTATCATTGCCAGGACAGTCTGTGAATCAAGCTCCACTTGGACCCTTCTATAACCTCTATCCTAAGCCATTTTAAGCCCAAAATAAAAACTCCATAGCTCAGCTAATACTGTCGTACAAAGGCCGAGATTAACCATGAATCCACATCTCCAGCGTCTCTGCTCATCCCTGATTAAGCCTCCAGCAGATGCTTGGCCTGGATTCCCTTTACTAGCACCATCAGTATTTACCTTAATCTAAGACGAATTCGGAGGGTACCATCGAATCCAAATATCCATACTTTTAGCACATGCAGCATTAACTAGCAAAAGTCGTGCATTTATGACTTCCTTTGTTCGAGCCATGACGAATACCGCTTTATCTCGTACCCACTCTGCATCTCCAAACACCAATTGACAGCGCCATTTTCAAATCCACCACAAGCACATTGAGAACAGACATGACCAGGGGATACCATCATATACAGACGTATACGTTAAGTATTCCCAACGCCAAATTTTGCAATCCGTAATGAAAAACCGGGTGCAATGAGTAATTGGAATGAATTTGAGCCATATTTCTGCCGTTTTTGGACAATCGCGTAGAACATGTATTTGACTCTCTGCTTCTCCACACTCAATACATTCCAAACTATCCGTAAGGTGACGTGCCTTCCGATTTTCATTACACAGCAGTCCATTATATCCAGTTAACCATATGAAGCTGCGAACTGGCGCCATACCACTGTCCATAATCTGGCCGATGACCTAACTTCCATACAAGGAGTACCGTTGCTGCTCATATCAACATGGTTTTTTATTAAATCAAAACCAATAGTAATATTGTAGGTCGTTAATTAGTTTCTTTTCTTTGTTTTGTTTGGGTTTTTATCCTCCTTCGATTAAAAAAAAACTAATTTATTATGTAAAAATACGAAAACTTTATAATTATTTCTTTATTTATATAAAAATATATATATCTTCATTAGATAAAAAAAACCAAATATAATAAAAAAACTTTACAAAATCCACAATCCTCGATAAAATGAAAATAACTACAAAATAAATAGATTCAGTGATGTAATATATAAACAAAATATAAATATACTAGTAATATTTAAATGAGTTCTCGTAGCTGCTTTTTTTTAATTAAATTTTAAAAAACATCCGTGATAAATAAAGAACAAATGCATAATCCGATAAATAGATACGAGCCCATACCGTATTTCCTGAAGTCTGACCGACTCAGACTCAGCCCCTCGAAAATATCGCCTTACCTTTCGCTTTCCGATATATATCTCTTCGCGCTCCCACCTTCACACAAAGAGGGAGTGTCCATTTTCTCGATCTTTTTCTTCTCTCTCCCCATCTCCGGCCACTGAGCTTTTTCCTGATATAGTAGGTGATTGGTTACAAACCTTAATCATACATTTATATCCATTAAACAAACAAATGCATTAACTACTTCCTCTTCTTCGGTAATTTTTATTCTCTGTCATTAACATTTCCTCTTCCGTTTGCTTTTGCATTTGCATTTGATTCTCGTTTTTTTGCTGTTCAAGAGGATATTAGATACCTAAACTGGAAAATATATGCAATTTCTGGGAAATTTCTGTTTGTTGGTTGTTGTTTGCTTTCCTCTCGAATTGTACAAGAGATTTTTCCAGGTCTTTTTGGATTATTTCTGATGGAATTTGTCTCGTGTTTAAAGCTTTTAACGAAAAGTAGCGAATTGAAAAGCGGGTTTTTATTACTTGGTTGTTTTTCACCTGCTTTCAACATTTTGGGCCTATTGTTGATGTTTTGTTTGGGGTTCAAGTATTTGCAAATTACTTGGCAAGGGAAGGGTTTCATTCAGTTTTTCTATGAGATTAGAGGGAAATCAGGTGATGAAAATAATGGTTTATGTTCCAAATTGACATTTAATGAAGTTTTTGATTCAAAATTCATACCTTGTTGGTTTAATTCATTGAAATTCCTGGAGAATTCAAAATCAGGAATTGAGGGTAAAATGTTGGTAGCCAGAGAGGCTGAGGATCCAAACGATGATGACGATGCGGGAAGCAATTTGTGTGTTGAAGATGAGGAATTTGATGTGATGGCATTGCGGAGATTGGTTAAAATTGAGAGGTATAAAGCAGAAATGGCTAATTTAGAACTTGAGAAGGAGAGAATGGCTTCTTCATCAGCAGCTAATGAGGCAATGGCAATGATTTCGAGGCTTCAAAATGAAAAAAGCTCCATAGAGATTCAAGCTAATCAGTTTCGTAGAATGGCAGAGCAGCAACAAGCATATGATAAAGAAGTGATTCAGTCATGGCAAGAAATGATTATGAGATATGAATCTGAAAGGGATGAGTTAGTGGAAAACTTGAGATTTTGTGAACATTTGTTGAAGCTGTTCATGAGGACTAATGAATATGATGGATTTGAAGACTTTGATCTCAATTTGAATCTTGATGCTGATACCACCGGTGAAGATGAAGATGATGATGACGACCTTGAATGTATTAGTTGAGGATTCTTCACTGATGTAAGCTCTCAATTACATTTTCATGATATATTCTATGTAAATTCTGTCTCAATTTGCATTTAGTTTAGCTGATTAGAGTAAATTAACCTTTCTGTCCTCCTAAATGTATATTGTTTTACTGTTATGTAAATGATACAAGTGAAAGTTGGATATCACTTTCCAGGAGATTTACTCTACCCCTTGAAGATATGAAAGAGAATTTTTTTCAATAGCAAAATTGAAATGTCTTTTCTCACATAATCTCTAATTTTATTGCATTATTCCTAGAGTCGGAGATGTGGCTAACACCCCAGCCACTGGGGGTTATTCCGGCCCCCCTGTGGCCGCTGCTGACAAAAGGCCAATAATTTTTTTTGTGCATTTTCTTTCCCACCCCACCTTAGCTTTTAGAGACTAGTTCCGCCGCTGATAGTGATTATGTGTTTGCTATATGATTGAAGCTTTGGTAAAATAATACTGAGCATAAAGTGAACAGTTGATCATTGTATTCCACTTTCCTTTTCATGTTTGTTTTCTCCTTGTTTATTCTATTTAGATTGGACGTTGTTTTACTATGATTATTTGTGCGATTACCTTATCTCGAACACCCCGATTAACTATTATTCAATTTGTTTTAGAAAAGTGATGAATTTATGTTTTGTGTCACTTGAGTCTTAACTACGTCCTTTTTTCGGCCAAGTCTTGACATGGCATTCATAGAGTCGATACAAACGACACAAGCAAGGATGTCGATACGTCCTGAATGATTATTGTCGCATTGGAGTGAATAGGACCGACAATGACAGGTAGCAATGAGGACTTGATATGGTCGTTGTTGAATTTGATGTGATGTTAGTAAGAAGTGCGATTTCTCGGTATGACTTGACTGAAAAAGAATAGTTGTGACTTTTTTGGCACAAAAATGAAAACCTGCTTTTATGTTATTGTTAGGAACTTAAAAGATACAAATTCATTAACTAGCTTTTTATGGTATTAGTTCATAATTTCATGTCCATGGTCTAGAATGGATCATTTCTAGTATTGAAACTAGAGTTAAAGCAGAGGCAAGATGGGAGGCAACTAAGGCTCAAAAAAATATGACAAAAACGGTTAGTGCACAAAAACAGAACATTGGCTGTATAGAAGTGACGGATCCAGGATTCATTGACAGAAAGTGTTTGGGGGTGTTCTCAGTAATCTATAGGTGCTTTTATGGAAGCTTGGATTCCCAATGTAAGGCCTGATGAATATGTTGTGCCCACAATCTCAGCACTTGGTATGGCTGAGATTGTGGGCACTTGCAGCAGAAAAAAGTGAAATGTCTGATTGGTTGAATGTTGGTACCACTTCAACCTCTCTATGTTCAATTATCAGCTTTTGCTTTTGTTCCCCTTTTGCCAGCAGCATATTGATTCTATCATTTATTTTATTCAAGGATAAGTTGCAAAAATATTTCTAATATTTATAGTTATGAGCAATTTTATTCCTAACGTTGGCAGTTAAGAACAATTTTACTCTAAACATTGACAAGTTGGATTGGTTTGAAAAATAATTTATCAAACTGCCATAAAATTTTGTTATCTATACTTCACTTATACGTTATTTTATCACTTATTAATAACAGATTACAAACATAGATGTGAAATTTTTTAAAAAGAAAAATTTTAAAATTCACTTTTGTACGAGTTGGACAAAAAAAGTCAAATATTTCATCAAATTTAAAAATATTAATCTTCTATTCTATTATTAAATTATAAAAAATATGAAATATTTTTTTAGAACCATTTGATATGCAATTGGTACGGAATAAGGAACAAAATATCAATGTTTTATAATAATGTCTGAAATTGAGCTAATTTGCCAGCGTTAGGATATAAAGTTGTTATTGGATCAACGTTAAAGGTAAAATTGCACGGTTTAAATGTTAGGTATAAAATTGCTTTTGGCAGTAAATATTATTAGTATTTTTTTTTTTTTTTTTTTTTTTGCACATTATCCCTTTATTTTATTATTGCAATGAAAAGACTGAACTATTAAAAATATAGAAAAATATAAAAATAAACCAGGTGGTTTGGGTCAGTTTCAAATATAGACTATGTGGTTCAAAAGTTGACAAACAGGTATTTTGATGTTCATTCTGTTAGCAAACATAATCCAAATTGACTAACAGTGTTAAAAAAAGTTAAAAGCCAAAGGGAAAAAATTTAATTTTGTCTTTATATTTATTTATTTTTATAAATTAACTTTCTTATTATCTAATTATCACAAACAAATCTCAAAAAAATAAAAATCAAATACAAAATTAACTCTTTTTCCTTTGATTTTTTTAACACGATTAGTCAATTTGGACTATGTTTGCTAACAGAATGAACCTCAAAATATATGTTTACCAACTTTTAAACTATATAATTTATGTTTAAAAATTTTCCAAACCACATAATTTATTTTATACTTCACATTTGAACGGGGATTTGCAACTTACAAATCTTCTAACCTAAATGGGTCCCAAGCGTCAATTAACATTCTATTTTTTAAATTTTTTTTATTACTGTTGAATATAGGAAAATAAGAAAAAAAAATCATATTTGTTAAACTTTTTCATTTGTTTATTTGTATGTTTTGTTTTGTATTACCAATACATTTTAATATGTTTTTTTCTAATTTGTATTTATTTATAGTAAGAGAGGTATATATATTAATGTAAATAATTTTAATTAAAAAATAGAAATTTAAAAAAAATATATATATTAAAAGTAAATTAGTTAAAATTATCTCTGACAACAAGACCTTAAGGTTGGGTAGCCATAATTTAGTGAAAGACATTAGAAGTTTATGTTCTTCCTTCGACACCATCAACTCTGGGTATGTCTTCAGGGAGTAGAACAGGGTTGCAGACCGCCTCGCTGCTGAGGGCTATGTGAGGATGTTGGGAGTCTCTACTTTTTCGTCTCCTTCGGGTTTTCTCTTATCTTTACTTTCGGATGATCTTGTTAGGGTTAGTTAGTTTGTTTGTTTCTCTTTTCTTTTCCTACTAAAAAAAAGTAAATTAGTTATTTTAATAGTCTCATTAATATTGTATTAGTTTTGATGGAAGATCTTAAACGATATATAAAAAAACGGAGTATTATTTAATTCAATTGATTTATATTGTCACATGACAGTTAACCTTTTCTATTTTTTTGCTGTCACCTTACATATACGTGATTGCCACATGGCTTTTACGTTATACAGACATAGTTCTTTCTAATATGGTTATCGCATCACTATTTCAGTAATTCGTTATCTGAATTTGTTATAATGATTTTATTGAAATAAAAAAACAAAACGTGAATGAATTTATTTTCAGGCTAGGGCTATTTTCAGAACTTCAAGAACCTCTTGTTCTTCCAATATATATTTTTATTTTTATACTCCATATTTCATCGTTGTTCCCATTTAATTTCAGATCTTTGTTCAGTTCAGCTACGATCGATTTTCTAATGGATGTCATTATTAAACTTGATCTATAATGTAATTGCACAACTTAGTAAGAAGTAAGTTTCTATACAAAGAAAAATAAGTTTACGTCTGGAAAATTCAAACGTTCTTCATGTCTGAAAATTTCGAGAATTTAAAAATAATAAAGAAGAGAAAAAAAAAGAAGAGAAAGGAGGAAGATGAGAATGGAAGAAGGGGTAAATTACACCTATGGCCATTGAACTTCAATTCTTAACGGTATGACTACTGAACTTTACACTTTTTAACGATGATCGTCACTCAATGCCCCCAAAATGTCTGTTGACGGTCTTAAAATAAAAAATTCGAATAGTTAATGATATTCTAAGGAATTTTAATTCTTGATAATTTTCATTTAGAGGTCATTTAGGCGTTGTTTGGTTAGAAGAGATAGAGTTGGTTTTTAGAGAGAGAAAGCTCCAGAAAAATATGATTTTAGAAAATAAAAAATGTGAGTTCATGGTAAATGTCATTCCGAACAACTTTAATTCTTCAATATTTTCATTTTGAGATCATTAATGATCATTTTGATGAGTTAGTTAAAGTTAAATATCTACTGGTGTTAAAAAATGTAAAATTCAGTAGTTATACCGTTGAAAATTGAATTTCAATGGTTAAATGTTAAAATAGATAAAGCTCAGTGGCTACAGATGTAATTTATCTATGGCAGAAGAAGGAGAAAGAGAAAGAAAAGTAAATAAAAAAATAAAAAAAAAGTCAAAAAAAATTGTTTTCTGTAATATCCCTATACCACATCACATAGTTATAGATTCCATCAATTTGTCTTAATTTTGTTAACGGCATAACTATAGAATTGTGTTTGAAAAAAAAATTATACTCGAATTAAACGATAAGGTAGTTGTTTGTAATTAACCAATAGTCGGATATAAAATAAATAACGAAATAGAAAAAAACATACATTCACCTGTTTGCTGAATATGGTAATTTTGGTCTTTCATTAGATTTGGAAAAGTTCATAAGCCAAACACGGAATCGTCGTTCTAAACCAGCCGACCACATTTCATTTCTCCGGGCCGGAAGTTGGTAACCTTTTCGAAGTGATACAGATCACAGTGCCATAGACAACCAAAACCCCTGTACCTGTCGATGCCGGTCATATGACTGTCGTCGTTTCTCCGACCTGTCGCTGTCTCAGGTAAGCTTCCTTTCCTTCTGAACTCTATGTCTCTATGTGTGTTCTGAAAGGAGAAGAAATTTGAATGTCAATTCGGTAAATACTTTGTTGGTTAATGATTTTTGCACAGAAGTTTACAGAGAGCATATCTGTAATGAGTCAAACTCAAAATTCTTTTTCAAAATTTTGTCTAAAGCTGTTAGGTCTTCAAATTTTTGCCTATTCAATGTAGTGCTTAATCTTTTAAAAGTGTGAACTGAATGAAAAATTGTTGACCAGCATGCACTGTTGTTTGAATATTGAAAAAATGCAGGAAATGTAGAAAAATTAACTTTGAAAGATGTGGAGTAAAAAGTGCAATGGACATTTCTGATTTTGTTGCTTCCCATTTTGTCTAGCTATTGATCTTTGGCAAATGTGTCCTCTATTTTTGTTGAAAATAACGAACAAATTTGTTCACTATCTTACAGGGAGGGCTAGGAGACTAGTAATCTTTGTCTAAAGAAAGTGAATTGTTTGATGAGAACATAAAGGCTCCTCCCAGGTATGTTATGGTTAGTCTTATGCTTGATTTATATATAATTCCATGCTAGTCCACTGAGGCGGATTTAGGGGGTCCGTTGACTACGGCCAAGTAGATTTTTTTTAAGAAATTTAATTTGCGGACAGAAGTTTTGTGGGTAATTAAGATCAGCATGGAAATTTCAGTCAGTGATTGCGAAATTTAATTTCCACACCAATTTGGACGTAGCTGGTGGGTTTACAGGTGGATTAACTTAATATTGTTCCATCTGTTGATCCCCTGAGTGTCATGTTCTAGCTCCGCCACTGCTAGTCCATCTGAAAACTGAAAATAGCTATTTTATTAGAAGGAATCTACATAATCTTCTCATTAAGTACAACCCATATTGGTTAAATGCATCGGTTGTTCTTGAACTTTCTGATTAGTTTCAAATTTTATCATAAAATTGTAATTTGGGTTACAAACCCTTAAACTTTAATTGAGTTGTACTCAAATCTGTGTAGCCGCAATCGTTACGCTGAAGTTTCTAGTTTTGTCTAAAATTTATATTTTAGTTAAGAGTTGTTAAGTCATAGTGAGAGAAAACTTTGAAAGATAAAGGTGAAAATTTATGGGTCGAAATAAAAAGCCTCTATTTTACCATTCTGGCGAAAAAATGACCTGATTTGTGTTTTAAGGATTTTAAGTACAACTAAATTACTAATTTAGGATTTTGTGAAACAAAAAGAAGTTATATGAATTTTTTGAAGCTAGTTAAAAAGTTCAAGTCCATAGGTTTAGTTGATCCCAACCTGCTTTTGTAAACAAAGATGATATTAGTGGTACAAAGAAATTGTAATTAGTTTATGATTCTTTTGAAAAATTTGTTTGAATTGCAGAATATGGAAATACTCATTAGGATAGGTAATTTTACAATTGAGATTTGCTCAATTTATATAAATCTCAGGCAATTATGGATGGTGGTTATGAGTTCGATGCTCCTAGATTTAATTTTACATGGGGTTGAGTTCATGTTCGCATTTATATCTCCCTTTGGCACTAAAAAATAAGAAAAGAGAATATGAAAATGCATTGAAAAGCTTATCCGAAAGCATTATTACAGAATATATCAATTGCTTATGAACTATCTAACTAATAGCCTTGGAGAAGTTAAGGGATATAAGAAAAACCAAAATAAAATAAGAGAAACGGTGATGAGACTTTCATTATATGAACTATGTCTTATCAAATAGGGTATTGCAAATGCTTAAGATAATTAATGAAGCAGATATAGATTCTTAATGCAGGTTTACTTCATGTGTTAATGATGGACATCGAAAGTAGTGGAGAGTTTAGTGAACCCCCACAAATGCTTCCACCTCAAAATGGAACTTTTGTGGACCGCGAAGAACTTATACAACATGTTGGGGACTTTGCTGTATCCCAGGGATACGTGGTGACTATTAAGCAGTCTAAGAGAGACAGAGTAGTAATTCTTGGCTGTGACAGGGGAGGTGTATATCGTAATAGGCGGAAGGCTGCTGAAGAATCACCTGCTGATCATTGCCGCAAAAGGAAAACAGGTTCTCGGCTTACAAATTGTCCTTTTGAAGTTGTGGGTAAGAAAGATGATGGGCTGTGGGTTCTTACCGTAAAAAATGGAACTCACAACCATGAGCCACTAAAGGACATTTCAGAGCATCCTACTGCTCGCCGGTTCTCAGAAACAGAAATTCAGTTAATCAAAGAGATGACAGAAGCTGGATTAAAACCTCGCCAAATTTTGAAGAGATTGAGACAAAGCAACCCTGATCTGTTATCCACTCCAAAGCATGTGTACAATGTTAAAGCAAAACTGCGACAAGGAAACTTGACAGGTGGAGCCATTTCTCCAATATTTTGATTATCAAGCATTTTTTCTTCATTCCCTCTTTTGTTTTTAACCTTGTTGCTAATCTACTTCCAAATGGTCTAAGTTTTGTAGCATTGGACCAACATAACCTAGAATATCTCCAGTTTGTCACTGTAAAATTTCTGTTATATGAATACAATAATTTCAGACCACATGAACATTTACAGATCTTTAATGTTATTGATGACATCAAGTACTTACGAACACCTTCATTTGTAAGTGTCAGCTATTAATATGAAGTGGATCTTTAACTATCAGCTTGAGCTTTTAGCTAAAACGGTTCCATATTAATATGAAGTGGACCTTTAACTATCATCTTGAGCTTTTAGCTAAAACGGTTCCATGACAGTAAGAATGTTGTGTTGTAATTGTTTGTGGTTGAAAAATTGTGTTTCAGATGTTTTTCATGAGGTCTAAAAGTGAGCAGCTACTGCTAGTAGGAGCAAAAGAAAGAGAAGTGGGCCAAAAATGGTGAACTTTGATGATGAATCCTGAATAAGTTCTTAGGCTCTCTAATGGGAAGGGATTGCTTATCCTTTGTTATCCTTCCTTGAGATTTTTTCCCTCTCTCTTAGATCTCAACAATGCATCTGGTGCAATTTTTATGTCTAAACTTCTTTCCTGTTGTTTGAAAGACCTCCCTTCTCTGTACAGCCATGTAATTTGAAGATGAAATCTGCATACAGAGCTTTTAGAGTGCTTTCTTTGGCAAAATCTTGGCAAGACTGAAAAATGCTTTTGTATTACCCAATGTATTGTGGATTCTCCTTGAAGTGTGTAATTACTCATTGTTATTGAGCTCACTAAGTTCCATGTGATGCCATAATTACTGATAACTCACCTATACGAATTTTCGCAGCTAACTCCAAGGTTTATGTTCTGATTCTACGTTACTTGTATGCATATCCTGATCTAATGAGGTGACAAATTGATGAATTTTTTTATGTCAAGTGCCCTGGGAGTAGATAACTAAAATACTACATGAAGATATGTTTTCATATTCTTGAATTGTGTGGCAATGAATTGTTATTGTTAGGTTCGTCGAAGATTTTAAACATTCTTTCTCCTGGTAAATGTTAATACTTATTATTATTATTATTTTTATTTTTAATTTACTGCAGTGAGACATTTCAGGTCACTGAGACCTGAAAAAACTGCTGCAAGGAACAATTATCTCTTGGTTAATGAGTCATCTTGGAGGCAGCACTACCCGATGGTATGTTCTAATGTAATTTTTATATGCCTTTGATCAGAAAAATTTGTTGCAAATGCTAAGATGAGAGAGGGAAAAAAATACTTATAGAGTGTCAGCTAGTCTTTCTTTCTCTTTCTCTATGTGTTCCTTGTTAGGAATCCTTGTGCTTATGCTGCAATTTAACTTATTGACTAATGTGCGCCAGAGGGTTCCTAATCTCATTGGAGGTAAATTTGTTGATTCACAATCTTTTGCATCAATGGATGTTATAAATCCTGTAAGTTTGGATAATTCCCTCTCAGGTTCATCTTTATTTCTTTCACGTTACAAATTTTATGATTATTTAGTTTCACCCACCCGTTATTCATTGATATTTGATAGGCAACACAAGAAGTTGTTTCTCAAGTTCCTTTTACTACAAATGAGGAATTCAGAGCTGCAGTATTTGCAGCAAAACGGGCATTCCCATCATGGAGAAACGCACCAATTTCCACCCGTCAACGTATCATGTTCAAGTTCCAAGAGCTGATACGGAGGGACATTGTAAAGTTCTGGATATTGACTACTTTATCTTATATTTGGTTCATATTAGTTAAATTTGTGATTTCCCCAGGATAAACTGGCTGCAACCATCACTGCAGAACATGGAAAGGCTTTAAAAGATGCATATACTGATGTATCACGAGGATTAGGTTAGTGTCCTTTATTTGCATGGACAATTTCAATTGTGATGCTTGTGTTCTAGAAAGTCTTTGGTGTTCCTTCGTAGAGGTGGTGGAACATGCTTGTGGATTGGCAACTCTGCAAATTGGAGAATTTGTTTCCAATGTGTCTAACGGGATTGATACCTATAGCATTAGAGAGCCACTTGGCGTTTGTGCAGGAATTTGCCCATTTGAGTTTCCAGCTACGATCCCACTATGGGTAAGTTTATTTGCGATCTTTATGTTATTACTTGTCCATCAATGTGACCCAAATTATTAATCTTTTGAGAATGCAATGCATATGACTGTCATTTTCAATAATTAATAATAAGGAGAACTAAACTATATGGAGCAGATAACATGATTTGAATCTAGTGATCTGTTGTGCTTCTTAGGTTCTCTGCTTTTATTTATTTATTTATTATGGTTAAATTTAGGGAGTTACCAATCTCATAAAGGTAATTGTAAGAGGATCATGTGATTTAATCATATATTTTCTTTTTTCCATATTTGGTTGTAAGCAGATGTTTCCTATTGCTGTCACATGTGGTAATACTTTTATCCTAAAGCCATCAGAGAAGGATCCAGGTGATGCTTGCCATATTTCTAATTATAAAGTATATGCAGTGTTGCTATACATCTTTTTATCAGTATTTTATCCAATTCATGACAATGAACTAGGCGGTTGAAATAAATATGAATAAGAGTTTGTTGAATTGCAAATGTACCCTTTGGCCTTTGGTATCCAGCTTTTACAGTTCATATGTTGTTGAAGCATTTGAGAAATTTAGTTATGCGTCATATGTTAATTATATCACATCTTTATTAGCTTACCATGTCAAGCTTGACGTCTTACCTTGTAGCAGCCAATGGACTATTTCCTTTTACTCCTATACTTCTTTTACCTTTTTCTGTGGATTGTGGGATGCTCCCATCTTGTATTAGTTCCTCAAGTTTCATCATCTCCATCTCAAACAGCAGTTTCCATAATATGGAGCTGTATAAAGACATTTGAAATCTTTCATGGAAGCGTCATTTTTTTGAATTTTCTTCGAATAGTTACGATTTATTATTCTCTTTCAAATTCGAGTTTCCAAAATTTGATCTCTCCAATATTCCCACTCGTTCAAAGAAGACTGGTTCTTATTTCATGCATTCACACTTGAGTAGCATTTTATCTATATACTCAAATCAAATATTAAATGAGTTAGAGAGATGCATTTTCAAATCAATTCAATTGCACCATCAAAAGCAATTGATAGTAATATCTATTTGAACTGAAAAAAGTACTACATTTATATCTTTTGTCCAATTTTCCTGCTTAATGTGTAAGCAGATTTTTATGCAAATTTTAGGTATACAGATAATGTTACCTGTTGCTAGGTTGAGCTCTCTCCAGCTTTTGTTTTCTCTTTCTCTCTCTTTTGGTTTAGCAAATTCTTTTAATCTATTTACATATTCTCCCTCCTAAGAATTTTATCCCCAAGGGTAATAGAAAGAACAAAAATAATTAAATATATGATATTTCAGTTGTCAAGCCAAGCTTGGAATCAATCATGTGAAATTTTACGTCTGTCTTTTCTATTATCTTGCTACTTGGTTTTATATCACACATATAAGACATCACATATATTGTCTGATGTTACTGCAGGAGCTTCTTTGATGCTAGCCGAGTTAGCTATGGAGGCTGGTTTGCCTAATGGTGTCTTGAATATTGTTCATGGCACCAATGTGAGTTTTCAATTTTGGAATTATGAAGTTTGCTTCCACTTTAAGTTTTCACCGATAGTGGGTTTCACTTGAAGAATTAACTGGTTTCCTTTCTTATAATGTGAGAATGCTACAAAGATTATGTACAACTCATATCATTATTACTTCCAAATTATCATTTGAACTTGCACAAGAGCATTTAATTTTTTTTTAGAATTCTGGCACCAACAATAAAATTTGCTCAGAATTTGTTACGGCTGAAACCTTTTTGTTTTCTTTTTGGTGTTTGCCTTTTTGGGGACATATTTGTCTATTTGCTTCTGAATTTTTTTATATTTTTTATATTTTTCATTTGTCACATCTCATTTTTAGTATCCTGGCGGTGCAGGACGTTCTTAATGCCATATGTGATGATGATGATATTAAAGCTATTTCATTTGTTGGTCCAAATTCAGTAAGTCATTTCTTGTTGTGGAACTTTCACAAGTTACCAAATAAATGCCTATCTGGTGCATATACAAATTGTAACATTTAGTAATTCCATACAAAGTTTGCTGCAAGACTTTGGAGCAGTGACTAATTATATTTATATTCGTTGGAGTTCTACCTATGGGAATAAAAAACTACTATTTGCATGTTTTTGAGTCCCCGGGCTGCACACACAGATGCTATGTTGATCAAAGACAAGGCATTATTTGCTTCTTTTTTTCTTCACATTTTTTTTATGCTTAAAGTGAGATTGGCAGCACTAGTCGCCTCGTAAGCCTACATATTTTCATCTGCATTATATTTTTTTGTACGAAATATATATATATATATTTATATATTTTATTTATATCATTTATGCATATATCAGAAGGAGAGGGCGAGCCTTGGCGCAACGGTAAAACGTTGTTGCCGTGTGACCAGAGGTCACGGGTTCGAGTCTTAGGAGCGGCCTCTTGCCAATTAAATTGGCAAGGGAAGGCTTGCCCCCAATACACCCTTGTGGTGGGACCCCTCCCCGGACCCTCGCTCAGCGGGGACGCGTAATGCGACCGGGCCGCCCTTTTTTTTTTATGCATATATCAGAAGGGTGCTTCTATTCAACATGTTTACATTTTCTGTCATTTCCTTGAGTCCTGTTATTCTTATCAGGCTTTGGTTTTCTGATTTGGTGTTGAATTTAGCAATCAACAACACTTGTCCTTGTTTTTCTTTTAGGCTGGTGCTTATGTCTCTGCTAAGGCATCTGCTAAAGGAAAACGCATTCAGGTAGCTTATATTGATGTAATATTGATATATTTCCACTTCTATTTTATTAGATGGATAGTTTCTAAAAGTGAAATGGTGGATAAATTTCACTAGCTGACTGGTTTCTCGCAGTCCAACATTGGAGCAAAAAATCATGCAGTTGTCATGCCTGATGCAAGCATGGAAGCTACTTTAAACGCTTTAGTTGCTTCTGGCTTTGGTGGTGCAGGACAAAAGTGCACGGCTCTAAGCACAGTTGTCTTTGTTGGAGGCGCAAGTTCATGGTATCTTATATGTGATTAATTTCCTTTGTTATTTTGTACTGTAATTATAGGCTTGAATTTACGAGCCTTCATGTGGCAATTTCAATACGGTTTGTTTTCACCTTTATTAATTGTCTCTAATTTAATCAGCCACAATTCTTACAATAGTAGTTGGCCTAGATGCTTTCACCCTTTTGATAAATGCTTTGTGGAGAATTATGTTGTGTAAGTTGCTTGCTGGCATTTCAATTTGTCACGCCTGGTGTTTTAACTTTTAAGAAGAGCAGCCTTAAAATTTTGAAGGCTGCTCATCGTATCAATAGGCAATGTGTGCCATAGAATATTTTTTAGTTCTGGGTTTGAATTATTGAGACACCTTTAATATAATATTCGTGTTGTGTTACATTGAATTTTCCTTAATTTTTTTTTTGTTTCTATGTGTTTTAGACGCATGAATTGAAATGAAAATGTTTAGACTCTTAAAGAACAAGCCAAAGAGAACCATTCCTATGGAGAGGGGCTTAGAGTGGAAATATGAATAAGAGAATACGCTCCTTTCTTTTCTTTCCTGCCACATCTTAGAATGTATAGTAATACTGTTTGTGAAAGATTAAGTTGTAGTTCAGCTTCTAAAGAATGGGTTTCCGACATGCTTTTCCAGGGAAGAGAAACTAGTAGAGTCTGCAAAAGCACTTAAAGTAACTGCTGGAACAGAACCTGATGCAGAGCTTGGTCCAGTCATTAGTAAGCAGGTGTGCCTATTTATATCAAAGTTTATGCTATCACTGTATTGTGAATTTTAATTCTAATAAAAGGTTTGAAACTTGAGCAATTGACATTAAACAATTTTAATCATGAGAAACCACAATATTCTTTTGTTTATTAGAGAGAAACCAATTGCAACTGGTGTTAAAAAGATTCATGGCAGCTGTTAAACACTTTGCATTCTCCATACATGCATGTCCTTATTATGCTTTTATAAGCTTTAAATAGTCTTTCTCAAACAGGCAAAAGAACAGATATGCATGCTAATACAATCGAGCGTTGAAAGTGGTGCAAGACTAGTTCTCGATGGAAGAAACATTCTGGTATCTGGTTTTAATTTGTGTAATAATCGTTTTTGTCATTTACTGCTATAAGTTCCTTCACGTACTTTTTGAATGAACTCCCACAACCATCCCTCCCCACTACATGATGTATTTTGGTTCTCAACCACTAGTTGCTAGCATCTGTTATTTTAGGGCAGTGAATCAATCCACTACAAGTTTTTAAATTTCAGGTAAGAGTTGGTAATATCATTTGTCTGAAGTGGGAAGTGGTTTAGTCTGACACGGGCTAAATTGCTTCTCTAATTGGTAATCATACAAAATGAAAATCCGTAGACGGAGAAAATAGAGTTTCTATCTCTGATTGGTCATTTGGTTAACCTCGATGCGGACTAAATTGCTTCTCTAATTGGTAATCATATAGAATGAAAATCAGTAGACCGAAAAAGTAGAGTTTCTATCTCTGATTGGTCAAGCGGTTTGAAGTTTGTAAATGGCGATGGAATTATGCTGATCAGAGTTAATTTAAATCGTAAGAATGATGGCTGTGTCAGCGTTTAGACTTTAGGAGAATAAGATTCATGATCCTAGTGGTTAATGATGTGGAAGATCGAAGGCTCATTTTTTGATGCAGCATGACTTCATAATAAAGAATGGCTGATTTTGTTGAAGAGAAGGATGGAAACCCAGGAAGAGGTTAGCCTGCTAACAAAAGAATTTGCCTATTAGAAAATTGTTTTTGGATGGGTCCTTGTATTACAGACAAGTTATTGTGTGGGCCTGGAGATTGTGATGCTAAATGAGCAATATAATGAAGCCAAAAGTATGAAGTATCTCATCAGTTTTGGTCGCAATTCTCTACAGGGATGGTTATCTCACAATATATGCTGCTCTTGTTATAAGCTGGACCGGAACGTTTTTAAACTCTGTTGTGAGAATGGATGGATCTTGCATCCTAGATTGAATATATTGCACTCTATTTCAACAAACAACGTTCAGAGAAAAAAAGACCAAATGGTCTACAGGTGTTCTTTTACTCCTTTTTGCCACACTATAACTTTATTGAGGTTGGCTTGAGTAGAAAGGGTTACTAGTTGTTTAAGCTAGGTCCAAAGTTTGATTGTTAGTATAGGCAGTAGATCTAAAATTGAGAGGAAGGCTGCCAAAGGATGCTTGATCGACCACAAACAGATTAATCAGATCCACAATATATATATATATTCCTGGCCAGGTTTTGCTGTTGCTGCATAGTTTTGAGTAGTAAGAATGCTTGCTCATAATTATTTTTTTGCTAGACTTTTGGAGGATCAATGCCATTTATTTTGTGGTGTTACCAGGTACCAGGGTACGAGAATGGAAACTTTGTTGGTCCCACCATTTTATGTGATGTCACTGTGAACATGGAGTGCTACAAGGTAGTTTTTGTTAACTGCTTAGAAATGATCTTGGTTGGTTTTGTAAACTTTTCCATATCATAAACTTCATAGCACTCCATTTTGTCTTGTGCAGGAGGAAATTTTTGGCCCGGTTCTTCTTTGTATGCAAGCAGATACCATTGAAGAGGCCATAAACATTGTTAATGGAAATAAGTATGCCCATTTTTTATTTCTTTTTACCTCCTTAAAAGGGAAATGTCATGAAGTAGTATCTCATGTTTTTTATAACGATCTCGCAGATACAGTAATGGAGCTTCTATATTTACTACATCTGGTGCAGCTGCAAGGAAATTTCAGACAGAGGTTGAAGTTGGGCAGGTAACATAACTCTAAGTAGCATGCAGTGCAGCTACATTTAGCCTTTGTACTGTAATGTTTCGTAAAATTTGGCCCTTGGTAGACAGTTCCATTTGCAATATATTACATGCACGGTTACAGAATTGGAGAAAATAGCTTGATCGTGTGCTGGTGTATGTAATGAATGAAACCTTAACAAAATCGTTTGTCAAGGGCTAAATTTTCTGTCAAGGTTCAGATTTTACGAAAAATTGAAGTGCAGCCAAATGCGTCAAAATTGAAGTACACGTGCCAGTACACGGTGGAAATTTTTAGCATTTGCCTGTTGAAACCTCCTGTAAGTTTGTTTCTGTACTGTAATTCCTCTGATTGTTGTTGGAAAACTCGATCTGCTGCAGGTTGGTATTAATGTTCCCATCTCAGTCCCATTGCCATTCTCTTCTTTTATTAGCTCGAAGCCATCTTTTGCTGGAGATGTCAACTTTGATGGTAATTATATATTATATCCTCTAAAATTTGCTATTTGCCTTTTGATTGAAAATTGAAAATTGAAAATTGAGAATGAATTCGAATTACTGCAGGAAAAGCCGGAATTCAATTTTACACCAACCTAAAAACAGTGACTCAACAATGGAGAGATATAGAAAGTGAAGACATGTTAACTGTACCATTGCCAGGCTCTTAGTGAATACAGTGTATATTAATTTATTCAAGATGGGAGAGAGGGGCATAGAAAGAGATTACCGGCTTGTTTGCATTTCTGTGTTGGATCAACGACACCGAAAATGGAAATAATGACATGGTCTCAGAATCCTTGGTGCGTACGACATGTATGCGCCTTCTGTGAGTTTATGAGAGGAGGAAAGATATGGCATCATGGTAAGAATATAAACATCTGATCTCATAGGTTAGATTAGGAGCATAACATGTTGATAGAGTTGAGCAAATTGTGTTACTTTTTAGAGGTAGCGTTAGAGCTGATATTGTGGATAGAATGAAATTCATATAAATTTGTTGTGAAACACAAAAAATCTTTTGCTTACTTGTTTATTTTCCTTTTAAAAAATAAATTTATTTTCTTGATATTCGTTTTATGTCATTTAAGCAGCATTGGGTTCGAATCACATCCGGGTCTGGTGGGGATTTTTCTTTCTTTTTTAATGTAAGCGCATTGCGCAAATTTTTTTTTAAAAAAAAAGTTAAGCAGCATTGACAAAGTTGGTTTTTAGTAATTAGTGGCACTTATGAAATATGTATCTGGAGTTGGAAGATTTAGTATAGTTAAGTTTAGTTATATTTGTAGATTAAACAGCACAAAATCTGTATTGTACTATGATGTTTGGTTTGCTGATGTGGCAAACTAACTCATACATTTTACTTGTAATTATCACATTATCTTTTAATACGATGAAATTCTGTTTTCTCTCTTCTTTTAGTTTTTCTATTTATACGAGATGGTATTAGAGCTTATGGAAACATAGATAGATCTGATTTCACCATATGATTTCACCATTCTTTTTCGCAAATGACGGAGAAAAATCGACTCCACTTTTGTCCTTTTCACAAATACTACAATAACAATAATAGAGCCTTAGTCCCGAAATGATTCGGGGTCGGTTAACATAAACTATCATATAAAACCATGAAATCAAGTAGTGTCAGCGATACAAATTCTTCCCCTCCGTTCTGTCCTATCACTACCATATTTTCTTCAATCTCTAATAAACTCATATCACTCTCGATCACCTTCCTCCAAGTTTGTTTAGGTCTTCCCCTACCTCTCACCATTACATCCCTTTGTCACTCTTCCGTTCTCTTAACCGGCACATCAATCGCTCTTTGTCTTGCATGGCAAACTACCTTAGTCGGTTTTCTCTCATTTTATTCTCAATAGATGTAACCCCTACTTTTGTCCTAATTATTTCATTACTCACCCAATCCTTTCTCGTATGACCGCACATTCATCTCAACATATGCATTTCCACCACCGACATCTTATGAATGTGACAATGTTTCACTGTCCAACACTCCGTACCATAATTAGATATGGTGTAATTGATTTTTATTTTTTATTTTGTGGTTTTTTTTGTGTTAATTAGATAATAAGGGGGTTATATTTATAAAGTAAATAAATATAAGGGCCAAATTAACTATTTTCCCTTTGACTTTTAACACCGTTAGTCAATTTGGTATGTGTTTGCTAACGGACCTCAAAGTACAATTTTGCAAACTTTTAAACCACATAGGTGTTGTTCGAAAATAGGTGTAACCATAAGGTTTATTTTTGTACTTTTTCCAATTTTAAAACTAAAAATAAAAAAAATGTAAAAATGTTATAATTTTTCTTAGAACCTAGCATTGAACTAATAAAAAAATCAAATATATCCCATTACGTGTTAGGTTTGTTCAAAATTCAAAATTTTAATATTTTGGACCTCCCTAAATCCAAATTTCTAATTTTTTTTTGGCTTCTTAGGCCTCCTTATCCAAATTATTAATTTTTTTTTGCCTGATATCTGAAATCAATTTGTTAAATTTTTTTACATGGTCAGCCCTCCCTAAATCCAATTTTTTTTACATGTTAGGACTATTAAATGAAATCTAGGTTTATTTTAAGAAATTGTACATTAATACTTAAAATTGGTTCTTGGTCATTCAAATTATAACACGCATATATATATATATAACAAGTTTGATTTAGCAATTTTTTTCCCAAACGTACATGTAAAATCGGCCCCCCAACCGAGTAATCCTATATTCGCCACTAGTTTGTCTTATTTGCAAATAAAAGTATGTGGTTTAAAAATTTACAAATAGAAGTATATGATATATTTTTTTACAAAACAAAATATTTGGAATTACATTATTAAGTTCTGATGACAATCAAGAGCATTTTTATTTTTTTTAGTTACATTTATATATTGGCATAATAGAGAGTCCGAAATCAAATTGCAATGGTATAAAATGAACTTAAATATCAATTTAGTTTATAAATTATCAAATTAATAAAAAACGTAAAATATCCACTATATAATTATTGTTTCGATTTAAAAAGTTGTTTTTTGGAGGTGTGTTTTATTGATATGTAAAAATAATTTTTTTTTAAAAGATAAAAATGCATTTGATTGTAATCAGAACTTAACTGTGTAATTATAATACTTTGTTTTGCAAATAGAATATACCAAAAACATTTATTTGCAAACTTTTAAACTACATGCCTCTATTTATATATTGGGCAAACCACGATCATTTTTCTCATATTTTTCCGTTTTATTAATATACGCCCTATCCGAAATACTAAACATTTTATTTACTTTATTATAATCAAACTTTTAAATGTCCGTTTGTTTTCATTTTTCGGAACTGCCTTTTGCATTTTAATTCTAAACATGCGACAAAAAGTGTTTGATAAAAAAATCAAATGGTTGCTTTTAACAAAAAAAAAAAAAATCAACTAATATTTGTTATTTATGTGTAACAACAAACAATTTTTTTGATTAAAGATTGGTTACCGAGGAAAGCGACGGACATCCCAGCCAGGCTGGCACCCCCGCGCAGGACCCCGAACCCTTTATTAAAAGCATAACGCAAAAAGGAAGAAAAGAATAAAGAACAAAGAATTAAGCAAATACAGGAATTAAGAAAAGCGATAATTAGCGCCTCCCCTAACATCCCTAAGGTGAACCGAACTGCAAAAGCTTGGCACCGAGTCCCACCATTGAAAACCTGTCATTGTACGGCCAAAATTTGCAAGAGTGTCTGCCACAGCATTCCCCTCTTTGAAGACGTGAGAAACAACCACTCGAATAGACTGCATAAGGCTGATGCACTTCAGCCAGTCCTGTTTAATCACCCACGGGACAGCACTAGACTTGGATCGGAAAACATGAACGACAAAGGTGGAGTCACTCTCCAGCCAAACATTACTCCAGCCTCGATCAATAGCCAGACGCACGGCTCTAATAGCTGATGTTAGTTCCGCAAGATAAGCAAACTGGCAATCTAGCGAAAAAGCAAAACCACCCAACCAACTACCAGAAGAAGATCTGATCACACCACCGCAGCCAGCTCTGCCCCTCGCAACCGAGGCATCTGTGTTGATCTTGATCCAATGCTCGGGCGGCCTCTGCCAGCAGACCGTAATGATCCGAGGAGCACAAGGAAAGCGCCTTACAGCGCCCAGCTCAGAAAGAATATGGAGTTCAACAGCAGAGTTCCAAACGTGACCCCCTACCAAACCCGAGGAGTCTTTAATGCCTCGCCATATCCGTCTTAAGGCTATCGAGACGCAAGGGGATTCACCCTCAAAAATAATTTGATTGCGAGTAAACCAGATAGCCCAAACACTGTTAACCACCGCAGCAGCCCAAAGCTCTGAAATCCGAGAACTAAAGCGGAACTGAGCAGCAGATTCCACCAATTCCCGAACCGTAGAAACCGTAGGAAGCCGACGGCCAAACAACGAGGAAACGCCTTTCCAAATTTCCTGAGCAAACCGACAGCTAATGAAGATATGACTCACAGACTCGTTATCTAATTGACACAAGGGGCAGTGAGAAACAAGCACACAACCCCGCTTCCTGAGTTGATCAAATGTAGGTAAATAACCGAGCACCGCCCGCCAGCAAGTTAGCGAGTGAGCCGGGGGAATTGACGCACGCCAAATGAAGCGAGACCAATTTTTAACATCTGTCTGCGGGTGCAACCATGCATAGAATAGTTTAACAGACAATACACCACCTACCGCCGGCTTCCAAACACAGATATTAGCACCGTCAGTCCCACGATCAACCGCCCGAATTCTGATCTGAACATCCTCATCCATGTCTGGCAAATTCCAATAATTACCATGGAAATAATCATCCACCAATTCATTCCGACCCCTACGCTGACTGGGAGATAAACCCACTTGATCAGCCACCGGGGGCTCAATCCAAGCGTCAAACCAGAAACTAAGACTCGAGGGAGAGCCAATCCACCAGAAACAATGGTCCCGAATGACGGCATAGACCGATCTAATAGACGTCCAAATTGACGAATTAAAAATCCAGCTACGAGGGTTCCCCGACCTGCTGATAAATCTAGATCTTAACACTCGGAAGCACAACAATTTATCCTGAAGCAAGCCCCAAGCTAATTTGCCCATGAGAGCTCTGTTCAATGTGATTAGCTCTTTAGTCCCAAGACCTCCTTCTGCAAGCTTTTGGCAGCAAAGCCGCCAGGGAACAGAGACCAATTTCCTAGCAGAAATAGATCCAGTCCAAACAAATTTCTCATACAGCATCTCAATCTAGCAATTAAAGCGGCAGGCCATTTATACACAATAAAGGAATGCATAAAACTACCAGTAATTACCGAGTTCACTACGGCCACCCTCCCAGCCATGGACAAGCAACTGCCTTTCCATCTACTAAACTTCGCCACGATGTTGTCCGCCAAGTCAGAAAGCTGTCTGGTTTTAGGGGCGCCATAGAAAAGCGGAACCCCAAGGTATCGAAAGGGGATATAGCCTCTATTTATTCCCATGATATCTCCTAAAAGGTTCCCGCGCCTAGGAGAAACCGAAGGGCTCAGAAACAGCTCAGATTTGTGCCAATTCACTTTCTGACCCGATATGGAACCATAGATTTCGAAAATACTGTTGAGTCTGTGCATATTACGGCTGGTGCCCTGCAAAACAAAAGGATGTCATCTGCATATAACAGGTGGGTCGGGAAAGCCATTGAGTTTGTATAGATCATCGGATCCAATAGCCCATTCTCACTCAAGAAGAGAATCCAGCGACTGAGGAAGTCTTCAGCAAGCCCAAAGAGGATTGGTGCCAAAGGGTCACCTTGTCTGACACCCCTAGAGCAACTAAAGTAGCCACTGACATAACCCTTGTTTAAGATGGAAATACGAGCGGCTGACAAGTAATAACAAACAATTAACTATAACATTAAACAAATGAATCAAATGGGCCTAAGATTCAATTTGGTTCACATGTTTGATGTTGATATTAGCTGTTGTTTATTGTTACTGATAGGTAGTAGATATTAATTGATTTGTTTCAAAATTTCAAAATATTTATGTTAACACGAAAAAATGTAAACAATTCCAAATAATACTATCCTATTCCCTTTTAGAGGAGCATTGGAGAAGCATACAAAGAATAAAAATATTTTTTATCAGAAAAAGACAACAATAGTAATTTTGTAATTGAAAATAATGGATAAGATAGCATCGTCAGCTCTAACTTCGTAAAACATTAAATTATATTATCATTACTGATTTTATTGTCAAAATTGATAGAAACTCCCGAACTTAATTTGCTGGCAATGACGATGGTATTAGGTGGCAATCAAACGAGATTCCTTTTTTTTTGTTTATCTGTTCTATCTTTTTTTTCCTTTCAAAATATTTTCCAATTGCAGCTTCCAGATTAAAAAAGGGATAAATATAAAATTTAATTCTAACGTTTTTTTAGTGAAGTGTGATTTAGTCTTATTGTAATTATCTGGTTCGGAATGAATATCACTTAGGTAGAAGATTTGAGCAAGGAGCGAAACTAAGGGACGACGACAGGGACACGAATGAATTGAATCCAATATATACATACATGTTTTAAAACCGTGAGGTCCAATGAGTTAGATTTGGACTAGACTGGACAATATCTACATGATATTGGTCAGAATGTTACACTTGGTGTATAAAATTGTCCAAATTTAACCATAACTTTTCAAAGGAATATCAATTTTAGCTCTATGTTATTGAAAATTTGTAAAAACTTATTTGACTGTTATTTAAATGTCACGTCAAACATTCAAAACAAGTTTATCGATAAATTGAACTAATTTCATATATTTTTTTATCGGTTATTTATAACTATATTAATAATAAAAATCTCTACTTTATTAACAATCCCAATAAAAAATAAAACTGGGTTCACTTCTAAGATGTTTGGGTTTTTTTTTTTTTTTGCTTTAGTTTTCTTAGCGGTATTTAGTAGTTATACTCCAAATAGTGAGAAAATATAACTTATTAATCTGAAAACTTCTGAAGGATTATATAAAACCATCTTAAAATATTTTGTAGAAAAACCTAGTTCTTATCTCCACAAGGAATTCCAACATCAAATTGTTTCTAATTTATGGAGGAATAAATAAATTTTAAAATGAGAAATATATTAAATTTTATTTATATATCAATGTTTTTTTTTTTTTTGGTAAGAAGGGAAGAAAAAAAACAAACAAACAAAAACCTAACCCGGGATCAGTCTAGGAAGACTGACCCCAATCCTATCCTCAAGAAGAGAAGGTAACAGAAAAGAAGGAGGAACGGAAAGGGTAGAAACACCTAACATCCCCCCATGCCCAGCAGCTGCCAAGCGATCCGCCACGCGGTTTTGCTCCCTATAAATATGGGAGAAGGTAAGAGAATCGAAGGCAGGACGAAGCCTCAAGATGGCTTTAATGAGATTCTGACTCTTAAGACAAACAGCCTGTCTATCCGAAATCCTGTTGATAGCCTCCAAATTGTCAGACTCCACCGAAAGTCTTTTAACACCCATGCGAATGGCGAGTTTAATGCCAGACAAGATCCCCCAGAGCTCTGCAGTAAAGGAGGAGCCCGTACCTAAGTTATGGGTAAACCCAGCCAGCCAGGCGCCACCAGCATCCCGAAGAACTCCACCAGCAGCAATTCTGCCATTACTAAGGCAGGAGCCATCCGTATTCAACTTGACAACCCCTTCCCTGGGCTTCCTCCAACCAACTAACTGGACCTCTTTAACCGGGGAGGGGTGAACCAGGGGCTCTCCTTCAAAACTCTTTGTAATAACAGAGAGTTTTTTCGAGAAGTAAAACCGGAGGTCAGGAATAAAGACAGTCTTCTCAGCAAATAACTCTTCATTCCTCCATTTCCACATTTGGTGACAAATAATAGCGAAGAGAATAGCCCCGTGCTCCATACTGGCCAACAAATTCCCATTAACGCCTTCAGAGAACCAGTCAATATCAGAGAACCCCATAAAGGAAGGAAGGATGTGGTGAGGAAGGACCCCTTCCCAAACCTTTCTACTATTCGGGCAATCCCTCAAAGCATGGCACAAGGTTTCCACATGGCCGCTGCATCTGCTACAGGCACCAGATACAGCCAAGTGCCTTCTGTGTCTATCTGCATTCGTGAGGAGCCTGTCTTTGACTCCCAGCCATAGGAAACTCCTAATGCGGTAGGGGACTTTGAGGGCCCAAATGGACTTCCAAATTTCCAAAGGAGGATTAGCCCTATTAGGGGTAAAAGCTTCATAGGCCGATTTGCAAGAATAAGAACCATTATTAGTCAAGGCCCAGCAGTGTCTGTCCTTATCCTCCTCCTGATTACTAATCTTCACACCTCTAATATTAAGGAGGGTCTCCAGGCTAAGAAAGGAGTCGAACTTAGACCAGATCCAGTCTCCCTCCGAGTCCACCACATCAGCAATTCTCCAGGAGAGGAGATCATTCGGCGGAGGGGCGATGCACACCTCAATCAACGGTTTGTCACCAATCCAGGTGTCATACCAGAAACTAATAGATCTCCCATTACCCACCTCCAAGCCAATCCCCGTACAGAACTCAGCAAAAACAGCACTAAGCCCTTTCCAGAGGAAGGAACAGCTGACAACCCTCTCCTTCGGGCCACCAAAGATTCTATCTTTCCTATACTTGCCGCACAGAAGACGAACCCAAAGGGAGGAGGGGGATTGCCACATTCTCCAAAGAAGCTTCATTAACAGGACTTTATTATTGTCCTTAGCTTGCCTTATACCAAGACCCCCCCTGCTCTTAGGCTGGCAGGCTTCCTTCCAAGGGACCAGGTGAATCTTCCTCCCATCCCCAGACTCTCCCCACAGAAAACGCCGATTAATTTTATCAAGGTCGTTGAGGACCGGCTCAGGGAGCATTTATATATCAATGTTAATTTAGAAAAATAATAATATAAACATTTATATTAGTTATTATTTTGAATTTTTGTAAAATTTTCGATGTTAATTTTATTGATAAATCATATATTTATATTAATTGTTTTACAATAACTTTTTATAAATTTACAAGACACTAGCTATTCCTTTTATAGATATTTTTTAATTTTTTTTTAATAATACATAACGCATGTACATTAATGGCTTTCTTTTTTGGTAGAAAAGGAAAAGAAAAACGAACAACAAAAACTACCCAGGAATTAGCCTAGGGAAGCTAACCCCAATCCTATCTTTTAAGAGAAGAGGAGAGATGAAACTAGGGGAAACAGGAAGGGTAGTAACGCCTAACGTCCCTTCATGGCCCGCCGCCGCCAAGCGATCAGCAACACGATTCTGCTCTCTAAAAATGTGTCTGAACTCTACGAACTCAAAGGAGGAGCAAAACCTTTTAATAGCTTTGATGAGGTTGCGACTGTTAAGACCCATAGAATGATTCTCAGAAATCATTTTGATTGCTTCCAAATTATCAGACTCCACAGAGAGCCTCTTAACACCCAGCCTTTTAGCAAGATTGATTCCAGTAAGAATAACCCAGAGCTCCGCAGAAAAGGAAGAACCCAACCCTAAATTCTGGGAGAACCCAGAAAGCCAGGCGCCCCCTGCATCTCTAAGCACACCTCCAGCCGCAATCTTACCGTTACTGAGGCAGGAACCATCAGTATTCAGCTTCACAACCCCCTCTCTTGGCCTGCTCCATCCCACGAAATGGACATCACAACACTGAGAGGCTCTGGCAAGGGACTCTCCTTTGAAACTATCGATAATAGAGAAAAGTTTTTTCGAGAAGAAATCAGCTAAGTTTGTCATAAAAACAGTTTTATCTCCAAAAATCTCATCGTTTCTCTATTTCCAAACTTGGTGACAGATAATAGCAAAGAAAATGTCATCATACTCCATGTATGGAAGCAACATTAATGGCTTTCTAGTATTATTTAAGTTGCCTTTTTATTTTGTGAGTAGATATAAATTTATTTATTGATGCAATTAATTTAAGGATAATAAAAAAAATTAGGTAAAATTAAATACGTTTCTTAATTATTGTATATTCACTTTAAAAGATATCCTATTCCATTTTATAAGTCATTCTAGCAAGTTGTTTTTTTTTTCTAAATATAAATCGTTTTAGTTTTCTAAGAATTTAGGCATAAATTTTTCTTTTTATCTTAGATTATATGTTTGTGAACATTCTAATGCTTATTCTTTAACCATTTATACGCGGAAATTTTTTTTAGTAATCAATATAAATTTATTAATTAAAGTTTATATTAACTGTCTTTTTTAATTTAAGTAAAATACTATTTAGAAAAGTTAAATTGCTGAGGTGACGCGTTGACTTCGGATTGACCTGTCATAATTATTGATGAAGGCTACGATCAGGTAGTTCTGGAATCGGATTCACTAACGGTTGCCAATGATAGTGAGTTCGGTGACATTATACAACATTGCAAATCTCTTCTTAACCTTAATAACGGTTTCTCGGTCCATTTTGACAGGAGATTAGCTAACGGTTTAGCTGACGCTTTTATCCGGTTATCCCGTTTACATACTATTTCTTTTATTTATGATGTTATTTCGGATGTTATTCCCCTAGTCTGTTGACTCCTTGCCCGATTGTGGCTCATTAATGCATTTTCATTTCAAAAAAAAAAAATCTTCAAAACGTTTTAATGTATAAATAGGACTACAGCCCCGATCACATGGACCCTAAGGTCCATGGTCATTAACCATTGGATCTGACTCTCTATGATCCAATGGTTTATAAAAAAAAGTAGATTTATTCGAAAAAGTCACTTTACTCTTTTTATTTTTTTTAAAGACAAAATAAACTAAATTCCCTAAATTAAAGGAATAATATGCTTAGGA
Source organism: Euphorbia lathyris (assembly GCF_963576675.1). Classification (NCBI taxonomy): domain Eukaryota; kingdom Viridiplantae; phylum Streptophyta; class Magnoliopsida; order Malpighiales; family Euphorbiaceae; genus Euphorbia; species Euphorbia lathyris. Next base: position 26,280,156 of record NC_088913.1, read on the forward strand.
AGAGAGATCCAGATTGGGATCGATCGAGAAGAGAAAAGTGTAACGAAGAGAGACACAATCACCACCACAATAAGATTTTTCCTGAAAGTAAGCTAATTGAAGAATTGTGGATTCTTGCATTGTGATTTCAAGTTCCGGAGAATTTCAGAGAGAAGAGAGAGATCTTAGAGAGAGAAAACTACGATGAGAAACATTATTTTCTGGAATTAGTTAATTGAAGAATTTCATGCACAATCCTTATGATTGGCGGCCGGAAGTTTGGCCATCTCCGCACCGAGGTCGATTTAGGGGATTTCTGGACATTCTCGATTTGAATGATCTTGGATTAAAGATAGATCAAAACTTGAAGGAGGTTAATAATTCTCAAGCCGGAGCCGTTTTTGTTGAGGTGGCTGGAGGCGGTGCTCAATAGATGGTTTGTTTGGATAAATTTAATTTCCTGTTTGTGTGTTCTATTTTAGCCAATATGAAAAAGAAATGCAAATAGGTCCCTATTCTGTTCTTTTGAATAAAACTTGTGTTTTCTGTAGACAATGGTATTATCATATATCCGCTGTTGCAAATTTGAATTCCTTGAAAAATTACATTATTTAGTCCCAAACTGGTCTTCCTTTACACAAATGCTCTAATCATATCATATATTGTGCTTGAGTTGATCTTTGTTACTCTTTTCTCTGTTTGAAATACTCACTCATGGCCTCGAAGTTCAAGAACATATCCATCTTAGAAAAACTTTTCATGTGAATGGGAGCCACAAAGTCTTGATATGGTGTTTCAATTTTGACATATTGATATTCAATTATTTGCTAAGTCTAAAGATATATATATTGTTGAGAAACATATAAGATTTTCTTGTTGAAAATGTTTCCAGAAATGTCAAAACTATGCTAGCCATTATATTATATTTATTCTATGTAGTTATTCTTTGTGGTTATTCTTTGTCAAAACCTCATCAAAATTGTACTTATGAGTTTTTTTTTTGTTTTCTATTTCTACCTCTCTAGCCTTTCCTTCCTATAGACAAATATCGGTTAAATCAGTACTGCAAATTGCTTCTGATCTTCATGCTCATTGATAGTCATTGCCACTTCTGAAAACAAGAACATCAATGCCAAATTGGTGAGCTTATGATTGTTTTCATGTTTTGATTATGCTTGTAGCTTGTATACTGTGTGATGGTAATTTATTCTTCTGGTCTATGGTGAAAGAAAGCATGAAATTGTAACTGAATGTGGTTGGACTAGTGATAGATAAGATAGTAGATAGAAGAAGGTCGCCCATAAAACGCGGGTCGCCGGGAGATAGATAGGTAGGTAGCAATTGATGGGACGAATAATAATAAGAGGAAGATATGGGGGGAAATAAAATAGTGAAAAATCTAAATAGATGTATATGTCTATTTTGATATGAATAAATCTAATAGGAAATGATTTGGCTCTAATTATATTATTATGGAAACAGGCAGGCAGAGGTAGTATTGTATGCCTGAAATGCATTAGTGACAATAATGGAGATATGCACAGACTCATACTCAGACTCAGAGTCGGGCTCAGACTGGTTCAGAATCAATTCAGAATGCTTGCAAGGGAACAATAATAGCCATTGCTTATGCACTTCAGATTTATGGTATCTGCATCATGTTTTCACTCTAGCTGACTAGATTAACCACACTCCTCTTTCCAATTTTGAGGCTTTTTTTCTCTTTCTTTTTAATTTGAATCTGAATTTTTGATGTGAGATTGGGGAAAATGCTAGAATGGAGTCTGTCCATGATGCAAGAAAATACTGCAAAATCTTTCTTTGTTTTTCATGATGCTCTGGTCATATATGATCCTTCATATGGTATTGTCCATGATAGTTTATATGTAATGTACATACTTCATAATGCTTTGGTTATGTCGTTCTCTGATAAATATTTGGCTGTGTCATGTTATGCAAAAAGGTCTTCTTACTAATTAAAATTCAAATAACTGTGTGGCTTGCTCCTTTGATTGATTCAAATTATGATGCTTTATGCTGTGTCCCAAAACCTGAATATATTTTTCAAAACTTCTATGTTTCAAAAGTTACTAGACTTGCACTTTTGAGGAATGAATACTTATTCATTAGAAATGTCACCAATGTCTATTCTAGCTTGTCTCTTAGAACAACTTTTGGACTTAAAATGCTTTATTTTTTCAATGGGTTTTCAGTTGATTTAAAGGTTAGTTAGTTGGTAAAATGACTGGCTTCAATTAAATGGTAACATTGAATTAAATGTATAATCATTATTTCAAGATGCAAATTTTGTACTTTTACATTATCTCCATGAGAAAATACACTAATAGGTCCTTTTACATCATCTCTTCAATTGAAAAAATGTCCTATAATAAAAAAAATCAAAATTTTGGCTCATGTCATTGGTTAACAGCCTCATCTTCAATAAAATTTCCTCCATGATTATGTTCGGCAAATGAATTGTTCACTTCAGTTTCTACAACATTTGACCTAGCAAATATAGTATAAATCAAGTAAGCTTACCAAGTTAATAAAAAAGGTAATACATATAATAAAAAAGGGAATACATACGCACCTAACCGATGTGCTTGATTTTTTAGTATGTTTAGTACTTCGACATATAGAACAGTGTTTAACTTTTCCCTTCCTATCTCTCCATGAGATTAGTCGTTTTCCACTCCCTTTAGTCTTCACTTGAAAAGGATCCAGATAACGGTTTTCTTGTGAAGTTCCAGCTATGAAGCTTTTTACAGCAGATTGTTTAGTAGAAAGATTTAATTCCTTAACTTGCTCCAATAACCTTTCAAATGATTTTTTTACCAACTCAGTACCTTCAATTGAAATAGCAGCCTCGTCAATTAAGCTAGAAGCAAGTTTGAACATAGTGTTATGTCTTACTATCAATGAACTATCTCCACCATCCTGGCCTTGACATATTTCTTTATGAACTCTTGAAAACCTTGTCCATCTTCTCAAAATATACTCTTTTGGCAACTTCATAATCTGTTTCACTCGTAAAAAAGCCAAAATATGTCTGCAAGGGATACCTTCAAACTCAAACATTCTACAACTACAAGTCACTATGTTTGACACTTTATCATGTACAAGTATTCGCATTCTAAGGTTGTTATTGTACACACTTTTCGTATTGTAAACACCACGAACATCATCCTCGTGTACATCATCAACATAATAGCCATTACTATCATGAAGTTGCACTTGAAAATACCCAAAATATTTTTTAGTGTACAAATTAGCCATTTGGACCTCCATTAGCATCCCTAGCCTTAGAACAGGTGTCTCATTCAAATCTTTATGGTCTTGAACCAATTCTTCATGCCTCTGATGAGCAAGTGCCCTATTAAAACGTGTGATAAAATCCATCAAACTATTTTCTTTACTACAGTAACGCTTAAAGAACGCATGTTCAGATTCAACCCTTTGACTGCTTGACATCCCTGCTGAAAAATACTTCTTAACATATGCAGGAATCCACTTTTCTCGCAACTTGTACATTTTTTCCAACCATTCATTATCTGTTTGTTCACTTTTTTCCAATTCTTCAAACCATCTTTTATCAAATTCTTCTTCACATTCTGAATCCCATATGCACTTCTTAAAGAACTCATAGTAGTTTTTCATAAAAACAATACTAGTTTTCTCAGGAAATTTCTTCAGAATATGCCATATACAATACCTATGAAATGTGGTTGGCAAAACTTGAGCAATTGCCTTTGACATTGCTTGATCTTGGTCAGTGATAATAACATGCGGGGGACCATTAGGCATTGCCTGAAGCCAAGTGTTCAACAACCATACAAATGATTCAAAAGTCTCATCACTTAGAAATGCACACCCAAAACCCGTTGTCTGTCCATGGTGGTTCACGCCTACAAAAGGGGCAAAAATCATCTTGTAACGATTGGTGTTGTATGTCGTATCAAATACAACCACATCACCAAAATTTGAATATGCTTTTCTTGCAATTGAATCGATCCAGAAACATCTCACAAGCCTTTGATCTTCATCAGTGTCAAATTCAAAAAAGAAATCGGGATCCTTCTCTTGCTCAGCTTTGAAGTGCTCATACAAAATGTTTACATCATGTCCCTTTACTTTTTCTCTCTCATCTCGGACCGCATTCCTTAAATCCCTTTCAATACAACCGACAGTTTCATGTCCACCAGCTTGTGATTCAAATAATCCAAATTGTTGGTATAATGGAATGTCCACCTTTTTGAGGTCTTGTATAAGATTCTTTTTAGCTTCTGTAATTTTACGATGTGATGATAATATGTGAACTCTGCTTGGTGTTGTAGGTGGATGATTGTGTTCTTCTATGAAAGTCTTGACAATATAAGAACTTCCATCACGACTTACGGTTAATTTTGCATTGCACCCTGTTCGAATATTCTTACGATCTCTTTCTTCAATTTCATTATTGTTTCTCCATGTCTCATTAGTTTCCCCTTCCTTAAAACATACATATTTTTTCCAAGTAACTATTCCATTTTTTTTATTTTCCTTACTTTTTCTGACGCTAAATCCAGCATTACGTGCATAGTCATTGTAAAATTTGTACACAACATCTAATGAATCAAATTGTTGATCAATTTTTGGTTTCATATCATCTTCAACATCGGGGATAAATGTCTTATTATTATCTTCTTGGAATAAAATCAATTTCTCGGATATGATTTCCATTGAAGTAAAACAGACGGAGAACTGAAGCTGAAGCCGAAACAATGCGATTAAACGATAAAAAAAAAGAGCTCTGATTTATCGAAGTGGTGGATACTGTTTATCTGGTACAAAAAATATAATAAATTAAATAAAAATAGATAATATCAAATGCTGTAGTAGTTAAGAGAGTCAGCATTACTTGAAGTATCAGAACTAATTTTCTCAGGTGAAAATTAAAAGTTCATGTTCTCTTTTTACTGTATTTATTGATTGAATCTCATGTTAAAAAATTAGATCTGAACAAATAAGAAGCCACACACAATAACCATTTAATCTTTACTAATAATAGAATGCCCAAAATCAAGGAAGGATTTGTATATAGGTGCAGCATAAAGCAATTTTCAACAATTATAGCCATCATTATCTTTTATGCAACTATTACTAATTAATTTGCTTCATCAGCCACTGAGTTCTTCATTAAGTAATTACATTCATGTCATACTGCTACACATTAATTCCACTTCCCCTTTTTCTATATCTATCTTTTTTTTTAATTGTTTAAGCTCACAATCATAACTCATAGGCCTGCTTCATTAATTCACTGCGTAGTTAAACACAATTTTGGAAAAATTCAGTTTATTACGTAAAAGACACACATTGTTTGGTTGGCTTATCTATGATCCCAACTCCACACTGTGATAAACAAGTAAAGCAACAACAAATACGGCATAGAGCATCAAACCATCAAACCAGATATGCCCAAATATCGAGTTCCTATTCGAACTGCTAGAATCAACTAATGTGCAGATCAAGAAGAATTTACCAAGCTATTAGAAATTGGCGGTGACCGGAGGTGGACCAGAATTTGTTTCCTTCCGCAATGAATGGTCGTGACTCAAACAACAAGTTTCTATCTAGAATCTGCTTCCTTCTGCAAAGATAGTGACCTGAATCTGCTTCTGTCCACAACGAAATGGGGATTCAAACACTAAATTTTGAAGGGCAATAACAAAGAAGACATGAGACTGTATTTTATTAACCTATGTTCTCGTTCCAGTCGAACAAGGAAGACGACTCCCTCTTGCGTTTCTCTCTCCTAGTTAGTTATTAATTGAGTTTACGTTTTCCATCAGGTTTCCCTTTAATTTAGGGGATTTTAGTTTATTTTGTCTTAAAAAAATAAAAAGAGTAAAGTGACTTTTTCGAATAAATCTACTTTTTTTTATAAACCATTGGATCATAGAGAGTCAGATCCAATGGTTAATGACCATGGACCTTAGGGTCCATGTGATCGGGACTGAATAGGACTATATGCAAGTAAAAAGTGTTTTCTAATATATAAATTAAAGTTCACTTGGTTAAAGTTGCCGGGACATCGGTGACTTGTACTTGTACATGGCAAGGATAAATAATAAATTTTGGATTAAGAATTTTTTTTCATAATATTGCTGCAGAATTTCTAATTTTTAAGAAATGGAGTTTCGTTTTGTAAAGAAATAAAAAACCGTTCACTCTCTTCGAAAGTCACTGATAGTACTAATTGTCGCTATTCTTCCTTCTCTTTCTCTGTTGGAACTTGAAAGAGCGCCATCAATCAGTGAACGAAGGAAGAACTAAGAGATGTTGCTTCAAATTTCAATTCAGCGAGGTATTTTAGTTCTTAAATGATCGAATTTGTTTAAGTTGGAAACGCATACTTGATTTGATTTCTTCCTTCTCTTTTTATCTGTGATCAGTGAGAAATCTGAGGGCTTTGAGGTCTCAGATCCTTGCTTTGGGGACTTCTCAATTCTCTACTGCTGCTCAGCCTTCTTCTAGCCAGCGTAAATCTCTGGTATGGGAATTCTTATATCATAGCTTCAGTTGATGTGTGGTATGTTGTTTGTATTGCGTCCTACTTGTATGCTGAAAAAGTGCGACGGAAATAGATTCAAATTCTTGTTTCTTTGGTTGGAACTTCTATCTGCTGGGATTTATAGAAAGATATTGCTGTAGTAGATTTGTTCTTCCCTAAACTTAGTTTTTTTTAAGGAAATAGTTCCAGTTATGTTTGATAGATTCAAGTTTAGGTTCTTTTCTTTTAAAATATTCGGGAAAACTCATTTCCCAGCCTCTGAACTATTCAATTTCTTTTATTCAGCCTCTCCACTGAACTTTTGTTCTATTCAGACCGTCAATTTGAATAACGTTAAGGTCTGTATGGGGCAATACTAGAATAATTTCAGGGCTTCTTTTACATGCAAATTTGCTCTATTAGGCCCTTAAAAGTCCTCATTATTTAGCTATATTCAAAGCTAAAGGGTTTAATAGAACAGAAGTTCAGTTAAGTGGCTCATAACATAGAGTTGAATATATTCAGTTCACTGACTACTTTGCATTTTGTTCTTTATGTTATACAAATTTGTATGCTCTTAAACAGTCTCATACACAATGCAATTGTTTCATTATAAGCTGATGTTCTGATTGCCATAAGGTTGCTGTACTTAGAATATGAAACGACTTTTATTGATAAATGGTTATTTATGGGATCAGAGGGTTCCAAATCTTATTGGAGGGTCATTCGTTGATTCACAGTCATCTTCAGCCATTGATGTGATAAACCCGGTAAGTGCTTGGATAAAATTTAATTTAATTTTGTTATATTAAACTTGATACTGTAAGTAAGATTTTATTCTTTTACTCTGGTTGATTTAAATTTTTTGGCAATAGGCAACACAAGAAGTTGTTTCACAAGTCCCATTGACTACAAATGAGGAGTTCAAAGCTGCAGTTTCTGCAGCAAAACAGGCTTTTCCATCTTGGCGTAGCACACCAGTTACTACCCGTCAGCGCATGATGCTCAAGCTCCAAGAGCTTATTCGTAGGGATATTGTAAGTTTGTTAGGCTTTTGGTTGCCTTTTAATGGTTGATTTTAACTTTTCAAATATAGAATATTGATTGTGAAAATCTTGCAATCTTCTTGTAGGATAAGCTTGCCATGAATATTACTACTGAACAGGGAAAGACAATTAAGGATGCACATGGTGATGTGTTCCGTGGGCTTGGTTAGTTCATTTCCATCTCATTTGTTCTTTTAGAAGTTTCTATGGAGATGATGATGGAGTTTAATAACATCAATAGAGGTGGTGGAACATGCTTGTGGAATGGGAACATTGCAAATGGGTGAGTATGCTCCAAATGTCTCAAATGGAATTGATACCTACAGCATCAGAGAGCCGCTCGGTGTGTGTGCTGGAATTTGCCCTTTCAACTTTCCTGCAATGATTCCCTTATGGGTAAGTCCTTCCATAATCTTCAATATTTAATTTTCATTTCCTTTTCATTTCTGATATTATTTTAAGTTGATGTAGATCCTAAAACACATGTGAGGATGCTTGAAATTTTCTTACTTGTGGGTTTAAAATCTAACTAGCGAGTCAATACAATCAAAGTATTTCTTTTATTATTGTATTTGTAATTATTTTGAGTGTTCCAGAAGTTAGAAGGCTATCCTTTCTCTCAATGATTTAATTTTCAGCTTCCCAAGCAAAAGAAAAAGTTTGTGAACTTTTGTTCTGTTATTTCACTACAGATGTTCCCTGTTGCAGTTACATGTGGTAATACCTTTGTCTTAAAGCCATCTGAGAAAGATCCCGGTAAGTTGTTAATATTTTGAAGCATCACTCTCTAATAGAACCATAAGATATTGGGTAGTAAGCAAACTTGTAGAGTTTTCAAATAAACGTGTTCAGGAGAGTTGGTATACTGAAACTGTAGCCTCCGTTGTATTGTATGTTTAGGCACATGGGGTTGATAATGGTGGTGTTGTAATTGAATGATCACAACCTCCTATAGTAATCCTGCTTGCTTGGGGGCTAGGATTTTGTAGTTTCAGGTATAGAAGTATTACTGCAAGTACTCTCTGTGCTCCTTTTTTTTTTTCACCGGAAGAATTTCTGTTTGGAGATTGTCTTCGAGTAATGGAAGGTTTATTTACTATGTTTAGTAATACAAATACGATTTTTAGTATTATATTTAGGGTAGTTATCTACTGACAGACTCACATATGTTTAGTAATACATCTATTTGCTACATATTTTCCCTGAAACTGTAATTGAATTGAATAAAATGTATATATGTATAAAAAACATACAGTGCCTGGTGATATTTGGAAATCTTTCTAGTTTCGAATAAGGAGAAAAGGGAGTTTGAAAGTTTACTGTAGACATGATATCAGGTTCCAAAAGTACTCTTTAGAGTGCATTTTGGTATACTTTAGTAATGAACGTGTCGTAATGCCTTGAATCTGTATTACACACTACGACGCTATATCTTGTTTCCTATTTGGATTAGTATTGGTTTTTGGTTTTCTACTTGGAAGCGATGTCTTGGGGTCCAAGTCAGTTTAGGATAGGTTGAGAATACTCTCTTATGTAAACCCTAATGTGCAATCTGATTTCCGCCTCCTTAATAAAAGCTATTCTCCTTCTGCCCGTAGACTAGCCAACATAACGTTGGTGAACCACGTAAAATCTGTGTTTCGTTTTTTCGTTTATTTATCTTTCGCTAAATCCGCACAACAGAATGAAAGTGATTCTTTTGTTTCTGCTATTTGTGTTCTTTGTCAAAAGCTTTTATTTGATTTATTTTACAACAGTGAAAATACAAAATTAAATCTCATGCTATTCACTGAACCATTAATTTCTGTGCTGGTATTCTTTTCAGGGGCTTCTATAATGCTTGCAGAACTAGCAATGGAAGCTGGTCTGCCTAATGGTGTCTTAAATATTGTTCATGGAACCAATGTAAGCCCTTACTGGACAAAAAAAACTCCTTTTTACATATAATTTCATTAGGTCGGTTCTCCTCCCAAGAATATAATAAAAGGATGTAGTGAATATATTTATTGCACTTTAAAGATGTTTCGGCTTTCACCTGGGCATTTTTGTGAAATCTGAACTACTTTAGGATTATAATCTGTATAACACAATGATAATGATTATTAACTTTTAGGTCACGAACAGCACATTGATCATAACGGACATTATATTTAGCACTACTGTTTCTAATATATTTCAGTTTTAATGCAGGATATTGTTAATGCTATTTGTGATGATGATGATATCAGAGCTATTTCTTTTGTTGGTTCCAATACTGTAAGTTTCCTAAAGCTATAAATGTGCAGGTTCATATCCCTATATGGTTTTATGTATGTATGGTTTAAATTTCACAAGTTGGGAACCCCAGTTTCTTGCTTGTATAGATTCATTCTTTTTTTGATCTCCAAGGAAAGGCAATTGTCATTAGAAACAGATTTGCATATTGCCCAACTTTTAAGAACTAGCATTTCTAGTTTTATGCTTATGAATTTAGGAAACGTACTATAGTTTTAGCTTATCAAAATTTAGGGCTAAATAGATTTAAGGATTAAGATTAAGAATGAGAGTCTATGCTTGGCGAAGTAAAGCAACTAAAGTTCTACTGTTTCAGTTTCGTTGCATGATTTCCAGCAATGGATGCCTTTTAATACTATGTTCCTCTACTTGAATTGTTTTTTTCTTAACTCTGTAGCGATTGATCTTAATAACTAGTTGAGCATTGTCATTAATCAGTCTTGCTTCTGATTTTGTTCATTATGGTTGTCATTTCTATCCTTATTACATTCTCATTTTATATTTTTGATTCTATATCTGAAAGGCTGGTATGCATATATATGGAAAAGCGTCAGCTAAAGGGAAACGTGTTCAGGTATTTGTATTTAATGTTCTTCCCAGCAACTTATCTGGTCTTTACGTACTCTGCGATGCTTGAAGTTGAAATTGATAGTGCTTCATAACTATTTGTTTAGTCTAACATGGGAGCCAAGAATCATGCAATTGTCTTGCCTGATGCAAACATGGATGCTGCTTTAAATGCCCTGGTTGCTGCTGGTTTTGGTGCGGCTGGACAACGTTGCATGGCACTGAGCACAGTAGTTTTTGTTGGAGACTCACAATCATGGTAATATGTTTTCCTCATTCTGGGGCTCTGGATCTTCACTTCATATATTCTGTTGGCCTTTGTTTGACATTTTTAAGTTAGGATATTCTATTTTTTTCAACAAAAATTTGATGCTGAACATATTCAATGATGAATTTGAATCATGATTACACTATATACCCTGTTAGGTTGTTTGCTTGCATAAAATAATAATTAATTACACTGAGCAATGACCATGGCATGAAACCTGCATGTAATCATGATTTATTTCTTTTTTTTAATTAATTAATTTATTTTTATATGTTTATCAGCACAACTGCTATTTTAGTATTTACGACTCAGTGTACGACCATCATGACTGATCATCCATCACCCATTAGCCATTGCCACCAATAATTCAACTGCTGCCACCTGTTAATCCATCCTTTGCCTCCCCTAGTATTCTTTGACCATAACTATCACTATATATAAGCTAGATATAATGACAATTATAGTAACCTGCATCATATTTTTCATTGCATAACTAGTTTTATTATACCCTAACAAACATGGCCAGAATAATTTTGCAGGGAGAGTAAATTGGTGCAACTTGCTAAGGGGTTGAAAGTAAATGCTGGAACAGAGCCTGATGCAGACCTTGGTCCAGTCATAAGCAAACAAGTATGGTATTTTTTTTGTGCAATCTCTCATGCAATTTGCATGACTACTTACCAACTTGGACCATAAATTATAGAAAATGAAAGTAAATGCTGGAACAGGGCCTGATGCAGACCTTGGTACAGTTATAAGCAAACAAGTATGGTATTTTCTTTGTGCAATCTCTCATGCAATTTGCAAGACCTTTTACCAACTTGGCCCATAAATTAAAGAAAATGAAAGTAAACGCTGGAACTGGGCCTGATGCAGACCTTGGTACAATTACGAGCAAACAAGTATGACATTTTTTGTGTGCAATCTTTCATGTAATTTGCATGGCTTTTTATCAACTTGGACCACAAATTAAAGAAGATGAAAGTAAATGCTCGAACAGATCCTGATGCAGATCTTGGTCCAGTTATAAGCAACAAGTATGGCCCAAAAAGATAGATCACTTAGAGCTCTTATGTGGTTTGATAAAATATAGTTAAGATGGTTGAAAGACAAATTTTTTACACATGACCTTCCTAATTCCCCTTATTTAAGTTACTAATTTGATTGGCTGAATATTAAATTATTACTAACATAACATTTGTGTTGGGATTGGTAGACTGTTTATAGTTTCAAGTTAATTTGATGTACTTTGTTGATATCGGACATAATAAATGAGGGTATTTTAGGAAGATTGGAAACAACTAACTTTTATATAAAGTAGGTTCTCTATAATTTGGGACGGAACAAAATGGTAAAGTGATCTATCTTTTGTGCAACCTTCCATGTAATTTGCATGACTTTTACCAACTTGGACCATAAATTAAAGAAAATGAAAGTGTCTCATCTCTCTAATTTGTTTTGTAGTGTAATCAATGGGAGCTTGCTGATGCTTCTTTATGCATCTGGTTAGCTTATCATGTTCGAAATTTTTCTGCATTTGCAGGCCAAAGAACGAATACATAGATTAGTTCAAAATGGTGTTGAAAGTGGTGCAAGGCTACTTCTCGATGGAAGAAATATAGTGGTAGCTTATTTTACATTTCACTGTCTGCATCATAATTTTTTATCAATAGAATTCCTGGATGTTTCTTCCTGGATTAAGAAGACGGCAATCATAATTATTGGCTATTTCTGGTAATGACTGTACATAGTCTCAGGCACAACATAAGGCATTCATATTAAAATTTGGAGATTAAACCATAATATATTGTTGTGGGAAGTAACAGCGCAAGTTTCTTGGTGATTGATTTTATTATCATGAAGTAATTTTGTTCCTTTTCTTCAGCTTTATTGAAGAGGAAATGATCTTTTTTCTAATGTGTTATTTTTCTCAACCAGGTACCGGGATATGAGCAGGGAAATTTTGTTGGTCCTACCATCTTGTCTGGTGTGACAGCTGATATGGAGTGCTACAAGGTACCACTCCACTCATATCTTTATGCAATTGGCCTTAGAGAAATCTGTAACCTCAAAAGACAATTGTAGGAATAGACATAAAGTTTTGCTAGAAGATTGACTGCCCTACACATGGCCTTTGCAGGAGGAAATCTTTGGGCCAGTCCTCCTATGCATGCAGGTTTGTGATGCACTCTTACTTTCCTATGTTAACTAGCTCTGGTCTAATCCGTTTTCATGACAAGTTAATGAGTCTTTTATTTTTCTCCTTTTGAACCTTCAGGCTGACAGCTTTGAAGAAGCCATCCACATTGTTAACAATAATAAGTATATATACCTTTCACTCTGACTTTGTTGGCATATTATTAATTTATTATCCTTTTCTTCATGTTTACTCTTTTTTCAACATGGGTAAATAATTATTTGTGTTGCAGGTACGGTAATGGAGCTTCTATATTTACTACATCTGGTGCAGCTGCAAGAAAATTCCAGACCGAGATAGAAGCTGGGCAGGTAAAATTACAAAGGAATTTACTAGCTAGGCCTAGGTTCTGTGCAATTTCTCTGAAACTTGCAGATGAGTTCTTTTCTGCTAAGCATATTTCCTTGTAAAACTTGTGATTATGTAACATGACGGATATGGATGCAGGTTGGGATCAATGTTCCTATACCAGTTCCATTGCCCTTTTTCTCATTTACTGGCTCCAAGGCATCCTTTGCTGGCGATCTTAATTTCTATGGTATATTACCCTTTTTGTGTGCACATATTTATAATTTATTAATTTCTCGCTCCTTGCATAAAGCTGGGCACGAAAAACTTCAAAAATAATGCAAGATACATATTCTATTTTCTGAAATGCAGGTAAGGCTGGAGTTCATTTTTACACCCAGATCAAGACAATAACTCAACAATGGAAGGATTTACCAGGCGGAGTTTCACTAGCAATGCCAACATCACAGAAGATGTAGTGTGTGTCATAACTCATAACTATCATCTGTAATTTGCTTAAAGCCTTAAATAAATAGATGTCTTTCTGCTCCATCATGTTATATGCTGTTTCCTCCATGCATGCTTCACTCATCCTTATCTTTTGTTTTGTCTCTCTCATTCATATGCATTCATGATACATTATATGAATTAACTTCATTCTTTTGCTTTGATTTTTCTTTTACTGATATAGCTTTAAATCAGTGGATGAGGAAAGACTGTGAACCATCCATCTATTTTTGCTGAATCAAATTCTTTGTTTCAATGTTAGGTGTTTTAAATTTTTAATCTCTCATTTCCAAAAATGCTTCCTCCTAAGTGGGGATTTAAATATGGAAATAGCTCTCCTTTTAATGTACAAAAAGGATTTTCTATCAACAGTAGGTCATTAGAGGGCGAGCCTTGGCGCAACGGTAAACGTTGGTGTCATGTGACCAAGAGGTCACGGGTTCGAGTCTTAGGAGCGGCCTCTTGCCAAAATAGATTGGCAGGGGAAGGCTTGCCCCCAGTACACCCTTGTGGTGGGACCCCTCCCCGGACCCTCGCTCAGCGGGGACGCGTAGTGCGACCGGGCTGCCCTTTTTAGTAGGTCATTAAATAATAAATTAAATTTAGAAACTTTGATGAGTTATGGAAATGGAATAGAAAAACCAAATATATAAACAAATTTGTTGTTATAAATAGTCAATATAAACCCTTGGCCTTGAAAGTTTTACTTCATTATTTAATCATTAGATTTTGCGAGTAGTGAGTGATAATGAAGACAGAGTGTAGTGATATAAGTACAACAATGATTGTTCCGAAGAGTTTAGAATCATTAGACATTCATCTTGACTGTTTGTTGATCACACAAAAGGAAAAGGCCTATGAAGCTAAGAAGGTCAAAGACAATCAGATCTCCATAAATTAACAATTTAACGATTTTTAGGTTGACTAATCGATTTGTTCACAGAGGGGTTTATGATGGCTAGGATGTTGCATGTTAACAGACTTTTTAATCTCATACTTATTATTTATCTTTGATATATACTTCCATTTCTGTTTTTCTAAATTTCCTTCTCAATTAAGAGTTACCTGAATATATTAATTGTTCGTTTTGTTAATCAATTTGACAAGTTTTTCGAATTCGCTTCTCATTTAAGTTAATCGAATGTGGTGACAAGGATCATATGGTGAAGGCTGAGATAATTTTACTGAGGAAGCATTCAACCAAGAGGTTTTTAGTTAGAAAAACATGTCTCATCCTAGTAATTCTCAGGTAAAACATATATGCTTCAATTGTGAATTCACAGTGTTATGCTTTCAAAATATATATGGACAATCAAATACCAAATTTGCCTTTTCATTTTGCAATTAATTGGTGCAATAATGGGTTCCTCGAATGGTTGTTGAACTAATATGTGTTGTATTTTTACTGTTCAACTTGAAGATATTCTCAAATACTACCTCATAAAAACTGCAATAGAGAGCTAATTTTCAAGATTGTCATACAATGGACTCTAGATCTTCCAAGAAGCTTGGCTCAGTTCTCTTTTGAAAGTTAAGATTTTCTATGAACAGAGAGTTTACTGAAGAAGAAATTCACTCAAACAAGTATTAAAATGGAAACTTTTACTGATACAGAAATTAAAACCTTGAACAGGTGTTGGAATAGAGCCAACACACTTGCAAGATCTAGAGCCAATTACATGACAATCTTGAAATATTCAGCTTTGTTTTGCAGTTCTTCAGGAGGTAGCATTTGAGAGTATCCTGAGGTTGAAAATCATTAACAACACAGCAAATATCAACCTAGCAACCTTATGAGGTACCCGTGTTTAAACAATGAATTGCAATCAAGAAAAAGCAAACTTGGATATTTCGTTGTCCATATATGTTTTAAGCCATAGTGGTTTGAGTTGATACGTGAAGCATGTGTCTTCTTATTTGAAAATCGTTATTGATGAGACATTTTTTTCCAAACATAAAACTCTTGTTTGAATGCTTTACTCAAGTGCGAGTATCTTAATCTTCATCTTTGACTGTTGCCACCTCATTCGAGAAACCTAACTAAAATGAGAAGAAAAACAAATAATATATCCAAGCAGATCTTAGTTGTTTAAAAGATTGAAAATCTACGTAATAGGGGATTGAAAGGTCTATTGACATGCAACATCTTGGCCATCATAGATTCCTTTGTGAACAAAGGCATTAGCCTGTCAACCTAAAAATTGTTTAATTGTTAGTTTATGAGGATCTAATTTTCATTTTTTCTTATGTTGCTTTGACCTTGCTCTTCATAGTCCATTTCCCTTGGCATGATCTATAAACTGTCAAGATGAATATCTAATAATTTTGAATTCTTTGGGTCAATTATGGTCGCACTTGTATTGTCACAAATTTTAAACGACTAATTAGTCAAGCAAACCTTTCAAGGCTGATTTTTTTTTATATTGAGTATTTATAGCATTGAATTCGTTTCTATTTTTGTTTTCCTTTGCTGAAACTGATCAGGATTTTTAATTTAGTGACATATTGTTGGATAAAAAGTTATTTCCATACAGCAAAATGAGAGCTATTTCTCTATCCAACTTCCCGATTAGTTGGAAAGCATTTTGAGAAGGAAAAAGTTTGAATCACCTGCATTGGAATGAAGAATTTTATTAGACAAAAACCAGTGGATGGTTTAGTGCTCTTCCTCGTACATCTAATTGAAGCTAGATCTATAAAAGAAAACCAATGAACTTAAGTGGATGGTTTAGTGCTCTTCCTCGTACATCTAATTGAAGCTAGATCTATAAAAGAAAACCAATGAACTTAATCTGTTTTGACTTGGAATTCATGTTACCAATAGGTAGGTAATTGAAAATGTATGTTCATACAGCACGAAAGAAAATACCAAAACAAAAACCCCATCCCAACAGCACAGCCACAACACAGGAAAAAGAAAAGAACAAAGACCATTACCCTAGCACTAGGTAACCAAAATTCAGCTGGAAACATAATAAAAAAACTAACCATAATTTGGAAGAAGGAAGAATATTAGAGCACGAGAAAAGCTGTTGGAAATTCTAATTCCTTGATGTTGTGAATTCAACTTACAATGCATCATTTTTATAATAACACAAAAGTAATACTACTTGCTTGGGTTATATATAACGTAATTATTAATTAGACAACTTATAATGTTACATTATTAAGCTATTCATAACTCTTTAAAATTACAAGTTTATTAATTTATTTACATAAATGTTGTCCTGTTCTTAATAGTATACCCCACTCTGTTCAAAATTCTATACTCTATATACAAAAGTTCTCTTTATCCAAACCCAGAAATTATGTTTTCCAATTATCGGATTGCAAATTCAATTTCTGAGAGATTAGAGGTCATTTTAACTATTGGTCACTCAAAATTGGTATCGATCTTCCATTTTCTTCTTGACTGTAGTTATTATTGTTTCATATTCTATGCATTGGACTGTCTATGAGCTGGCATTGAATCTCTCCAAATCACCTTAAAGCATTCTATTATTTTTCTTAGATAGGTGTGTACAGCTTTTCCAATTCAGTACTTCATAAAAAAATGATTGGATTCATATTATTTGCAGCTATTATCATTATATAAATGGTGCAGTGCAATATTTCACTGACAAATTGCGATGATGCATATGGCTACTATTCTACACTTGTAAAACATGATTACATTGCTAATTGGAAATCAACTTTTTTAAAGCAGATGATGTCAAAATCTGAACCATTGATCTCTTGAAAACATGTCAGCTAGCTGGATATATGGAAAAGAAAGACTGGCATGAAGAAGAAGATTCTGTCTGAGTAGCCAAGGAGACTGCCCGATCCCATAACCAAATAAGAGGTGAACAAGTTAATAAAAGACTACATAATTACACTACTAAACTTGTCACTTTTTACTTGTCACTTTTTACCATTTGATACTATGAACTTATACTTGGACCTACCACACACGAAAACTTGTCAATTTTGGACATCCAACATCCTTATTTGCGTTGTGACATGAAATGTATTTAGATGAAAGTTTGTCTGAACGATGCTATGTCAACTTTTTGGAGTCTATCAAAACAACAGGTGCTAGAGGTCCAAAATTGACAAGTTTAGATGTATAATAGGCCGAAGTATAAGTTCAGTTTTTGTAAACAGCAAAAAGTGACAGATTTAAGTGCATAATTATGTATCAACCTGTAATAAAAGTACTGTTGAAACCACTTACATATTGAAGTCGGGCAAGTCATCCTTGGCTAGCAAACAAGACTCTTATCTTCATGTCAGTCCTCTTTTCCCTCTTGAACATATAAATGTATAGAATATCATTATTCATTAGGCTTTCACCATCTAAATTCGAGCAGGGAATGACTCTCGTTAGGACGGTACAACTGTTGATATAATCTCTAGTTTGGAAGAGAAGGCCAAGCATGAAAAAGAAGAGCTTCTGAGATTAGCCAAGGTGACTGCCTGAAAACCTACACAAGTGTTCTTTTTTTACATATATAGAAACACAGATTGAGTGAGAGCAGGCAAGTCATCCTTGGCTACCAAAAAAGACTCTTATTTTCATGCTAGATCTCTCTTCCTATAATTGCTTGACTCTATATGGAAATGTTGACATGTATATTTATAGCATTCTAAAAGAATATAGTATAATATAATTCAATGTATGAGGGCACTGAAAAATGTGTATGGCTCTCCATAACTAATTTGCCTGATCCAGAAGAAGACCAGTGTATCATTATTCATTTTCTGCCCATAATGGAATATGTTCTCTTTCCCACCTTATTGTTGTTGCTTTTTGGAAAAAGGCTGACTAAATAATAGCTTATCTATTATTTGTGTTAAATAAATTGGAAGGGTTATTAAGTGTCAATAATTTCCACCTAGTTGAATTTGGTCGGCGGCAACCATTAGACCTAGAAGGTGTGAATTTAAATCCTACGATCATTTTAATTTCCACCATATGATTTTAATAAGTTTAGATTTAATGGTGACTGACCAAATTCACTTGCCATGAAAATCACCGTATCAAGTATACGGTCATTATTTTTTCTCTTTCTGATATTCTCTCATCAATATCTTAGTTCTTGCAAATATTTAACAGTCCGATTTAATATTTTATAGGTATTTTTCATTTTGGTCCAATTTCAATTTATTTTGTTTTTTTGGTTTTAAAACTTATGTACATGGTATTGAAAATATATATCTTACTAATATATCCCATTTACACCCTCTATTTGAATTTAGGAGGAAGAGTAGCAATCTAAATATTTTCTTCTGCAATCATGTATTAAACAAACAAAATTTGGGATTTAATTAGACTTGTAATTGTTGTTTACTAGAAGATTCTGGTGTTATGATTTTGACAAAACAAAACAAAACGCAAAGTGAAGAACAAGATACGACAAGGATTTGACAAATATAAAGGAACAGGATCTGACAAAGGTATGGAATTGATTGACAATAATTGTATGTGTTTAAGATGTCAACAGAGAAACCTTTCGAGATGGATAAGGTCACCTGTCATACTCACCAACCCATCTCCCAATTTCTCTCCTTTTAAGTTTCAACGAACCCTCCCACTATTAGAAACATTTTTGTAAACATTTTCTAAAACTGTATTTTATTATGGACTAGATAGTTAAGATTTTTATGTTAAAGGTAGCTGTTTCAAAATTTTAACAAATACTATTTATTTCATTTTTAAACTTAAAAAAAGTAAAAAACAGTTTCAAAATATAGAAATAAACGGAGACTATATCTTGATGAAAGATAGATTGTTGGAATTAACATATAAAAGTCACTGGTCTATGTATATTGAGTTAGAATTTTCCTTTTATAGTGAATTTACACCAACCCATTTCTTTATGCCTGCTCTCCAAACCAAAAAATTCTTTTCAGATAATAATACTTTATTTATAAAAATACATCAAAAGAAAAAATAATAAAATATTTGATGTTGTAATATCAATTTTGAACCTATGTATTAATTTGATACATGTATATGTTGATGCTCTCGTTGCCCAAATAACATTAAATTTCTTTATTAGCATCAACACCCTATGTATGTATTGAGGGTTAGGCTATGCTTACATAGAGGGTTAGGCTATGCTTACTTTGTTTTTGATAAAGTAAGTCTTATTTTGTTTTTTTCTCTATTAGATGATGATGAACTTTAACAAAGTAATCTCATCCAATGGTAGAAAAAAACAAAGTACAGTAAATCTTATTTTGTCAAAAGCAAAGTAAACATAAAAGGCACCATTAATTTGATAGATATATGTTGGGGTTAGGCTATGCTTACTTTGTTTTTGACAAAGCAAGTCTTACTTTGTTTTTTTCACCATTAGATGGTGATGAACTTTGACAAAGTAAACTCATCCAATAGTAGAAAAAACAAAGTAAAATTTACTTTGTAAAAAACAAAGTAAACATAGAAGGCACCAATGTTGATGCTCGTTACCAAATAGCATTAAATTTCCTTCTTAGCATCAACATTAAATGTTCTAAGAAATAATATTAATATGTGGAAAAAATTCAAAAAATAACATTCATGTGATTCACCTAATTTATAAGGTTAAGGTTTTTTGTTTTTGTTTTTATCTTTCTAAAATTCCACCAATATGCATACCATTTTTTTCATACAATTTTAAGCAAATTTGATTTTTTCTTTAATACAAGGGAAGCACATCCACCCGTTAATAGTCATTGGTCAACAGGTCGAGCTCAAAGCCAAACTTGAGTTGATCTAAGTCCATCGACAGATCATAAATGGTGCCCTCCTACATTACACCTACCAAAGACAAAAAAAAAAAAGAGTTAGAAGATGCAAACAAACATCAAACCGATCCTCCAACTATACAGAATCTATATCAAAATACCCTACTTTCGGTAGGAGCATATTCGACGATGGTAACTTCAATCACCTTTAGATCAATAAGACCTTGCCTTGCCAAGCCTCGTCCCCCTAGATACTTTTTGCATGTCATTCTTCTTCCACCCCTCTAGACGAGCCTCCTTTCAGGTTGAGTATATGAATCACCCATTATCTTATCAGCTTTTAGTCGGTCTTTTGGTCAGGAGAGACCACCCAACCATCTAACTACCTTAAGTTCACGAGCAATCATCTCTTTAGGAACCATCCAAGTACCAGGACAAATCGAGTTTGAATTCCAATTCACAGTGAATGGGAAAGCAAGATTTTCAGTCTTCATGTTGCGAATGCTTCGATGCCATAGGCCAGAAAAATTAGCAAAAAACCAACATGGTCAAATGAAACCCTACCTACATACACATTGAATACATCCCCATCGTAAAGCGTCACTCATTCTCAGTTATCTACGTAGGGGCCAAATTAAACTCTTGTAGCACTTTCATGAAAAACGGAAGCAAGGGCATCTTTAT
Source organism: Euphorbia lathyris (assembly GCF_963576675.1). Taxonomy (NCBI): domain Eukaryota; kingdom Viridiplantae; phylum Streptophyta; class Magnoliopsida; order Malpighiales; family Euphorbiaceae; genus Euphorbia; species Euphorbia lathyris. The sequence goes on from NC_088913.1 coordinate 26,301,215, forward strand.
TCCCACGTCCAATTAATATTCATACATTACCATCTTAATTGGAGCACAATGGTCATTAGTCCTCTCCGACCTCGACATCACAGCTTGGGTCAAGGGTCTTTCTAGCCTATATAATATTGCAATCACTTTGAGATCTCTATCGATAATAATGTTATAAGCATTCTCCACCTTCTTCAACTTTGGTGCGACAGATCTCGCAAAGGGATCGAATCTAATCCCAAACTAGTTGTTCCTCTCTCGTCCCCACAGCCACATGTGCTCTCGCATTCCTTTGTAAATTGCCCTAATATTAAGCTCATACTCCATGATATAATACTATTTTGTAACAGGTCTGACTCAATAAGATTAAAATCAATAGTTTTGGTTTTAAGTTTTATACTCACGAGTAGTTAAAAGGAAATTGAACTAGAAATTTTTCTAAGGCACAGAAAGTTCTAGTGACATAATTGAATCTGAAAGCATAAATAACAACAAATAAATTACAACCTATTGAAATTTCTAAAATTTCCAATATAAATAATATTCAGGGCTCCAACTCCAAGTCTGGGTCTCCTTATGGGATTTCTGATCTTCTTTGAATTACATAAAGTAAAACTTATTCTAAAAATTATAAAGAAAATGAAAAACGACATGCGTGTCGTATTTATAAAATTACAACCCAATATTATCACCAGATAAATAAGCCTATATAAATCATATTTACAAACAATCTAAGCATGTATAATATCAAAAGCGTTTTTAATCACATAATAATCCATGGTCGATTTAACTATGAAATTGCATAAATTTAAATCTTAATCATCCAGTGATTTACTTATGCAAGAAGTGATTCAATTATGTCATTAGAACTTTCTGTGTCTTAGAAAAATTCCTAATCTACTCGTGAATATAAATCTTAAAACCAAAACTATTGATTTTAAAGTTGAATATGTTTTAATAGTTAAATATTTAATAGGTCTGCCTCAATTAGGATATGTAATATCCAATATTACATTTAATTAAAAGGTTAATTTATGAGCCTAGCCCATAAAACATTTTATTGCATAAAAAACGTTATTTATATATATCAAATTTTATAAACTATATTATCCAATAATATATTGATCAAAACTTTTATATATATATATATATATATATATATATATATATATATATATATATATATATATATAAATGAACTAGATGATGAAATTATGAATATATATATATATATATATATGGGTTCTGATATTTACAGCCCTTAGGGCTGTAAATAAAACCCAAAAATTCATATTATTAGTGTTCATTTAGTTTTTCAATACATAAAATTTATCGATACTTAAATGCTTAAATATTTAAATGCATATATTCATAATAGATTGTTATATTTCCAATACAAATAAATATATATTTTAGAATTAAACTTCTCTTTTTTATTGTTATATGTGAATAATTAATGCTTATATACAACCCTAACGGTTGTATATATCATTTGCATATATATAGAAGAGATCAAATGTGACAATTTTTTATGGTGAGACAAGTCTTATGGTGTGACAATGACCAATTTTAAAATTAAGTAGGGGAAGGTGGCAAATTTGTAAATAAAAAGAAAGATAAATTTTTTTTATTTTTTTTCTTTAAAATGTATTTTTCCGACTTTTCCAACCTCGTTTTTCAAAAAAATTTATACCGTTGGACTTGTCTTAATTAGACGGTCATTTTAAGATCCCAGAAGCTCGGGTAAAAAAAATTTCCGGTGAACGGAATCCGGCGATCTGTTTTTCTGTGAGAAAAAAAATGTCCATAAAATTTTTAAAAAATTCCAGAAAATGTAAAACATCATTCTGATAAACTTTAATTCTTTACTTAAAGTGAGATTCCTTACGGTTTAATCCCAAATCAACGGAATCTGGCGATTAGGTGGGCGTTTTCTGGTGAAAAATCTGAAAGTGCCGAGAAAATTCTCAACAAATTCCAAAAAATGTAAAACATTATTCGGAAAAACTTTAATTCTTGAGTCGAGTAGGATTTCTTACGGTTTAGTCCCAATAAATTTTTTTCCTTAATTTTATCAATTTTACATGCTTCAACAATTTATTGGGTCAAAACCGTAAGTAATCTCATTTTGAGCCAATAATTAAAGTTTCTTAAAATGATATTTTACATGTTTTGAAATTTTTTGATAATTTTCTGGACACTTTTTGGTCCTACTTTTTAGCATTATGTGTTGGAATATTTTGTTGGAACAATATAACAATTCTGTTGAAACAATATAAGTATTTTGTATAACTATTCTGTTAGAACAATTGGTACACAGATTTATTCTGTTGGAATAATATAAGAATTATAATTATTTCTAAATAATATAACTAATATAAATTTGAAGATACTATATTAAATACTAAAAAACAAAAATGAAATTGAAGACGATAGATAATAAAATTGATTTGGAACAATTGGTAAACTGATTTATTATGTTGGAACAATATAAGTATTATACTGGAATAATATAACTATTTTATTTGAAAAATTGATACGTTGATTTATTCTGTTGGAACAATATAAGTATTATGTTGAAACAAATGGTACACTGATTTGGAACAATTTCATTCACTGTCGGAACAATGTAAGTAGGATAAAAAAATGTGTTCAGAAAATTATCAAAAAATTTCAAAACATGTAAAACATCATTTTAAGAAACTTTAATTCTTGGCTCAAAGCGAGATTCCTTACGGTTTTGACCCAACAAATCGTTGAAGAATGTAAAGGGGTGTTTGGTTCACTAAAACTATACCTTAGAATGAGAATGAAAATAATTGATTCTCTTTTATAATGTTTGATTCACTAAAATTAGCTTATGAATGAGAATCTATTCCCCAAACTATAGGAATCATGATTCTCATCTCTAACCCCATTAATCAAATTTTATTCCCCTTATTTATTCAATTTAACAATAAAATAAAATAAAATAAAATAAATAGATAAAACCATAAAATCCATCCACTACCCCAAAAACAATCCACTTACAATATTTATATCCCATGATTAGTTATATATATATATATATATATATATATATATAAATAAAAAAATAGTAAATAATATATTATATTCAATTTTAGTAAATTATATTTTTCAAAATCATCATTATTAGTCTAATTAATTTAATAAATAAATATTACATTCCGATTACGGATTAAACCAAACAGAATTATTAAATTGTGATTCCGATTCTGATTCCCTATCATTCCGATTCCGATTCTAATTCCGATTCCAAAGTTTAAACCAAACGCCCCCTAAAATAGATAAAATTAAGAAAAAAGTTTGATTGGGACTAAACTGTAAGAAATCTCGCTTCGACCCAGAATTAAAGTTTCTCAGAATAATATTTTATATTTTCTGGAATTTTTTGAGAATTTTAGGCACTTTTTTTCTCGCCGGATTCCGCTCACCGGAATTTTTGGTAAACTAATTTGGAACAATTGGTAAACTGATTTATTATGTTGGAACAATATAAGTATTATATTGGAATAATATAACTATTTTATTGGAAAAATTGGTACGTTGATTTATTATGTTGGAACAATATAAGTATTATATTGGAACAAACGGTACACTGATTTGGAATAATTTCGTACACTGTCGGAACAATGTAAGTCGGATAAAAATGTGTTTAGAAAATTATTAAAAAATTTGAAAACATGTAAAACATCATTTTAAGAAACTTTAATTCTTGGCTCAAAGCAAGATTCCTTACGGTTTTGACCCAACAAATTATTGAAGAATGTAAAATAGATAAAATTAAGGAAAAAGTTTTATTGAGACTAAACTGTAAGAAATCTCGCTTCGATTCAAGAATTAAAGTTTCTCAGAATAATATTTTACATTTTTTGAAATTTTTTGAGAATTTTTTGGGCACTTTTTCCTTACCGAAAAACGCCTATCCGGATTCCGCTCACCAGAATTTTTTTTAACTGAACTGCAGGGATCTCAAAATGACCGTCTAATTTAGACGAGTCTAATAGTATAAAAAATTTCGAAAAGCGATGTTAGAAAGGTCGGGAAAATGTATTTTAAAGAAAAGAAATAAAACAATTTTCTCTATCCTCTCTTTTCTTTTATTTATAAATTTGCCACTTTGCCATTTTTCAATTATCATCAAAACTACGTAGTTTTGTTATGTCATACAATAAGCTTCTTGCCACACTTAGACCCCTTGTCGCACTGGATCTCACCCCTATATATATATATATATATATAATGTAGTTATATCAAATTTTAAAGTCATATTATCCAATAACATACTTAAAATTATATAAAATGCATTTGGATCAAATTCAACCACTATTCCTAATATAGGGTGAATTTTGTAATGTAAATATCCAATAAAAGCACTTTTAAATTTAAGTCTTGAGTTTATTCTTTTGTAAAATCCAATTTTACAAATTGATTTTTAATACACTAATTACAAAATCCACAAAGTTTACAAATACGCCTGTTTTTATCATCCAATGATAAAATCAAAATATCCTCAACATAGTTGTACAATTTTAAAGTTCCATATTAATCCAATAATATAAACTTATATTGAATAAAATCATAAAATTACAACTTAATACATCTATACCATACATATTTAATATTTAAGGTCATTAATATTTGATATTGTTTCTAAAACAAAATAAAACAAAACCCTAATTAGACTTAGATCTAACTACATGATTTTTCCAAAAATCAGACCCTAAGGCAGCACTTCCAGAAACTATTGCATTTGCCAGAAAACATATTTAAGTATTAAAACATATTCAACTTTAAAACAAGACAGTTGCAACAGAAAATCATGTAGAACATTATAAAACAATTTCCAAAACGTGAAAAATGTTATAACTTGAGTTTTGAAACTCTTTCATCAAAACCAGTTTCTAAAATCACAAAAAATATATTTAACCTAGAAAGCCATTTTAACCAACTAATTAATTATCCCAATTAACCTTTAACAATTAAAATTCAATTCTTTAAGTCCATAAACCCTAACAAGCATAGAATCCTAAAAACCAATTTTAACCTAATCAAAACTAGCATATGACTATGCTCTGATACCAGAGATGAATTTTTTTTATCATACTTTTAATGGTGAAAAACACATATAGCATACACAAATCATTCATCTATAGGATCTAGCATATATTGTAGTTGATTAAGGTTAGGGAGAAAAGTACGTTTCACCTTTCGTGACCAATCAGAATCCTTTGAACGAGAATAAGGAGTTGAAAAGAGAACTCGCTCCACTTCATCACTTACGAAATATGATCTACTGCTTGCTATCACCGGAATCAAATCCATTTATGCGAAATAACCTCCTAGGTTGAAACATAGGTACATGGGGGCGGTTTTGCTTCTTGAAAGGGAAGAACAATTTTCTTTCTTTCTATCTCTCATAATAGTTTTTGGATGTTGTTAAACACAGCCCCAAATTCCCACCCCTAGCCCCGTGAAAGGATAAAAATGCCCTTTCATGGGTTTTGGGAGGGGAATTTCTATTTTTTTTGCCAATCCGACACGCGGGTGTGTGGATATCACGCCTCACCTCGTGGTCGGGCGTATGAGTATCACGCATCACCGTGTGGTCGGGCGTGATAGCCCCACGCCTCACCGCAAGGTCGGGCAATTGGCTGTCACGCCCGACCACGCGGTGAGGCGTGTGTCTATCACGTCCGACCACGCGGTGAGGCGTGATAGCCACACGCCCGCGTGTCGGATTGGTAAAAAAATAGCTTTTTAACCCCATAAATAGGCCGTTAAACCCGTAAATACAGAATTGTACTTAAAACCTAAAAATACCATACAATTTAGTCCTAAAATCAGTAAAAATAATATAAGCTAATTAATAAATATTATTAATCACAAAATATAAAACTAATATAATTTAGTCCAAGCCTCTCTCTTTTCAGCGTATAGATTCTCGAAGTGACGAACACTCGGATGACAATATAAACGCCATTGGGTGGCAATGGGAGGCACTGGAAACGTAGGATGTAAATAAAGACGTATGTAGTGATGATAACTCCCCAAATGATAAATCACAATCTCTCGCTCTGGTGGTCTTCCATCGTCCGAACGCATCGGCAGTATAGTGCAACATCCTAACTGTTGTGCAGTAAAGAGGAAAATTACTACGTTCAATACAGATGCAGCAGCATATAAGTCATCCAGACTCACCATCTAGTGGGACTCACCATAACCCGCTCCTGCCCATTTAATACGTGTGAGGGCAGCATCAAATCCGTTCCCGTACACTGGCGCATACAGATCACGGTTTGCCCGCATCTCATTCTCTATGAGCACTCTCATCAGCTTCCACTCCTCCTGGTTATAAATGATGGCATCGGCTAAAACACGAAATCCACAGTTACCATCTGCTACAACATCATGGAATCCAGTAATAAATGGTACGATGAGACCTTGAACCCGATGTAAATGGTGGTAACCGGCGATATCCACATCAAATCCGACTGACCGATTACATCCCGACCCTCAAAGCTCTCAGTCCTGATTTTCTCCCTGTAATTATAGATATGTCTTTGTGTCGGGCAATCCTCCGGATGTTTTTCTTTGATTGCAGCAAAAATAGCACAAGGCTTAACTTGAGCCGAACTCATTTCACGAACAAGTTTTTTGGAAGCCGGGCTTAGTCCGCTCATCTGTCTGTAGCCCTGACGATATACAGCCAACTGATGACAGTGCTGTCCTCTATCTCCAGGAATCCCATTCACCACTAGACCTGTTCATAGACCCGTTGGCCCGCCCAGCCCGCCCAAACCCGTCTTTTATGGGTTGGGCTTGGATACGTATATTCATCATTTGGCCCAGCCCGGCCCGAACCCGTATAAGCCCGCACATAAAATAGGTTGGGCTTGAGATTTGTTTGAAAAACCCGAGTTAACCCGGCCCGCCCCGCCCTTATGTATATATATTAAGTAACAGTTAATAATTTATATAAGATGAGGTTTGTCTGTTTAATAAAGTAAATTCAAATATTAATTTTTTGAATGATTATTTAAGCTATTAAGGTTATTAAATTACCAAAAAAATTGGTTTTGTTTAAACTAAAATTGAATACAGAGAACGGTAGAGTAGACTAGTACATACGATTGATGGAACAGTAATTTATTAATTTTTAGTTGGATTCTTATTTTTTATAGTTATAATTAATTTGATTTTTAATTTATATATTAATTAGGCGGGTTGGGCTGGGTTGGGCTTGGGAATTAGAATCTTTAACTCAGCCCAGCCCGGCCCGAGCCCGATGTGAATATAATGTGGGCTGGGCTGGGCTTGGACAAAGTAAATACATGCCAAGCCCGATTAGGCCCGGCCCGAACCCGGCCCGGCCCAACCCATGAACAGGTCTATTCACCACCCAACCGCCCAATTCAGCGATTTCCATAACCTTTATCTGGAATTTGCAACCACAGTACTTTGTTTTTGTATTCTTCCGTAGTATAACATCCATATCCATATCCTTTTTCCTTTTATAATTCTTAACACCACGAGCACATTTAACCAATATCCACTTTAACTTGCGCCCCGTCTTGTGCGACGCTGTGGTTAACTCGAACCCGATCCCAATTGCCGTCTGTTTTGCCCAGTTAACAGCTTCGTGATATGTTTGAAACGTTTGTTCTGGAAAAAACTGTGAACTGTAATCTATGCCATTTCCGTCAAATTGTTCCCACGAAACCTCCTGTAAATGATAAATAACGAATATTACAGTCCAAAACGTGACATTTCTACAGCGTTTCGGTGTCTAAACCCGAAAAACAGCCAAAAATAAGCTCGGGCGTGTGAGCATCACGCCTCACCATGTGGCAGGGCGTGTGAGCATCACGCCTCACCACATGGTGGGGCGTATGAACATCACGCCTCACCATGTGGTGGGGCGTATGAGTATCACACCCCACCTCATGGTGGGGCGTGTGGCTATCACGCCTCACCATGTGGTGGGGCGTGATACTCATGCTCACACGCCCGAGTGCCGAACCAGATTTTTTTTTAATTCAAATTACAGAAATGCAAGGAAGTTCAATCGGAAAAATACCTCGAATTCAGACACAGCATCACTCCCGTCTCCTCCCGGTGATAACGGATTGCCTTCCATCAAACGTGTTGTCTTTGATTCGGATGAAAATGTATTTGGGAGACTTTGAGAGAGTTTGGGAGGGATTCAAATTTTCAGTTTTTGGTTAAAGGACGGTTACGTCTTTTTCCGGGGCTGGAAGTGTGAAAATGGGGCTGAGTTTAGTAACCCACTAGTTTTTCTATAGGCTTAAAACTTTAAGCTTTTTTCTCATTATCCCTTAATCTTGTATTTAATATTTTGTTAATTTAAATATTTTTAAAATAATCTAATTATCTTATAATTTAATCGTCAAAACATTTAACATAATCCACATTAAATTTACATACATATAACTATGTATTAAAATTAATTTATACATAATATCCAATATTGATTTACATTAAGTATGTGAGAGTTTAATCCAATTACTTTTAATCAAATCCAATTTGATTAAACATATACTTATGACTTTAGTGGTGAAACTCTTAGCCTATTGACTGAGAGCTTACCTATGATAATAATATCCAAATTATTATTTAACTTTTAATTAAGGTATTACATTAGAATTAATTATACATATATAACATCATCTTCCAAAAAAAAAAATTATACATATATAACATCTATTGTTATATTATAAAGTTTTAACTATAATATTAATTGTTTGTACATAAAAGTATATAAATATATGTTATACAATAATATATACAGTAAAACCTTTATATAGGAATACACTTGAGACCGAGCTATTTGTCTAACAATTAGGAGGTTATTACTAAATAGAGTTTAGTATAATAAAATTTCTCAACACATAAAATTTTAAATTTTTATCATAGATATGCATGGTTTATATATAATGTATAATAATAGACATTAATGGAACAAATTAAATCTTTAGAATTTCAATTTAGAGTTTAGGTTTTCAATATATAGATAATTGGGAGAGTTTTATGGAAAAAATGCAAACATCAATGAGAATACTAAATATTTATAATTTCAAGTTGTAGTTTGTTTCCAACTCCTAGATAATTTTAATAGTTTTTTTTTAATATTTTATAATTTAGCTTGAATTCTTAATATATATATATATATATATATATATATATATATATAAATATATAATTATTACTATATAGAAGCATAGTTTCTAAATGTGGGACTTGAAAAGTGTATAACAAATAACGTTTGGGAGGTTATTCCTATTTATAACTGGCCCAAATTGGGACCGGGTTTTTTTTATAACAAAATAGAGGTTATTCCTATATATATTATTCCTATATAGAGGTTTTACTGTATATATATATCCTCTAAATTTACATTTCCAATTTAATCTAATTAAAGTAAAAAGTAAACTTCAGATTGAACTTTGTTGGGGATTATTATTTATCGAAATCAAATGAAGCGCAGCGGAAAAAGCTACCGTTTAAAATTTCTATAATCGTAGACCGTGTTAGACTTCCACGGATCAAACCTCAAAAACGTTTTAACAAGGATTAAAGACTTATGGGTAATGTCTATTTTAGAGACGGCTGAAGAAATCTACACGTCGATAGATTCTCCGAAGATCTCATGCACCAACCGTAACAAAACAGAATCGGTGCTAGCCAAATTAAGGAACGAAGAACGAAACCGAGATTAAGGAGCAAGGGGGCTGGCAGAAATCTCTATCATGGGGCTAGGGATGGTGTATCCTTTTTTAATGGCTCCTTACATATCTTTCATAACTAGGTTTGGATTAATTGTGGCTTATTTCAAATTAACCCCTTAGTGATCACATATCATAAATATAACCCTAGAATTTATATTTAATTCAATTAGCATCAATTAGGTTTAATTGAAATGTCCCACAATTATTATTAAGGTCCAAAAAAATTAAATTGTATTATTAGTTCCATTAATAATTTATCCTATGTAATCTAATTAATCATTTGATTAATTAATTACATTAAGAAATTTATTAATTAACTATAATCAATTTAAATACTAAATTGATTAACTTGTTGTTTAACAAATAGTCAATTAGTCCCTACTATTAATTAATTGATAATTAACCAACCTGTTCTTTCCTATTAAATACTACAATACATGTATTTAATGATTAAAGTATATTCCAACAGTTGTGTGTGCTCGATCCCAAGGGTCCGTTCTCAGTCAGTCATAGACCTAAAGCCCAATGATCGTAAGTGAGTTTCAGCAAACCATTACGGCCCCCGATTGATACGAATTATTTCAACCGTCTTAAGAAGCCACATGAAACCTAGTAGGTGATCTTTCAGAATTTCTTACCAATTGCATATCGATATTATAAACCAGAGACATGATTACTGTCATTCTCCGTGCGATTTATGATATTTCTTGACCGAAATGAACGGATGAAACAGATAAGTAAACTACTTATTAGGGTATGATCATACACTTCTTCCATCCCACTTATCAAGTGGCCGATGATATCAGCTCACTGTTAGGTGAGTGGTAATTCATTCACTTCACTTATCCGCAACTACGTGTTCACCAATTCACCCAACATACCTATATTTGACATCTAGTTACGGACCTGTTAGACGTATATCAAAGTGAACCAGATTCTACGTCGTTTACTATAATGAAATCAGGTCTGGAGATAATAGAATTCTACTTTTAAAAAGATCAATAACATGTCCATCATGAATATTTCTAGAGCGGATCGGTCTAGTCCCGTATTGAGCTACATCAATACGTACATACATCCAAATCTGACTATACAAGTATTGCAGTTGTATATTCAACACCACTGCACAGATACTGGACGTATAGACCTTTGGTTTTATTCATTCCCACGAATAGAACATGTCTCAGACAAGTTTATAATTATCAATCAACGAATACTTCATTCATATTTACAGCACAAAATACAAATAGAATGAATTAATGCATTTATTCATACAACACTTATACAATGTATTCAAACAATATACATAATGTTTAATACATGGACTAGAACTAATGCCTAAGAACTAGGGCACACCAACAAACTTGCTCCTATTGTTTCTCCCATTTGGGCCAGACCGAAACTGAATTCAATCCAATTGAATTCTTCTGTTCATCTGGACCCAATAACATCGTTCTAACCATTCTTAAGCAAAAACCCTGATTCCATAGTAGTTTTATTCCGCGAGCGATCCAAATAGGTATATCTCGAGTGGTGGTTAGATCGAATTTTCAGTTCATCTAATCCGGTCATCACTAGGTTTTAGCTAACCTCAATAACTATCCAACTCAGATATTTATATCGCGTTGGAAGACTGAGAATCTAATAGTATCTTATAGTAATCCTTTATTAAATGGTATCATGTTGAACATGAGATATGGTACTGTTAACCTCATACAATGTTAACATTCCTTGAATTGATTAAATACTCTTTTCAATCCTACTAATCAAGTGGACAGTGATATCTGCTCTCCATCACGTGATTAGCAATCCCCACATTTCATTCATGGCCCCTCAACAATGATTAGGTACATATTGGCCAATATGAATTGATGCTCTTCGAAATAATCACAAAACGTGATGGTAAATGGTGAAATTCATTTTGGTTACGAGGGTCTACGATCGATGCTATTATTACCCTATTTCTCTATTTCTGTTATGCATCTTCCTCTACATTCGAGCTCTGTATACTCTCTCGACAATAATGGCTTCAAGTCTTTCTATGAAGATCCAAACTTGCCCTTCTCTTTCCATTCCTTCCCTCTTCCTTCCACTCTATTTCTCTCCCTCTCCCTCACATTTTTACCGCAAAAACCTCCCATCTCCGCCTCCTACATTTCCCTCTCCGTATCCGTTCAATTGACGCTGCCCAACCTTACGATTACGAGGCCCACCTTCAATCCAATCATCTCAGGTCTCAATCTTTAAAGATCGCCATCATTGGCTTCGGCAACTTTGGTCAGTTCCTCGCCAAGACACTAAGTCGTCAAGGTCACACCGTCCTTGCCTATTCACGTACCAATTACTCCGATGCTGCTACAAAGCTCGGTGTTACATTCTATTCCAACCCACATGATCTCTGCGAAAGCCATCCGGATGTAGTGATTTTATGCACTTCACCGAAAAGGTGCTCAGGTTTTTCCTTTTCAGAGACATAAACGTAGTACCTTTTTGTTAAACACGTATGTAGTGCAGACAAAGAATGCTTTAAAGGATGTTTGAGAGCTTGGAGTTTCTAAAGTTGATTTACAAATGACCACCCCTATTTATATGCCTACAAGTCTCTTAAGAATGTTCTAGAAGATTACAAGGCTTTCCTATCTAGAAAGTTCTAGAGAGAACTAAATTAGACAAGTGTAGACTATTCTAAACACTGCTGGGCGCTGCTTGGACAATAGGGAGAACTAAATTAGACAAGTGTAGACTATTCTAGACACTGTTGGTCGCTGCTTGGACAATGCTGGGCGTTTCTGGAACCTTCTGGGCATTGCTTGGGCAGTCTGGCAGCTTCCTGGGCCGTAGGCACAAACCGAGGTTAAATCTGCGGGCAGAGGTAACCTCCTAGCCAATTCTCGAAATTGGAAGACTTCTCTCGTGCCTTCTAGAATCTCCTAGGCTCCTCTAGATATATAATTGATGTGTGCAAAGTTTGGTGGCCATTGGATAAGCCTAACTCCCCAAAGTAAAAAGTTGTGGTGTATGGGGCTTTGTTGTGTCCGCCGGCAAACGGACCCGACTTGGTACAAGACATACTATAGGGGGTGTGTCTCTGCGTGTGTCAGGGATCGGCAGCGCATGTGCTTTCCGTGAAAGAGTTTGCTAAAACCATTTTGCTCAAGTATTTTCCAATTGAGTTTGATATCTTGTGCACCCATCCAATGTTTGGGCCTGAGAGTGGTAAAAATTCCTGGACTGGTTTGCCTTTAGTGTTTGATAAAGTTAGAATAGGGAATAAGGAAGATAGGGTGAATAGGTGTGAGAAGTTTCTTGATGTTTTTGCTAGAGAAGGATGTAGAATGGTGGAAATGAGCTGTGCTGAGCATGACCGTTATGCAGCAGGCTCACAGTTTGTGACTCATACAATGGGGAGGGTCTTGGAGAAGTTTGGATTGGAGTCTTCACCAATCAATACTAAAGGTTATGAGACTTTGTTGGATTTAGTGGAGAACACATCTGGAGATAGTTTTGAGCTGTACTATGGATTGTTTATGTATAATAAGAATGCTATGGAGCAGTTGCAGAGGTTGGATATGGCATTTGAGGCAATTAAACAAGAGTTGTTTGGGAAGTTGCATCAAGTTTATAGGAAGCAGTTGTTTGGGAGTTCAGAGGTATCAGAAGAGCGCCCTGAAAAGCAGAAGTTGCTCCATAATGGTGCTCCAGTTGAACCATTTAGCAATTTTATGGAACAAGAAAGATCTTGAACCTAGTGAACTTTTAACCTCTGTAGTTAGTTATTGATTAGGTTATATTTTTGCTTTTGTTGGTGTTTAAGCTATTTATTGTAGCTCAAAATTTTGAGTGATTCGCAATGCAGTTACTAGACAAAACTTGTTATATTAATGACTTCTGCTCTGTAGCTTTTCTTTTCTGTTATATACAGTCAATGACCTGAATATTGTAGATTTTAAGTGCTTCAACATGCGGTTCCAGAACGAGCTAACTCGGTCGTTTTGTTGTGAGGAGGATGAGACAAAGAGGTTTGTGATATTTAAACCGCATTAGAGAAATAGTTAATCTTCAGTTCTTTTATCTATTCAGTTTCGAGAAATCCATCTTATCAAAGCTATTATTTGGTTATACCATTTAATGTGTTAATTGTCTCAACTAGGTACCTGGATATGGGCAGGGCAATTTTGTTGGTCCTACCATCTTGTCTGGTGTCACAGCTGATATGGAGTGCTACAAGGTACCATTCATGTTTTTATGCAATTGGCCTTAGAGAATTCTGTAACCTTAAAAGACAATTTATATGAATATGGACGCCTTTATTGGAAAGCATTACCAAAGAAAGAAGAAATCATCAGCCTAATTACTTTCCTATTAATTACTTTCCTATTGCAAAATTTAAATTTATTTCCTTTTGTTATTTCAGACAATTATTTTGTTTCCTTTAATTGTTGGTCTTGATTCCTATAATTTAGGGGTGATATGGTTATCCCTATAATTTAGGATCTAGAGTTATTTTGTATTTACAGCCTATAAATAAAGGCCTTTCTATTCAATAAAGAAAAAGGAGAACTTTTATTCTCTCAAAATTGAGAATTAGAAAGGGCTCTGTAAAGGACGAGTCTGCCTTTGTCAATTCAATATAGATTCAAAGAACAGTTCTGTGTGTCTAGACCTGTGACTAGAACCTACACCAAGGTTCATAACATATACATATAGTTTTTCTAGAAGAGACCGTTCTACACATGGACTTTGCAGGAGGAAATCTTCGGGCCAGTCCTCCTATGCATGCAGGTTGGTGGTGCACTCTTAGTTTCCTATGTTAACTCGGCTCTGATCTTATCCGTTTTCATGACGAGTTAATGAGTCTTATTTTTCTCCTTTTGAACCTTCAGGTTGACAGCTTTGAAGAAGCCATCCACATTATAATAAGTATATATACCTTTCACTGTGACTTTGTTGGCGTATTATTATCCTTTTCTTCATGTTTACTATTTTTTAAACATGGGTAAATAATTATTTGTGTTGCATGTACGGTAATGGAGCTTCCATATTTACTACATGTGGTGCAGCTGCAAGAAAATTCCAGACTGATATAGAAGCCAGGGAGGTAAAATTATAAAGGAATTTACTATAACTAGGCCTAGGTTCCGTAAAATTTCTCTGAAACTTGCAGATGAGTTCTTTTCTGCTCAGCATATTTCCTTGTATGTGATTATGTAATATGACACATGGATGCAGTTTGGGGGATCAATGTTCCTATGCCAGTTCCTTTGCCCTTTTTCTCATTTACTGGCTCCAAGGCATCCTTTGCTGGCGATCTTAATTTCTATGGTATATTACCCTTTTTCCGTGCACATATTTATAATTTATTAATTTCTTGCTCCTTGCATAAAGCTGGGCACGAGAAACTCCAAAATAATAAAGCAAGGCTGACCCAGATCAAGACAATAACTCAACAGTGGAAGGATTTACCAGGCGGAGTTTCACTAGCATGCCAACATCACAGAAGATATAGTCTGTCATAACTCGTAACTATCATCTGTAATTTATTTTGAGCCTTAAATAAATAGATGTCTTTCTGCTCCGTCATGTTATATGCTGTTTCCTCCATGCATGCTTCATTCATCCTTATCTTTTGTTCTGTCTCTCATTCATATGCATTGCTTTGATTTTTCTTTTACGGATATAGCTTTAAATCAGTGGATGAGGAAGAAGACTGTGAAACCATCCATCTATTTTTGCTGAATCAAACTCTTTGTTTCAGTATAGGTGATTTAAATTTTTAATCTCTCATTTCCCTTCTAAAAAATGCGGGGGTACAAATATGGAAATAGCTCTCCTTTTAATGTAGGCTAAACACATAATTAAGCGCCTGGACTTCTATTGTTTTAAGGATTGAATGCCTGGTCATTTATTTTTCCAAATTAAGTCCCTTAACTTTAATTTTCACACACATTAATCCCTCACTAACGGTTCCATTAGTGAAGTGCTCAATTTGTGTAAAAACAAATCAGGGGCTTAATCCTTAAAAGCTTAAAAATTCAAGGCTTAATCATGCGTTTTAACATTTATTTAATTATCTTATTATTACTTTTTAAAGATAATAAATAAATAAAATTTTCAGTTTTTTTTTTTTTAAAATTTTGAATACACACAAGTCCAAAGAAATTGAAATGAAAAATAAATATTTTATGAAAATGACTTTGTGTGTTTTACTTTAAACAGTACTATTAGAATTAACAATTGAATTTAGAATTTCAGTTCCAATTATAAAAAAGACTAATAAAAAATATCAATAAACTAGGTTATACTAAAGCCCAACATATCCCCAGCCCCTTAAAATTGTTCAAAAACTGCAAGTGACCCTTGAACTTCAAAATGTTACAACTAACCCCTCTATTTGGTTGTTTTTTTCCTGTGTTTTGGCTGTTGGGATGTGGTTTTTGTTTTGGTATTTTCTTTCGTGCTCCATGAACATTTTCAATTAACTACCTATTGGTAACATGAATTACAAGTCAAAACAGATTAGGTTCATTGGTTTTCTTTTGTAGATCTAGCTTCAAATAGATATATGAGGAAGAACACTAAACCATCCACTGGTTTTTGTCTAATAAAATAACAATGCAGGTGATTCGAACTTTTAGCCTCTCCTTTTCCTCTCCAAATGCTTTCCTACTAATCAGGAAGTTGGATATAAATAACTCACAGTTTGCTGTATGGAATAGAAGAATACACAGAAACTCTCTCCACCACCGATCTACTTCACCAGCCTGTGCATCCGCCACCGGCCTGCCAACCACCAAGCAACTACCACCGACAGCACTCAAGGTACTGTTCTACTTTTCTCTGCTCTTCTACCCTTCTCCTCTGTTCTATTTTTCTGCTCTTTATCCTTAGTGATGCTACTCTTATGTTGCCCAATTTTCTGCTCTTCTACTTTCTTTTCTGTTTTATTTTTCTGTTATTAATGTTATTACTGATGCTACTGATATACTGCCCAATTTTTGGGATTTTCATTATAAAGAACAGAAACTGTATGAAAGTTATGCTGCTGTTATTAGTTTTCTGTTATTATTACTCATGCTATGTTATTATTTTTCTTTTTGGGATTTTCATTTTAATTTTATGATTGCTAAGTTTATGAAAGTGCACTTTCACACTTTCACACTCTTTCATAAACTTATAACTTTCATAAACAATCATAAAGTTAAAATGAAAATCCCTAAAAGAAAAATAATAACAGTAACATCAGTAATAATAACAGAAATAACATCAATATAACTTTCATACAGTTTCTGGTATTTATAAGGAAAATCCCAAAAATTGGGCAGCATAACAGTAGCATGAATAATAATATTAGTAACAGAAAAATAAAGCAGAAGAGAAGAAAGTAGGAGAGCAGAAAAGTGGACAGCATAACAGTAGCATCACCAAGGATGAAGAACAGAAAAATAGAACAGAGGAGAAGGGTAGAAGAGCAGAGAAAAGTAGAAGAACAGTACCTTGAGTGCTGTCAGTGGTAGTAGCTTGGTGGTTGGCAGGCCCGTGGCGGTTGCACAGGCTGGTGAAGTAGATCGGTGGTAGAGAGAGTTTCTGTGTATTCTTCTATTCCATACAGCAAACTGTGAGCTATTTATATCCAACTTCCTGATTAGTAGGAAAGCATTTGGAGAAGGTAAAGGAGAGGCTAAAAGTTCGAATCACCTGCATTGGAATTTTATTAGACAAAAACCAGTTGATGGTTTAGTGTTCTTCCTCATACATCTATTTCTATAAAAGAAAACCAATGAACCTAATCTGTTGACTTGTAATTCATGTTACCAATAGGTAGTTAATTGAAAATGTTCATAGAGCACGAAAGAAAATACAAAAACCACATCCCAACAGCCAAAACACAGGAAAAAACAACAACAAAGACCATTATCCTTTAGAGTACACAGAAAAACTTTTGGAAATTCTATTTCCTTGATGTTGTGAATTCAACTTACAGTGCATGATATTTATAATACTACTTGCTTGAGTTAAACTTAATTATCTATTACACAACTTATAACTCTTAGATAATTAAGGTACTCATACCTTATCTGATAGAGGATGGCCTAGCCATTGGTAGGAATGTTGTGGAAGGGGTGAGCTGTCTGGCAGAGGTTGGTTATTTGGAAAGATGAGTTGGAGGGCAGTTAGGGTAATAAGTTGAGTATAAGTACGGATTAGTTGTTATGTTTTAGATATTGAAGATTATGATAATATTACTGTTTGGCTGCTTTGCAGAGGCTCTGCCATTATTTGGGTAGACAAGGGGATTGAGCTTGGCTTAATCCATTTATCTTTTCATTGCTGTTATTCATATTTTCCTTTCTTGTTTTTATCAATCAAATTCTACTATTCCGTTCCTACTCCTTATATTTCGTGAGTTTCTTGTTTATACTAACTATTTCGTGAGTTTCTTGTTTATACTAACCTGTTGAAGAGTTATTTACATAAATATTCTCCTGTGCTTAATAGTATAGTCCACTCTGTTCAAAATTCTATACTTTCTATACAAAAGTTTTCATTATCCAAACCCAGCAATTATTTTTTCCAAATATCGGATTACAAATTCAAGAGGGCGAGCCTTGGCGCAACGGTAAAACGTTGTTGCCGTGTGACCTGAGGTCACGGGTTCGAGTCTTAGGAGCGGCCTCTTGCCAATTAAATTGGCAAGGGAAGGCTTGCCCCCAATACACCCTTGTGGTGGGACCCCTCCCCGGACCCTCGCTCAGCGGGGACGCGTAATGCGACCGGGCCGCCCTTTTTTTTTTTTTTTTTTTTTTATCGGATTACAAATTCAATTTCTGAGAGATTAGAGGTCATTTTTAATTATTGGTCACACAAAATTGGTCTCGATCTTCCATTTTCTTCTTGACTGTAGTTACTATTATTGTCTCATATTTTATGCATTGGACTGTCTATGAGCTGGCATTGAATATGTCCAAATCACCTTACAAATCATTCTATTATTTTTCTTAGATAGGTGTGTACAGCTTTTCCAATTCAGTACTTCATAAAAAATGACTGGATTCATATTATTTGCAGCTATTGTCATTATATAAATTATGCAGTGCAATGTTTCACTGACAAATTGCTATAATGCATATGGCTACTATTCAACACTATTCTAAAACATAATTACATTAGTAATTGCAAATATGATATGGAATTAACTTTTTTAGAGCAGATGATGTCAAAATCTGAACTATTGATCTCTTGAAAACATGTCAGCTAGCTGGATATATGGAAAAGAAAGACTGGCATGAAGAAGAAGAGTCTGTCTGAGTAGCCAAGGAGACTGCCCGATCCCACAACCGAATAAGAGGTGCACAAGTTAATAAAAGGCTTAATACATAATTACACAACTATACTTGTCAGTTTTTACTGTTTGATGCTTTGTACTTATAATTAGACCTATCACACACGTAAACTTGTCAAGTTTGGACATCCAACATCCTTATTTGCGAGATGACATGAAATATATTTAGATGAAAGTTTGTCCGGACGGTGCTATGTCAACCTTTTGCAGTCTACCAAATCAACAAATAAGGATGCTAGGGATCCAAAATTGACAAGTTTAGGTGTGTATGTAAGAAGTTGAATTATAATTTCAGAGTTCCAAATGGAAAAAATGACAAATTTAATGGCGTAATTACGAAAATAGTGTTGAAACCACTTACATATTGAAGCGGGCAAGTCATCCTTGGCTAGCAAACAAGACTCTTATCTTCATGTTAGTCCTCTTTCCCCTCTTGAACAAATAAATGTATAGAATATCATTCTTCATTAGGTTCGAGCAGGGAATGACTCTAGTTAGGACGGTAAAACTCTTGATATAATCTCTAGTTTGGAAGAGAAGGCGAAGCATGATAAAGAAGAGCTTCTCAGATTAGCCAAGGTGACTGCCTGAAAACTTACACAAAGTGTTCTATTTTACACATAGAAACACAAATTGAGTAAGAGCAGGCAAGTCATCCTTGGCTACCAAAAAAGACTCTTATTTTCATGCTAGACCTCCCTTCCTGTAATTGCTTTACTCAATTTCGAAATGGTGATCTGTATATTTATAGCATTATAAAAGAATATAATATAATTCAATGTATGAGGGCACTAATAAATGTGTATGGCTCTCCATAACTAATTTGCCTGATCCAGAAGAAGACCAGTGTATTATTATTCATTTTCTGCCCATAATCGAATATGTTCTCTTTCCCACCTTATAGTTGGAAAAAAGCTGACAAAATAAATTGGAAGGACCATTAAGTATATAGGGATTTTTCTTTCTTTCTGATATACCCCATTAATATCTTGGCTATTGTAACTATTTAACAATCTGATTTAATATTATATAGATATTTTTTTGTTATTTATTTTTTCTGTCTTTAAAACTTATCTATATGTAATGAAAATATGTCTTACTAATATATCTCAATTATCCGGTTAGGCATGGGATTGGCTTGGGATTAATTGAACTTGTAATTGTTGTTTACTAGACGATTCTAGTGTTATGATCTGGAATAGTCAGATATATGATTTTGACGAAACGCAAAGTGAAGAACAAGATACGACAAGGATTTGACAAATATAAAGGAACAGGATCTGACAAAGGTATGGAATTGATTGTCCATAAAAGTGTGTTTTAGATGTCAACAGAGAAACCTTTCGAGATGGATAAGGTCACCTGTCATACTCACCAACCCATCTCCCAATTTCTACCCTTTTCAGTTTCAACGAACCCTCCCACTATTAGAAACATTTTTGTTCTTGTTGACTATGTTTAATGGAGGAGTATTGGTAATACCATTTCTAAATCAAGATTACAAGTGTAAGATTGTAGTACAACCTTTTTGTTTTTATAGGCTAAAACTGGAAGCTGAACTCAAGCCTATATTAATTAGGAGTTACAATAATAATAAGAATAAAAAACATTGGACTAAAGAGAAAAAAAATCTAGATTTGCTTAAGATTCCTTGCTCGTCGAGCTCCTCGACGCGCTAGTAGGGTGAAAGCTACTAATTTGCTAGCGTTATGAGCTAGCTCGGCCTACTGATCCATTAATGTTGATTAAATTGTCACTTTTTCATTTATTTTCGTTTCTGATGAATTTCTTCTTGTCATCTTGTCTGTTTGTCTTTCTTAATCTTCATTAGTGTTTCAGTCCACTTAATCAGGTTACTCTAGATAATCAGGTCATTCTGGTCAAGAACTCTTGGGGGATCGGTGTGACTCTAGTGAGGCAGATTGGACAGTGTTTCCAAAAAAGAGAAAAAGAAGAAAGAGATAAATTTGGATCAAGTCGTTCAAATCAAAAGAACGACCGGATTACCAGTTAGATATTAATGACCATTCTTTCTTGGAATTGCATAGGCATTGGTAATGTTTCCATTAGAACTCGACTTTATAACTTTTACCTTCAGTATCGATCGAATTTTATTTGTATTATTGAACCGATGGTCAATTTAACTTCTGGGGCTCCTGCTTATTGGAGCAATATGAATTTTAGTTTTGTGGCTTCCAATGATCCTGATTTGATTTGGCTCTTCGCTAATTATACTATTCAATTATCCACTCCTCTAATTATATAAAATTATAAAATTAGGTCAAATGGTAGTTTTATTTACATATTTAGATTAATTGCCCAACACATTACATATTTAGACTATTTATTTGTGACTTTTTCAAAATACCACAGTCCTTTCATTTTCATCTCTTCCTTTCTATCGTTTCATCTTCCTCCATTCCTTTCGTTTTATTGTGTGAGCTGAAGCTATTTTTTCACCATCATGTCTCTTCTTAGAAGGAATACTTACCTCCTTAATCTCGATCTTTAATGTGCTGGAAGGAATTCTTGGCAAGTCGCCAACAAATGATATGTTTCAACATTGGGGTTTTATTTGTTTTCTCAGTGTTGTTGTTTCTCTAATGTTGCAGAAGAATCATGAACATATTTTTATTAAATGCCATGTTACAGTTGCTATTTAAGAGCTATCGGTCATGTTTTTGGGGTTCGATTCACTTCTTCATTGATTGGTTTAATTCAACAGAATGCATCTGCGTTGTTGAGCTCGCAGGTGTATGTTCTTTTTATGGGGTTGTTATTCAAGCAATTTGGCTTATTTGACACTTGAGAAATGACTTTATATTCAATGGAATTCATCATTGAGTTGGTATTGCATTGCAATCCATTTGGAAGTTGGTGAAAGCTACATATTATTTTTGGAAAAGCTTTATGAGTAATAACATGGATAATTGGAGTATCCTGCAGAAGTTTCTTATTGTGGGCATTCCAAAAGCCCCTCATCGGATTATCTTTGTGCGTTGAAAGTCCCCTCCGGTTGGATGGACTAAGATAAACGCATATGGTTCTACGACAATAGCTGCTTTAGTGCACGAATGCTTCTCACTTTGGAATGGATGTGATTTGAGCTATATAGTAGATTTGTTTTGTAGTCGCTCTATGTCTGTTGTCATGGATACAACCTTTCACTATCTCTCAACCGTGCAACACTACTGATTTCTGCCCAACTAGTAGTTAGCCTTAACCCCAAGTTGCTTAGCTAGATTGCTAGGCAATATAATACATCGGAAAACTAGGATCTTGCACAAAGTCAAGTGAGGAGACTCAGTAATCACTGAAGGCACTCAACTTGCAGTATATGCTTGCAAATGAGCTCCAATGCCTTATTTATAGGCCTACAAATTGACCTATGAAGATTCTAGATAATTACAAGTGATTAAAGACTAGAAAATTCTAGAGACAGTAGAGTTGGGGCGGTTTTGGGCGACCCTACAAGGTTCCGGGCCATTCTAGCCCGTTCTAGAATATTTTAGGCCCATGGCTTGTAGAATTGAGGTTCCATTGGCGAATTCTCTCGAAGCTTCCAGACCTTTCTCACAAGTCCTGGAAACTTTTAGGTGCGCTGCTCATGCGCCTCGCCATCCTTAGGTTCTCTGTAGTCCAAACCGAGGTTCTTTAGGCTTGTTGCCCAGTTTGGTTTGCACTTGTGCCCATTAGCTTTGGCACAGGCCTGTGGACTTCCACCATGCCAATTCTTCCAACCTTTAATATTTTTCCCGCACTTTCTAAATACCATAGGTCCATAATGACGCAAAGGATCCACATACAAAATATGGATGCATTTGGAATCCTCTAAGTACCACTGTGGACGACGAGTGTTCAATGGAACATAGTAATGTCTACTACCTATGAGCTCCAGGTTGGTATAAGACATACTATAAGAGGAGCTCTCTCTTGGCTCAATTGGCTCCCAACAGGCTTTGCAGGCACATACCTATAGCCTAGATGCATTGTGCATGAATGCACACAAATTTGGCCTATTGTCCACCGGCTTGCTCCACAATGTCCCGATGAACAATGAAATGATGATTTTTCTCCTGGACCATTTCTCCTAGCTGTTGGGCATTCTTGGGTCGTCCTTTGATGAATTTTGGCTGGCCATGACATCCTCCCCCACTCCATTAGATAATGTCATTGTTGCCTTTCGAGGGTAAGCCGCACCTTTTTGTCCATAATGTTTTCTCTCAACCTTTCTTGGATGTCTCCTCCTAGCTCGGCCCTTCAGTTGTGCCGCTGTACCTCCAGTTTAGTATCATCCTTAACTGGTCATTGCTCGATCGTAACATGTCGTTCCTCCAATGACTCGTCCTATTGTTGTCTAACCCCTTGGCCTATGATTTTGGAGTTTTGGCACTCGTGTCATAGATCTTCGTGGACCTTCACCTTTGTGGCTTATGATCATGTTTGTCTTCTATTGGTCATTAAATTCTTCTACTATTGAAAATCTCTTGCGGAACTCTTATCATGGGTTCTATTCGCTTTATGTTTTTAATGATTGTAATAAAACTAGGTTTTTGTAATTTGCTTATGTTTGGGTTTAGTGTCCTATAGTCAATTGTTCTAGGATGTAAACCAGTTGTAAATGAATTGTTCTTTATATCATTTGTTTTAATAAGATATGGTTTTTAAACTGTATAAAGGCAATTACTTTTAAGAACTAAATAAGTCTAATAAAAGGAAATCCCCAAGTTTATTTAAAGTGATTATAAAGTGTTCATACAAGCATGAAGTGAGACAAAATTATAATAAACTAATAAACTTAAAACTACCCCAAGTCAAGTAATATGTTTTGAATAGGGATTAACATAATACTGTAGAGACTTGCATCTAACAATGTTTTCTGTCGAGACAGAGAGCTGATCTCACAAGCTTTAGATATGCAGATATCTGGACAGTTACATGGATCCAGTGAAGGAGTTCATTAGGATTGGAGACCGACTTGAGATAACAGGATGTATGGATTTATTCTTGTCATTTGTTAAATCCTTGTCATCTGTTCATCATATTGGTATTAATAGGTATAAGTAATCCTCAGACTCAAAGAAATGTTAATTAGTGATTTTGGATTATGGAATGTGATGCTTTGACTCTGTTCAAACACGATCCATAACAGAGATGACTCTGGGGTGTGTGCGGGCAGGCGTTGGGTATCATAAGAAGTAATTGTAGGACAGTTAACATTGGATTGAGCATTTATCACTCCTGATAAATGAGAGATACGTCCAAGGATCGCTTGTGGAAGACTTGACTCTAAATCCTTGCAAGGTGATAACTTAAGACTTGAAATAGAGATTTCACTTAACCTATCTATTCGGAGCTAACTCGGCCTGTACAAGTAAAACGAACGTCTCGCTATATGTGACTTGATATAATCTATAGTCATAAGATTCTGTTCAAGGATGTAGTTGATAAAGGATCGATTTATACTGTAACTAATACGGAAAGGTCAACGATGGAATCAACTTGTCTTCTTATAACTCTGGGGAAATGTTTACGGTTCTGCCTATCACAGTCCTCACACTCATTCCGTTATACAAAGATTAAATGCAATTTTGAAAAATTAATTTAATGGTTTTATACGGCTAGTAGTAATAAGAACCTAATGGGTCACACATAAGACTTGGAACCAAAAAGAGGAATGAATATTAATTAATTGATGGAAGCCCAACTGCCCAAATAAAGGAGGGGGGGCGAAATCCATGTGTATTAGACACATGTGAAATTAATTTAATTTTGACAATTTTAATTAGATTATAATTATGGATTAAATTAATTATAGGATAATTTAATTAGAAGGTTTATTGTGATTAAACTACTTCTAATTATTATCCTATTAAATAAGTTAATATTATCTTATAATTAATATTTGGATATAATTATAGATAATAATAAATAAGAGTTTTATTTCGGATACAACTCTTAATTAGTAACCTAATTCTATCTAACTAGGGTTTAGATACAAGAGGTTATAAATACCCCTCCTTACTATGAATTTCGGCTAAGACAATCCATCCCGAGGAGAGAGAAATTCGACCGCTACCGTAGAGGGCGAAATTTCCATCGCTTGCTTCCATTCAATTGATTTTATCTCTTTCTCTTTATCCTTGATCTTGTGTTGATTTGTTAGAGACAATCTATTTTGATTGTTATCCCTGGTTGAGATTCTAACTTGTTTGATCTCGTGTTTTGTTTGTACTCGTGAACTCGGAACTAGAGTTGAGGGCACTTCGCTAGCAACAGTAGATAGTTCATCTAAAAGGTATTTACTTCTATCATTCCTTGTATGAAATAACGATTAACGGATCTTGGAAAAATGAAATAGGTTAAAAATTTTATATTTCCGCTACCAAACGTTTACCTATTTTCCTTCAGCTTAGGTGTTTTTCATCTTGTCCTGTTTTCCTTTGTTGTTTTATCTTGTTTGTTTCTTATTTCATCTGCTTCTGCTTGGATGTTTTTTTTTTCCTGGTGCCAATCTAGTTGGGATTAAAACGACGTTTTAATTTAAGTCTAGTAGCTCGCCTTCACTTATAAAAACATTGAAATGAATTAGAATATGTAACGTTTAACTTTGAATTAATTATACAAGCCTATATAAATATTATAATATATTAATTAAAATATGCTTTCATTTTCTTAATCGATCATATGCTTTCTAAGAAATTGATTTTTTTTTAAAAAAATATAAAAAAGGATACATTTGTTACTAGAAACTAAGAGAAATCCGACCGGGTAATCCTCAACTAATATTTTGCAACCTATTGAGGAAGAAAGTGATAAAAGAGCTTGTTTTGAAATAGAAATTTCAAATGGTGATATTAGTGGTGATATGACAAAACAGAAACCAATTGATGATTACCCTGTTGGAACGAGAGATGCATTGAGAAGATGGTACTTGGATAAAAGCCTTTTTCCAAACCATGTGTCTTTTGAAAAAGCGTCTCTATGGCTTAAAACAGGCACCTCGTGAATGGTCACTTATCTCAAGACTTTTCTTCACACCTTGGAATACGTAATGTTTGGTGCAGACAACTCTCTCTTCATCAAACCCACCAATACAAATAAAATCTTCATTCTATATTATGTTGATGACATTCTTATAACAAGAACTAGTACCTCTCCTATCTCTCAGACTATTCATGCTATTGAAAATGAATTTCCAATTTGAAATCTAGCACGTGCAACATTCTTCTTGTGACTAGAGATTTAGTACTCTAAAGATGAGATTCATCTCTTACAAGCGAAATATGCCAGAGACATCCTGGATCGAAAAAAAAATGACAGATTGCACCATGCACTACTCCAATGGAAACAACTCCTAATCTCTCTCAAGAACATGTCACTCGCATTTCTTCTAGCAAAGAGTACATAATCCTACTTGCATTACAATACCTCACTCTTACTCGCCCGAACATTGCATTTGCTGTAAACAAATTGTGTCAATTTCTACATTGTGGTACTAATGAACACTCGAAAGGGGTCAAAAGAATTCTTCATTATATTCATGGCAAATGAAATCTTGGCATACTATTCTCTATTACTCTTGTCACTTCTGTTCATTGTTATATAGACAGTGACTAGGGTGACTTCCCTAACGAACGTCGCTCCACGGGTGCTTCTGTATCTTTATTGGGAAAAGCTTGATCTCATGGCACACTCGTAAACAATCAATCGTTGCTCACTCTTCCACTGAAAGTGAATTCAAAGCAGTAGCCAATGTTACAGCTGAGTTACTTTGGCTTCAGTCTTTTTTTTTGGTTGAAATGGAAAGTAACAGCACAATCGAAAACAAAACACAGCAAAAAAATAAACTAAAACCAAAAGAAAATAAAATAGAGCAGCAAGAACAACATCAGCTAACTGTGTCGCACAATACAACTTTTCTGCAGAATCCTAAGCCTGCAGCATCTTCATGTAGCAGCTCATGGGTGCCAGGAAATTCATTGACGAAGACAGTCACTTGATGCGTATGGCACCGAGGTAGAGCGGTAAAATATAATATGTGATATGAGTGTGCTATGGGTGATGATAAATGTGAAGTGTGCGTTGATGAAAAACTCTACTAGACGCTACTACGTAGGGGCAAGTGTACCCCGTCGTATCAAGTAATAATCCGGTTAAGACCGGGTATCGAATCCACGGGATTGATATCTACAAGTATTAAACTACTTGGTTCTATTCGTTATCTAGGCGGTGAATACTTTAGGTTGGTTTGGGTGACAACTACAAACTACTCCTAAACTATGGGGAGACAGACTTATATAACCAAAACTCTACGGGTTATGATAAGATATAAATATGATAAGCAAAGACTCCGAACATATACGATTGGTGGTTTACTCTTGCAAAGACGACTACGTGTAGTTCGGTCGACCCCGTGAAGTACTTAGCCTATGTGGTTTCTAGTCAAGGCGTGTCTAATGCGGGGGATCAGAAACTAGGGCCCGTAAGTTCTGTGGCTTGTCAATTCCTACGGTTTCCGGAATGTTAATCCCGGTAGGGCAGCGCCTATATGGTTCCCTAAAGATGACCCGTACAAAGGGCGCCGGGTATCGAACTCCCCCTACATAATAATCAATTACAAATATCAAAACAAGTAGTAAACCTCAACATGTATAGAGAAACGGGAATTGCAAATCATATATTCTAAATGTGGAATGGAAAAATATGAATACAACCAAGCCTAGTACATAGGAAGAGTGCAAGCTAATTAGCAAGTAGAAAGGGAAGAATCGGCCTTTGGAACTAGCTAACCGGACTCAAGGCCGTCTCATAGGTCTTGGAGGTGGAACTTCTCGAGCTTGGTGGAGGAGGGTGGAATGGAACTTCGACGGAGTGACGGAATAAGTGAACAAGCTCTCAAAGTGGTAGAGTTTAGCTATATAAAATTCTGAAATGAGGAAATGAGTGTTAATCACTCTTATTTATACACATCAAGCTCGGGGGTAGAATCGTAATTACATAAGTTACAAACAAGAATTCACACTATATTTGCAGGTTTCACAAGGTACGCCCCTCGTAGAAGGTGGTACGCTCCGCGTATCTGCAAAATCAACCCATCCTGCTGATAATTTCTTCCGCGTGGACTAGATTTAGACTTGTTGACTCAACTACGCCCCGCGTAAACTGGGATACGCTCCGTGTAGTTGAGCTCCTGGAACTTATTCGCTCGAAATATGCCTTGTACGCTCCGCGTGGTCTGGGTTACGCCCCGCGTAAGTGAGTTCCTGGAACTTTTGTCTTCAATTCACATAGGAGACGCTCCGCGTAGTGTGATTTACGCCCCGCGTAGTTTTTGTTGACCATGTGGGAATGCTCAGTTGACTGCCGTGTGTTGAGGGGCATTGTTCTACGCCCCGCGTGCTCTGTTTTACGCCCCGCGTAACCGTGAATTAGTGCTTGATTGATTTCTTCTTTGTACCTGAAAAATACGATCTTCGAGAACCGAGTTAGCTTGATGTTTATTTTTCTGAAATTAATCAAAAACTATAGAAATCAACTAAAAATGTAAAATTGATTTTTATTTCTTAATTTATTTGAAAACATACTATTTTTGTAATTAAACTTATCTATTAAGCTCGAAATTAAACCGTAAATCACGCTAAAAGATAGGGACAAAATGCCCCTATCAACCTTCTCGGACTTTAAAGTTTTACTTGTCCTCAAGTAAAAGAAATCGAAAGACAAGGGATTGAGACAATTGAGAAACAAACCTCCGGTTGGTTTTACCAAGTGCGTGATTTCAAAGCTATAGTTTTACGAAAAGTTTTCGACAAGTACTCACGCAAGCGAATGAGTGACCAAAACTTATTCGAAACCTCCATAATTGAACTTAGTAGGCAATATTAACGGGGATTGATTATCTTTTGAGAACCCGATTGTACCTCACCAAGGGATTTCACTCTTACGCTCAAACTTTGGTGGGTCGGTATTTTTGCGCTCTTCTTTGTACTTACTCGAAGTCACCTTGAGTTTGCATTTTCATCCGGGTTTTTCCACCTATATTATGGTTTGGGCAACATTAAAAATGAACCCGGAGGGGGGTTGTAATGTGGGTGGCTTTTTAGTGGTGAGTGGTTAATTTTTAGAAACTCTAGTCCAAACACCGTTTTGATAGTTGCATCGCATTTTCATTTCTTTGGCTTTAGCAAGCTTGCAAAATATAACTTGAAATTGTTCGGGTGGAGCTTGAGAATGCCTTTTTGCTCTCTATTTTAACTTCGTTTTTTTCTTTTTCTTTTTATTTGAGAGTGGCACAAAAACGATTTCAAAGATTTGCCGTGCTTACTTGCTAAGGCTTTGGTTTGTTTTGGGTAGCTCCGATGCGATTGATTTTATTGGTATTTGGACAAGATGAAAAGGGGTTAAATGTTAAAAGGGTGTTAGCAAAGAAGTCGGTTAATAGGCTCGATGGGGCTTCCTAAAGGT
The DNA here is from genome assembly GCF_963576675.1 of Euphorbia lathyris. NCBI lineage: Eukaryota > Viridiplantae > Streptophyta > Magnoliopsida > Malpighiales > Euphorbiaceae > Euphorbia > Euphorbia lathyris. The sequence goes on from NC_088913.1 coordinate 26,330,771, forward strand.
TTATGAAAACGAGAAAAATAATTAAGAAAGGAATTAGCCTAAGTGGGTCCGTTTTATCATCTATTGCCCTTCTTACCAAAATAAGTGTACTTAACCCGATATTAGATGCAAACTCTATGAGTTGAGTGAAGTCAAAGCTCTCGAAATGATGTGAAAGAAATAGAGTTGTCGCATGAACTTTTTTAGGCTCAAAAGTACCTCACATGAATTTCGGGTTAAATTGTGTACTTTCAAGTTCTCGTAAAATTTTCAAAAAATCCCGTTTTTTATTGCCTTTTTAAATTTCATTATAGAGATAACTTGTGGGTTAGGACTCAATGCTTTTATTTAGTACGAATCTTGGCTTTGCATAAATTCCATAACTTCAAAATCAAGACTTAAATTTCTTAATTAAACTGATCCTTTGTGTTTTGACGTATTTACTTTTGATGACAAATAACAGAACTTTTAATTATTATCCATAGAAGGTAGTGTGTCGGGTAATTCATGACCCAATAAATTAGTTCAATTATTTTTGTTTATTTTATTTTTATTTTTGTTTTTGTTAGTGCAAAACAAACTGTAAGTGCGGGGTTGCACGACCCTCCGCGTGATTAAAATGACATGTATTCCAAAGACGTCGAGAAAGAAAAGAAAACAAAAACAAAATGAAAAATAAATGGTGGATTAAAAGAAATGGGGACCGTACAGGTCTGTGTTTACGCGGGGCGTACCCAAAGGGACGCTCCGCGTAAGAAGTTTATTTTGTTTGCTTTTTGGGCAGAGACTCGGATACGCGGGGTGTGCCCAGAGGAACGCTCCGCGTGATTCGGGTCCCAAGCCATTTTCCAGGCAGAAGGTTGGTTACGCGGGGCGTGCCTAGAGGGGCACTCCGCGTAATTCAAGTTGCAAGCCTTGTTCTATTAAATTAACGGTCCTACGCGGGGCGTACCGAGAGGGGCGCTCCGCGTGGTCCTTTGGATAAAAAGGGGATTTGGTTTTCAAGGAATGCAAACCGGTGCTACGTTTAGAGTCGGAGTAGCTCGACTTTCTTGTGCGTGCTTAGGGAGCTTGGAAACGAGTAGATTTCTCGTGAGGCGGGAGAGCTCCTCCTCGGTAGATTTTCAATCGTTGGCCATTTGCTTTTTGAATTGTACCGTCGGGACTTTGTATATTTATGGCTCCGGATGGATACGTGTTGACGACCGTGTGCGGTCCCGACTAGCGGCTTTTCAGCTTCCCGGGGAACAATCGGAGACGGGAGTTATATAAGAGGACTTGATCATCCTTATGGAATTCCCAGAGTTGCACGTGCTTGTCGTGCCATCTTTTCGTACGTTCCTTGTAGAGCTTTGCATTTCCGTATGACCCCAAACGGAGTTCGTCGAGGGTATTAAGCTGAAGGAGGCGATGTTCCCTTGTAACCTACATATCAAAATTCAAAAATTTCAAAGCCCAATATGCCTTATGTTCTAATTCCACCGGCAAGTGGCATGATTTACCAAAAACTAATCGATATGGAGACATTCTGATAGGCATTTTAAACGCCGTTCGGTAGGCCCAGAGAGCGTCATCGAGCTTAAGGCTGCAATCTTTCCGAGAGGCACTAACTGTTTTTTCTAAAATGCGTTTCAATTCTCGGTTAGAGACCTCAACTTGCCCACTAGTTTATGGATGGTAAGGCGTGGATACTCGATGTGCAACGCCATATTTTTGTAAAAGTTGGTCGAATATCCGCTTGCAAAAATGGGAGCCCCCGTCACTAATGATAGCCCGAGGGGTCCCAAACTGAGTAAATATATTTTTCTTAATAAACTTGCCTACCGCCTTAGAGTCGTTTGAGGGTAGAGCCACGGCCTCCATCCATTTGGAGAGATAGTCAACCGCTACTAAAATGTAGGTGTTGTTATGCGACTTAGGGAAAGGTCCCATAAAGTCTATCCCCCAAATGTCAAAAAGTTTGAAAACTATGATGCCTTGTTGGAGCATTTCATTTTTATGAGAGATGTTCCCGCTCCGTTGACAAGCGTCACATAATTTGACGAAATCTTGGGAATCTTTGGACACGGTGGGCCAATAAAAGCCGCATTGTAAGACTTTTGCCATAGTTCGACTAGGGCCGAAATCGCCCCCCGGCTCTTGGGTGTGACACATTCTCAAAATGTGGCTTACCTCCTCCTCTGGTATGCACCTACGAATGATATTATCAGCACAAGCTTTAAACAAAAACGGCTCTTCCCAAAAATAATTTTTAGCGTCATGAAAGAATTTCTTACGCTGCTCGTAGTTAAGGTGAGGGGGAAGAACATTACCGGCCTTGTAATTTGCCATGTCGGCATACCAAGGTAGAGGGGTTACCACGTAAAGTGTCTCATCTGGAAAGGTTTCATTGATCTCCATGAGTTCCGGAGATTCGGCTTTCTCGCCTTATAATCGGGAGAGGTGGTCGGCTACAACATTCTCCACTCCTTTTTTGTCTCGTATCTCAATGTCAAATTCTTGGAGGAGGAGAATCCATCTTATTAACCGAGGTTTGGCGTCCTGCTTGTTCATTAAATACTTAAGAGTTGCGTGGTCAGTGTACACGATAATTTTCGATAATACAAGGTATGATCTAAATTTATCGAAAGCAAAAACTACCACTAGCATCTCTTTTTCCGTGATTGAGTAATTTTGCTGGGCCTCGTTAAGGGTTTTGCTCGCATAGAAAATTGGGCGGAAAATCTTATCCACCCGTTGGCCCAAACAAGCACCGACTGCCAAGTCACTAGAATCGCACATAAGTTCAAATGGGAGGCCCCAATTTGGTTTCACCATGATGGGTGTGTCGATTAGTTTTTCCTTAAGTGTGTTGAATGCGTTTGAGCATTCAGATGAAAAATTAAACTCCGCATCCTTGAGGAGTAGTTGTGTCAAGGGGGAAGCTATTTTGGAGAAGTCTTTAATGAACCTCCTATAAAAACCCGCATGACCCAAAAAACTCCGGATCCCTTTTACATTAATTGGGGGAGGCAATTTTTCAATTACCTCAATTTTGGCCGGATCGACCGCAATTCCCTCCCCGGACACTTTATGTCCTAACACTATACAATCTTGCACTATGAATTGACACTTTTCCCAACTAAGGGCGAGGTTAGTGTCCTCACATCGTTGAAGGACTCTGTCGAGATTGTTTAAACAATTTTCAAAGGACAACCCAAAAACCGAAAAGTCATCCATAAAGTCTTCCATGAAGTCTTCTATCATGTCGAAAAAAATAGCCGTCACGCAACGTTGAAAGGTGGCAGGGGCATTGTGTTGGTCCCTTGTAAGGTTGCAAATATAGTTCCAAGGGGGGGGGGGGGTTAGGAACTATTTTACCTTTTTAAAATAATTTGGGCAGATTTCTTTTCTTTAAGAAAAGTTTATAAAACAGCGGTACTTAACACTCAGCAAGACACTGGCTTAGTCAACTAGTGACTAGGAAAGCTTCGTTGCTTAGGTCAGGAAATAGCACTTAGAGTCTATTCCTGAACCTGCTCGTTTGTAGCGCACAACTCAGCTTGACCTCTTTTACTTGGTCAGTTTTAGTTTGTTTTAAGTAAGTAATATAAATAAGAAGTTAAGGTTTAAGAAAACTTCACTTAGCAGATTTATCCAGGTTCGGCTTCTTCTAAGCCTACGTCCTATCCCTGGAACACCTCCGAGATTTCAAATCCTCTACTAAGCTCTTTAAAGGTAGAGCCTCAAACCTTTTACAATATCAGCAATTGAGTATGACAAGAGTACCTTCCTCTATACTTCTACTTAATCCTAATCTCTCTGCTGAGTACTTAAAACCGAGTACCCAGCCTCTCCTTTCTACTTCTAGAAATGATAAAGATTTTGTCCTAAACAACAATTGCTAGAACACCTTAGATGATTGAAAAACAACCACTCTAGACTTTTACACAGATATGAAAATGTAGTGTAAGAATTTTGCTTTGCTTCTTGCTTGCAGAACTTGTAGAGATTTGGACAGCGTAATGGCTTGATCAAGTTCTGTGTGTTGTGAAGCTTGTGATGGCACTATTTATAGAGACGTCTGGCCATTCGGTCATTTTGAATTTCGAAATAACCGTTGGAGGGAAACGGCTATGTGTCATTGTCATCCTGACTTGCACAGAGCTCTTGGCCAATCACAATCGTGTATCTTCTGTCCTCGGTCAGCACAGCAGATGGTCTCTCCTTTTATGGTAAAGTCAACTGGACAGCATACTGTGTCGTCTGAACTTTGCCAAAAGAGGAAACACTTTGTCTGGAAGTTTTTCCTTTGCCAGCTGCTGTCTTGTACGCTTTGTCGAGACTACTCAGCAGCTTCATCTTGAAGTTGTTCCCGAAGGTCTTCTAGATCCTTCCGATTGCTGAGTTGCGTTTTGAACAAAAACGGCAGCGTCTTGACATACGCGGGCCGAGTGTACTGAGTTGTTTGACTTGGGCCTTGGCTTCCGTATTGGGCTTGGGCCTTCCAATCCTTATGACTTATAACATTTATACTCAACATTGAACAAACACATTAGTAGAATAAATCAACGCATTTAAACTTAGTGTGTTTAGAATATGTATTCTAATTTATACTTAAACAATTTTGTCAAATCAAAATTATGTGGAAATGTGTTTCAACAAACTCCCCCATTTTGATGTTGGCAAAACTATTCAGCGAGGAACTCAGTATGAGCTCCCCCATGATAGTTGACCTAGTATAATTTAGCAAACTCCCCCGTAAGGGTTGAGCTACTGACTTAGTTTTACTCAAAACATTTAAAGGTTTAAATGAGTAAGTCTAAGGTCAGTTTTCAGATATAGGTCAACTATATCAACATATTCTATTTTCTCAGTATTAAGCGGAAGGTTTAGTCATATAGAGCGCGCTGAGTAATTTGTTGTTCAATGAGTTCTTATCACATGGGTCAATGTCAAACATGTTATCAGCATATCATTTAGTCAATAAATATTACAAGTATTAAACATAGCTGATTTAATTGAAGATACATAATGACTCAGTACTTAATAACATATATCATAACTCAGGATTTGAATAAGAGATGCAAATATGATATATAAATAGAAGTCAGTAATTACACAGCAAAATTTTTATAGATAAGGCAAATAGAATTAGATTACAAGTGACTCAGTCTAAAACTGGGCTAGCCTATCTATTTCTTTTTCTTGTGTTGCGATGACTGACTTCGCTCATGCTGAGCTCTAGCTGCATGTTCTTTCTCCCCCGTTTTGTCAACTTCAGGGAGTCTGAAAGCATCAGTTAATACAGCGCGAGTCAGTTCTTGGGATAGCTCGTTAAGCTTCTCAGCGCTTTCATTTACGCCATCAAAAATGGCAACTCCATCAACTGATACCTCATCGGGTACTTTGAGATCAGCAGCGCTGAGCATATTTACACTGAACGCTTGAGCTTTGCCTTGCCAGATAAGAGCTTCAGTAAGTCAAACAAAGATTTGGTGGAAGGTTTTTAAGAGAGCTGTGTCGTAATACTGACGTTGAATGTTGTTATGACGAATGTGGTTGAAAGTTTGTTGTGCGAGAATCATCATCTCGTTCTGCTTCATTGCGTCAGTATCCATCTCTTGCTTATTCAGATTAAGCAACCTTATAGCCTCATCAATTTGCTCCACTGAGTACTGACTGTACGACACCATTTGCTCGTTGGTCTTAAGTTGCTCAGTATGAAGCTAAGCAAAGAGCATTTTGATTTCAGATGAAGTGGCATAGTCAGTGTTCACAGCTGACAATTTCTGGACTTATTGATGGAGAGAGTTCAGGTGTTGCACGGTTGTCAGCTGGATCTCAGCCAACTTGGCAATTGAATCCTGCTTAGCTTGCTGTGCTTGGAAGGATATGACGACATTCAGCAGATCCTTGAGTCCCTTAACTTCAGTGAGAAGTTGAGTGACTTGGGAGAGCTGGGTGGTCTCAAGAATTGAAGATCCAGCAGCAGGAGAAGTGGAATGTTGAAGGTCTCTGATTAATGCTTGCACTGAGTCAATGATCTTTTTGCCGGACTCAGTGGCATTCAGATGGCTTTGTGAACCTTCAGGGACATCAGTATGACCGGAAGGAGGAGGAGTGAAAGGAGTAACCTGGTCAGTGATTGGAATAGTATGCTTAATCTGCACTTGAGTTGTAGGAATAGTTGATTGATCGGCAGAGAGTTGAGTTGGAGAAGTTGTAATGCGAATACTGTCTGTGCTGACGGCAGAGGTGTGTGGAGTCAGCACCATGCTTGAGGAAATAGCATGAACAGTAGATGGCTCAACCTGACTGGTTGATGTTGCAGAAGCATTGGGGTCAGTATGTTCCTGTTGAGAAGAAACAGAGGCATGTTTTTCTAATGGCGCCGATGTAGTGGAAGTGGATTGGCGTTTGAAAAACTTAAGTTTGACGGTAGAAGGGTCCTTAGTTGTCTTTGAGACGACAAAGTCGGGAAGAGTTGGTAGGTGCACAGGAGGTTCACTGACTAGCTGCTCACTGGCCTTGACCAACTTTCGCCTTCTACGAGGTGGAGTGACAGTATGATCAGGTTCTCCTGAGTGAGAAGGGGAAGATTCTTGTTGATCAGTATGAGGCTGGTCAGCTTGCTCTTCAGCTGGATCAACAGTGTGTTGGTCGAGTACTTGCTCAACTCCAGCGGCCAACTCAGTATCGGCATGCTCAACCTCAATCTCACTGGTCGTTTCCTCAGAGTCCTCAGCGTCATCCTGACCGCTGGCTTCTTCTTCTTCTTCTTCTTCGGTACTGTCACCATCAAGTTCTTCCTCAACTTGAGAGATGAAGTGATCATCTAGTTGTACCTCATGTTCATCATGCTCAGCTTCTGTACTTTGACACTGGGTGAAGTGAGAGTCACCCGGTACAACGAAGTCTGTAGGTATGGCGTTCAGTGGAGTCAGTGTTGAAGACTTCTGCTTCTTCTGAGGTTGCTCCATAGCTTCCTCAGTTCCAGGCTCACCTTTCCTGCTTCTTTTCTTAGCTGACTTACCAGCTGACTTCTGCCTCTTTGCTGGAGACTCAATGTTTTTGGAAGGAGTCTCAGCAGTTTTCCTCTTGCGGGAAGCTGGGGCCTTAGTCCTTCGCCCTTTCTTTGGCTCAGTAGTTTCCTCAGCTTGGCCAGCAGCAGCAGCTTTACCTTTCTTCAAGGGCTGTCCAAACTTTAAGGCTCTCAGCGAGGAAGCTGTGATCTCAGTTCCTCGAGTCTTCTCCTCACCTTCGAGATCAACCTTATGGTCAATGAGGATTCTAGTGATGAGTGATCCAAGCCGCATCGTGCCAGTGCTTCGAAGGAAACCAGCAACAAGAAAGACTGGCATGTTGATGGGGGTGTATGTCAGCATATTCCAGATAAAGCATTGCTCGAAATTGGTTGCTGATGTAGTGCAGTTGATCTTCGGGTAGATGAAATAGGTCAGCAAGTAATGAGCCATCTTCTGGTGCTGACCCATTGATGAAGCTGAGACTTCTCCTGAGTGACCCTCAGGTTTGCAAAAGTTGTGTTTATAGTCAGTTTTATCCTGATCTCCCGATCTTCTCATCCTTGCTCCTTCAGTTTTTAGCTTGAGAAGATTTCCTATGTAGAGAGGGTTGATGAAGATGGTTTTGTTTTTCACCTCAGTGCACAGGTAGTCAGTGTTGTCATTTGCAACTTTGAGGTTGTGGTAAAACTCCCTCACCAGGTCAGGATAGGTTTCATCCCTAACCGAAAACAGCCCAGTCCATCCATTCTGTGAAATCCACTCGCAGAACGGTTGTTCATTTTGCACGAAGTTTTCAGAGACCCATCTTGAGGGCTCAACTTTCCATTCGCGGACATTGTCAAAAACCTTGGAGTAGGTCCTGACCTTTACGGGTTTTCCCTGACCAGAGGTTTGGCCAGCTTGTCCTTTGCTCGGCGTAGGAGGATTTCCAGTAGGTTCATCGGAGCTAGTCTTTTGGTGGCCGGCACCGGAGACGTTGTAGGAAATCTTAGTCATTTTCAAGGATGGGGAAGGTTTAGAAGGATTTTGAGAGAGAAAGAGTTTCTTTGCCTTAGAATTTGATTAAGCATAAAGAATAAAAAATGGGGAATTACCCATTATTTATAGAAGAAATGAGCGGTGTGGATTTAATCAAATCCATGTGTCAGTTTTGCCTCGGGATTATGTACCGACAAAGATCCTGGCATTTATGACACATACGGCGAATATGTCATCCTAGGGCTATACGCGTGCTATTGCATTCATTCTAACGGATCTAACACTCAGCGTGTAGAATACTAAGCGTTTGATATTCTGAGTGGTCATCATTGCATAAAGGGATGATTTTTTAAGTTTAAGTTTAAACTAATTTACTCACTGTGCAAGTTTACTCAGTATTTGATGTTCAGTCAGTTTCGATGAGTTACTCAGCAAACAATCAATCATTCAGCATAGTAATTCACTCAGCATTCATATTCATTTAGCACAGGAATTTACTGAAGAGGATTAAACATACCAATCGCTTCTCTCAGTATGCTGAACTGCTCACGAGCCAGTGGTTTCGTGAAGATATCCGCCAGCGTAGTCTATACCTTCTTGCTGACTGTAGCCCTGAGCTACAAGCCTTGCTTTGTTCCTGACTACGTTTCCTTGTTCGTCCATCTTGTTCCTGAAGACCCATCTTGTTCCGATGGTCTTTTGACTCTTTGGATGAGGCACTAACTCCCATACATCATTTCTTCGAAATTGATCGAGCTCCTCTTGCATTGCGTTCATCCAGAATTCATCGTACTCAGCTTCAGCAAAATTCTTTGGTTCTTGTACTGAGACGAAAGCAACATTGCTGAGGTATTTCCTGAGTTGATTCCTCGTCATCAGGGTATTCCCAGTAGAATCAAGGATTGCACTTTCGGAGTGCCCTTTAGGAATCCTTATTTCTTTGGGTAGATTCATGTCTTGTGCTGTTCCTGTTTCAACAATCTCTGCAGAAGTAGATGGGTCAGTAAAAGTAATCTTAGGTTCACTCTTACTCTTGGTCAGCCTTTTCGTGAATGACTCAGTAGCTGGTTCTGAGTCAGCGATGGTTACTGAGTTTGGATCATCTTCGGTCAGCGGCTGGTATCTACCTACAGGGTCAGTTTCATCGAACTCTACATGTATTGACTCTTCTAAAACTTGAGTTCGCTTATTAAAAACTCTGTATGCTTTGCTGTTTGTTGAGTAGCCTAGAAAGATAGCCTCATCAGCTTTTGAATCAAATTTGGCTAAGCTATCTTTGGTATTTAAAATAAAACACCTACAGCCAAAGGCACGAAAGTATCCGATGTTGGGCTTTCGTCCTTTCCAAAGTTCATATGGGGTTTTCTTAAGTATAGGTCTAACTAAAGCCCTATTCAGAATATAGCATGCTGTGTTGACAGCTTCTCCCCAAAAATACTTTGGAAGCCTATGCTCATCCAGCATTGTCCTGGCAATCTCAACCAGAGTTCTGTTCTTCCTTTCAACAACCCCATTTTGCTGAGGCGTTCTAGGAGCAGAGAAATTGTGGTCAATGCCGCTGGCTTCACAGAATTCAACAAACTTTTGGTTCTTGAATTCTCCACCATTATCACTACGGATATGAGCTAATTTTAGGTGTTTCTCATTTTCAATTTTTCTAACCAAGTTTGAAAATGTCTCAAAAGTCTCATCCTTACTGGTCAGCAGGATAACCCATGTGTACCGAGAGAAATCATCTACAATAACCAAGGAAAAACTTCTTCCACCCAGACTTAGCGGCTGGACTAGACCAAAGAGATCCAAGTGTATCATTTCTAACGGACGTTTAGTTGAGACAATGTTTTTACTTTGAAAAGATTGCTTGGTTTGTTTTCCAGCTTGGCAGGCATGGCATAGTTGATCTCTTTGAAATTTAAGTTCAGGCAGTCCCTCAACCAATTGCTTTCTTGCTAATTTGGCCAGGAGGTCCATGCTTACATGACCAAGTCTCCTGTGCCGTAGCCAGGAATTTTCTTCCTTTGTGACTAAGCATACAGTTTTTGAAAACTTCTTTTCGAGGTTTAGCATAAAGACATTGTCTATCCAAGGGGCAGTTAAAATTAACTCATTTGATTTTCCCTCATATATTTTACATCCAGTTTCGTCAAATATAACTTTTCTTCCATTATCACATAGCTGAGCTACGCTGAGTAAGTTATATTTGAGTCCGCTGACTAGGGAGACAGATTCAATAGTGGGATTACCTCCAATGGTGCCTGATCCTACTATTTTACCCTTTTTGTTGTCTCCAAAACTTACGCTTCCTCCTCGTTTACGTTCGAATGTGATGAATTGAGTTTCATCACCCGTCATATGCCTTGAGCATGCGCTGTCAATATACCACATTTTTGACTTCTCGGCACATCTCAGGCTTACCTGTCTTGTAATCAGTTTCCTTTAGGTACCCAATTCTTTTTGGGTCCTGACTTGTTAGGTTCAACAGGTAAAGCATCATATTTTATTTTGTGGCGACATACATTAATAGTGTGGCCACTTTTTCCACAGAAGTCACAACTGACTTTCTGTTTAGGACTCTTTACTGACTTGTCAGCACCCCAGTGCTGAGCGTGCCAGCACACCTTAGTGGTGTGTCCTAACTTTCCACAAAAGTCACACTGAACTCTTCGCTGGGGATTTCGTCTCTGCTGAGTACCTTGATACTTAGTTCTCAGAGGAAAATTATTTTTGTTTGGAACCTTTAGTTGGTTCTGAATGGTTGTGACATCCTTCCTCAGTTTCTTGGAAACTGACTAGACTTCAACTACAGACTCATGAATGGTTTTCATATTTTCATGCAAAACTGAGTTGTCTTGAAGAAGGTATCTGAGGTCACTCAGTTTGACCTCTTCCACCTCATCACAGCGCCGGCTGAGTGTTTTAATCTTTTTGTTACACTTTTTGACAAGTGTGTAAAGATCACTCAGGGCATTACCCATTTCATTTCTGAGTTGAGAGAGTGAGATTACCTCATTGGATTGCTCTTCATTGTCTGACTTATCAGATTGGTCAGCATGCTCAGAAATGCATGGCTCAGCAAGTTCGTCAGCCATGAAGAATATCTTCGCTGACTCGGTGGCCTCAGTTTCTGTTGATGAAGATTCATCACTATTACTCCAAGTAGCCACCATTGCCTTCTTCCCACTTTTCTTGTCTTTCCTCAGCGTGGGGCAGTTTGACTTAATATGGCCATCTTGATGGCACTCAAAGCACGTAATGGGCTTTGAGCTGTCCTTTCTGTATTTGCTGTCGCTTGAGTCAGCCTTATACTTATCAAACTTTTTGTAAGGCTTTTTGGAATATTTGTCGTTCTTCCTGAACAGCCTCTTCATCTTTCTTGTGAACATAGCCATCTCCTCATCATCAGTTGAACTCCCGTCAATGGAGTCAGCCTTCATGACAAGTGACTTCTTGTCATCAGATTTTTCCTTCACCTCAAAGTTCTTCATTGATATCTCATGGGTCAGCAATGAACCGATGAGTTCGTCATATTTGTAGGTGGTTAAATCCTGAGCTTCCTCAACTGCTGTCTTCTTTGCTTGCCAGTCTTTTGGAAGACTCCTGAGTATCTTTTTGACTTGTTCTTCCTCAGTGAAGATTTTCCCAAGTCTCTTAAGCTCATTAATGATGTTGGTGAACCTTGCGTTCATGTCTGAAATGCCCTCATCATTGTTCATCTCGAACAGCTCGTACAGTCTCATCTGCTGATTCACCTTGGATTCTTTTACTTTGTTTGTTCCCTCGTAGGTGACTTCCAGCTTTTTCCAGATCTCTTGTGCCGACTCACAACCTGAGATTTTGTTATATTCTGCAGCATCGAGCGCACAGTGAAGCATATTGATAGCCGAAGCATGGTTTTGAAGCTTCTTAAGATCATCCTCTGTCCATTCAACCTCAGCTTTAACAACTGACTGGTCATCAACAACTTTCACAGGTACAAACGGGCCTTGGACTATAGATAGCCAGGCACTCATGTTTGTAGCTTGATTGAAGTTTTTCATCCTATTCTTCCAAAAGGTATAGTTTGACCCGAAGAATAGGGGAGGCCTGGTAATGGACAGCCCCTCAGGTAATATCTGAGTTGTCTGGTTTCCAGGGAGAAACCGAGTGCTGTTTTCACCCATGGTATGGATCAACTCAAGGTTGTTAGACCTTTAGTAATGAGCTTTTAGGCTCTGATACCACTTGTTGGTCCCTTGTAAGGTTGCAAATATAGTTCCAAGGGGGGGTTAGGAACTATTTTACCTTTTTAAAATAATTTGGGCAGATTTCTTTTCTTTAAGAAAAGTTTATAAAACAGCGGCACTTAACACTCAGCAAGACTCTGGCTTAGTCAACTAGTGACTGGGACAGCTTCGTTGCTTAGGTCAGGAAATAGCACTTAGAGTCTATTCCTGAACCTGCTCGTTTGTAGCGCACAACTCAGCTTGACCTCTTTTACTTGGTCAGTTTTAGTTTGTTTTAAGCAAGCAATATAAATAAGGAGTTAAGGTTTAAGAAAACTTCACTCAGCAGATTTATCCAGGTTCGGCTTCTTCTAAGCCTACGTCCTGTCCCTGGAACACCTCCGAGATTTCAAATCCTCTACTGAGCTCTTTAAAGGTAGAGCCTCAAACCTTTTACAATATCAGCAATTGAGTATGACAGGAGTACCTTCCTCTATACTTCTACTCAATCCTAATCTCTCTGCTGAGTACTTAAAACCGAGTACCCAGCCTCTCATTTCTACTTCTAGAAATGATAAAGATTTTGTCCTAAACAACAATTGCTAGAACACCTTAGATGATTGAAAAACAACCACTCTAGACTTTTACACAGATATGAAAATGTAGTGTAAGAATTTTGCTTTGCTTCTTGCTTGCAGAACTTGTAGAGATTTGGACAGCGTAATGGCTTGATCAAGTTCTGTGTGTTGTGAAGCTTGTGATGGCACTATTTATAGAGACGTCTGGCCATTCGGTCATTTTGAATTTCGAAATAACCGTTGGAGGGAAACGGCTATGTGTCGTTGTCATCCTGACTTGCACAGAGCTCTTGGCCAATCACAATCGTGTATCGTCTGTCCTCGGTCAGCACAGCAGATGGTCTCTCCTTTTATGGTAAAGTCAACTGGACATCATACTGTGTCGTCTGAACTTTGCCAAAAGAGGAAACACTTTGTCTGGAAGTTTTTCCTTTGCCAGCTGCTGTCTTGTACGCTTTGTCGAGACTACTCAGCAGCTTCATCTTGAAGTTGTTCCCGAAGGTCTTCTAGATCCTTCCGATTGCTGAGTTGCGTTTTGAATAAAAACGGCAGCGTCTTGACATACGCGGGCCGAGTGTACTGAGTTGTTTGACTTGGGCCTTGGCTTCCGTATTGGGCTTGGGCCTTCCAATCCTTATGACTTATAACATTTATACTCAACATTGAACAAACACATTAGTAGAATAAATCAACGCATTTAAACTTAGTGTGTTTAGAATATGTATTCTAATTTATACTTAAACAATTTTGTCAAATCAAAATTATGTGGAAAGGTGTTTCAACACATTGCACAATCCAAATGGCATTCGTCTATATGAAAACGTCCCATAAGGACAAGTGAATGTTGTCTTTTCTTGATCCGAGGGATCAACGAGGATTTGCATATATCCGAATAGTCCATCTAGAGTGCAAAAGAATTGGTGGCCTGCCATCCTTTCCAATATTTGGTCGATGAACGATAAGGGAAAATGATCCTTACGGGTGGCTTCGTTAAGTTTCCTATAATCTATGCATACCCGCCACCCGGTTACTTTTCTTGTGGGGATTAATTCCCCTTGTTCATTTTCCGTTACCATTGTGCCTCCTTTTTTCGGGACACATTGGACCGGACTCACCCATTGACTGTCGGAGATAGGAAATATTATACCTGTGTCGAGGAGTTTGATTACCTCGACTTTCACCACTTTTTTCATATTTGGGTTGAGTCGTCATTGCGGTTGCACGGTTGGCTTAACTTCGTCCTCCATGAAAATGCGGTGTGTGCAAATGGTCGGGCTAATTCCTTTAATATCGTGGATGGTCCATCCAAATGCCCCTTTGTGCTTTTGCAACACCACAATCAGTGCTTCCTCCATTTCTGCTGTCAAAAGAGAAGAGATAACAACGGGTAAGAAATTGGGAGGTTGCAAGAAAACATATTTCAAGTTAGGGGGCAAGGGTTTGAGTTCCAAAGCTGGGGGTTCTTCAAGAGACGTCTTTGGCTTCGTCTTGCTGTCCCAGTCCAATCCTTCATACCGGTTCCTTGCCCACAAACATTGTTCTATTTCGAAGGAGTATTCAAATGGCTTATTTAATGGTTCCTCCTCCATATGCTCGCTATTACTTGAAGAGGCTTCTACGGAAGACCTATTACAAAATTCCTCAACAAACATATCAATAGTATCCGTAGAATTTAAAAATTTGCAATCTTCCATGGAATTAGAAGGGAATTTCATAGAATCGTAAACATTGAACTCTACCTCTTCATCTTTTAACCGTAATATAAGTTTACCTTCAAAGACGTCTATGAGAGTTCGTCCGGTTGCAAGAAATGCTCTTCCCAAGAGGATGGGCACCGAGTCATCCTCCGCCATGTCGAGCACTACAAAGTCGATGGGGAAGATGAACTTATCCACTTTTACGAGGATATCCTCTACGACTCCTTTCGGTTGGGCGATCGATCTATCGGCCAACTGGAGTGGGGTAGTGGGCCCGAATCTTGCTCCATGTACCTGCTTCTATCATTATTGCGGTGACGGTATGTACTCGAGTAGGGGTGAGAATTAGAATTGTACCTTTGGTTACCTCCTACGTAAATTACATTGTTGGAATCACCGGTGAAAGGGCTACTTATATAGCAATTATGTTCGTTACGTGTACCACCACAATGAGTGTGCATCGGGACCTGTGCACCTTTATAGACGCTCAATTGTGCTATTAAAGCGTCTAACTTGCTATTTAATTCGGCCATGGAATTTGTTGGAGCGTCCTCTTCTATGGTGAGGGCTTAATGTCGTGGTGACCCGGCAAGCCGATCTTCTTACCATTGGATGCTTTTTCTTGCAAGCTCGTTGATGAGCTCATGTGCTTCGGTTGCCGACTTCCTAAACAGATCCCCACCTGCTGCGGAATCCATGAGTGCACGATTAGTAGTTGTTAAACCGTAATAAAAAGTACTTACCAGACCGTGTTTGGGGATATTATGGTGTGGGCAACTTCGGAGCAACTTTCGAAATCGGCCCCAAGCTAAGTGGAGGGCTTCGCATTCGAGTTGTCGAAAGGAGGTGATGTCATTATGCAACTTCACTATTTTGGAGGGTGGAAAGTAGTATGAGAGGAACTCCGTTTCAAGCTCGTTCCATGACGTGATAGTTCCGGCTTCCAAAGAGTGCCACCACTCCAATGCTTGGTCTGTCAAAGAAAAGGGAAAAAGTTTTAAACGTACGGCCTCAATTGGGACACCATTTTGCCAAGAGGTGTCGACACACATAAGAAATTTTTCAAGATGTTCATTGGGATTTTCATGAAGTTCCCCTCCGAATTGACCGAGTTTTTGGATCAATTGGATCATGCTAATCTTGATTTCGTATGCTTCGGCTGGAATGGTGGGGATGACGATCCCGCTGCGATTTTAGGGTCTATGTGGGGCTAAGATCTCCATCATTGTTCTTGTATCCCTGCCCCCGTTAGTCCGGGCATCATCTATGGTTATGTTATTGCAGTTGGCCATCTCCTCTTTGACTCCTATAAAGAAATATTGCTCCAAGATCGTGTGAGCATAAACTATTTAAGAAAATAAAAATAAAGAAAAAATATAAACAAGGAAGAATGTTGTTAGTATATAAACAAAGTATAAACAATTTATACAAAAAGAATGCCTAGACTAACAATAGAACGCTTTGGTCTAATATTGCAAGAAAATATAAATCCCCGGCAATGGCGCCAAAAACTTGATGCGTATGGCGCCTAGTTAGAGCGATAAAGTATAATATGTGATATGAGTGTGCTATGGGTGATGATAAATGTGATGTGTGTGTTGATGAAAAACTCTACTAGATGCTACTACGTAGGGGCAAGTGTACCCCGTCGTATCAAGTAATAATCCGGTTAAGACCGGGTATCGAATCCATGGGATTTATATCTACAAGTATTAAACTACTCGGTTCTATTCGTTATCTAGGCGGTGAATACTTTAGGTTGGTTTGGGTGACAACTACAAACTACTCCTAAACTATGGTGAGACAGACTTATATAACCAAAACTCTACGGGTTATGATAAGATATAAATATGATAAGCAAAGACTCCGAACATATACGATTGGTGATTTACTCTTGCAAAGATGACTACGTGTAGTTCGGTCGACCCCGTGAAGTACTTAGACTACGTGGTTCCTAGTCAAGACGTGTCTAATGCGGGGGATCAAAAACTAGGGCCCGTAAGTTTCGTGGCTTGTCAATTCCTACGGTTTCCGGAATGTTAATCCCGGTAGGGCAGCGCCTATATGGTTCCCTAAAGATGACCCATACAAAGGGCGTCGGGTATCGAACTCCCCCTACACAATAATCAATTACAAATATCAAAACAAGTAGTAAACCTCAACACGTATAGAGAAACGGGAATTGCAAATCATATATTATAAATGTGGAATGGAAAAATATGAATACAACCAAGCCTAGTACATAGGAAGAGTGCAAGCTAATTAGCAAGTAGAAAGGGAAGAATCGGCCCTTGGAACTAGCTAACTGGACTCAAGGCCGTCTCTTAGGTCTTGGAGGTGGAACTTCTCGAGCTTGGTGGAGGAGGGTGGAACGGAACTTTGACGGAGTGACGGAATAAGTGAACAAGCTCTCAAAGTGGTAGAGTTTAGCTATATAAAATTCTGAAATGAGGAAATGAGTGCTAATCACTCTTATTTATACACATCAAGCTCGGGGGTAGAATCATAATTACACAAGTTACAAATAAGAATTCACACTATTTTTGCAGGTTTCACAAGGTACGCCCCGCGTAGAAGGTGGTACGCTCCGCGTATCTGCAAAATCAACCCATCCCGTTGATAATTTCTTCCGTGTGGACTAGATTTAGACTTGTTGACTCAACCACGCCCCGCGTAAATTGGGATACACTCCACGTAGTTGAGCTCCTGGAACTTATTCGCTCGAAATATGCCTTGTACGCTCCGCGTGGTTTGGGTTACGCCCCGCGTAAGTGAGTTCCTGGAACTTTTGTCTTCAATTCACATAGGAGACGCTCCGCTTAGTGTGATTTACGCCTCGCGTAGTTTTTGTTGACCATGTGGGAATGCTCAGTTGACTGCCGTGTGTTGAGGGGCATTGTTCTACGCCCCGCGTAATCGTGAATTAGTGCTTGATTGATTTCTTCTTTGTACCTGAAAAATACGATCTTCGAGAACCGAGTTAGCTTGATGTTTATTTTTTTGAAATTAATCAAAAATTACAGAAATCAACTAAAAATGTAAAATTGTTTTTTATTTCGTAATTTATTTGAAAACATACTATTTTTGTAATTAAACTTATCTATTAAGCTCGAAATTAAACCGTAAATCACGCTAAAAGATAGAGACAAAATGCCCCTATCATCACTATTAAGGGAAATCGTGAGCCTTTCCTGCCATAAAATCAACACATCTATTTCCCTCACGATGAATGTGATTCACTTGAACGAAATCAAAATTCTTAAGCAGCAGTTGGATATTTCTGATTAACGAGCGAGACGGATGGTGAACTGGGCACTGTTTGCAGATTAGATTCACAACATCAAGGGAGTCTGATTCGACATGAATTCGGCGAATTGATCATCGAGAGCTAGCTTCACTCCCGTATGCACTCCCCACAAGAGCTTCGACTTCCTATTCCTTGACCCGTTCAACTCTGGTGTGGTAATATGGGTGCTATCTACCTCACGGTCAATCCGGTTTTTCATGCTCACACCAAGCACACTGAGCTCGACTATCACTTTGTTCACAAGCAAGTGGCAAACGGTTTTACACATGTGCTAATTAATACCAACCGAGGATCGGGTATCATTCTTACCAAGCTTATGTTAAGTGTTCGTTTCCCGATCCTTCGCCCACGTCTTAGACTCTATCCTCGACATGGATTTGAGAGGGGTTGTTAGTGATAATTATAATGCAAATATTCACTTGCTAATTATCAGCATTTTCTCTCATTTATCTCTTAGTATTTATGCAGGCCCGTTCCTGAGCATGGGCAGGAGGGGCGCCTGCCCAGGGCCCAAGAATGAGAAGGGCCGCAATTATAGTAATGTATTAGTACCTATTAAATTATAGAGGAAATTATATAAAAAATCAAGTTTAAATTTTATTTTACATTTAAGCAATTTCTATTTTGTGTTTTTTTATCATTTCATACTTTTATTTCGAATTTTGTCAAATTCAGTTATTTTTTTATTATTAAAAAATTATAATTTTGGAAAAAAAACGGAAAAGTGAAATACAAAGGTGGTGAAAAACTGAAAAATATGACAAAATAAGAAATTCTTTATTAAGTTATGAGGAAATTGTAAATATACACTTGATTATGACTTTTCTGTAATTCACCCTAAATTATACTTGATTAAATTCAAAAAAAAAAAGTTATAACTGATTAAAAACATTGGCATTAGATTCTTTCCAAATTAGTTTTTCCAAATAAAAAACGTTGGCATTAGTCATTAAATATTTTTTCTAAATTCCCTAATTTATCTCGGATTCTTTCCAAATTTCCTAATAAAAACTTTGGGCATCAATTCCCTAATTTATCTCAAAGTATTTCTATAATTATCTTTTCCACCTATCAATCCCAACAAAAATTTATAATTTATCTCTCGCTTTTTTAATCACACTTCAATTCCAAAGAATATTAAACAGTAATATTATGCTACATCCTCCGTTCATCTTCTCAATTCATCAGCTATATAATCAATTTTGTTTTCTAATCACCTCAATGTGAAACTTTCAATTACTAATAGCCTTTTTTATTGTCTTTGAGAAACACTATCAGATTCTGATTTACTCGGTCTTTAAAAGCAATTTGGAAAAAACGTATCAAAATCTTCCAATTTCAAGAACTTAGGTGCTAACCTCCTTAAATGATGTGATTTTCATATATATTTTTGGCTTGTTAGGCCTTTCTAAATCCAAATTTTTAATTTTTTTGGCCTGTTAGGCCTCCATAAATCCAAATTTCCAATTTTTTTTTGCCTCTTAGGTCTCCTTAAAATTGGTTCTTGGCCATTCAAATTATAACACGCATATATACAAAAAAAATAAAAATAAGCAAGTTCGAATTAGCAAAAAAAATTTCCCGAACGCACGTGTAAAATCGCTCCTCCCCGACTAATCCTGTATTCGCCACTGGGTATGTTTGCACCTTATCTTAACATAAAATGTTATCTTATTGTAAGTTTGATTTTACTTTCTTACTTTTATTATAAAAATAGAAATTTGTCATCTTTCATTCATGGTCTTTTTTTCTCATTAATTTATTCTTTATATTTATATTTTATTTTCTTAGATCTAGGGTCCGTTTGTTTTACCTACTTTTTGTTGTTTGCTATTTAGTGTTACGGTTTATTGTTGTTATTGAAAAAATTTGTTTTCCCAAAAAGTAGGAATTATCATACATTGATCAATCAAGGAAAGATTCAACAACTAAAAAGAAATATTGATTTTTGGGATCCTTCCTTTCTTCAAATGGAACAAACAAAGATAGAATCAGATAGATTCTCTAACTACTTCCATACTTTTGTAAAGGGCTACTTTTCATGTGTAAAATATAAACATGTGGTCACTAACCAAACACTTAAAATTCTTCCTTTTTACGTGAAAAGACAAATAGAAGCATTAAAAGTAGCAATCAAACACCCTTTAATTTAGTTTAATTTACATTGTACGATGACGCATATATGAAATAGATTTGTTACATTATCTATTTAAAATGGAACAATAGAAGACATTGAGCACCCATACCTTAGCGAACAAAAGAAGATGAGTTTATTGAGAAAATAAGGATCAGAGAAAGACACATCTATATTTTTTTTATAAGATAATAGGTATCATTTCATTAGATAAAGAAGTTCAGAGATACATATATATATGAAAAAAGAGGAATAAAACCTCATACCCATACAAGCTAGTGCCAGTACAATATCCATTATAGGAAAAAAAAGACTACAAAGAATAATAAAAACTATTAAAGGTAGAACTAATACAAAGAAAATAGAAACCATATACTCATCGAAAGTCGAATCTCGTTGAAATACTACTGCAATCCGTTCTTCATCCTTCAAACTCTTCCAGACATTCGGATCTGAGTATGGCTAGCAGATGTAGATCTGACGAAAAGAACTTCGAAAAAGTAATAGATTTCAAACCAACTAAAGTTATAAACTAAGAAAATGCAAATCTAAAACATAGATAAGAGGAGGAAGAAGGAAGACAAGCTTCCTTCTTCCTCCTCGGGATAGATCCGGTTAGAAAGGAGTTGGGAGAAAAGTAAGGAACAAATGAAAGAAAGAAGAAAAAGAAGAAAGAAAAGGGAGATGAACTTTGAAGGAGAATGAAGAAAGGAATGAGGAAAGAAGTGAGAGCTTCTCATAAAGACACATCTATATATATTGAAAGATTATGAAGTCAAGATTTGTTTATCCTATAAAAAGATATGAAATCGATTTTGAATGGATTGTATTTATGGTCGTTAAAAACAGTTTCAAAATTTTATATACTATTTATTAAGATCCATAATCAAATTTTTCTGAATTTTTTTTAATTATTTTTAGTTAATAAAACAAGGGTGTTGTTAAACCTAGCCCCAAATTCCCACCCACAGCCCCGTGAAATGATGAAAATGCCCTTTCATGAGTTTTGGGGGTGAAAAGTTATTTTTTTTGCCTTTACGTCACGCGGGCGTGTGGCTATCACGCCTCACCGCGTGGACGGGCGTGATAGCCACATGCCTTACCGTGTGGTCGGACGTGATTGCCACACGCCTGATCACACGGTAAGGCGTGTGGCTATCACGCCCGACCACGTGGTAAGGCGTGATAGCCACACGCCCGACCACACGGTGAGGCGTGATAGCCACACGTCCGCGTGACGGAAAGGCAAAAAAAAATAGTCCGTTAAACCCGTAAATACCTATTACCAGCTGACGGTTGTCGAATCCACCAAAAATAAAATATAACTTCACAGCCCTCAGGCTTGCACAAGGGTAACCAAAGGTCGTACCCAAAGGACTAATACTGATCTAATTTGTAAATATAACCAAGCAAATGAATAAAAAGTAAAAAGGGGGGATTGGAATAGTTGATTGCTAAATTAACAAAAGTAATAGAGTTGAGTTGAAATTGAATAAAATGATTAATTATAATTTCAGCTAAGGGATTCTCAGGAAAGGAATTTTGTTAGTCTTGATCATTGACAGAGATGATATTTCTTCTAAATTGCATATCAGACTAGTTTGGTATATTCTTCCTAAGTAATGAATTAACTAAGTAAGACTGTAATTAACTCCTAATTAACGAATAACCTTACCTCAGCGGCTAAGATTCAACCCGTTAACAGCGTTATGAATTAGAAGAACCTAATCTAAGCCAACCGATTCTCAGCGATATCGATTCAGAAACTTAATTACTCATTCACTTGATGTGATAAAGTCGAAAATAGATGTATTAATGTCACATGGAGAGTTCTCAGTTGTCAATTTGATTTTCCCCAAATACAATCTAGATTTCAACTTTATAGCATCAATTGCTACTTGCTCAAATTAAACTAAATAATGACTCGTTGATTATCTAGTTTAATTAGACAGCTGTATGCCAGTTTAATCAAATGAACAATCGGCCGTATCATTCAAAAGCAAACTAACAATTGAGATAAAATCCCTAAACACAGTGAATAAACAAATGATATGAATAAAGAGAAAATACTAGAAGAGAAACGGTCTCACAATACTTGAAGATTCCTGCCTTTGAATTATCCCTTAACCGAAATAAAGGGTTTAGCTATGAATAGCCATAAAGAACAAAATAAATGTTTCGAGTTTTCCCAGTATGAAAGTTACGTTCTCTAGGAATGTCAAAATCTAAGAAAAAAGAGAGCGATAGTCCAATCTAAAACCTAATGTTTTGTAGAGAAAATATATCCCTAAAAATTAGCTAACAAAATAATATCTTTCCTAATCACAAATCTTTTCTAATCTTCCATATCTCCTAATTTCGTGCATGCTTAGTCATTCCCAACTGTCCAGGTTCATTCTTGATAGAATAAGGGAGAGTCCTGATCAATTCTGGAGTCTGAGATTCCCGAAATCCTTAGTCTTGGGCAAGACTAACTCCATTTTCGTTTCAGCTCCTCTGAATCAGCTCCAAATTCCATTTTAGTCCAAATTTGTTTCAAGTTAAGTCCAATTCCGCTCCTTTTAATCATTTGAGTCATGTGGAGGCAAATCATACCAAAACAAGCAATAATATCCGAAATAACACTAAATTAATTAAATAACCTAGCACTAAAGTGGACATTTGAACGTTGAATTGGACACTTATCACCAGCTCAAACTACACAATTGTACTTAAAACCTATAAATACCATACATTTTTAACTAAAATCAGTAACAATAATATAAGTTCATGAATAAATATTATTAATTACAACACATAAAACTAATATAATCTACTCCAAGCCGCTCTCCTTTCAGTGTATATATTGTCCAAGTGACGAACACTCGGTTCACGAAATGTATGCCATTGGGTGGCAATGGGAGGCATTGGAAATCCAGGTCTTAAATAAAGACGTATGTAGTGATGATAACTTCCCAAATGACAAATCACAATCTCTCGCTCTAGTGGTCTTCCATCGTTCGAACGCATCGGCAGTATAGTGCAACATCCTAACTGTGATGTAGTAAAAAAGAATATTATTGCATTCAATACAGATGCAGTAGTATATAAGTCATCGGGACTCAGCATCCAGTGGGACTCACCACACCCCGCTTCTTCCCATCTAATACGCGTGAGGGCAGCATCGAATCCGTTCCAGAACACTGGCGCATACAGATCACGGTGTGCCCGCATCTCATATCCTTTTTCCTTCGACAATTCTTAATACCACGAGCACATTTAATCAATATCCATTTTGACTTGCCCCCTGTCTTGTGCGACGCTGTGGTTAACTCGAAGCCGATCTCAATTTCCGTCTGTTTTGTCCAGTTAACAGCTTCATGATATGTTTAAAACTTTTGTTCGGGAAAAAACTGCGAACTGTAATCAATGCCGTTTCCGCCAAAATCTTCAAACGAAACCTCCTACAAATGATAAATAACGAACATTACATTCCAATACGCGACATTTCTACAACATTTCAGTGTCTAAACCCGAAAATGCGCCAAAAATAAACTCGGGCGTGTGTAAATCACGTCCCACCATGTGGTTGGGCGTATGAACATCACGTCTCACCATGTGGCGAGGCGTATGAACATCACGCCTCACCATATGGTGGGGCGTATGAACATCACGTCCCACCTTATGGTGGGGCGTTTGAACATCACGCCCCACCACATGGTGGGGCGTAATATTCAAGCGCCCCACCACATGGTGAGGTGTGATGCTCACACGCCCGCGGTCCGTAATAGCGATTTTTTTTTGCAAAAAATTTACAGAAATCAATGGAAGTTCAATCGAAAAAATACCTCGACTTCAAAGACAGCGTCATTCTCGTCTCTTCCCGGTGATAACGGATTGCTCGCTATGAAACGTATTGTCTTTGATTTCGAAACAAAATGTATTTGGGAGAGTTTGAGAGAGTTTGGGAGGGTTTGGAATTTTCAATTTTTAGCTAAAAGGCGGTTACGTCTTTTTTCGGGGCTAGAAATGTGAAATTGGGGTTGGGTATAGTAATTCATTAAAACAAGGGTTAAGGTGCAAATATACCCCTAACGTTTTGGATCAGGAGCAATTTTACCCCTAACGTCTAAAATGGTGCAATTTTACCCCTAACGTTGGAAGCCAAGAGCAATTTTACCCCTAACATTGATAAATTGAGTCAATTTCAGATACTATTATAAAACAGAGATATTTTTATTTCTTATTTTGCACCAATTGCATCACAATTCCTTCTAAAAAAAGATTTCATGTTTTTTATAATTTAATAATATAATTAGAGATTAATATTTATAAATTCGGTGAATTTTTTGTCTAATTCATACAAAAAAGACAGTATATTTTTTTTTACATCCCAACATATGTTTGTAATTTGTTACTGATAAAATGACGCGCATGTGAAGTGTAGATGACAACATTCATGACCGAGAAAACAATTTGATGAATTATTTCTCAAATTGACCCAATTTATCAACGTTAGGGATAAAATTGTTCTTAGCTTCCAACGTTAGGGGTAAAATTGCACCATTTTAGACGTTAGGGGTAAAATTGCTCCTGACCCAAAACGTTAGGGGTATTTTTGCACCTTAACCCTTAAAACAATTATCTTTATTGTAAAAGGATTTGGAATATCTATACTATATATAATTTCAGAAGCAGAGAGAAAATGAGAGAAGTGTTTTAGAGGCTTATTTCATTAGTTGTCAAACATTTAAAAATCTAGATTAAAAAGGATTTTAATTAATTAAAATTGTATATTTAATAAAATAATATAATTAATTAGATTGAGGAAATATCAAATTCGAGTAATTAAAATTTTATATTTAATAAAATAATAAAATTAATTAGATATAGGAAATATCAAATTCGAGTTAGTGGAGAATTTGTATAGTTATTATATTATATTAATGCACATATGAAATTCGAGTGATAATTGTAAATTTATATAGTTATTGGATGTATATTAATAGTCATTACCAATTACAATAAAAGTAATGATGCTCATTTAATTAATTAAGTAATAATTGTAAATTTAATCATATAACAATTCAGGGTAGATATTGTATTAATTATTAATTGTATTTAATAAGTATTATTATATCAATTGTTACAATTTTTTTTGATAGAAATTGGGACGAGACAGATCTTGAACGGGGAGAGCACCCATGGCCCAAGAACTGTCAAACCCTTCATATATTAAAAAATAAAAGGTGAGAGTTTGAACAAGAGAAGAGGAAGGAGAATAAACAAGAAGAAGGAGAATGAGAAAAGTATAGGAAATGTCAAGAAAAGCGTAAATGAAAAATATTACAGATGTCATCGTTGATAAACCTGTGACAAAAAGTAGGAGCTGAAGGCCACCAGTTGATCATAGAGGAAGAGACTCCAAACTTTGCCAAAGCATCAGCAACACGATTTCCTTCCCTAAAGATGTGTGTGAAAATAATGTTCATCCTAGAGCAAATGTTGAGACAATGCAACCATTCTTGTCGAATGCTCCAAGGAACATCCATGGAACGAAGCCGAAGCAAATTAACTACGTACATGGAGTCTGACTCAACCCAAAGATGATGCCAATTTTTCTCCCAAGCAAGTTCAATTGCGAAAATAGCGGCTCTCAATTCAGCCATGTAAGCAAAAGAAGGAGGGGTAGAAAAAGCAAAACAACCTTTGGAAAAGCCGCGATAGTTACAAAAGATACCGCCCGCTCCCGCCTCGCCAGGAGTACCAAAAGCAGAGCCGTCCACATTGACTTTAACCCAGCCCGGAGGAGGTTTAAGCCAATGGACTGGAATAATGTTGGGAGCAGGAGGCGGCCTTGGAGAAGCCAAAAGATGGGATAAGATATCAGCATCTCTCCTCGAAGAGCAAAAACCTTTAGAAGAGGCAAAGGACTCTTGAATCATTCGAAAAAGGGTGATCTTCGAGTGCTGAATAGAAGGAGAAACCTCCTTAAAGGTTGCTTCATTTCTGCAATGCCAGATTAACTAGATGCAAGAGACAGCGGCAACACGCCAGATCATCGACACCTGGGAGCCAAAATGAATGCTACGAAGAGTGCTGAAGAAGTGGATGAATTGGGAATGACGAGGTAAAGCGCAGTCAAAATGAATCTCAAGGGCCCTTCATAGAGAATCTGCAAAAGAACAGCTAATGAACAAGTGGTTAATGGACTCAACATCCCTACCACAAAGAACGCAACGAGAGGCAAAAGATAAGCCTAGACGCTGCAGGAGGTCGTGAGTCGGAACCCTTCCATGCAAAACTCTCCAGGATGTGAAGGAGCGAGAAGGGGGAGTATGAGAATTCCAAACAAATTTATACCAGTCCACCGAGGAGGAACGAGGACAAATAATCGAATAGTACTCATTGGCAGAGAAAATACCCTTCGTAGAGGGCTGCCAAGCGCATAAATCTAAATCATCTCTACCCCTGCGAATAGATCGAATACTGTCTTGAACAACCGAAGGCAGAGTGCTTAAGCCAAGCCATTCTGAATTGACCAAAAAATCATCAACAGAATTAAAGCGAGAACGCTTATCATGATGATCAAGACCCAATCTGTCCGCCACCGATGGAATGATCCACCTATCAGTCCAGAAATTGAGCGTTGAAGACTGGCCAATCCACCAAAAGGTCTGTTCCCAAATGGATGAATAAACAAACTTACAAGAAGACCAAATCGAGGAAGGAGCAATGGTAGCTTTAGGCAAACCAGAGACAGCCATAAATCTAGACTTCATCAGAGAAATAGCAAGACTGTTGCCTTGAATTAAATCCCAACACATCTTACCCAAGAGAGCTTGGTTAAAGATACTAAAATCCTTAATGCCCAATCCACCACCCTCCAAACTTTTGCAACAAGTTTGCCAGGGAACCGTGATTAACTTCCTCTGATCAATACAACCCGTCCAAAGAAAATTCCTAACACTACGATTGAGCCTTTTCAACAAACTCACTGGCCATTTATAGATCAAGAATGAATGAACTAGAGAGCCAGTAATAGCAGACTTAATTAGAGTTAAACGACCTGCAAAGGAGAGAGAGCTACCTTTCCATTTGCTAAACTGAGATAGAAACTTGTCTGCAAGGCAGCTGAGGTAATGGGCCCTAGGAGCGCCTTTAAATAGAGGGACTCCTAAGTAACTGAAGGGGAGAGACTCCAAACGGATGCCAAGACAGTTAGCAAGCCGAACCCTCCTCGAAGGATTCACCTGAGAACCAAAAAAGATAGCAGATTTATCCCAACTAACCTGCTAACCGGATATCTGTCCATAGAGCAGGAAAAATTCCTTGATAGCATGCATATTATTCAAAGATGCCACTCCAATTTATTGTACTATATAATGTAAGGAGTTTGTGATTTTTTTATTCACAAATTTACATCCCCATAAATTTAAATCTTCAAGTACGGCTAGGATGAATTTTGTTAGATTTATATGATTTTTTTATGAATTGTTTTTTAATGGATATATTTTCGTGCAGTATGGCAATGTTGCAAATTAAGGCTCGCTTCAACCAAATTAGCAACCGCTCTGCCGAAAAAGCCATGTGGAGAATAAGAGTCAGAGTTATTAGATTATGGGAAGCACTTAACACAAAAAAAACAAAAAATAAATTCTGTAATGAGTTTGGATATGATATTGTTAGATGAAGAGGTATTTATATAATATTTTTTATATATTCATTAAAACTGAAAATTCATTAATATATTATATATTCATTAAAATTGAAAATTGATTGATATAATTTTTTTTGTTGCAAAATAGGGTAGAACCATTCATGGAATTATCCATAAAGCTCAAATTGATAGATTTCGAAGCAAATTACATGAAGGCAAAATTCATGTTATTGAGAACTTGAAAATTATACCAGCTTCGTTAAGCTATAGGCCTATTCCTAATGAGCATAAGATTGTGTTTCTTCTAACAACTAAAGTAACACAAGTGGATATTGATTTCAAAATTGCTCTCCAAAAGTTTGAGTTTGTTACTTTTGACAAGCTTATTGGTAGATGTGAAAACAATTTTGTTCTAACTGGTGAGATATTTGAAATATAGTTTTATAATTTAATTCAGTTTCAAATTAAATATTAATTTCAATTGATTTTACGATATTAATTTTGCAGATGTTGTTGGAAAAATCATAGCAATAAGCTCGATCAATGAAATTAAATTTGGTTTTTCATTTTCTGTTATCATGCTTTATATCGTAAAGAGCATAAAATCTATTAGAACTATTTCATAATTTATTAAATTTAAGAAATTTACTTCTAGAAATGCTCATAGACATCATTTTGTATAAGAAATTGAGTACTTAAAGCAATATAAAATGTTTTTATTAGATATTAGTGTCATTTTTAAGTAGTCTTCTTTTATACAATTTACTTTTCTACTTATTTTTTTTATTTTCACTTATTTATTAGGGTCCCATTTGGTAATTCGTCCCGGAGCCTCTAAAATCTCAGGATCGGCTCTGTATTTATGTAGTTATTATTGGGTTATTTATCTCTTAGTATTTATGCAGTTATTATTGGGTTAATATTCTCTCGTTCCTATCCTAACTTATTTGTATCCACTCTATTCAAAATTCTACATCTCTTTGTACAAATATTCTCTTTATCCTAACCCATGTTTATATATTTTTCAAAATTCAATTTCTGAGAGATTTAGAAATGTTTTTCAATAATTGGTCATTCAAATTGGTCTCAATCTTCTATTTTCTTCTTGACTTGCAGTTACTGCTATTATTATTTCATACTTATGCATGGGGCTGTCTATGAGCTGGATTTGAATATGTCCAAATCTTACACATCATTCTCTTGTTTTTACTTCACAAAAATATATATTCAAATAAAAAACAAAAAAACAAAGTAATATTCATATTATTTACAGCTATGTGATTTTTACACACACAAAAAAATTTTGATTGGATGGTAATAACGTAATATTCATATTATTCCTATTATTTAAAAATTATGCAACTGCAATGTTTCACTGACAAATTGCCATCATGCATATGGCTACTATTCTACATTATTCAAAAAAATAATTACATTGCTAATTGAAAACATAATTTGAAATTAACCTTCTTGGAGCTGAAGATGTGAAAAATCTCAACCATTGATCTCTTGAAAACATGGGTATGTAGAAAAGGAAAACTGGCATGAAAAAGAAGAGTCTGTCTGGGTAGCCAAGGAGACTGCCCGTTCCGTAACCAAATAAGAGGCCAACAACACGTAATTACACACCTAAACTTACCAGTTTTTACTGTTTTCCACTCTCAACTTATACTTGGAACTATCGTACATCTTAACTTGATATGTACTTTTTTATTTTTACATTAAAGACAAAAGAAAACCCACAACCCACCCCACCCCAATGTGATTTGAACCCATGACCTCTACAGTCATAAGTAAGCTCTCAACCAACAGGCTAAGAGCTTCACCACATATGTACTTAATAGTTGAATAATATTCAGAGTAAGAAACGGGAAAAATGATAAATTTAGTTGCGTAATTATGAAAATCGTGTTGAAACCACTTACAAATTAAAGCGGGCAAGTCATCCTTGGCTAGCAAACTAGACTCTTATCTTCATATCAGTCATCTTTTCCATCTTGAACAAATAAATGAATGTATAGAATCAGAAAAACTCTTTATAGAATGTAATATCTAGTTTGGAAGAGAAGGTCAAGCATGATAAAGAAGAGCTTCTGAGGTTAGCCAAGGTGACTGCCTGAAAACTTACACAAAGTGTGTTTTTTTAACACATAGAAGCAGAAAATGTGTAGGAGCAGGCAAGTCATCCTTGGCTACCAAAAAAGACTCTTATTTTCATGCTAGGCCTCTCTTCCTATAATTGCTTGGCTCAATTTGGAAACGTTGATATGTATATTTATAGCACTATAAAAGAATATAATACAATATAATTCAATGTATGAGGCCACTAATAAATGTGTATGGCTCATCCAGAAGAAAGGCCAGTGTCATTATTCATTTTTTGCCCATAATCGAATATTTTCTCTTCCCCACCTTATAATTGTTCCTTTTTAGAAAAATAAAATAGAAACATTTAAGATCCGTTTGGTATGCCGTAATGCAATGTAATATAATTAAAGTTGTAATGTAATCAAATTTGTAATGTGATGGAATGATGATTCTATTACAATGTTTGGTTGACAAATAAAAACAAAATGATATGATGTAATGACCATTACAATACTTATGTTTTCCTAATTAAATGTAATTATAAAATTTTATTTACATAATTAAAATAAACGAACAACATGAAAAATGAGAAAAACATGAAAAGCATAAAACATGAAAAATGGCAAAGAAATTTGAATCGAAATCAAATATAAAATTATATTAACTGAAATCAATAAATTAATAAATAGTTTTTCGTTTCCATTTTCAACATTTTCACCGGTTTTTATTTTTTTTTCCGGTTGCCCGTTATTTTTTCATTTTTTGCGTTTTTTTTCCGTTTTCAATTTTTCATGTTTTTCTCTTTTTGTGTTTTTATAATGATAAGATGTGAGATTTTTGATAAACGAGAGGTTAGATTGAGCTTTAAAAATAAGAATTAGAATTACATACTTTGGATGTAATGGGAATTCAAATCATTTTTCTATGTAATGAGGATTACAAGAATTGTTGAACAAAATTTAACTAATGGTTTTCTCATTCCATTACAACAAATTTGCAACATGCAACCAAACATGGTAATGAGCCTTGAATGTAATGGTCATTCCATTACGAAGCTCATTACATCTTACCAAACGGGGCCTTAGGGTACGTTTGGTAAGACGTAATGGATTTCGTAATGGAATGCCCATTACATCAAAAGTTCATTACTATATTTGGATACAATTTTTAATTTTATTGGAATGTAATGAGAAAACCATATGTTATATTTTGTTCAATAAAACTTGTAATCCCCATTACATAGAAAAATGAGTTGAATTCTCATTACATCCAAAACATGTAATCCTAATTGTTACTCTCAAAGCTTTTTTAACTTCTCATTTTGCATTTTTCGTGTTTTTCGTTTTTCACTTCATCTCATTTTTCACGTTATTATGTTTTTCGTTAATTTTAATTGTGCAAATAAAATTTTATGATTATATTTATTTAGACAAACATAAATATTGTAATGGTAATTACATTTCATCATTTTCTTTTTATTTAACAATCAAACATGGTAATGGAATCACCATTCGATTCAATTACATTACAAGTTTGATTACATTACCTTGCATTACGGCATACCAAACGGACCCTTAGGGTACATTTGGTAAGACGTAATGGACTTCGTAATGGAATACCCATTATATCAAAAGCACATTACTATATTTGGATACAATTTTTAATTTTATTGGAATGTAATGAGAAAACCATATGTTACATTTTGTTCAATAAAACTTGTAATCCTCATTACATAGAAAAATGAGTTGAATTCTCATTACATCCAAAACATGTAATCCTAATTGTTACTCTCAAAGCTTCTCTAACCTCTTATTTATCAAATCTCACACCTCAATCTAACCTCTTATCGTTCTCAAAAACGCAAAAAGTAGAAAAACATGAAAATTTAAAAACGAGAAAAAAGTAATTTTTTTTATATGTATGCACTAATTAAATTGATTTCAGCTAATCTAATTTTGTATTTGATTTTGATTCTTTCTTTTTTTTCGCGTTTTTCGCTTCATCTCATTTTTCACGTTATCATGTTTTTCGTTAATTTTAATTGTGCAAATAAAATTTTATAATTATATTTATTTAGGCAAACATAAATATTGTAATGGTAATTACATTTCTTCATTTTATTTTTATTTAACAATCAAACATGGTAATGGAATCACCATTCCATTCCATTACATTACGAGTTTGATTACATTACAAGTTTGATAAATAATAATGACTTATCTTTTACTTTGAGTTCAATATGGAACAACTAATTTTTATTTATTTATTTATTTTTGTTAAACCACAGGATCCGTACCACTATGGAAGCATCTTTAATGAGGTTTGAACACTCACTTTTTGATTAAGGGTGGAAGAGCCCTTACCGCTCGACCACATCTCTTGGGTTAATTGGAAGTATTATTATTAAGTATATAAGCATTTTTTTCCTTCTAATTTTTTTTGGTCAACCTATTTTATTATTTCTGATATTCCTCATTAATATCTTAGTTATTCCAACTCATAAATATACATCATTTTGTTAATAAAGTTTAGTAGTGAGTATTTGGATAGTTCAACAAACGCTATTAGTATTAGACTTTAATTAATATATTTTTTTAGATTTTGTTATACAAAGAGTAATTTTACTCATGATCTCAAAATTAACATCTGAAACTGTTTTGATCTGCAATGAGTTATGTACATTGATAATGCTATCTTTAAATAGTTTTTATAAGATAGGAATATACCAGAAAGTATTTTGAAATATAAAGATTAATTCAAATGGTAATTTATAAGATACAGGGAGATATTAACAAATAAATAATTTTAACCAAATAATAATAATATCTCTAATGCGTCCCATAAAGTTAATGGTGAATGAACCTTTAATTTGTCAAGAACACTAAGAAAACAAGAGTTGGACAAACGTTTGGTGAGAACATCCACCATTTGGTACGATGCAATGTAGCAAACACGTAGCTCTTTCTTTGCAACTTTAACGCAGAAATGGAAATCGATTTCTAAATGCTTTGAGCGGTCACACAATAAAACTAGTGATTGTGTATAACAATAGACGATTTCGTGCATGAGCACATACAACCATATAACTTCAGAAGCAAGGGAGGCAAAAGTATGAAATTCAGCCTCCGTAGATGCATGAGAGACAGTTTGTTGCTTCCTTGAGTGCCAAGAGACCAAATTCTGTTCGATAAAGACATCACACCCCGATTTGGATTTTCGATCATAAAGATCACCACCCCAATTAACATCGGAAAGCCCAACAATATCAATGGATCGACTACGTTGAATACGAAGTCCATGCGTGGGTGGGGAGTGGAGATAACGAAGAATCAGTTTTACCGCTTTCCAATGTTCAACCGTGGGTTGATGCATAAATTGGCTCACTTTATTGACGGAGTAACAAACATCAGGCCTTATGATTGTAATGTACTCAAGACCACCCACAATACCTAAGATCAGAAAACGGTTCACCAATTTCTGGTCTGCTTAGCAAAAGTGCAAAGTGTCATGGGCGGAGATTTGGCCGTAGGCAAATCTCAGCCCCTGGCTTGGGCCAAGTCATCCCAAGCATCGGCATGAGCGTTGCCTAGGGCAGTGGCATGGCATCGAGGAGGATCGGGTCCGATGTCAAGGAAGATTGGGGTAGTAGTGGTGAATAAGACACATGAATGTCCACTGGATCACCTGGCGTTGGATCTCTCCCAACCCCTGGGCCAGTTGTCAAGACTCGTTTAAGCAATCCACCCTAGTCCATTAGGGACTAGGAGAGTCGGGCATCTAGCGTTTGGGAATGGAGACAGATGTCTCCGTAACGTGGAACCCCTATGGACACTTTGGGCCCACGAGTTGGCCCATAGTTCAGGTCCTTTATGAATCGAGGTTTAACCACGGGAATCCCTCTAGGATGGAATACGTATGACTTGACGGGATGCTTAATATTCAAAGGGGATAGACCCCTTCGTTAGGAATTGGCTGACCAAGACTCGGGAAAATCTCGGTGCCACACGGGGCTTTGACCTAGCTCTGACCTGGCCCCTTGGCAAGTGGTATCAGAGGCTAAACTAAGCAAAGGCTTGGCAAAGTAGGCATTAGGGCCTTAACTAAGCAAGCTCTTTGTGAGGTGGGCAATCGATCTTACTAAGCGAGTTCTTCGCGGTGTGAGCGTGTTCAACTAAACGATTTCTTCGTGGTGTGAGCAAGCAGTGCTTGAACTAAGCGAGTTCTTTGCGATATAGACGAGTGATATCAAAATTTCCCCAATGAGTTGACGAAAGAAATTTTTATGATGCTTTTGCCGAAATTATTTGTGATACTTTTCGGTTTGATGTGAAGCCTGTTGTGAGACTTTTACCCACAGTGCGGGAGTGCGAAAATAACAAAAAGGAATTGAGATTGCTAATCAAAGCAAATGCTTACCCCTTTTTGTTGTGGACGATGAAATTCTACGAGATTCAACCCCTTTAAGTGGGGGAGAGTCCGTAAGAGAATTGTCGGAATTCAGCGCTCATATGTAGTAACACAAAGGGGTAAATTTCATCTGTGGTGTAGAACCTTTACCATAAATCACAGTTTGGTGTACAACCTTCATTTTGTCTCACTAATATATATGAACTTAGGGGTGACCTCCCACTATGGTGTATAGCATGTAAAAGTGACCAGTCAACTCGCCACATCATCAATTTTTATTATATCCATTCACTAAAGTGGGACCCACCATATATGTATTTACTAAAATACCCCTCAATTTTTTGTCCAGTAAATGAAGGTTAAATTAACATTATAAAAAAGAATACATCTAACTGCAAAAAGTACCAATTCTGGACAATCATCTAAAGAACCCTAAATCGAACATAACTTCCCAATCTTTACATCAGCAAACACCAATTGATATCACAAATCAACAATAAAAAAGAGAAGACCTCTAAGAGCTTATGAATTTCGTAACAGCTTTTGTACCCTCGGAGACGTCGTGCTTGGCCAATTCTCCCGACAGAACAAGTCTGACGGCGGTCTGGATCTCCCGAGAAGTAATTGTCGGCTTATTGTATCTAGCGAGGCGAGATGACTCCTGAGCAAGCTTCTCGAAGATGTTATTGATGAAACTGTTCATAATCCCCATGGCCTTGCTGGAGATTCCAATATCAGGATGAACTTGTTTCAACACCTTAAAGATGTAGATCTTGTAGGTCTCGATGCTCTTCTTTGATCTCTTCTTCTTCTTATCGGCGGATGCGCCTTCCTTTGGTAATTTTTTCTCTACTTTCGGCTTCTTCTCTGCTGGTGCCTTCTCGGCCTTCTTATCCTCCACCGGTTTCTTCTCTGCCGGCTTCTTCTCCGCTGCCTTTGGTGCCATTGGTTGTTGTAGAGAGATTAAAGAGAAATGAAATCGTAGACGCTAAAGTGAAGAGGATTCAATTTTGATTTTGAATGAATTCCCATTTACACATTTTAACAAACAATTCACCTGCATTTTTTCTTTTTCTTTTTCTAGATGGCAAAATGGAAACTACTTACCTTATCGACCCTATTTCTTTTGTGGTCCTCAGCTGCTTCTACTAGTGATAGATAGGCAGCAATGGTGGAGAAAGGCACTGATATCATCTTCAATCATGCCCATTTGAGGTTCTTTTTATGGAAAAATTGTATTTGATGAGTTTGATTTAATCTGGTTCACTATTGTCGTTTTCAGCTTCACTAGCGTAGAGAGGGAATGAAGGAAAAAATAGGAGAAAGAAAATGTAAAAAGAGAGAGAGAGAGAGAGAGAGAGTTTGAGCAAAGAAAGAGTAGGATGGAAAATTGAAATTTTTTAATTTATAGTAAAATATATAGTTAAGGGTAAGTTAGTAATTATACAAGTAGTAGGTCCCACTTTAGTGAGTAAATATAATAAAAATTGATGATGTGGCACGTTGATCGACGTTGACCGGTCATTTTTACCTGTTGTATACCACAGTGGGAGGTCACCCCTAAATCCGTATATATTAGTGAGACAAAATGAAGGTTGTACACCAAACTGTGATTTAGGATAAAGGTTGTACACCATGGATGAAATTTACCCTAACACAAAGCATATCTACTAAATTAACGATTATAATGAACTAATTATTGAGGCGTAATTGGGGTTAGAATTTTCTTAATTTAGTGAGATATGGCTTGTGCTCTTCCTTTAGTCGAAAAGTGGCGTGCAGAAATCGGGCTGAGGTGAAGTGTCACAAGAAAGGACTATTGGGTTTTGGTTTGGTGAAGTAGGATTATTG
The DNA here is from genome assembly GCF_963576675.1 of Euphorbia lathyris. Lineage (NCBI taxonomy): Eukaryota > Viridiplantae > Streptophyta > Magnoliopsida > Malpighiales > Euphorbiaceae > Euphorbia > Euphorbia lathyris. The sequence continues at coordinate 26,366,638 of NC_088913.1, forward strand.
AGGCATAGTCCGAATCCTGTCCTACCAGAATTCAACGGAAAATTGTTTGTGCCTTCTTGGGTATTGATCGAAAACTCGTATAGAGTTATATTCGAAATAAATGGAAAGTAACCATAATACGGAAACTGACCATAATACGGAAATTGTGAATATTTTATAAGCATTGTTGCCTCGTCTACCATTTAAAAAGATAGAATTCGGAAGTGGTTGTGGGTATCAAATGGAATATACAACTGAGAAGTTCTATGGCCATGAAGTGGCTTATGTGAACACAATTTTGAAAATTATGCATGACCGAAGAAGGTCGTGGGATCATATAGCGAAAAATTCGGTTGACCTAAGATGGTCATGATTGTGCAGCCGGAACTTTTGAAGCCTCGGGCCTGGATGGAAAAAAAAAATTGGCCATGATCACTCGATAAATTTGTTAGCAGGGGCCAACTTGAGAGTATTATAGGCTGAGGATTTTTGAATCAAGGTGGAAGAGTGCCCTTTTGTGCTACTATGAATGTATCGAGGGGATGTCCGAGATAATTCATAGGTCTTTTCCTGGTTTGTAATGAACTCTGTGGAGGGGACGCCTAAAACAACTTATGTATAAACAGGACGTGATGAGAGGTAAATGGGGTGAGAGAAAAATAGAAAATTCAAAGATTAATTATCCCGTATTTGTTTAAGGGATAGAACAATTGGGATAAGAAACGGATAAACTTATTATCTTTCAAATCTTATACCTAGAAAGAAGGTGGTATGAGGGGTGAGATAAACTAATACAATTTTAATGAGATGACAAGTCAATTTTATCTCTTAAATCAACATTATTTAGTTTAAGTAGGGATAATATAGTAAAATATATATTATTTTATTCATATCTCTATCCCACAAGACAAACATTGAATAATAGGCTTAATACTGTTAGGGATTATAGTCAGTTAATCAACTGTAGCGCAGCGAAATTGCGGTTTAAAATTTATTTCTAATCCCTTTAGTTTGATCTTTGTCCGTTAACCATTGATTGAATAAAATCTTTTGGATCTGTTTAGGGATAAAAACTTACCCGGACTGTCTCTTCTAGAGACGGCTGAAGAATCCACAAAGTAGTAAGATCTCCGTAGTCAAGTGCACGAACAACTATCGAGCTAAAACCGGTGCTAGCCGAAGAACGGAGGAAGAACTGGAGAGATTGTGTAATTTGCCAAAAGCTTTTCCACTTTCTTAGTGGTGGTTGCGGAAAAACAATGGTTTGCCTATGCAAACCTTGTGTTGGCCAAAAAAAAAATTAGGTTAATTTATGTTTTAGGCTTTTATTATATATAGTGTAGTTATTCCTAAACCTAATTGGTTTAGGGTTAATTGGTTAATTATAAAACTAATCTAATCCTAACATAATCACTTAAATAAATACCAATAGTATTTATTCTATGCAATTAGTTACAATTAGATTAAATTTAATTACCCCAATTAAATAAATAACACTAATTAATAAATTGACGTATTAGTTTGATTAATTATTCACGAATGCAATTTCATTAATTTACAAATTAATTAATTACATCTCGTAAACTAATTAACCAATTAAATGCTCAACGCCTAAATCCATTAATCAATTACATTGATACAAAGTATCAATTAATCAATTAATTAACCACCAATTAATTACCTTGACATTTTACTATCAACCAATTAATTAATCTCATCCCTCCAGTGTACCGTTCTATAAGTTCTAACTCAGATGTTCAATGTGCACGATCCTATGGGACTGCCCTTAGCTAGCAGTGGGCTCACGGTCCACAGACAGTAAGTGGGTTCTAGCAAACCATTACTGCCCCTAACCAATACAGATATTTCAGCAGTCTAAAGATGCAGAGACCCTGTAGTTATCTCTTAACGTCTTTTACCATTTGATATCGATATTATAAACTAGAGGCATGACGACTGTCATCCTCTCTGATGTTTATGATATTTCTTGATCTTAAGTAGATTAATGAATCAGATAAGTAAACTACTTATCAGGGTGTGGCCACACACTTATCAATCTCACTTATCAAGTGGTCTGTGATATCATCTCACTGTTATGTGAGTGGTAATTTCATCACTTCACTATCAATACAAATGTGTTCACCTGTTCACCCAATCATACCCGTATTTGGCATCCTGTTACAGACCTGTTAGGCGTATGTCAAAGTGAACCGGCTCCCACATTGATATTATAATGAAATCTAGTCTGAAGACAGTTAGAGACTGATAGGGGTCAAAAACCCCTATCTTTGGGTACGGTTTTAGGATGAGTTTTAGAGTTATTTAGTTAATAAGCGAGCAATTCTCGCATTTAAATGCTTTTGTGTGAGTTAGTTAGAAATTGGAAACGTTCTATTTACTTTTCATCGTTTAGGCTCGTTTTATGATCAATTTAGGCAAATACGGCCGAAATAGCATGCATAGTATAATTCCGTTATCTTTTGAAGCTAATTGGTCCGTCAAAAGTCGCACCAAACGAAGCGTTTGCTCAAAATAAGCGATTGACGGATCAATTTAGCTTTCGGACTAATGTTATCTGGAGTTTCTATACGTGCGCAGGTGTAAGTTCGGGCGAAAAAAGGACATAAAGGATACTCAGCAAGAATCGAGCGCGTTCCGGGCGAAAACGCTCGGCGAGCAGGACCCGTGGGCCATTTCTGCTCGCCGAGCAGGCCACCAGGCGCCTGCTCGGCGAGCAGGGGGCTGCTCGTCGCGAGCAGCCCTGCTCGCCGAGCAGCTCGCCCTGCTCGGCGAGCAGCCCTGCGGGAATTGGTCAAAAAGACCAATTCCGCCCCCACGAAGCCACGATTGGCCCCACATCTTCCTACACCAATAAGGACACGAAAATAGGTCAAAACGAGGCCCGAGCCGCGTCTATAAATAAGATTTTTTCATTGTAATTTAGATATCTTTTTCCTTTGTAATTTTCTTAGCTTTTCACCTTGAGAAATCCTCTCCACCTCCTCCATATTCTTCAAACCTCCATTGAAGACACCTCCGAAGCTGCATTCACCGAGGATTGCTCAAGCTTCATCCTTAAATCCTAGAAAGACGCCTGCATTGGTAGACAGGTTCCCTGAAAGGGATTTTTCTTCTTTTACATTCTGTCTAGCCTCTGATACATGCTATGAATTCTAGGTTTATTGTAACTTCGTGACAATGTTTCCATCTTTGATATATATTATAGTTCTTGTTTATTCAATTGTTTTGATGTTTTAATCTTTGTCTTACGCTTTGTCTGATTGGTTTAACTCATTCGATAACCCCAAAATTAGGTTGACACATATTGCGAGCTGAATCTGACCTAGTCAGTGCCTATAGGATTGACGACCCTATAGAAGATTAAGCCCAAATTAATGAGCCTTAGAGCTAGTTTCGGCCTTACAAGGGAATCACGAACTAGGGACTTTAGGAGGATAGGTCGGGTTAATCGCCTTGGACACAAGTGACTTAGGTTTCAAATCAATTGTTTAAACATCCTATTTTGATTATCATCATATCCCTTCATGTTCCTTCGGTTAATTGCATTGGTAAAAGATCACTTAGGAGTAGTTTAACTCAATTAGGGGTAGAGTAACTTAGTTAGGCGTAGAATAACTTAGTTAGAATTAGATAACTTAGCTAGGATTAGTATAATTCAACCTAGGAGTAGATTAATTCAAACAAACCAACTCAAAACCCCCTAAGCCTAGATAACATCCGAGATCGAGTAGCTCGGTACTTGCAGAAATAAATCCTGTGGATGATAACCTGGACTTAAACCAGAAATTTATTACTTGATAACGACGGGTACACTTATCCCTTAGTGAGTTCTCATCTAACCTTAGGTGAGGGCGCATCAAGTTTTTGGCGCCGTTGCCGAGGATTTATTTCTTCTGCAATATCGAACCAAAGGTCGACTTGTTAGTTTAGGCATTCTTTGTGAATATATCCTTTGTTAATATCATTTATGTTTGTTTATACATATACTTTTTATAGTAACTATACTTATTGATTACTTAAATTCCGTAACATTATTTGTACTTATAAAATCGTTCTTCCAGCAACTATGGATAACAGAGCGTCAAATCCGTCCATGAACGATCTTAACACAAAAATGGATTTCCTTGTGGCTTCATACAGCCATAATGACCAACCAAGGACACCATTTTGCGAGAGATGCGGCCAGAATCACCCTGGTAGGGTATGCCACATCAACTATTACGTACCTAGAGGTGAGAATGTAAGTTATTTGGGTAATCATCAAAGGTATAATTCTGAACCCTCAACTTACAACTACTACGATCAGGAGCATACACGATATCCACCGACGCCCTACGTGGCACCCGTGGATACCCTTCCATGTCCCCATTCTAACTCTGACTTTTATGGCAGGCAAACAGAGTACTCAGGAGGAATAATGACCCTCTTGAGAGAGATATCCGTCCGATTGGCAGCCAACGAGGAGGCATGCAGGACCCTGAGTAACCAGCTTGCCACAATCAGACAAGAAGAAAGCGAATGCCACGAGGCGTTCCTCTTACAAGAAGAGGCGATTCAAGCCATCGCCCTAAGGAGCGGCAAGGAAGTGGACACACTCGTGGCACCTCCATCGCAAACATATCCGTCACCTCAGGTAAGTAGGGAATCGGAAGTGGTAAGCAACCCCGGTCCCGCATCTGAAACTCCAGCTTCTGAAATAGCTGTAGAAAAAGTGGTTAGGCCTTATGCACCAAAACTGCCATTCCCTCAGAAGCAGAAAAACGCCAACCTAGATAAGAAATTTGCTCGGTTCTCGGAAATCCTTAGTAGATTAGAAATAAAGATTCCATTAATGGAAGAACTAGAGGAGATACCGAACTATGCAAAATTTCTTAAAGACATGTTGTCGAAAAAGAAAAAGTTTAGGGAAAATGAGATAGTGGCTTTAACAGAACAATGCTCGGCCATAATCACCCATAAATTACCCCCCAAGCTTAAAGATCAAGGGAGATTTACCATCCCGTGTAGGATAGGCAACATGCACATAGATAGGGCATTATGCGATTTAGGAGCAAGTATTAATCTTATGCCTTTATCGATTTTCAGGAAATTGGGACTCGGAGAGCCTAAACCGACAAACATGACACTGCAGCTGGCGGACAGGTCGATCGCACGGCCTAGAGGCATAGTTGAAGATGTATTGGTGAAGGTGGACAAACTGATCTTCCCGGTCGACTTTGTGGTCCTCGATATGGAAGAAGATGACTCCGTCCCCATTCTTCTTGGGAGACCGTTTCTTGCAACCGGTAGGACACTAATAGACGTCCATGGAGGTAAATTGGTCCTAAGGGTGCAGGACGAAGAGGTAACATTTAACGTTTATGAGTCTATGAAATTTCCTCAAGAACGCTCCAAAAGTTGTAACTTTGTGGATGCACTAATAGATGAATGTATTGAGGAAGTTGACCTTAACATAAGAAATGCCTCTTTAGAACTCGGTCTAGGTGGTGAGGAATGTGAAAAATCGAATGAACCATTTGAAGATCTCCCACCTGAAAAATGTTATTGGGTTAAGGGTAGAAAAGAGGACCTTGATCGTGAGATCAAACCTAAGCCTAAAACCTCGTTAGAGGAACCTCCAAAATTGGAGCTTAAACCCTTACCCAACAACCTGAAATATGTTTTTCTTCAACCTCCCATAGATTTACCCGTTATTATTTCTTCTTTGTTGACAGTTGAACAGGAAGAAAAATTGGTGGAGGTGCTGATGGAACATAAAGGGGCCTTTGGATGGTCAATCCACGACATCAAAGGCATCGACCCCAAAATCTGCACGCATAGAATTTTCCTTGAGGAAAAGATCAAGCCATCTGCCCAACCTCAACGACGGCTCAACCCTAACATGAAAGAGGTGGTAAAAGTCGAGGTTATAAAACTCCTCGACGCAGGTATCATCTTTCCGATTTCTGATAGCCAATGGGTAAGCCCGGTTCAATGCGTGCCCAAAAAAGGGGGAACAACGGTAATGGAAAATGAAAAAGGGGAATTAATCCCAACTAGAAAGGTTACGGGTTGGCGTGTATGCATAGATTATAGGAAATTAAACGAGGCCACCCGTAAAGACCACTTTCCCTTACCATTTATTGATCAAATGTTGGAACGGTTGGCAGGGCACGAATTTTTCTGTACTTTAGATGGGCTATCCGGCTATATGCAAATTCCTGTGGACCCTTTGGATCAAGAGAAAACCACATTCACTTGCCCCTATGGGACTTTTGCATATAGGCGGATGCCTTTCGGATTATGTAATGCCCCTGCCACATTCCAACGTTGTATGATGGCTATGTTTTCTGACATGGTCGAGGAGTTCCTAGAAATTTTCATGGATGATTTTAATGTTGTAGGACCTACTTTCGACCAATGTCTTGAAAACTTGGACCGAGTCTTAGAACGTTGTGAAGACAAGAACTTGGCACTTAATTGGGAAAAGTGCCAGTTCATGGTCCAAAATTGTATAGTATTAGGACACAAGGTGTCGAGGAAGGGGATCGAGGTCGATCCGGCAAAAATTGAGGTAATTGAAAATCTGCCAACTCCTACCAACGTGAAATTGGTTAGGAGCTTTTTAGGACATGCGGGGTTTTATAGACGGTTTATAAAAGACTTTTCAAAAATCACTAAACCCCTCACTCAATTATTACTGAAAGATGCTGATTTTAATTTCAATGAAGAATGTATACTTGCATTTAAATTACTGAAAAAGAAATTAATTGAAGCACCCATTATGGTAAGCCTGGATTGGTCCCTTCCCTTTGAGTTAATGTGCGATGCCAGTGATCTGGCTGTAGGAGCCTGTCTTGGGCAAAGGGTAGATAAACTTTTTCGCCCAATCTTCTATGCTAGCAAAACCTTAAATGATGCACAACAGAATTATTCAATAACTGAAAAGGAATTGCTAGCCGTAGTGTTTGCCTTTGACAAATTTAGATCTTATTTGGTGCTGTCTAAGGTAATTGTTTTTACTGACCATGCAGCCTTGAGATATCTGATGAGCAAGCAGGATGCAAAACCTAGGCTGATCCGTTGGATCTTACTACTCCAAGAATTTGACATCGAGATCAGAGACAAGAAAGGGGTGGAAAGGTGATAGCGGACCACCTATCCAGGTTAGAGTCAGATCAGCAATCCTTAGAGCATGAGGCAATCAAGGAGGTATTCCCGGATGAAACGTTATATTCGGTAAAAACTCTCCCCTGGTTTGCAGACATCGCGAACTTCAAAGTCGGTAACATTCTTCCTCTTGATTTAGATGCAAACAAGAGAGGTAAGTTTTTGTTTGAAAGCAAACAATATTTTTGGGAAGAACCTTATTTATTTCGATTCTGCAACGATGGCATGATTAGGAGATGTATACCTGAGGAGGAGGTAGAGTCAGTGATTAACATGTGCCACTCCAAGGAACCAGGCGACCACTTCGGGCCAGATAGGACAGTGGCAAAAATTCTCCAAAGTGGGCTTTGGTGGCCACAAATGCATAGTGATGTCAATAGTTATATTAAATATTGTGATGCATGTCAAAGAGTAGGGAATATTTCTAGGAGGAATGAGATGCTTCAACAAGGCATACTCGTCTGTGAGCTATTTGATGTTTGGGGCATAGACTTTATGGGACCTTTCCCTATGTCACACACCAACCAATACATTATTGTCGCGGTTGATTATGTCTCTAAATGGGTAGAGGCCGAAGCCTTACCCACAAACGATGCTCGAGTAGTGATAAAATTCCTGAAAAAGAATATCTTTACCAGATTTGGCACCCCCGGACTATCATTAGTGATGGGGGATCCCATTTCTGCAATAAGCAGTTTGACACGTTGCTCCAAAAGTATGGCGTAGCCCATAGGGTCGCAACACCTTACCATCCTCAGACAAGTGGTCAGGTAGAAGTGTCAAACAGAGAGCTAAAACGCATTCTTGAGAAAACGGTGGGGAATGCTAGGAAAGATTGGAGTCTTAAACTGGACGATGCTCTTTGGGCATACCGGACATCATTCAAGACTCCCATAGGAATGTCCCCCTACCGTTTAGTTTTCGGGAAATCTTGTCACTTGCCTGTTGAATTAGAGCACAAAGCTTATTGGGCGCTGAAATTTCTAAACTTTGACCCTAAACTTTCAGGTGACCTACGGTTAACACAACTGCATGAACTAGATGAGCTCCGATATAACTCTTACGAGAATGCCAAATTGTACAAAGAACGAACCAAAAGGGTGCACGATAAAAAAAGTACAGCGGAAAACCTTCCAAAAAGGCGACCAAGTGCTGCTTTACAACTCACGATTGAGATTCTTCCATGGCAAGCTCAAGAGTAGATGGTATGGACCATTCTCAGTTCTTGATGCACTTCCCTCCGGTATGGTTGAGATTATGTTGAATGATGGAACCACCCAGAAAGTAAATGGACATCGACTCAAACTTTATCTCGGTAAAGACACATCGGGTGTCCAAATCCTCCGTCTTCAAGATGATCAGTGAGTTGTCTTCTCCACCCTAACTCTTTACACTCGTACTTCATGACTTGTGATGCAATGTTGGAACTTATTGCATATTTTTAGTGTGAGGAGGAGGGGTAGACAAACTTACAAAAATTGTATAAAATTTTTAATTTTTGTTGCGTCGTGTCTAGTTTAGTTTAGCGTTTTTGGGTTTTGTTTATGTTTTGCATGTTTAGGACCTAAAACCGTGAACCTCCTTCGAATCTAAACTTCGTTATTTGTCTTTGAGGGCTGAGAACCGAATCTAAAATTGCATGACAACTAGTTTAGGCGTAGGACACAACTCTTGTATCGGTAAAAGCGTGAGCTAAGGTTTGCATTTAGACCCTACTTTTGAAGAAATGCTAAAATCATTACTTAGGTAGATAACTTAAGAATTGAAGGCATGTTACATTAAACTTGAGTTTGGGGAAAACTAGTAAACACAAAATTGAAACCCAAAGAATTGTGAGTTGAATTTGAGCCTAAGAGCGAACATCAAAAAGCTCTTTTTCTTGACATTTTTGTGTGAATGCTTTGACTTGTGGAAGATTACTGATTTTGCACCTAATACTATGTTGAACCTACATGCAATGGTTTGAGATGATAAACGATGAATCAGCCTCATTAGAATTAACCCTTTTCTTTACCTTATTTTTTCTTTTTCATCCACTCTAGGAAGCCCCTTTGAGCCTACATTTTTGTAGTTTATAGATTTTTCTTTCGTTCTAACCTATTTTTGCAAACCACAACTTGGTTTGCTATTTAACCCAATTTATTTTGCAAAGCTCAATTAGAGCCTTTGTTTTCTAGCGCTTTATCTTTGTTTATGGCATTACAGTAGCAAGCCAAAAGGCTAAGAAGTGAATGAGCATCACTATCCAAAAAAAAAGAGAAAAAAAAAGAGAAAAACAGAAAAAAAAGAAAAGAAAAGAAAAGAAAAGAGACGAACAAAAGGGAAGAACTTCATTCCCCAGTTCTTAAAAAAATCAAAAACGTCTCAAGGAAACATCCTAAAAAGAAAATAATAAGGGATGAATAAAAAAGCTCAGTCACTTCATATTTGCTAAAGCCATTTAAACTTTGTTTTTGTAGCGCTAGGACTATTAACCCTTGTTGTACCTTTAACCCTCTAACCACATTACAGCCCCGATTAGAGGCTGTTTTTGATATCATCGGAATCATATAGCATAGTAGAGGAACGCGGATGAACGTGCAAAATCAACGTAATCCTAAGCAAGAACATAAGCCGAGAGTAAACACCTTAGCCACCAAAAATTGTGTGAAATGAGTGAACTACCTATGGTGAGGTGTTTTACTTAGGGATCCCCTCAAGCTCGTTTAATTGAACATGTGTCCATTTGCTTAAAACTATGACCCATGATAATTGAAATGCGGCTTTTAGATATCGTGTCTCTACTTTGTATTTCCGAATGCATGTAATTACAGATGCTCGAAATTGTGTCAAGCACCTAGTCAAACCGGGAGGTTTTCTAGCTTGCTTGTGATTGCGGGTTTAGTTTTTTTTAGTTTACTTGGGGACAAGTAAAGTTTTAAGTGCGAGGAGGTTTGATAGGGGTCAAAAACCCCTATCTTTGGGTACGGTTTTAGGACGGGTTTTAGAGTTATTTAGTTAATAAGCGAGCAATTCTCGCATTTAAATGCTTTTGTGTGAGTTAGTTAGAAATTGGAAACGTTCTATTTACTTTTCGTCGCTTAGACTCATTTTATGATCAATTTAGGCAAATACGGCCGAAATAGCATGCATAGTATAATTCCGTTATCTTTTGAAGCTAATTAGTCCGTCAAAAGTCGCACCAAACGAAGCGTTTGCTCAAAATAAGCGATTGACGGATCAATTTAGCTTTCGGACTAATGTTATCTGGAGTTTCTATACGTGCGCAGGTGTAAGTTCGGGCGAAAAAAGGACATAAAGGATACTCGGCAAGAATCGAGCGCGTTCCGGGCGAAAACGCTCGGCGAGCAGGGTCCCGTGGGCAATTTCTGCTCGGCGAGCAGGCCCCTGGAGGCCTGCTCGACGAGCAGGCCGCCAGGCGCCTGCTCGACGAGCTGCGGGCTGCTCGTCGCGAGCAGCCCTGCTCGCCGAGCAGCTCGCCCTGCTCGGCAAGCAGCCCTGCGGGAATTGGTCAAAAAGACCAATTCCGCCCCCACGAAGCCACGATTGGCCCCACGTATTCCTACACCAATAAGGACACGAAAATAGGTCAAAACGAGGCCCGAGCCTCGTCTATAAATAGGATTTTTTCATTGTAATATAGATATCTTTTTCCTTTGTAATTTTCTTAGCTTTTCACCTTGAGAAATCCTCTCCACCTCCTCCATATCCTTCAAACCTCCATTGAAGACACCTCCGAAGCTCCATTCACCGAGGATTGCTCAAGCTTCATCCTTAAATCCTAGAAAGACGCCTGCATTGGTAGACAGGTTCCCTGAAAGGGATTTTTCTTCTTTTACATTCTGTCTAGCCTCTGATACATGCTATGAATTCTAGGTTTATTGTAACTTCGTGACAATGTTTCCATCTTTGATATATATTATAGTTCTTGTTTATTCAATTGTTTTGATGTTTTAATCTTTGTCTTACGCTTTGTCTGATTGGTTTAACTCATTCGATAACCCCAAAATTAAGTTGGCACATATTGCGAGCTGAATCTGACCTAGTCAGTGCCTATAGGATTGACGACCCTATAGAAGATTAAGCCCAAATTACTGAGCCTTAGAGCTAGTTTCGGCCTTACAAGGGAATCACGAACTAAGGACGTTAGGAGGATAGGTCGGGTTAATCGCCTTGGACACACGTGACTTAGGTTTCAAATCAATTGTTTAAACATCCTATTTTCATTATCATCGTATCCCTTCATGTTCCTTCGGTTAATTGCATTGGTAAAAGATCACTTAGGAGTAGTTTAACTCAATTAGGGGTAGAGTAACTTAGTTAGGCGTAGAATAACTTAGTTAGAATTAGATAACTTAGCTAAGATTAGTATAATTCAACCTAGGAGTAGATTAATTCAAACAAACCAACTCAAAACCCCATAAGCCTAGATAACATCTGAGATCGAGTAGCTCGGTACTTGCAGAAATAAATCCTGTGGACGATAACCTGGACTTAAACCAGAAATTTATTACTTGATAACGACGAGGTACACTTATCCCTTAGTGAGTTCTCATCTAACCTTAGGTGAGGGCGCATCAGAGACCTACATAAGAAAACTAATGACACAACCACCATGTAGTTTTCTCGGGCGGATCGATCCAGTCACATGTTTACAACATGTACCCATATTCACAACTGACTTATCAAGTGCTATGGCTAGTATCAATTGCTACCATACAGTCGTCGAATATACAAGTCTGTGGTCCTAATCATTCCCATGATAGAATAGACTTGGGATATGGTTTTGTGATTATCAATCAATGGATTCTCTATTCATATTATAGCACAAGATATCAATGAACTAGATTAATGCCTTTATTAATGTGACACAAATACATTTTATAAGAACCAATGCCTATGAACTAGGGCACACCAATAGTCTCCCACTTGAACTAGTTCCAAGCGGGTATTGCCCTAAACACTATAGATCTAGTACTACCAATTGCCTTGGTAAACTGACCAGCGGCATTGTTCTCAGTGTCAACCCTCTACAATGTAATGTCACCGGGTAAGGTGTTACTATCTAAGTACGTGTTTGGATCTCTTGTGTGACATGGGATCCAGTGCTTGTGCTATGACCCCTGTATTGTCATAGAAAACATCAACTAATCTTAAGAGAGTTTGACCTACTCCTAAATCAGTTATGAACTTCTTAATCCAAACTACTTCCTCTGCATCATCGCATGCAACGATGTACTTAGCTTCCGTCATAAAATCGGCAATGGTTGGCTACTTTAAGGATCTCCAACTAATGGCATCGCCATTCAGGAGAAATCCATAACCAGTATGTGACTGGTTATCATCCTCAAAGTCTCGATCAGTGTAACCTGATATTTCCATTCCTTCTACCCATCAAATACTAAGAAAAACATCCTTGGTACGGTTAAGGTACTTTAGGATTGCCTTGACTGTCTTCCAGTGTTCCTTATCGGGGTCTAACTGGCACCGACTAGTCATGTTTGGTGCAACACACAACATCTGGCCTTGTACATAACATAGAGTACATGATGGATTCTTGTCTATGTACGATGCCTGACTCAAGCCTAGAAGTCGGTTGGATCTAACCTTGTAGATCTTGATCGGATTCTCCTAAGTCTTTCATTGTGAAGCATTTACTCAACCACTACTTGATCTGGCAGTGTTAATATATTGCCTCCAATGAGAAGTATGTCATCGACATACAATATTAGGAAAGTGGATATGCTCCCACTGAATTTCATATACACACAGGGTTCATTAGAATTCTGTATGAATCTACTTGAAACACCACCTGTATAACCGGTTTAGCCTCCTCAATGTATTTGAGGATCTATATCGGTTCCCAAAGCATCCTCAACACAAGCTGCAGGAGTTGGTGAGTCTTGAATCTCACCAAGATCAATATTGCTCCCACTGTCTACTTTGGAAAGAAATTTCTTTTCCAAAAAGATTTCAAACTTAGCCACGAATGTTTTATTCTCAGCTGGGTTGTAGAAGTAATAACCCTTAGTTTCCTTAGGGTAACCCACGAACCGGCATTTAACAGATATGGACTCTAGTTTGCCACTTATCAATTTCTTGACATGTGCATCACAGCCCCAAATCTTCATGAAGGAAACGTTGGGCTTTTGGCCCATCCATAATTCATATGGTGTTCCTTCAAATGCCTTGCTTGGTGTATAATTATGTGAGCAACGGTTTCCAAAGCAAATCCCCAAAAGGAGATAGGGAAAGAAGCTTGACTCATCATTGAGCGGACCATGTCGAGCAGGGTCATATTCCTCCTTTACGACACTCCATTCTATTGGGGTGTACTAGGAGGAGTGAGTTGGGAAACAATCCCACACTCTCTCAAGAATGAGACAAACTCTTGGCTCAAGTATTCGCCCCCTCTATCAGACCGGAGCGCTTTTACTTTCTTGCCAAGTTGATTTTCTACTTCATTTTTAAAATCTTTAAATCTCAGAAGAGTTTCAGATTTATGTTTCATCAGATACATATACCCGTATCGGTTATAGTCATCTATGAAGGTAACAAAGTACAGAAAACCAGATCTAGCACTGGTGCTCATTGGACCGCATACATCTGAGTGTATCAGCTCCAACAGCTCTATGGCCCTTTCACCAGTTTTGGTGAAAAAGCGCCTTTGTCATCTTCCCTCTTAAATAAGATTCACATGTGTCATAAGACTGTATGTCGAATGACCCTAGCGCTCCACTAGAGTAAAGCCTAGTTATGCGTTTCTCATTTATGTGGCCAAGACGACAGTGCCAGATATATGTAGGATTCAGTTTATTAGTCTTAATCCTTTTAGCTTTTATGTTATAGATTGATTCGTTATGTTTTAGATCAAGGATATACAAACCATTTTCTAGAAATGCGGTTCCATAAACAATATTGCCACGATGTATAGAAATCATACCACGTCCAATATTAAAATTAAAACCATAAATATCCAACATAGAAACTGAAATAATATTCCTGCGCATTTCAAGTACAAGATAGCAATTTCTAATTTCTAAAACTAATCCACTAGGTATCTCTAAGAATAATCTTCGATCTTTAAGGCCTCTACATGAGCACCATTGTCGACTCGAAGATCCACTTCACCAGATCCCAGCAATCTCCTATTTCTTTGTCCCTGCACATTTCAACAAATGTGAGTACCACATCTAGTGTTTACAACCCAAGATGTAGAAATAGCCAGATTAATTCCAACAACATAAATACCTGAACCAGAAGCTTCGTCCTTCTGTTTCTCCCTTAGCTTTGGACACGCATTTTTCCAGTGTCCCTTCTCATTACACTCATGGCAGATATCATCTGCTGAGGCCAACCTACCTTTAGAAGCTGCCGCCTTCCTAGCCTTGGGCTTGGCCTTTTGGGCCTTCGCTTTGGACTTGGACTTGGCCTTTCCCTTAGGTACGTTCCCTTTGTTAACCAGCAAAACTTCTGGAGTCCTCTTGCAGGATTGCTCAGCAAGTTTCAACATGCCATGCAATTCTACTACAGACTTATCAACGCCCTGCATGTGGTAGTGCATGGTAAACTGATTGTAGGATGCCGAAAGTGATCCAAGAATGATGTCGACTGCTAGTTGTGCAGGCACTGGTGAGCCAAGCCTTGACAATGTGTCAATAAAACCCTTCAACTTTAGCACATGTGTGCTAACAGAAGTCCCGGCTTGCATCGTAGTGCTGCATAGCGCCTTTGTTGTCAAGTATATTTCCTGACGAGCTTGATCTTCGAACATCCTTTTGAGTTGATCCATGATCTCAAAGGCGTGCTGCTCCATGAACTGTTTCTGAAGATCAAGAACCATGGTACCCAGCATAATGCATGACACATCTCTGTCATCCTTAACATGTTGGTCGTACTCCGCCATTTGATCAGTGGTTACGCCCCGACCTGTAGGATGAGCTGCTGGTAAGGCAGCAGTCAACACATATTCCTTCGACTCGTGTCTAAGAACTATTTGCAAGTTCCTGGACCAGTCAAGGAAATTAGTCCCTGAAAGCTTTTCCTTTTCCAGGAGTGGTCTGAGTGAGTTGTTGCTTGTTGCAGCCATTTAATTTTCTTTTCG
Source organism: Euphorbia lathyris (assembly GCF_963576675.1). Lineage (NCBI taxonomy): Eukaryota > Viridiplantae > Streptophyta > Magnoliopsida > Malpighiales > Euphorbiaceae > Euphorbia > Euphorbia lathyris. Next base: position 26,381,891 of record NC_088913.1, read on the forward strand.
TGTAATTTTGATGTGGAGTTTAATCTATGTGGAAAAATTACATTAGAGTTAGAATAAAGGGCTTAAGCCAAAGATCAATTAATAATCCATTTTAATTCGTTATTGGTGATATTTATTTGGCTGTCTTGACCAAGATCCACAATCCATCAATAATCAACCGAGCTAGGGCTTCGCCGTCGACCATTGACGATTTGGTAGGATAAACTATCCAATCCTCCGTAAGGACTCTTGGTTTGATGGGCTTTGTGACACTTAGCCTATCTGTGCTTAGGGCCCGCTCTGAGCTAATGCTACCCACGTTGAGTCCAACCACCATACACGTGTTAGCCATACCGAAGTATCCTAACCCTCGACGGCCCACTAATTACTACAGCATACCTGCTAGGGCACGTCATACACTGTAGCACTACCTGGGAGGAAGAGGTGTGAATCTGGAAAGCACTTTTAAGCGACTCAATATTTCATTATCCGGATTAATTAAGTGATACGACTTTAACATATAATTATCGCGGGTGATGATCTGGTGATCGTTGCTACTTATATTTCATGTTATACTAAGCAATTGTATAATCATAATAAACATAGAGACTCTATGGGCCTTATAATACATCCTAGTGAAACTAGATAGACTATCTAATCTTCACGGGCTTGCTTCAAGTCTCCTTGGGCTCCCACCATGGGCTTGGACCATCTGGGCTTCTTCACGACCAATTACAATTTTTTATGAATAGAACCTATTCTAAAATTACATTAATGAAAGAATGGCACGCATGCCATATTTTCCAAAATAAATTAAATTACAAACCGTCTTTAATTTAGGGCCCATAGAACTCTATAACACATTGCTGCACGGTAAGACATATAAATATAATGCATGATCATTGCATTCCAAAATCATCTAATAAAGTTAAGCCGACTTACTTAGGGTGAAATCGCCAATTTTACATATGTGACTAAGGGCCATAAAGGCCCAAACGGTTAACATCCATTTAAATGCAAAATTACAATTTCGCTCCCACTGAAATTTTAGGATCGTCACATATCTAAAATTTAGCCCTCCCAATTTAAACCGGTGTCACGGTCTATTGGACCAATTTCACAAATTAACCATATTCAATTTTATACAAATTATCAATTCGATTAAAATTAAATATGCATGCCAAACAAAAACATTTTAATACCAATTAATTTTTATTCAAAACACGTTTAATAAATTAAACGGTATTAGGGCCCTGATTTTATTAAAATTACCCGAGAAAAATTTAAAGATTAAAATCAGTCCCGTCAAATTCAAAATTAAACAAATTCTGAATTTTTAACGGAACCGGAACAGCGACGGGACTGCTGTCCGCGGATAGCAGCCCCATGGCTAATGTCTGGCGGACAATAGCAGTGCTGCTGTCCGCCCAACAGCAGCCGCGGGGCTGCTGTTCGCGGACAGCAGTCCCGTGACTGCTATTCCGTGTCCGAAAACTATTTTTTTTTCTTTTTCTGTTTAAAAATTGCTGCTGTAGTTTTTATTTAATTTTCAATTATTTCAAAATTAATTTCAGAACCAAATAATACAAAATACAGACAGAAATAATAAATAGAAAACTTCCTAGAACAATTTCTACACGATGAATTAATAGGAATTCTCAAAACTGATTTGGAAAAATAATAAAAAAACCAAATCTTATTAATTTTCAATCAATTAAAATGGACTAAACCATAGCTCTGATACCACTGTTAGGGATTATAGCCAGTTAATCAACTGTAGCGCAGCGGAATTGCGGTTTAAAATTTATTTCTAATCCCTTTAGTTTGATCTTTGTCCGTTAACCATTGATTGAATAAAACCTTTTGGATCCGTTTAGGGATAAAAACTTACCCGGACTGTCTCTTCTAGAGACGGCTGAAGAATCCACAAAGTAGTAAGATCTCCGTAGTCAAGTGCACGAACAGCTATCGAGCTAAAACCGGTGCTAGCCGAAGAACGGAGGAAGAACTGGAGAGATTGTGTAATTTGCCAAAAGCTTTTCCACTTTCTTAGTGGTGGTTGCGGAAAAACAATGGTTTGCCTATGCAAACCTTGTGTTGGTCGAAAAAAAATTAGGTTAATTTAGGTTTTAGGCTTTTATTATATATAGTGTAGTTATTCCTAAACCTAATTGGTTTAGGGTTAATTGGTTAATTACAAAACTAATCTAATCCTAACATAATCACTTAAATAAATACCAATAGTATTTATTCTATGCAATTAGTTACAATTAGATTAAATTTAATTACCCCAATTAAATAAATAACACTAATTAATAAATTGACGTATTAGTTTGATTAATTATTCACGAATGCAATTTCATTAATTTACAAATTAATTAATTACATCTCGTAAACTAATTAACCAATTAAATGCTCAACGCCTAAATCCATTAATCAATTACATTGATACAAAGTATCAATTAATCAATTAATTAACCACCAATTAATTACCTTGACATTTTACTATCAACCAATTAATTAATCTCATCCCTCCAGTGTACCGTTCTATAAGTTCTAACTCAGATGTTCAATGTGCACGATCCTATGGGACTGCCCTTAGCTAGCAGTGGGCTCACGGCCCACAGACAGTAAGTGGGTTCTAGCAAACCATTACTGCCCCTAACCAATACAGCTATTTCAGCAGTCTAAAGATGCAGAGACCCTGTAGTTATCTCTTAACGTCTTTTACCATTTGATATCGATATTATAAACTAGAGGCATGGCGGCTGTCATCCTCTCTGATGTTTATGATATTTCTTGATCTTAAGTAGATTAATGAATCAGATAAGTAAACTACTTATCAGGGTGTGGCCACACACTTATCAATCTCACTTATCAAGTGGCCTGTGATATCATCTCACTGTTATGTGAGTGGTAATTCCATCACTTCACTATCAATACAAATGTGTTCACCTGTTCACCCAATCATACCCGTATTTGGCATCCTATTACAGACCTGTTAGACGTATGTCAAAGTGAACCGGCTTCCACATTGATATTATAATGAAATCTAGTCTGAAGACAGTTAGAGACCTACATAAGAAAACTAATGACACAACCACCATGTAGTTTTCTCGGGCGGATCGATCCAGTCACATGTTTACAACATGTACCCATATTCACAACTGACTTATCAAGTGCTATGGCTAGTATCAATTGCTACCATACAGTCGTCGAATATACAAGTCTGTGGTCCTAATCATTCCCATGATAGAATAGACTTGGGATATGGTTTTGTGATTATCAATCAATGGATTCTCTATTCATATTATAACACAAGATATAAATGAACTAGATTAATGTCTTTATTAATGTGACACAAATACATTTTATAAGAACCAATGCCTATGAACTAGGGCACACCAACAAATACATCATTTGCCCCTGAACTTGTCAAAAATCTTGATTGGCCCCTGAATTTTCAAAGTGTTCCGATAGCTCCCTCAACTTGCATAAAATGTTCAGTTAACACATTAAACTTGCGTAAAATGTAGTAAATTGATCATTTAGTTGCAAAAAAAGTAAGTTAAATACGGAAGATGTATTCCACGTTACGTAATTCAAAAATAGATTAAAAATGAAGTTATTACTTGCTCAACTATAAAACTTGTCTTCTCTAATATTAGAACCGCAAAACACCGATCTTGGTCGTTTTACTTTTTTTTTAAGACTCGTACAATATATCTTCCGTATTTAACTTACTTTTTTTACAACCGAATGGTCAGTTGATTACATTTTGTGCAAATTCAGGGGGCCAAATGAATATTTGAACAAGTTGAGAGAGCAAATGATATATTAAGCCTTGAATAATAATTTGCAACTATCTTATATTTATCGTTGTCCCAATATTTATGGTTATCCTATCCACGACAAATAGCAAACACCTACTAAATGATAGGATTAGAGGTATTTTTGATATTTTTGTTAATAATTCAACGTATGGAAAGAAAAGGGAAGAAGGTATATGATACTAAAATTTTCGATAAGTGATGAACAAGAAGCTTTAGCTAACAAATATGCTAAACTTGTGGTTGGCTGATCGACAATCAAAAATTGGGATTTATTTTTTTTTTGATAACCAACCCATATATTATGAACCAATCGGAATAAAATCATTCTGAATACAAAAAAAATACAAGCAGGGAAATCTTCAATAAGAATTTCTATTTGTGAAAGAGAGCGTGCCCAGCCAGCTAAACTATGAGCAACAGTGTTCGCTTTTCGTTTTTCATGCATGAACTGAATAGATTCAAAAGAACCGGCCACCTCAAAAATATCTCCAAGAATAACACCTAGCCAATTTGACAAAACCAGATCCCCTTTAAGCAATTGAATAGCTGAGGCTGAATCAGAAGCTACTAAAATAGCACGATATCCACTATCTCGTACCACACGTAACGAATAAAGAATAGATAGTAACTCAGCATGTAGAGCCGACAATGTAGTACCAATTGGACCACCAGCTGACATGGAGACTAATCCATTTCCATCTCTGACAACCATACCAAAAGACCCCACAAATGTTTTAACCGAAAAAGCTGCATCACAATTTAATTTAAAAATATTTGTAGGTGGAGGTAACCAAGTACAATTATCATTTGAAAACCCAACGTCAACATTACGACTTGTTCCTTCAACCCCCTGGAAATCTCGCGGAAATCCACTCAAACCACTAACCCGCATCGAACCGTCTCCGGCCCTTACCCTGCCAAAACCACTTTGTGAAGCAACCATTTTTCCCTTTCTTATATCCTCCAAATATCTATTTCTACTAGCCAATGCATTTAATTCATTATGGCCAATAGCATCCAAATTTTATGCAGGATCAATATTATTCAAAACATTAAAATTTCCATCAGCAGCATTATTAACCAAAGCATTATCATTTTGACCATCATCAAAACTATCCAAACCATCATTATTTTGATAAACAACAAAATTATCCCAGGAAGCAACTGTATCTGGTACCTCAACAACAGTATCAACATCTAAACAACTTGTAGCAAAACCAGCATTATTTCTACATATATCAACATTAATAGTACCACCATCAGCACCAGCAGTTGAAAATCGGCAAGCACCCCTCGGACCCATCGACGTAGATATTGATGTAATTACACCCCTTGCGAACCCAAAAACCGAATCTCGCACAGCCTCTGCAGACTTTACCACCCCAATCCGCTTTTTGCCGTGAATAATTTGGTTTCTTTCAAACCAAATGAAATTTATCATCCCGCAAAAGAAAGCAAATTCCTGCTTAGATAAAACCTTCAATACAGAGGTAAACCAATCAAGACAATCCAACCCTACAAGCTTATACACAGGATAAACCAGATTCAACTGTCTCCAATATGATCTTGTACCTGGGCAAACTTTAAACAGATGAATCAAGGTTTCTGAATGTGATCCACAAAAGCAACAATGACCTTCCAAATTAATTCCTTTCTTCAAAAGATTATCAAAACTTGGCAGGATATTCTTAGCAGCATTCCAAACAGTATGAATGAATTTTGATGATGCATTAACCTTCCAAAGATATTGCCAAAATTGATTAGCCCCGATCGAAGATGCACCCAAATTTGAAATAGATCCCATAGCACCACAAGCAACTTTATACCCTGATTTTACCAAATATTCCCCATTTTTAGAATGTAACCAAAAAAGAGAATCTGCAATAAACCTTCGGCTTAATGGAATTTTCAAAATGGCAGCTGCAACATCCATAGGGAAACAAAATTTAATTAATTCTGCTTTCCAACAAAAGTTATCAAAATCAATCAGACATGAAACACTTAATGAGGGTGTTGGATTTCACAAATATAGAGGACGATTGCACGGAACATCAGGAACCCATCTAGAATCCATCAAATTAACTGATCTTCCTTCCCCAATTCTCCAACAACTCCCATCTTGAATCACTTGTCTTGCTTTATTAAACTTCTCCAAACATGACTAGAACGATAACCCACACTACCAAGTCTCGGAAAATATTTATGTTTAAATACCTGCGAACAAAGAGAATTAGGGAACTCAACCATCCTCCAAACCTGTTTAGCCAATAAAGCAAGGTTAAACGCAAATATATTCCTAAACCCCAGTCCCCCTTCTTCCTTGGACAAACACATTTTCTCCCAACTTATCCAATGTATACGCTTTTGCTCAAAAATATGATTCCACCAGAATCTAGCCATAATTTGTTGTAATACATCACAAAAGGACTTGGGAAGTAAAAAACAGCTCATAATATACTGAGGAACTGCTTGTGCCACAGATTTAATAAGAACCTCTTTACCCCCCTAGATAAACACCTCTCCTGCCAACCACTTACACGCTTCATTAATCTTTCTTTAAGGAAATTAAATAATGCTTTTTTTGATCTACCAATTACAGAAGGCAAACCTAAATACTTCTCAAAGGATCTAACTTCTCGCACACCCAACAGTTCAGCACACCTACCACGACTCTCCACATCCACACCCTTACTAAAGGTAATATCAGTCTTATCAAAATTAATACACTGGCCAGAAGCAACTTCATAGATGTGTAAAAGATCACGAACAACAGCACACTCAGTAGAAGTAGCTCTAAAGAATATAACTGAATCATCCGCAAAGAAAAGATGTGAAATAGTTGGTCCAGAATTGCTAACTCGAATACCATGCAAAACCCTGTCACTTTCAGACTTCCTAATCAATGATGATAACTCTTCCGCACAAATTAAAAACAAATAGGGTGAGATAGGATCCCCTTGACGAAGACCTCTGCTTGGCTTAACAAAGCCTTTAGGCACCCCATTTATAAGGAAAGAAAAGGAAACTGAAGACAGACAATTTTGAATCAATTCGATCCAATGATGTGGAAAACCCATAACACACATCATATCTTTTAAGAAACATTATTCCACCCTATCATAAGCCTTGCTCATATCCAATTTCATAGCACACACCCCCTTTTTATCATTAATTCTATGTTTCATAGAATGAAATAACTCAAAAGCAATTAATGCATTATCAGTTAGTAAACGGTTCGGAACAAAGGCACTTTGAGAAGGGTGAATAATCGAATGCAAACATAATTTCAAACGATTAACTAGAGTTTTAGAGATAAGCTTATATACAACATTACAAAGACTTGTTAATCACAAGAGTTTATTGTTATGAATGTAAAACTTGTTTATAATTAATCTGGAATAATAATTGATTGTCCAGAGTCACATGGATGAATTTGACAAAACAAAAAACAAAGTGAAGAACAAGATCCGACAAGAGAAGAAGAACAAGATCTTACAAAGGATTGACCATAAAAGCAATAGAGAAGCCTTTCAAGATGGATAAGGTCACCTGTCAATATCAATTTCAGTGGAGCCCTCTCTCTATTATAAAGATTTTTGCTGTTTCATGAAATGGAATAATGGGCTCAATTATATCCATAATCGCTAACATTAGGGTTGTAAAAAAAACTCTTGTTAGTTCGCCGACTATTCCAACTCAACTCGAATTCGAAATCCGCTCCAACACTAAAGAATTTGAGTTTAAACTTTTTTTAAATTCCATTCGAAAACTTGTGACTCAATTATTTATTATATATATTTCATTATTTTTTTTATATTTTATATATAATTCATTGTTACTTGTTTTTCATCACAATTTATAACTTCTATAATTTAAATCATAAAAAAAATAACCTAAAAAACCCTGATTTTTGGATCTTTAGTTAGAAAATTAGATTTTGATAAAAAATTAAAATTATATTATAAATTTTAATATATATTTCATTGTTTTAAATTTTTATATAAGTTTATTTTCTTCGATCATAAATAGTAAATCTACTATTATTGAATCTTGGTCATAACATATAATTCTTTTTTAAATATTGTATATGCAGTATTGTTATAAAGCTTTTTTTTTAATGTCTTTCACACTAGCATATATGACAAATTTGGTTAAAAGTCATTAACAACTCGATCAAAGCCCAATCAGTTTCGGTCAAAGCTCGACCAAAACTCAGTTTGATAGGGCTCAACTCGAGATATTAACGAGCCAATACCGAACCTATTTAGGTTGGGGCTCGGCTCAACCTAGGGATGACAACGGGTAGGATATCCATAGGCAGTGTCAATCTCAAACCCTTACTCATTTATTTTTTTAATTACCCGTATCTGTTCCACTATCCTAACAGATATATTTTTTTTGTATCCCATACCTTACCCGTTAAGAATCAATAAATAAAATAAAAAATACTATAAATTTAATAAAGTATAAATTTAATAAATTATCAATCTAAAAATTAAACCTTAATCAATGAGAATAAAGTAGGTTAGTGATATCACTCAATGGTTGAAGAACAAAAGGTTCTCACATTTACATCTAAAAAATAATAGTATCTTTTAATATATAAAAGAGTGATGACGAGTAACAGGTACCCTGGAGGGTATTTTCATACCCGTTCCATTACCCTAACAGATAATGGTTTTGATCGCATACCCACCCATACTTTTTTATACAAAGTACGAGTAGACCCTTAAGATAGGATAGTGCTGGGTACCACAGGTACAATACCTGTTGTCATCCCTAGCTAACATTATATTTTCAATTCCAAAAATTGGTCTAAAAATCATTTAACCTTAATTACTCTAATAGCGTGTAACATTTTATTTTAAAGCTAATGAAAATGATATTCTAAATAATTTAATTCTTAAACTATTTAGTTTTCAGATCATTAAGATGTGTGGCGACGAGAAAAAAAAATGATTGTTCATTGAAATAAATTTCTGAAAATGATGATTTTAAAAATAAAAAAGAGTGATTTCATGATAAATGTGATTCTAAATAACTTTAGTTCTTGAAGGAAAAAAATCTTCTGTCCCGAATTCCTTGTCCCCTTCCCTGTCTCCCATTCAATTTTTGACACGTGTCCCTTTAACTACACTTTAACCAAAGTTAAGTATATCTAACCATAGTTAGTAGCAATAAAGTGTAGTTAAAGGGACACGTGTCAAAAATTGAATGGGAGACAGGGAAGGGACAGGGAATTCGGGACAGAAGATTTTTTTCCGTTCTTGAACTTATAAAATTTGAGACCATCAACGACCATTTTAAACTGTTTACTTTTGTAATATGTTATAATATTAGTAAAAAGCATAATTGAGTGACTTTTATATCAGGATTAATTTGACTTTCAACGACCATAATAGTAAAGACAAAGTTGAATGAGAATATATGTAATTTATCCAAAGATAATGGTAAGAAACACTGTTAATATATTTGGATAAGGAAAAATATAATTTGATTCTTTTAAGCATAGTTAAGAAATGAATTCATCAATAGTCATTTTAAAACCCTTTATTCTCATAAGGAGTCATAATATTATAAAGAATAAAGCTAATTGACTTTTATGGTGAAAAAAGCGAAAAACATAAAAAAAAAATGGAAAAACAGGAAAAAGGCAAAAAAAAGTAAAAAACAGAGAATATAACAATAACATATAATAGAAAGAAAACAGGAAAAACGAAAAAATAAGCACAACATATAATACAGGAAAACATAGAAAAATGCAAAAAAGGAAAAAACATGCAAATCACAAAATACGGATAAATTATATACGTGGTGTATAATATTCAATATGGTTCGACGGGACATTTTCCAAAGTGTGAAACATGATAAATGTTGTACACGACGTATGCAATTTTCCACAGAGTACGGAAAAATGTAAAAAAATGCAAAAAATGCAGAAAACAAGAAAAGTGCAGAAAACGGGAAAATGTGAAAAACAAGAAAAACGAGAAATATGAGAAAACGTGAAAGACGGAGAAAAACGCGAAAAACGCAAAATATTAGAAAAATGCAGAATACAGGAAAAACATGTTATACATGACATTGCAAGATACTATAAAAACACAGAAAATGAAAAAAAAAAACAGAAAAAAGCAGAAAATATGAAAACACAAAATGCAGAAAAAATGCAAAATACAAGAAAAATACAGAATACGGGTTAATGCGAAAAATGGAGAATATAGAAAAACGCAGAATAGAGAAAAAAATGTAGAATATAAAAAAAGCGCAGAATACTGGAAAACACAGAATATAGAAAAAACACGGAAAATAAAAAATATAGGAAAAACATATAATATTGCAAGAAAACACAATAGGAGAAAATGGGGAAAACAAAACAAAAAAACGAAAAAAACACAAAAAGAGTGAAAAAGGTCAAAACACATAATATAGAAAAAACATGGTTACAGTACTATATTGACCTTTTAAAATTGTTTAAATTGATATACATTTTAATTTAAATTGAATTCATATGAATTAATCACACTTCACTCTAAGCAAATTAAAAAGATAAAAAAAATACTTTATAAGTTCCTGGGCGATTGAGCTCTTTAGGTCAATTTCATAGGTTCGTAATGTATCAACCGTTGAAAGAATAATTTCCAAATAGACAGCACACAAATGAGAGGGTCAAAATTATGTTGGCAACGAACATAGCCACTAGTAAAGTCAATTATGTTGGCATAAGACTAGTCAGTTTTCGTTGACCTACATATCTTCTATTCTATATTCCAAATCCGTTGGGATTGTTTCTGTTAATACGTTTGAGCATCTCAATCAAAACTCACAAATTCCATTCCTTATATGATAAAGACAGACTTCTTTATTTCCATTTTTATTATTTCCTCTACAAATTTCCTTCATAATAAAGTCTTAATAATTGTAATTTGTACCAATTAAGGTTGACTTGAACGGTTAAAGATCTCAAATCGTTTAAATTAGATCTCGAGTTCGAGTCCTAATATATAAAGGAATCTTTAATTGAGAGATGATTCAACTAAAAGGTGTCTGACGAGCCTCGAACTGAAAAATCAAATAAACTATAAATTTGTTCTACAACAAATATATCTCCCCACGATTCTATTCCACATCAACTTTCAAATTTGGTGAAATTTATAGGCTTCAAAGACTTTGACCACCAAGGTTGGAAACCTTTTTTCCTACTCCAAATCTTCAAAACTTGGTGATCAAGATTTGTTAATTAAGAGTTAAATTAAAAATCTCGACGTTAACTATTAATTATGGGGTCATCATTCCCTCATCATGCCCCATAGAGCCACAAACATCAGTGGCGGAACTTGAATATAAAATCAGGGGAGACCATATCAAACAATGAAATATAAAATAACAAAAATTCTATTTAAATAATTAAACAAAAATTTAGAAAGGGTAAACTATCCATACACCATTCAAAATAATAATGCGTTTTTAACATTAAAGTGGTGCTCGACGGTTTTTCAAATTATACAAAAATGATAATAATAAAAAGGAATGGAAGTAGAACAATTAAAGAAACCTGTTGAGAAGAAGAACTGAAGAAGCAAAACGGCTTACATCTCGCACAGGCGAGAGGTGGAAGATTCAAGAGGCACACTTCTTGTTGTACTTTAAAGGAAGAGAATTCAAAATTAGAAAGCAAAAGTAAGAAAAAGGTAAAGTAGAGGTGATTAGGTAAATAAATTATAAATATATATTTTAATTTTTTTTTTGGATTCTTTAGGTGTTTACGGCTGATAAAAGGGTGGGACCCTATACTAGTGTTAAATCATTACTAGATATCATATATATAGTGGCTTGGCTTATAAATTAAATATAAATAAATGACTAATTGTATAAATTCCAAATACAATAATAGAAATATATAATATATATAAACTGATTTTTTTTTACATTTTTTTTCCAGGGAGGGCATGGCCCTCCCTTGTCTTTTGAATCTTCCGCCAGTGTTGCAAGTCCTACCAAATCGTTACATAACTCAAACTTGGTAGATGATAGAAGTTTAGTGAATATGTCAATCAGATTTTCAAAAATATGAATCTTCTTTACCCAAATTTACTGTTCATTCGCAAATTTCAAATAAAATAATATCATATGTCAATATTATTCGTTCTTTCATGAAACATTTGATCTCTTACTTACTATTTTCCGCTTTCACTATCACAATTAAGATACAAAAACCCTTGCTTCGTTGCAAGTTAAACAAGCAAAAAAATTTCAGCCATATTGTTTCTTTAATGACTTTAATCTCTGACACACCACACACAAATGACACTTGAGCTTGCAGCGTGCACAACACATGTACATCCCGTCATATGTTTTAATTCCACAAATTAATGAGTTTACCAAGACTCGAACCCTCGACTTTTTGGTTCTAAAGGCTCTGATATCATATCATGAAACCGATTGAACTAAAAGCTCGAACTGATAGTTAAAGCCCAATCATATATCTTATATTAATCTCTGACAGCCACATGTCTCTGTTGTTGATAATGCTAGGGCTGAATGTGGATCTTGAAGATTCTAAAACCGGATCAAATAACCGAATAAAAAGATCTAGAATTAAATTGAACCGTTGATGTTTTCCTTACGGCTGAACCAAATTGTATTGTTGACTTAATTAGGTACAATTCTAGAGATCTTTAAATTCCTAATATTACTGAGTAAATATGTTGGAGATTCTAGAATCGGACCGAATATCCGAAAAAAAAGATCTAGAACCGAATTGAATCAGTGACTTTTTCTTTAGGGCCGAATAGAATTGTACTGTTGACTTTATTAGATACAATTCTAGAGATTTTTCCGAATTACCGAACAGTACTCACCCCTAGATAAAGCAACTTTAGACTATAGAAAATCTTTCTCACTGATAATAGTATCATGAAGGGTAAAGACAAAACCCGTCACTGATATCTTTCTCACAATAGCTAAGAAAACTACTGGAATATTTTCCATACTCAAAGCAATAATGAGCAGTTTTGCGTATGTACCTCAATATCAACTCTATTCCTTCCTAGTGAGCCTTTTCAAGACACGACATATACCGACTAACAATAATAACTACTTGAGCTTCATTTGGACAAATACATAACATAACAACCATCATTCCACCAATCATGTTACAATAAGGGACACATGGCATGACATGTGGTGATAATTTAGTAGAAAGCTTGGAATGATTTGTTAATAAAGTTGACCATGGTTTTGTTGGATCAAATAAATAAACTTTCACATGTACAGAGGAAGAGTAAAATTACAGGAAGAAAATTCTATTGTCTTACTATTTCTATTCATAGGTATTTATACATTACAAGCATGACTATTGGTAAACAACACAACTCTCTGTAAATACAGTTGACTCTCTATGAAATATTACAACTCTTGATAAATACATAAATGACTCTTGGACAATACAATGAACCAAATTAAAGACTACTAATTATAAGTTTATTATTTCAAGACACCCCCTAAACTTATAATTTTTTATCCCTTAGTAACACCAAGAACAACTTTCAATCTGCTGAAATCTTCGAACTTCATCGTTATTGACCTATTCACTCTAGCCGTCATCATCCATATTATTATCTCCATAATTTTCATCGAAATTTGTCATCATCATTATTATCACTATGAACTGGTATTTTGGGTTTTGGATGCACATAACTTGTAGTGCACATTTTACATGAACTTGTTCCAATGACTTCGAGTTCTTTCACTCTTTCCTTTCTCTTTTTAACTTCCATGATTTCTTTGGAAAATATCTCCTTCAGTTCCTTCATTAGCTCGACCTCATATTTGTTCTCAGGCACATGCTTGATTTTCTTGTAAATTACTGGAGGCACACTCATCCCGCATGATTTGATTACAATTTTTAGATGCTCAACGTCTTTACCATACCCTGGTGTTGAAACTTCCTTTTTCTTGACACATTGTTGAGCATATGATTGAGAATGACTATCATCAAAGGCCTTCTTGATGCCTTCTGCACTGTTGTTGTCCTTTACTGCTTCTTCCATAAGCTTGTTTTGCTTCTTGCTTGATGCTTTGATTTCTTTTTCAAGCCTCTTCCTCTTTTTAGATACTTCCAAATTTTGTACCTTTTGCTTTGCACTAATTTTCTTCTTTGGTTTTACTTCTTCTTCATCGTCCTCACAATCTATGTGACTGAAGACTTCGAATTCTCATCAGCCCATAGCAATATCTCATCTGACAGATTGCTTATATATTTCTAGTATGGTTCAAGTGCAAATTTATCAAGTCCAATATCTTTCTCTAAAATTCGATAAAAATCGATCATTGTAACTTCTTCACAATTGGCTTTTCAACAAGCATACATGATCTTTCGTTACTTTAACCTCAAACCCAGTTGCTCCAACTCTAAATCATTCATAGCAACATGCCATATAGAACACCTAATTAAGGGATTCATTTGTTCACTTTATGTTGCTTCACCACAACAACTTGTTGATTTACTTAACCCCTGTCCTCGACTCATAGATCTTATGCATTAAGGTAGATCATGAAGTTGTTTTCGAATCAACCACCTTCATTTTTAAGGAAAGGATTAAATTCATTGTTGGTCACTGAACTTTGCGGTTTGTGTTAAAATATTCATGAATTTCAATTTGTCTCAATAAAATCATCAAACTTTGGTTTTTATTTCAATAAAATCACTCCAGTAACATGCGACGAAAAGGACTACAAGAATTGCTCTTAGATTAACTATATTTTAATGTGTTTGATCATTTGTTTTTAGATTTCATCACTGTCCGTTTTGGTGTTAACTATTGTATTTGTATTGCGAATTTCACTCACAATTTATTACACTCTGCAAAGTTCTATCGATCACAGATGCAATACACAAGGATTTAGTGTCTTGAAATTCCATCACACATAAATAAATTGCGTGTAATTATATTATTTCTTTTGATATTATAAACTATAATCTAATTGGCATACGTAGACACCACATCACAATTCCAATATAATTCCTTTTGTTTGAAGTCACCAGAATGATTTTATTAAAATAAAAACTAAAATTGAATGAATTTATTGAAACAAATTGATATTCTATGAACATTTTGAAACAAACCCGAAAAAGTTCATTGACGAACATTTAACCCCTAAAGGGAAGGGTGTTAAAGGAATGATTAGGAAATAGTTTACTAAACTAACTTGGCATGCCATTGATACAGTTGGCATTTCTTTCTTCATGTATTTTGTCTACTTGTTTTCCAGTTGTATAAATATAGATTCAACTCTTTAAAATGCACAGCGATTAATAAGAAGAATCATTGAATAACTTACTTGATTTTCACAATGCTTAATAATTTTTTGAAACATAATTATTATATTGTAATCTTCTATGCAATATGCAATCTTCTATACAACAATACAAAGAATTTAGCTAGAATAGGAAAAACTACGACATTTTCATGCCTTTTCGAATCTATCCGCCTGAGATGAAGTTTATCCATTAAATAATTCATATCTTCAAGGAAATCTGGCTTCCACCGACTATCATCACTTGGTTCCTGTGGTAGCTTAACAATTATACTTATGAAAAATTATTATTGTTATGTTTATAGTGTTAAAGTTATATAAAAATTATTTTTATATCTTACCTATCTATTTTTATATTCTATATAATAGAAGAGAAAAGAAAGCCTAGCATGAGAGAGAAGAGTGTGTCAGCATAGCCAAGGAGACTGCCCGGCCGTAGCCGCAGAAGTAGTGGGAGCGGGCAAGTCATCCTTGGCTACCAAACAGCACTCTTTTCATCATGTAAGGCTTCTCTTCCTGTTTACTTGCTATATATGTAGGCCTTGTTTGGTGAATTTTATATACATAGAAGGGAAGGTGTAGCATGAAAAATAAGAGGGTGTCAGATTAGCCAAGGTGACTGCCTGAAAACCTTATAAATGGGTTATGAATTAAACCCATATTGGGAAGGAGCAGGCAAGTCATCCTTGGATACCAAACAACACTCTTATTTTCATGTCACACCTCTCTTCTTCCTCTCTTAAATGGGATGCTCATATTATGCAAACAAAATCTCTATTTATAAGCTTCAGCCTAGCTATTAATGAAGTAATATTAAGATTCTTTTTTTGCATTTCCAGACAATAATATATATTTCTCAACTCAAGAAGGTGCCTTCTGGAATATATTCTTTTTCTTATCCATATGCATTTTCTTGCTTCTTTAATTTCCTTAATTTCTCCCTTATTAAACTCATATAACTACTAGCTCTTATGCATTTATTAACAGGGTATATAATCTTGAAACAACTATTTAACTCAAAAACTTAATATGTGAGAATAACATCCTAGTTATCTATTGGGTCTTCGAGAAAGGCATAGGAAGGTCCGAGTCTCGCTTTGAAGAGGAAATATGTGAATCACAAGCGGTAGAGGTCCAACGTGGATGGCTCCTAGAGACGCGGTGCGAGCGCTAACTTTCTATCAGGACATTATAGTTCCTAAATGGAAGTGAAGTCATATCTAGTTAGGACTCTGAGATTACTATAAATCGCAGGATTTGTGAAGCCCTCGGGTACATTACATTACGTACTCTAGCTTTTCTGTTTACTTCTCTTCTCAATAAAGTTATTTAATATATATAAATATTATTTATTTATTTATTATGTCATCCGGCTCGATCAATCCGAGCCATCCGATCTGACTAAGTGACCCGTGACCCAGTTATCAATCCAATTTGATGTTCGGTCCGGTTCTGATAACATTGGAAAAAAGATGCTGAAAGCTCCCGAGCTAGACTGTCAATTTCGTGTCGTGTCATTTTTGGGTTCGTGTTGAAAAGTGTAAACCTATACCCAACCTAAAAACTTTCGTGTCACAATCGTATTAACCTGTTCGGATTAGTGTCGATTTCGTATCATGTTTTCGGGTTAGATGTAATTTTGTTATGTATGTATTAATGATAACTTTTAAAAACATAAAAAGATATGCCATTTTCAAATACTTTATGTTATTTTTATATGGGTAATTAATTTATTAGTCCCTATATTTTTACAAAACACATTATTTAGTCCCTGTATTTCCAAAAACATATGATAAGGTCTCTAACCTTTTTCTCAGTGAACTGTTTAGTCCTTCCGTCTGTTTGTTAGATTTTTTTACCGTTTATGACTTCGGAAATGACTAAATTACTTTTACTATTTACCTTCAAACTTCAGAAGAGGAAATCCAATTTAGAAGAAGAAGCTATTTGTATGGAGAACAAGAAAAAGAACAGGTCCAATGCTTACGAATTTGAACGTTTAAGAAGAAAATCAAGAAGAAGAACACTCAAAGTTGAAGTTTAAAGGAAAAGAAAATAAAGGAAAAAGAAGAACGCAAATCCAAATTGATTAACAGAATCTTCATGAGAGTCTAACGGTACGGACTAAACAGTTCACCGAGAAAAACGTTAGGGACTTTACCATGTGTTTTTTAAAATACAGGGACTAAACAGTGTGTTTTGTCAAAATATAGGGACTAATAAATTAATTACCCTTTTTATATTAATATGTTAACATTAACAATCGAAAAGTTCATTAATATCATATTAATGAGTTATAGGAGGTTTGAATTATATTTGCAAGTAATAATTATAATTTTATTATCTTTATTAATAAAATGACATATAGAAATACGAGATGAAATATAAAAATATGAGACAATATAAGATGATTATTTTAAATATTCGTGTCGTTTTTGGGTTATCATATCAACTCTAACGCAACTAAAAAATTTACGTGTCAGCAGAGGCGAATCCAATCGGGGGCTCCGGCCCCCTGGTCCCCAGCTTCATTCTTGAGTAATATTGGTTCGGTACTTGATAGATCTCCTTAATTTTAGTTTATATTGACGTTTTTGTAGTATAATTTTAATATTTTAAGATGGTTTGAGTTTGTTAAGAGACATGTTTTATGGTAAGAGGTCTTAAGTTCAAACCCCTTGAACCTTATATTTTAAAAGCTTCATTTTATTTGATTTTTTTTCTACATAACTTTGTTATTTTTATTAATCATTTTCTATATCTTGTTAACTTTTGTGTACTATTTTCTTCCTAAATCAATTTTTACACTTTTGAGATTAAAAAAACTTAATTTTTAAATAAGAAATTTTTAATTAAAGATAAAAAGATAAAAGTTATATAATTTTTAAGAAATTAGTGTTGGATTTATAGAGTATTAAATATATCTACATCTTTTAGGCCGATCAGTTTTAATTTTTTTATTATTTAAGACACCGAAACAACGAAAAGTTAGGGTTCCTCAATCTCCATAAATGGAACTCCAACATACCAAAGGCTAAAATTAACCCTCCTCCCCCATGTATAAAATTCTGGATCCGCTACTGCATGTCAGTTTCGTGTCAACCCAAAAAATGACATATTACCTACTAAATTAAATCTAAATACTAAAATTATGTATCGATTTTGTGTTGTGTAATCAGATTGTATGTACTTTTTCCACTTCTATCTAAAACTATTGGGAACTAGTTTTTACAAAGGTGGTTTATAGAGGTGGTTAAAGGTGATTCCATCCTCGTCTATGGGTCAATCTTAATATACAGGGTGCCGATTTTACCTCAATTAATCTAGGGCAAATTAGTATATATATATGAAATTGCTTTAACAATAGTATTCTATCACATAATTGCTTTAATAATAATATCTTTCCATATATTATTATTAGGAAATTAAATATAGAAAATTATAGAATATTTTTTAAATAGTATTTTATAGTACATTTATGATAACCCTTTGACTTTAATGTATAGATAAAGTATGCATGGAAGTATAAAATCTGACCAGAAGAAGAAAAATAAAAAGCATATTGAGATTCTAAACTAAAACGAAGGGTTGGCTGAAGTTTGGAATTTCGCATAAACATTTCAAAATGGATAAACCCCGCAAATAAGAGGGTCATAAATGGTCCTATTCCTATATAATATTATCCCTAAATTAATTGGCAACCAACATACCCAAATATGGATAAAGTCAAATCTTGCCTTTCCATAAGACAACTCGGTTGACCTATCTATCTTCAATAATTCAATTTTATATTCCAAATCCTTTTTCAATAAAGATAATTGTTTTATTAACAAAAAATAATTAAAAAATTCAGAGAAATTTGATTACGGATCTTAGTGAATAATAACGACGGTAAATACAATCCATTCAAAATCGATTTCATATTTTTTATAGGATAAACAAATCTTGACTTTATAAACTTTTAATATATAAAGATGTGTCTTTCTCTTATCCTTATTTTCTCAATAAATTCATTTTTTTTACGCTAAGATATGGGGATTAAACCTCTATTTGGGACAAAAATAATAAATAATTTTATGATTGGTCACAGTTAAAAAATTATTCCCTACAAAGAGCTGTTTTTATTACTATGGTTAGGATTATACCATTACGACAAAAAGTACGCTGTAACGGTGACAAATAATTTTTTTTTTAATTATTAGACAGGGATTCCTGTCAGTTAGTGGGCAGTGGCTTCACGCCACTGCCCACGCAAATATATATAATTTTTTTATTATTTAATAAAAAATAAAAATAAAGTTTATAAAACAAATAATACAAAAAAAATTAATTTATTATTTTATAAAATAAAATTATATATAAATTATATTAATATCAATTTAATTTGTATAATCTCTAAGCAAGATCAATTTTAACCGTTTATTATCGAAGTGCAGATTTAGCCTAACGTATGAAATTGTGCAAATTTAACACTAACATTTTAATATAATAACAAAAAAATATGAAATTGATTTAATTTATCGACAAACTGATTTAGAAGGTCTGATGTGACTAAATAACAGTCAAACAAGTGTTTTCAAATTTTCGATAGTGTCCATTAAAAGTGATCTCGCGTGGAAATGTTAATGTTAAATTTGCACAATTTCATACGTTAGGGCTAAATCTGCACTTCGCTTGAAACGTTACGGCTAAATCTGCACTTCGCTTAAAACATTAAAGTTAAATATTTAGTACATTACTAAAAAAAAATATTTGGTGCATTAATAACACCAACAATTTCAAAAAAAATTGTGATTCATTTATATGTAGCAGGTTTAGTTTTTTTAAACTGTCAAAAATATTTTACTGTGTTATTAATATAGTTAAAAAAAGTATGAAACTACTTCAATTTATTGACAAACTGGTTTAGAAGGTTTGATGTAGCTGAATATCAGTCAAAAATGTCTTTTCAAATTTTTGGTTGCGCGTGGTTAAAATTGATTTTGCTTGAAAACGTTACGGTTAAATTTGCATAATTTCATATGTTGGGGCTAAATCAGTATTTCGCTTAAACGTCAAGGTTAAATTTATACAATTTCATACATTAGGGCTAACTCTGCACTTCTGTTGAAATGTTAGGGTTAAATTTGCACAATTTCATACGTTAGTAATGCACTAAATATTTAACCGTAACATTTCAAATGAAGTGCAGATTTAGTCATAACGTATAAAATTATACAAATTTAACTCTTTTTTTTTTGTAAGAAAGGAAGAAACAAAAACAAACAAACAAAAACCTAACCCGGGATCAGTCTAGGAAGACTGATCCCAATCCTATCCTCAAGAAGAGAAGGTAAGAGAAAAGAAGGAGGAACGGAAAGGGTAGAAACACCTAACATCCCCCCATGCCCAGCAGCTGCCAAGCGATCCGCCACGCGGTTTTGCTCCCTATAAATATGGGAGAAGGTAAGAGAATCGAAGACAGGACGAAGCCTCAAGATGGCTTTAATGAGATTCTGACTCTTAAGACAAACAACCTGTCTATCCGAAATCCTGTTGATAGCCTCCAAATTGTCAGACTCCACCGAAAGTCTTTTAACACCCATGCGAATGGCGAGTTTAATGCCAGACAAGATCCCCCAGAGCTCCGCAGTAAAGGAGGAGCCCGTACCTAAGTTATGGGTAAACCTAGCCAGCCAGGCGCCACCAGCATCCCGAAGAACTCCACCAGCAGCAATTCTGCCATTACTAAGGCAGGAGCCATCCGTATTCAACTTGACAACCCCTTCCCTGGGCTTCCTCCAACCAAATAACTGGACCTCTTTAACCGGAGAGGGGTGAACCAGGGGCTCTCCTTCAAAACTCTTTGTAATAACAGAGAGTTTTTTCGAGAAGTAAAATCGGAGGTCAGGAATAAAGACAGTCTTCTCAGCAAATAACTCTTCATTCCTCCATTTCCACATTTGGTGACAAATAATAGCGAAGAGAATAGCCCCGTGCTCCATACTGGCCAACAAATTCCCATTAACGCCTTCAGAGAACCAGTCAATATCAGAGAACCCCATAAAGGAAGGAAGGATGTGGTGAGGAAGGACCCCTTCCCAAACCTTTCTACTATTCGGGCAATCCCTCAAAGCATGGCACAAGGTTTCCACATGGCCGCTGCATCTGCTACAGGCACCAGATACAACCAAGTGCCTTCTGTGTCTATCTGCATTCGTGAGGAGCCTGTCTTTGACTCCCAGCCATAGGAAACTCCTAATACGGTAGGGGACTTTGAGGGCCCAAATGGACTTCCAAATTTCCAAGGGAGGATCAGCCCTATTAGGGGTAAAAGCTTCATAGGCCGATTTGCAAGAATAAGAACCATTATTAGTCAAGGCCCAGCAGTGTCTGTCCTTATCCTCCTCCTGATTACTAATCTTCACACCTCTAATATTAAGGAGGGTCTCCAGGCTAAGAAAGGAGTCGAACTTAGACCAGATCCAGTCTCCCTCCGAGTCCACCACATCAGCAATTCTCCAGGAGAGGAGAATATTCGGCGGAGGGGCGATGCACACCTCAATCAACGGTTTGTCACCAATCCAGGTGTCATACCAGAAACTAATGGATCTCCCATTACCCACCTCCAAGCCAATCCCCATACAGAACTCAGCAAAAACAGCACTAAACCCTTTCCAGAGGAAGGAACAGCTGACAACCCTCTCCTTCGGGCCACCAAAGATTCTATCTTTCCTATACTTGCCGCACAGAAGATGAACCCAAAGGGAGGAGGGGGATTGCCACATTCTCCAAAGAAGCTTCATTAACAGGACTTTATTATTGTCCTTAGCTTGCCTTATACCAAGACCCCCCCTGCTCTTAGGCTGGCAGGCTTCCTTCCAAGGGACCAGGTGAATCTTCCTCCCATCCCCAGACTCTCCCCATAGAAAACGCCGATTAATTTTATCAAGGTCGTTGAGGACCGGCTCAGGGAGCTTACAGGCTTGCATGATGTGATTTGGAGCAGCGCAGTTGATAGACTGGATTAAAGTAAGACGACCTGCAAAGGAAAGAGAATTATCTTTTCAGCTAGCACACAAACCGTTAGATTTGTCCAAAATGTCTTTAAAAGAGGCTTTGGACACCCTGTCACTATGAAGAGGGACCCCAAGGTATTTCCCAAACGATTGAGTCAGGGGAATTCCAGACATCTCACTCAGTCTTCTACACAAGCTATTATCCATATTCTTGGAACAAAGCATACGAGATTTATGGATGTTAATCTTCTGGCCAGAAGCCTCACAAAAGCAGTCGAGGATATCCATCACAGCCTTAATTTGTTCCTCATTACCCTCCACAAAAAGCATGACATCATCAGTAAAAAGTAAATGGGTAACAGGGGGGCAATGTCTGTTGATGGAAACAGGGTGGAGAGTCCCTTTGCTCACCGCCTCTTGGATCAGGTGAGACAATCTTTCCATGGCAATAACAAAAAGGAAGGGGCTCATAGGATCCCCTTGACGAATACCCCTGGATGGAGAGAACTCATCCGACATATCCCCATTGATCATAACCTGGAAAACAGGAGAGGAGATACACTTTCCAATCAAATTCCTCCAGTTCTCCGGGATACCAGCTTTGGCTAAACTATCCAGAAGAAAGCTCCAGTTCAACCTATCATAGGCTTTCTCCAGATCCAGCTTGAGAGCCACGATCCCTTTCTTGCCTTTCTTAATCTTCATAGAATGGACAACCTCCTGGGCAATAACAACGTTATCCATTAATTGTCTTCCAGGAACAAAGCTCCCTTGATTTTGGCTGATAATATCCGGAAGGATCTTCCGGATTCTATTAGCCACAATCTTAGTAATAGCTTTATACAAGACATTACAAAAACTGATGGGTCTCATCTGGAGAAAGGAAGAAGGCTTGGCAACCTTAGGAATCAAGACAAGGAGGGTTTTATTAACCAAACTGATATCGTTCGAACCACCAAAGACACCTAACACAAAGCTATATATACCCTCTTTAACAGTGTCCTAGTGTTTATGATAGAAACTAGCGGGGATACCATCAATACCAGGAGCCTTAGTGGAACCGATGCTGGAGAAGGCCAGATCAATCTCTTTAAGCTCAATGGCATGGAAAGCATTATTAATAGCATCCTCCCCCAAACGAGGAAAGGAAATGCCAGAGTGGGCACTCTCTAGGTCCACAGCTTCCTCTCTGAACAGGTCCTTGTAGAAATCAAGGGCAAGGCGCCGAATGTCCTCCTCCTCAAAAATCCACTCACCACTGGCGTCTTTAATAGCCTCGATCCTATTTCGCTGTCTCCTAATGATCATTGAGAGGTGGAAAAACCTGGTATTCCGGTCCCCGTCTTGAATCCAAGCCTTCCTAGATTTCTGGAACCACAGAAGCTCTTCCTGTCTAAGCACAGCTTCCAACTCGTTCTGAAGAGCTCTTAGGTGACCATTCAGGCTATGATCAAAACGAACCTCCAAGCAACGCTGAACACCTTCCATTCTCCTCAAGAGTTTGTTCTTCCTCCTGATAATATGACCAAAAGTATTTTTATTCCAAACAGCCACATTCCTCCTGAATTCCTCAGTAGCGAGGAGAACATCAGAGTGGGGATGCCAATTGCTTTTAACGAAATCCTTAAACTCGGGGTGAGACTCCCAAGCCACCAGATACCTAAAAGGTCTATTACCTTTCAGCCGATTTCCTTAGACCAAATTAATGAGGATAGGGCAATGGTCTGAGTGACGGAAAGGGAGATTAAGTACCTTGACCTCAGGAAACCTATAAATCGCTGCAACATTAGCGTACACCTTATCCAACCTAACAAACACACTATTCCTTTTCCAAGTAAATTTGTGGCCAGCAGCACCCAGGTCCGAAAGCCCGCACATATCCATACTTTGCTTATGATTAAGACACCGGTTCACATAATGATTACCCCCTCCTCTCTGATCACTCAAGAGGGCAATGTCATTAAAATCCCCGGCAACCAACCACGCCTCCACCATGTTAGAGCTAAAAGAATGAAGGATCTCCCACATCCTTCTTCGGTTAGTCGAAACAGGATCAGCATAGACGAAGGTAATAAGGAAGGGTTTATTACCCGGGTAACACACCTTACTATGGATGAATTGACTGTCCATAGTAACAATATCAATATTGACTTGACCTGGCTTCCAAAAGAGCCAAATCCCCCCTGCCCGGCCAGTAGCCTCCGACCTGACGCAATTCCAATTTTTAAACTTTCTAACCACCTCATCTGCTTTGGCTCCACTAACCTTGGTCTCAAGAAGGACAAAGCAGGAAGGGTTAAACTGTTTAATGAGATCATTGACATGAATGCGGGTAGCCTTGCTCGCCGCATCTCTAACATTCCAAACAAAGAAGTCTCATCAGAGGGGGAGACTACAGACGCAGACCCAAACCCTAGATCAGGTATTTGTTCGGGGCTCCGGAGAGCCTAGAGGCGGTCCCAGAAGGACCCCTTTTATCCAAAGAATTCAAACCATGAAGGTTATTTTTAGGTTTCCCTTTGGGATTCTTCATGTTTAACTTACTCACTCCTATAGTCTTACCAATAGGAGCATCAACAGGAGGATGTAGAGTACTTGCCTCCCTACTCAAACCCTTCCCAACTGACAGGATAGACTGGGGAATCTCTTTGCCTTTAGCAGAAGCATTAGAGACAAAGAGAGGATTAATAGAATTACCCAGACTAGAGGCATGCTCTACCGACTCCAGACCAGGCATGCTTAAATCAATCTGCTTATCAGAAGGATCTGAGTCCTGATCTTCCTCCATAGACAAAACACCGAACCTTGACCCGGAACCCGAAGCTGAGTCCACTCCAGTCTCAATCCCCTTCTTAATATCCGGGGGTCTGACCTTGATCTCAGGAGCAATTTGGAGAGTAGTCATCTTCGTACTGATATCTGGTGAATGATTAGCATTAACATTAGCCCGTGGCTTCCTTCTCACTGGCCTCTTGGCAAGCATCCATGGGCCAAAGCTCCTTACTTCCCCTTGACTCTTCTCAGCTTCGCCTATGATAGGTTGCACCAACTCCTCCACGTCCTTCCTCCTCTTAGGACAACCCTCAAGGGTATGGCCAAACATACCACATTCATAGCAGATGTTGTGTATACCTTCATATTCAATATGATAGACCTTGTTCTGAGTACAGAACTGAGAAAGAAGAGGCTTAGCGAGATCAATATCAATACAGACCCTGGCAAACTTGCCTCTCACTGCCCCAATGGTAGTCTTATCAACATGGTGGACTTTCCCAACAAGGCTACCAATCTTGTTCAGGAACCTATCACTGTAGTATTCAAGAGGTAGGCCTGGGAACCTAACCCAAGTAAGGATCCTGTTAACAGAGCAATCATGGGGATCAAAATTTGGGACCCAATGTCTCAGAGCCAACACATGATTAGAGATAATATACGGACCACCATTCACAACAGCATTGAAATCCTCAGCCCTTGTGAATTTAATGACATAATAGTCATTTTCAAGGTCTGTGATAGTAACCTTTCCTTTCTTTGCCCATTGAGCCTGGATCCTCTGGGCAAAATAATTGAAACTGATCCTTTTCCCCAACACAGTGACGATTAAAGCCAATTTCCACTTCGATCTCATGACCCGCTTGTCATCTGAGGACAGCCGGATCCTAGGACACAGCGGGTTATCAGGCTCTCCATCCTCAGAATCGGAATCAGAGAGAAAATCCCCGGAATCATTCTCAAAAGCATCCACCTCCATCATGGGATCCTCCTCTGACACCCCTAGCAACTTATCCCTCCAGGAGGGGCCTCCCAAATCCACGGAAACTCCCGCTTGAGCGGCTTGCGCAGTCTGTGCGGCTTGCGCGGCCTGCGCGGCCAACGAAAGTCGCACGGCATGCTCATCCTGCTGGGGAGAGACGGCCGGTACTCCCTGTGGCCCAAGCACTAGAAGCGGCCCTCTAACTCCGGAATCATGCGCGCGTCCCTCCGTGAAAAACGAGTCCAGGGCCGCGGCCGCGGCACCAACACCTTCCAGCCCCCGATCGGCCGCCGCATCCCTAGAAGCCCCCAACGGCACCGACGCACCCCTGGCACCCCCCGTCGAAACCGCCGGATCCGCCTCCCCACCATCCACCCACTCCGATCTACTCCTATCCCTCGACCGATCCCTCCGAATCTCGCTGCTCCGCCTCCTCCCCCGAGGAGATCCCTCGGATCTCCCATCATCCGCCGCCGCCCACGCCTCATCGATCCCGGAGTCATTGCCCCGCCCGCGCCCCGCCACCACCAGATCCGACACAGGCCAGCCGCCTGCCTTCACCGACCCATCCCCCTTAACCTTCACGATCGCCTTGGTCATCGCCGAGAGAGAGAGCTAAAAAAATGCATTTAATTGTAATCATACAAATTTAACTCTAATCTTACGGTTATAATTTTATTTTTATTTTTATAATATAATAAATTTTAAAATTTTATTATATAAGTTTTAAAAAATTATTACATAAAAAAATGTAAAATTGGTTAATTTTTTTTTTAATTATTATAAATTTTGGACAGTGGCGCCCTTTGTGGGATTCCTGTCAACATACTCATTACGGTACATATGGCACCGTAATGGGTAATATAATATTAATTTTTTTTTTTACTTTATTGACCATGGTTGGAAATAGCCCATTTTAGGAGAATATATCCCAACCAGGTCTAATAGAGTAATTTTTTTTAAAATGGCCCCGAACAAGGGGTTAATCCAAGGTATGGGTGCTCAATGTCTTTTATTGTTCCATTTTAAATAGATAATGTAACAAATCTATTTCATATATTCGTCATCGTACAATGTAAATTAAACTAAATTAAAAGATGTTTGATTGTTACTTTTCATGTTTCTGTTTGCCTTTTCACTTAAAAAAGAAGAATTTTAGATATTTGGTTAGTGACCACATGTTTATATTTTACACATAAAAATATAGTCATTTACAAAAGTATGGAAGCATTTAGAGAATCTGTCTGATTCTATCTCTATTTGTTCCGTTTGAAGAAAGGAAGGATCCTAAAGAATCAATATTTCTTTTAGTTGTTGAATCTTTTTTGATTGATCAATATATGATATTTTTACTTTTTGGAAAAACAACTTTTTCCAATAGCAAATAGTAAACCATAACACAAAACAACAAACAACAAAAACAAAAAGTAGGTAAAACAAACGGACCCTAGATCCAAAAAAAATAAAATAAAAATATATAGAATAAAGGTTTAATGCTTCTCCAGTCCCCTTAACTTGTTCAAATTGGTCATTTTACTCCTCCAACTCATCGAATGTCCTATTTACCCCATTAACTCCATAAAAATGGTATTTCTCACCCCCTTAACTTGTCCAAATTTGTCATTTTACCCATTCTCAACTCATCGAATATCTTATTTACCCCCTCAACTCCATAAAAGTGGTATTTCTCACCACTTATGATCCTATTTACCCTCTTAACTCCATAAAAATGGTATTCCGTATCCCTTTATAGTAGTTAAAAAAGTTGAAAAGAGAAAGAACGAATAAAAAACACAAATAACAAGAATATTAATATAAACAAGTTAAATACATTATATGTAGGGATAATGTATCAAAATAGGCTTATGATTTTTGGGGAAGTATCAATTTAGGTTCCACTTACAAAATAGCATAAATATAGGTCTAATGGAGTTAAGGGGGTAAATAGAACATTTTATGAGTTGGGGGGTAAATAGAACATTTTATGAGTTGGGGGGATAAATGGACAAGTTGATGGGGTGAGAAATACCACTTTTATGGGGTTAAATGAGTAAATAGGACATTCGATGAGTTAAGGAGATAAAATGACCAATTTGAATAAGTTAAGGGGGCTGGGGAAGCATTAGCCCAAGAATAAATTAATGAGAAAAAAAGATCATGAATGAATGAAAGATGACAAATTTCTATTTTTATAATAAAAATAAGAAAGTAAAATCAAACTTACAATGGGATAACATTTTAATGTTAGGATAAGGTGCAAAAAATGCCCATAATATACAATTTTATCTTTAACATTTAAAATTGTACAATTTTAGTCATAACGTTGGCAGCCAACTAATAGCAATTTCTCCTCTAATGTTCGCAAGTTGGATCAATTTCAGACATTATTATATATTATATAAAACACATATATTTTGTTCTTTATTGTACACCAATTTGATATTAGTTGGTTCTGAAAAAAATATTTAATATTTTCTGTGATTTAATAATGATAACGAAGATTAATATTTCCTCTTGTCTCTATTTTCTTGTCTCCCCCTAATTTCGTTTTGTCTTTGCTTTCTGAAGATAATGTGGGAGTTAGCTTTTCTAGGCTAATCCCGGGCTATCTTGTTGTGGTGTTTTATTTTTACTTTCTTTTCCCTACAAAAAAAAATTTAAATAAATTTGGTGAAATATTTGAATTTTTTTTTTGTCAAACTTTTTTTTTTTTAAAGAAATGCTTGTAATTTCATTAGATAAAACATAAAGAAGTACAAGAAGCAAAATGTAAGAAATAAAACCTCACATGATTACAGACTAAAACAAATACAATATCCACGAAGGGATAAAAATGACTACAAAGAGCAAAAAGAGCCCATAAATGGCACAAAAAACACAAAACAACAATATATTTCTCGTTAATCCAAATCTGTAGAAAGACATATGCAATCCAAACTTCATCCTTTAAACCATTCCGAACATTCGGATCTGAGTCCTTTTTTGTTGCAACCGCGTAGATTTATTGATCTACGGACAAGATAAATCATTTTCGCTCTACCTAAATCCGAAAAAAACATAAACGACAGAATAATAGAGAACATATACAATCAAGACGGATAAAGAGTTCCGAAGAAATATATGAACACAAACTAAAAAGACAATAAAAAAACATAAACCTAACCCGATGTGAGGAGGAAGAAGGAAGATCCTTCATCCTCCTCAAATGAGATCAACAAAATAGAAAGATTGACAGAACAAGGGGAGAGGAAGGAAGAAGAAAAGGATGAGGAGTTTTTTTTTTTGTTTTCTGCAGAGAGAATTTCAGTTTTTTCTCAACTGCTAAAAGAGAATTGCGTAGTATTTTTTGTCAAACTCTTACAAAATACTGTATATTTTTAATTTTTTATAAAAATGTTTACATCTAATAATATGTTTGTGATTAGTTATTAATGAGTTATAAAATGACACAGTTTGATGAATAACTTTTCAAATTAATCAAACTTGTTAATATTAGGGGTACAATTTCTCTTAACGATCAGCATTTGAAAGTAAAATTGATAATCGTTGTAAATATTATGAGTATTTTTTTTTGATGAAAATGTATATATCTTCATTAGATACGAAAACAACAAGTATAACAAGAAACGAGAAAGGTAAAAAATCTTACAAAATCCACAATGGGACGAAAATGACTACAAATAGCATAAAAACTACAAAGAGCATAAAAAACCATAAAAGGTACAAAACCAACAAAAAAACAAAAAAACATATACTTCATTGAAATCCAAATCCGCAGAAAAGCAACTACAACCGAATCTTCATCATTTAGGCCCTTTCGAACATTTCGATCTCAGTCCTTTCGTTTGTTGCATCCACGTAGATATATTGATCCACGTATAAAATAAATCGTTTCCGCTCTTGCTAAATCCGAAAAAGGTATAAACAGTAGAATAATCGAGAACAGATACAATTCAAACGGATAGAGAGATGCAATAAAATATATAAACACTGATCGAAAAAAAATACAAAACCTAACCCGTTAAGAGGAGGAAGAAGGAACTTCCTTCTTTCTCCTTAATATAGATCCACAAAAAAGAGAAAAAACTTGAAGACAGAAAGAAGAAAGAAAGGAGAAGCGGCAATTTTTTTTCTTCCCGAGAGAGCATATTATGAGTATTTTTTTTTAAGGGTTAGACTATGCTTACTTTATTTTTGACAAAGTAAGTCTTACTTTGTTTTTTCATGGTGATAAATTTTGACAAAGTAAACTCATCAAATGGTAGAAAAAACAAAGTAAAACTTACTTCATTAAAAACAAAGTAAGCATAGAAGCCACCATCTTTTACTGTTAATATTTCATAGAAAAAACTGGTTACTTTATATTTGGGCTTCATTTTTTTTTGGGCCTAAGGAGCTGCTCTACTGGGTAAATGCAGAACCAACTCTTGAGTGAAATAACATGAAATTTGGTGGCTAAAAATGATTCAAACCGGTGGTACAATGGAGGACTCTAGTGTCGCATATGCTCGTACAGTAATCAAACCACCATCTCTTCCGTACTCGGATACCGTCACACATGTACGGATCAAGTGCGTGGAGAGAAAGTTTTAATTATATCTTCGCAGAGAAACGTCAAACATGAGTCATATTCATAAATACTTGATGCTTACGAAATAATTATCCACTATAATTTCTTCAGCTTTGTTCTCAGATTTCAGGTTATCATGGCTACTCATCAATTAGCTCCTAAGCTCCATGTTCTCTTCTTCCCATACATGGCTCATGGCCACACGATTCCAATCTTAGACATTGCCAAGCTTTTTGCTTCCAGAAATCTCAAAACCACCATTGTTACCACTCCTCTCAACCAGCCCCTTGTTTCCCGGCAAATCAAATCCCAAACAGAAATTGATGTTCAATTGCTTCAATTTCCGACTGCCGAGGCCGGATTACCAGAAGGCTGCGAGCATCTCGATTTCATCCTCTCGAGAAAATTAGGTTGGGATGTGTACGACAGATTTTCCTTCGCTACAACATTGCTTCAACATCCTCTGGAGAAGCTCCTGCAAGAACTCCGTCCAGATCTAGTCGTCGCTGATCAGTTTTTTCCTTGGGCTACTGATTCCGCTGCTAAATTCGGGATTCCGAGGATTGTTTTCCATGGAAATGGTTTGTTTGCTATGTGTGCTGCGATTTCTGTTGAGCAGAACATTTACGGGAAGCGTCCCAATGTTACCTCCGATCCCACACCGTTCGTCATTCCTGATCTTCCTGATGAAATTACGATAACAGGTAGATCTGTCTATTTTGTTGCATGTATATATATATCATATTATATAATCAATTTTAACACTCGTTATAACAGGGAAGCAATTGCCGGCTTATCCTTTCCCGAGCGAGACTGTGAAACTGTTTTGGGGATGCAGAGAAGCAGAACTGAGGAGTTTCGGAGTAATCGTCAATAGTTTCTACGAGCTCGAACCAGCTTATGCTGATCATTGCAGAAACTTTTTAGGAAGGAAAGCTTGGATTATCGGTCCTGTTTCACTCTGCAATAGAACTGTTGTAGAGAAATCGCGGCGAGGAATCGAAGCATCGATAGACGAACATGAATGCTTGAAGTGGCTGAACTCGAAGAAGAAACCGAATTCTGTTGTTTATTTATCATTCGGTAGCATAAGTGAATTCAGTGCAGCTCAGTTGAAGGAGATTGCAATGGGACTCGAATCTTCCGGGAAGGACTTTATCTGGTCGGTGATAAGACAAACAGGAGAAAATGACGATGAAGATTGGTTGCCGGAAGGTTTTGAAGAGAGAACAAAAGGAAAAGGACTGATAATTCGCGGATGGGCACCACAAGTTGTGATACTTGAACATGAAGCAGTCGGAGGATTTGTGAGTCATTGCGGATGGAATTCGACACTCGAAGCTATAGCTGCTGGAAAACCGATGGTGACTTGGCCTATCGGCGGTGAGCAATTTTACAATGAGAAGTTGTTAACTGAAGTCTTGAAGATTGGTGTATCAGTTGGTGTCGAACAATGGACACAGATTGGAGGAGCTAGTATCAAGAGTGAAACTGTGAAAATGGCTGTGAACAAGATAATGGAAGGGGAAGAAGCTGAAGAAATGAGGAAGAAAGTGAAGGAACTTGGAGAAATGGCTAAGAAAGCTGTTGAAAAAGGTGGATCATCTTATTCTGATCTTAATGCTCTTGTTGATGAACTTCAGAAAAGCAGGAATTGATTGCTAGTTTTTGTTTGGTTAATTCAGTTTAATCAGAGGTCTTAGACTATTATCAGTTAGTTTCATGAATTAGCAGTAGCTGTTATCAATAAAATAGTTGATTGAGTTAAAATGTTGATTTATGAAATTATTTGTTATGCAGTTAAGGGTTCTACAATGGAATCGGGATTGGTTATATCACATTTTTGTCATTCTCATAATTTTTGATTAAAAACTAAAAATTCTATTTCCAAAATCACAAACCTAAAAAATAATAATTGAAATTATGAAAATAACTAATATGTAACAATCAAACCCCGAAAATGGATGATTACGAGCTGTAATATTAAAATTTATGTTTTTTTAGTAAAAAAAACAAAAGCATGCATATTTTTTATGACGATTTTGTATTTTTCGTCAGAAAAAGTGACAAATTTTACATTTTCGTCACAAAAAATAGAACAATTTATCGTTTTTCGTCGCTAAAAATGGATCAATGGATTGGGCGGATCCGGCATCCGCTTAGGCCAAATTTTGTGTTTTTTTTAATTCAAATTTTTTAATTTTGAATTTTTTTATTAAAAGGGTAAAATTATCCAAATGGAGACGCTGATAAATAATTTGGGGCAGTAAATAGCAACATCCCAATTTAATCGTTAATGTGACGGTGTTAGAGTGAATCACCGTCCACAGTAGAACTTTTCCATATCAAATTGCACTTTTTATTATTATTATTATTATTATAAATGCAATTTAAGTTATAGGATAATTATATGAACTTGGGATTAAGCAAGTGCTTATTCTACAATGATTTATTTTTCTTTTTGAAGCTTTGTTTTTTTTTTTGTTTTTTTTTTAAGGAAGCGTTGTTTTAAAATTATATAGATTTGTTATGTTGATTGAAAGAAAAAATAAAATTTAACAAAAGTTTTATTAAAATTTCAGATGTTAAATTCGATACAATTTTTAAATATAATTAATTCAAATTATATGTATGTTGAATAATCAGATAACTCCTGAGAAGGAAAGAAAAGGAATATAGGTGAATATTCAACTAAAACATTGATCTAACCCGGGCCCCCAAAAACTACCAACCCATTTATACATGTTGGATAATCAAATAACTCTTAGAACAAAAAATGTGAATATTAAACTAAAATATTGACGAAACCAGGAAAAAAAACAACCGATTTATATTGCACATTTCTAGATTGATTAGGATTATAACCAAAATATTATTACTCAATTGGGCAATTTATAGAAAATCTCAGTATTTCATTTCTTGTTTACTTTTTAATTTAGGAGTTTGGTTCCTTTTAAAAAAAATTAGGAGTTTGGTATAGTGAATTGTTATTTTTATACATGAAAAATAGGGTTTTCCAACAACAAACAGGAACAACAAAAATCAAGTAAACCAAACGAACTCTAAAACTTGCTCATATGATAGGCATGTTCGACATTTTACTTAACTCAAGCTCAATTCAACACATCATGCTATTAATTTAGATAGTTTCAGACTTGAAAATAAATATAATATAGAGTCGGCCTTGAACTTAGGCGGAGATTGCTGTTGAATATATGATAAATATATGGTGAGGATATATGTATAATGGAGATAGACAGCGAAGTATAAAGATATAATGAATTTCCTTGGTTAGGGTTAGACATAAACTTCTATTTATAGTGGTATACAAGAGTTAGTGTAGTACTAAGATAAACAATAACTGTTATAGACAATTATGAATACTAACTAGATAAGAATCTAATTAAGAGATAATGTATAATATTATCTCTAACACCCTCCCTCAAGATGATAGTGAGCACGAACAAAAAGGCGAGAGTGGATGTAACATCTCAATCTTGTGCATTCATAACATTTAGACACATGAATTTAGAAATAATTTTACATCTTAAATGTCATTCACCCCATGATAGATTCAAATAGAGAGTAAAATCAGGATAACGTGTAAATGTAGAAAATAAAGGTAAATGTGTCTTCAAAGCACATAAACTAGATGAGTAGTTAATACATACACAATTAGAATGATAATTGATTAAATAGAGTCTTAGTTAACACTAATCATAAGTGTAACAATGAAAGGGGATGCGGTTGGAAATACGATAATTGGTTTGGACAAAGTCGTAAAACGAGTAACCTAGATGGATAAATATGGAAATAAAAACAAAAAATTACTCTAAAAACAATGGATAAACTTCATATTTCTCCAGAACGTTTTGGTGAAGAACTCCTAAAAACAAAAACAAAAAGAGAAAAGGGAAGAGAAGAAGGATAAGAAGAAGAGGTAGAAGAAGAAGAATGTATGCTGCTCAATTGTTTTGTAAAATCAATTTCGTATCTTTAGAGTCTGATTTTTAGAATCTTAAAGAAGAGAAAGTTGTAAGTTTATGTCTTCGTTAAATTCCAAAATCTGTTTCATGCTATTTGGGTAAGTATACTAGGAGATATGATAATATCAATCAGACTAGGTCTAATCTACAATCTGTACTTGATTTGTTTCTTTTTGTATAGTTTGGGACATCTTAGGGTCCGAATTTGAGGAAGGTATAAAATGAAAGTGGACCCTTTATGTGTTGAGTAAGCCCCTATAAAGTTTGGTTAGGATTGGATAAGTAAGTAGTGAGAAAATCACTAAGGAAGTGTAGGTGTGTTGTGTTGCATAGATGCTGAAACAGGTCAGCTTGTAAATTTTACTGGCAATTATGTAGAGATCCTAAAATTCTGATATTCAGATATGTTATACCTCTATATGTCTAGTTTTCTTACCAAAAAGAATCAGAGCAATAGGAGTTATACAGTTTAAGTTATGAGTAAATTAGCAAAACTGGTACAGGTGCATTGATGCTGAGATATGATGTCAAAGGAAATTCTGCCATAAATCGGATGGTTCTGGAACAATTATAAAATTTTCATATGATCTTCATATATGAGTCAGGAGTATAACAAAATAAGAATTAGGTTAGTTGGTTTAGTATAGAGAGAGTTACAAGGTTTTTGGTATTGACGGGTTATTGAGAAATATTATGTGATCTTGAAGTTTACGGAATAAAAGGAGAAAAAGAAAATGGAATTTGGTAAATAAAGAATGATGTCTTTTTAATCATATGTTAAATTATACTTATAGGTACGCAAAACTTTGAAGATATTTCGGAGGAAGGTACAAGTCGTCGTCAAAGAAGCTAGCGGCTTAGTTGTGAGTATAAACATGATATGAATATTTTGGCTTCTGAAGTTGTGATTGAAATGTTGATATGAATTGAGACTTTGTGATATTGTGAATTGTTTTGCCATGTTTGATGGGAATTGATACTCGATTGAATTACTTGTGATGGAATGACTTAAATGCAAAGTATATGTACATGTTGCAGAAAATGTAAATGACGTTGTGGCATATCAGTCTAAGCACTTATGACTACTTGATTATATGAACTATTTGGACCTGTATGGTCAGATATATGGACTACTTGGATCTATATGGTCAAATATATGGACTACGTGGACCTATATGGTCATCTACATGGATTACTTGATTACATGGGCCAAAAGGTCGAATTATGAAATTACAAGGCTGTACAGCAATACATGTGTTACCGTTTACCTGCTACTTGATCCCGGGAAGTGTCTAGCTGGTGGTGTCACAACAAAATTAATAAAAGGCTTATCATTTTTATATGCATGAATTTGTACATGTGTATGTGTATGTGATTTATAATTCATTGATTGTTTATATTCACTGAGTGGCGACTCATATAAATCGCTAAATTTTTCAGTTGGTTGATGAAGTAGATGAACAAGAGTTTCTAGAAGGTTCAGATATTGTAGATAGCATGGATGAAAGGTCGGCTGGCTGTGTTCCATCTCGCGCTCTCTCCTCTTATTCCCAGCATGTAGAATATTTAAAGTTTGGGTTAAATACAAACATAGTCTGTAATATATGTAATCAGAAATAAAGTCTGTACTATAAATGGTTATATCTATGTATGTGTTTATGTATGCTTGTGAAAAAAAAAATATCAGGTTTTGAATGACTATGAGATATAGAATAAATATTGTATAGTACTTATACGGCTAGAGTGTTATAGTGGAGCATAGCCAAACGAGCAGTAACAAGCGACTTGATGAGAATATCCGTAAATTGATTATCAGTTGGAATGAAGCGAACACTGAGGAATCCATTTTGAACTTGTTTACGAACAAAATAATAATCAAGCTCAATGTATTTTGTTCGAGCACAAACACTAGATTTGAAGTGAGATAGATTGCCCCAACGTTATCACACCAAAGCTGAATAGATGTAGGGAGTGGAAAACCTAAGTCCGAGAGCAAAGATTTAAACCATAGAAGCTCATCTGTGGCATTAGCAACAACTTTATATTCACTTTCAGTAGAGGATCGAGCAATTGTTGGTTGTTTGCGAGTCTGCCAAGATACTATGTTTGAGCCAAGATAGACACATAATGTACCCGTTGATTTTCTGACATCATGGCACCCACCCCAATTCGTTGTTTGAGTAAAAATGAATGTGATATATTGGTTTAGTAGACATGACTATTCCAAAATCAAATGTGCCTTGCATGTAGCGAAGAACCCGTTTGACACTTTTCTAATACTCATCAGTGGGATACTGAAGAAATTGACACAACTTGTTGACTGCAAATGCAATATCAAGACGAGTGAACGTTAAATACTGAAGTGCCCCCACAATGCTTCTGTATTCATCTCTAGAAGACAAGCTGATGCCAAGATCTTTAGAGAAAGTTGGTGTAATAGCCATGAGTGTTAATATGGGTTTAGATTCAATCATCTTAACCCTATCAAGAATGTCAGCCTGACATATAAGAATACCATCCTTCTCATACCGAATCTCAATGTCCAGAAAGTATTATGCGTTGCCAAGGTTGCAAATGGGGAATTCTCGTTAAATGGTTGCAATGGTGTTAGTAATGTGTGTGGGAATATTGCCTGTGATGATGATATCATCCACATAACATAGTATGTAAGTCTTCTCAGATTTGGTACGCCTAATGAATAGAGAGTTGTCAGACTATGACATCTTGAAACCAAGTGAGAGCAAGAACGTTCGGAGATGAGTGAACTATTCACGTGATGTCTGTTTTAATCCATAGAGACACTTTTTGAGAAGACAAACATGTTCCGGTTTGTCATGGTGTTTGAACCCATCTGGTTGTTCCATAAAAATAGTATCAGACAAGTTTAAATGAAGAAACACATTTAAGACATCAATTTGATTAATAAACGATCCATGAGCTGCTACAATGGCAAACACCGAAGTAAATTATACCAATGGTACCTGAACTATATCGCAGTTCACATTTTGGTACCTGAATTGCATTTTGTCTCAAAAATATACCTCAAGTAGTGGTGATTGGACAATTTAGTTCATTTGACCGATCACTAACCAGTCAACGCGACTTTGACCATTTTTTATGTTGGGGATTAGTCATCGAAAATCAACGAAGCATAGCGGAATGCTACCGTTAAAATTTTCTACATTCCAGTTAAGAACCGTGTTAGACTGCCACAGACTGAACCTCAAAACAAAAATTAAAACAATAGAAACTCACGGGTTATGTCTCTTCCAGAGACAGCTGCAGGAATCCACAAATCGAGTGAATCTCCAAAGTTTTGTGCACCAACTGCTTAGGAAATGAATCAGTGCTAGTCGAAAACACTATGAAATTCTAATAATATGGAGGCTAGGTTAAATTAATTATTTTAACCTAGGCTTCATATACTTATTCCAATTAGGTTTAGGTTATGGTTATATATCTAATTAGCCACTCCTTTATCTCTAATCATAAATATAACCTTACATATTATATTTAATTCAATTAGGATCAATTCTGCTGCGAAAGCAAGGTTTAGAAAAATGTAAAGCAGTTGGCGACAACATTTTGTGGTTTAGCGACTAAGTATTTAGCCAGAAACTTAGTGACATTGTTTTGCGACCACGTGATTTTGGTTGCAAAAATTACGACTAAATCATAAATTTTTTTTATCTTTAACCTGTTATCGACCAACGAGTTGCTAATTGAATGGATTCAACCATTAACTTATGAAATTTGGTCATTAGTCACGTTTAGGGACTGAGCTGGGACTAGATTTTTTCGATTCCTAACTACTGATTTTTTTTTTTTTTTTTTTTTGTAGGTTTGGAGTAGATTACGAGATGAATTGGTTAGGGAGAAGAACAAACATCGGTTCTTGGGTGGCTATAATCTCTTTTTAATGTTTGAACCTTTTGTTGCTCAAAAGTATCATATAGCTCTAGTAACCCACGATATTATTGTTTGAAGAATTCATGTCAGGTATAAAATATATGTATAATAGTACAAGAAACCAACCCTATATAGTATTGTTCTATATAGAGAATAATTCCTATTTACTAGTCAACTGCTATTAGAATTATACCCCTTAGCATGCACATAATGTGGGCTGTTTCTTGCACAATATGGAAGTGCAAACATTTCTAAATACTAATTAGGACTGAGCGTGGATCCTGGAGATTATTGAACCGAATCGAATACCTGTAAAAAAAATTAAGAATTGGATTGAATCGTTGACTTAATTAGGTATAATTATAGAGATTTTCAAATTTCTAATATTACTAAGTAAATATGTTGAAGATTTTGAAACCCGACCGTATATCCAGAAAAAAAAAATTCAAAACCGGATTGAACCATTGACTTTTCTTTAGGATCAAATTGAATTGTATGGTTAACTCTATTAGATACAATTCTGGAGATTTTTAAATTCGCAAATTGTACCGAACTGTACTCACACCTAATACTAATTGTGCTTATCCTTTCTTGGAACACAATGCCTCCTCAATCTCTTGAAAATTATAATACTTATTATTTTTTTAACAATACACTTGAACCTCTAATTTCATGAAATTAGAGGTCTACAAGTGTTAGAGATTAATAAAAGAAACAAAGAAAAGACACATTAATTAAATTAATTTTACACTTTACTATTAACTGTAAGTACAAAAGAAGGAATAGAAATAACTTATCGGAATGTAAAAGCTGTGTCGTAGACAGAACCACTGCGTTGAAAACGATTATGGCAGACTCTGGTGCAATCTGGAAGTCCGATCGTCAACCAAGGTTTACACAGCGAGCGTCGCACTAGTGCACTCTAGGGAACAGCAAAATATTTAATTGCCCAGAGAAGAAAATTGTAATGGAGATAAAAATTGTAATCGCAAAGTTTCTATATCTCGTGAACGAGCGAGTGTGGTTTATTTTGTAAAACCCACTAAACACAATTTAATAACTCTTTTGGCCCAACCCAATATAAACCCTTCAACCATCTCAAAAGTTTCCCATGTGGGATACTTAAAGTCACAAAAGACAAGCAATGCTAAAGAATCATTTTACCAAAATCTCCAACATTAACTTCAAATTAAGAAGTATAATAATAAAAAGAAAAGAAAACCTAGCATGAGAGAGAAGGATGTGTCAGCATAGCCAAGGAGACTGCCCGGCCGTAGCCGGAGAAGTATTGAAACCTCTTCGGATGAACCGGAGCGGGCAAGTCATCCTTGGCTACCAAACAACATTCTTTTCCTCATGTAAGGCTTCTCTTCCTCTTCCATTTCTGTAAAAAGATACATACACATCAGAAATATGTAGGCCTTGTTTGGTGAATTTTATATATATATAGAAGAGAAAGTGTAGCATGAAAACAAGAGTGTTGTTTGGTAGCCAAGGATGACTTGCTTTAGAGAAATGGGATGCTCATATTATGAAAACAAAGTCTCTATTTATAAGCCTCTGCCTAGCCATTAAGATTCCTATTTGCATTTCCAATTTTGCCTAATAATATATTTCTCTCATTTCAATAGGGTGCCTTCTAGAATATATTCATTTCCCTTTCCATGTGCATTTTCTTGCCATTTTTTCTACTTTACAAAAAATTTGGGTGAAAGTAGAACTATCCACCCTCAGTAAGGGTAGCTATCTATTAATAAGGGTTTATTTCTTGTTTTACATACAGTTTGCTATTTGTTGTTACGGTTTGATGTTGTAAGAAACTGATTTTTCAAAAAGCAAACATAAGGTCACTGACCAAAAACTTAAAACTCTTTATTTTGAAGTGAAAATGCAAATATGAACATGAAAATGAGTAACTAGACACCCCTAAATTCACATAATTATTACCTTTTTACGTTCAAGGTATTGAAATTTCAAAGCAACAATTTTTTAATTACGTGTCAATTTTATTCTCGTTGTTGTAGGTTATTTTTATTAATAGTATATATAAAGTTAGAATTGAGAAACAGTTGACAATGTCTATTTTACAATGAATATAAGTTATTGTATATGAAAAATACAAACATGTAATAATAACAACAATAAACCAAATAAAATCTAAATTGATACGTGCAACTTAAAGAATAATATTTATCATTAACATATAGTTCTGTTAGAATCATGGGTGGTCTTGATATTTTATAGGCTCTATGCGAAATAAGAAATAAAAAACCTTTAATAAACAAAATTATACTTGAACCAATTTTAAACTTAAAATATCATATTATTTCATTCACTTTTAAACCTAATTAGTATTATAACTATAATTGAACCCCTTTTGACTTTGCGTTCATGAGCCAGCCCTGGTTTGAATACAAATTTTGACCTCTTAACTTTAAAAAAGAAAGTTTTATAGATAAGAGAATATGATAATTTCATGCTTATAAATAACACATTTTTTTTTATAATTATATATACATATAAAGTAAAACTCACAAAATTAGATAATATAAATAAAAAAATCTCTATAGACCTAATAAATTATTTTCATATATATATATATATATATATATATATATATATATATATATATATATATATATATATATATACTATTATGTTTAAAAAAATGTATATTTATATAATTATTAGGAAATGAATTATATAAATTGGCATTTTTTAAAATAGTATCTTATGGTACATGTATGATAACCCTACGACTTTCATGTATAAAGTATGCATGGAAGTATAAAATCAGACCAAAAGAACAAAACATAAAAAAAGCATATTGAGATTCTAAATTAAAACGAAGAGTTGGCCCAATTTTGGAATTTCACAAAAACATTTCAATATGGATAAATCAGAGGGTCATATTTGGTAATATATATAAATTAATTAGCAACGAAGTAAAGTCAAT
Organism: Euphorbia lathyris; assembly: GCF_963576675.1. Lineage (NCBI taxonomy): Eukaryota > Viridiplantae > Streptophyta > Magnoliopsida > Malpighiales > Euphorbiaceae > Euphorbia > Euphorbia lathyris. The sequence continues at coordinate 26,423,195 of NC_088913.1, forward strand.
CATCTTGCCTTGCCACAAGACAATTCAGTTTCATTGACCTATCTTCAATTCTCTATTCCATATCTTCAACTATTAAGCTTTTTATTTTTTTATTTTAGTTTTCTTAGCCTTCTAGTGTGAAAAAGAAAATAAAATAGTAAGAAATTAATAGTTAACTCCAACAATTATAGGGTTATTTTTTAAAAAAAAAAATCACCGTGGCTACACTGATATGCAAATAATATATTGCGGTTTTTTTTTGTTATCAAACCGATAACTGTGCTTGTTGTCATTTATCAAATCAATAACTTTTAGATTTATATTACCAATTTGGCCGTCAACAATCTCAAAATGAATATTTTAAAGAAATAAGTATCTTAGAATCACATTTAATATAAAATCACATTTTTTATTTTCCAAAATCTATCATTTTTAGAGCTTTCCGTCTCTAAAAAGTAACTTTCGCTCCATTAAACACCTACCTAAATGACCTCAAACCTAAAAAAATTAAAGAATTAAAATTGTTTAGAATATAATAAACAATTTTTAGGATAATAACCCTTAATATGCAAATCAACTTTTTTTTTTATCAACACTAAAAATTATAACCCTATACGTAAAGTATAAAGAATCATAATTTATAAAGTATGCAGGAGTGATTAGTATGGTATGGGTGTCCATAACACAAAATTACAAATGTTTTTAGGACAATATTCTTGCTATCATGATAGAGTTAGGATCTTGAGTTGGATAAGGTTAATAATTAATTAATACATGGAAGTTCATAGAACCTTTCCAGTTTTCAAAATTTACATCAAATGGATAAGAATATGTATCGAAGCTATTTCTGGCTTATCAAAATGTCCTGAATGAAGCCTTGCTGGATCATTCATATCCTCTTTTCCAGGTGTCGACATTCATCATTCCCTTGTTTTGCTACGTATCCTATCTCACAAACCTCAATGTTCTTTTGATAAGAATGTTTGACATCTCATCTGTTCAATATGGAACTTCTTTCATTGGGATTTATGCAGTTTAATTAGCTTTTATTCATTTAAGGATATATATTGAGTTTTACAATAATGATTTCGTCAACTAGATGAATACTACAGTAGGGGTGGAATCAGGAGGGTTGGGGTGTGTTCGAGCCCCGACAGGTTGCGAGAAAATTAATAATAGATAAATAAAGAATGGATACGTAAGACACGTGGACCAATGAAATATTATGAATAGAAAAATGATAAAGGATAACCGTTTTCTTAAATGTGGAACAATCACATGAGCATGTCATATTACGCCAAATAGCTTCTCAGATGACGGTAAAAAGCAATTGTCCCATAAGATAAAAAACGGTTATGGAATTCATTGTCGTCTGATGTACCTTCAGACGACGGCTGAGTTCTGTTATATGAAGGCACGTCACATGACATTAGCCTATTTGCGTACTGTCACATTACTTTTGTTACGATGACAGCTTATTTATTATTATCATCACCTTTAATATCATCACATGTCATACTAATAATTAAAAATGTCAAGTAGATATATGAGAAATTGTCATATTGGTATTCGCGTAGACAATTTTTATAATAATTTCTATCGTTGTAGCTTATTTCAGATAGCACAGGTCTTCATTGAGTGAAAATCCAAAGTAGAAGCTGTCTGAAAAGAAAAAGCAAGCTCTTACACCAAACTCCAATCATTGTGTAAAAGTCTAGAGTGATTTTATTGATCTAAAGTGTTCTTCATTTAGTGAGAACAATTCTTGTATCATCTGTAAAAGGTTAGAAGAGTGAAGCTGAGTACTCGGTTATAGTACTCAGTGGTAGAGAGAAGCTGAGTACTCGGTTATAGTATTCAGTGGTAGATAGGATTGAGTAGACGAATAGAGGACGGTACTCTTGCATACTCAGTTGCTATTGTAAAGGGTTTGTGCTCTACCTTTAAAGAGCTCAGTAGAGGATTAACAAAGCTCGGAGAGATTCCGGGGACTGGACGTAGGCGGAGATGCCGAACCAGGATAAGTCTGATGAGTAACTTCTAACCCTTTCTCTTGATATATATATATATGTGTGTGTGTGTGTGTGTGTGTTGCTTGCTTAAAATTACTCAGTAAATAATCTGTACAAGCTGAAGCTGAGTAATCTGAGTGCTAAGTTGGAAACTAACTTAAGTGTTATTTCCCAACTCAACTGAAACAGCTCTAGTCAGTATCTGATTAAAGCTGTCTCACACCACACTCAACCTTGTTGACCTGAAACTAAGTTAAACCATTAAACATCCAATTAAGTCAGCATTATTAAGTGAAAAAGTTATATTAGTTCCTAACCCCCATTGGAACTAATCCTATCGTGTTACACGGGACCAACACAGTTGTTATCAGTGATATAGAGCAAATTCCTAATAGTAAAGCATTTATGTTTTGTAGTGGATAAACAAGTGTGGATTGAGTTACAACCATTCAGATTTGGATCATCTCCGCATAGAATGGGCAGATCATGTGCTTTACTTGAAGTGACAATGGATTGTGTATGTAATCCTGTTTTCATACAATATGATTATCGGTTTGTGGTACACTTGTTGTTGTGCATATTTTGGGTCCTTTTTTGGTGCATATTTTCGTACAATGATATCCCACTGGTTATGTGTATATATTGTGCACAACTGGTGTACATATTATGTAAATAATGGATAGTTAAGTTATATATGAAGTTTATAGCTTGGTTGTAATTGTAGTAGTGTCATGTAATTTCAATTGCAGTATGTACAGGTGCATTAAAAGGTTACAGGTTATGCGACACAGTTGGGATAAAAAAATCTAGCGTCTAATGCATTAGTGAATGACCGCAAAATTAAAAAAATTGTCATATTATGACGGGTGACACGATACCAGGTTAATGAAATACTGTCATGACTAAAACGCTAAGATGACATAAATAAAAAATAGGACTGTCGTCTTACAATTAACGTAGTCAAATTTGATTGACTTTTATGACATTTGATTAAATGAAAAATGTCATGTGAAATCCACGCACAAGACAAAAAATTTAAAGACAACGTCAAATGAAACATCTTTGAACGACAACAACAAAGAGGAAAACTATCGTCGTAACTTATCTACAATGATACAAACAATAATAAAAAATGTCGTATGACAATAAAAAGGTCTATGGTTTTACATACTTGACGGTATATATAAAAAAATTGTCATTAGAAATTATCCAATACTACGGTTTGAACAAAGTCGAACGTCGTTGTAACATGGAAAAGATGACAGACGCTTAGGAAGCGCGTGTCGTCTGTCGCTTCGAAAGATGACAGAACTCGACCGTCGTCTGATGCCTTATCAGACGGCAGTGAGCCCTGTGACAGATTTATATCGTGCGGGACAACGGTTTTGAACCGTCGTCTGAATAGGGTTTTGGCGTAGTGTAACCATATGCAAGAGGACCCCCCCCCCCCCCCAAATCAAAGAGAAACTGCAAACCACTTTAGACAATAAAGATACATTTAACCTCATTAGTGAAGAGATGAACCGAAGACTCAAAAGTGTTATAATCGATGCAAGAATTGATGCCTAGATCCTAGAGGTCATATACATTAGCTACCATTCGTCTATGCATGCATCATGGAATAATAGATAGCATACGGATTGAAATACCCATCAGTTAAAGAGTATAACAGAATGTTGGATCCCATGATTCACATTAAAACTTTAAAAAGGTCATTAGAAACTACCATATCTACGGATGTTATTTTATGCATGCTATTTCCCATGATCAAACCGGAGCTTCAACCAAATTGGCCCCGAGTTTTCCCAACACTTCATAACCTCCATATCATAACAAACGACCATAGAAAACCTCAACGACTTGGTCTCAGAACAAACTGAAACACTTCAAGAATGGGTGGAAAGGTTCTATAAAACAATGATCTAGGTGAGGAACCTTAATATATGAATGTGGGAGTCAATGTTATGGTTGCAAACTACCGAAGAAAACCTATCAAAGGAGCTCAGTACTTGATGGCCCTGATCATTCCCTAGCCTTATAAAATGGGATGAACATCACCTCAATCTGCTGGTAAAGGATAAATTAGTAGAAGTAAGTCATAAACATCAACATTATATGGAGTGGGAACGAGACTAGCGAAAACCGCAAGAATGGCTAGAGAGGGACTTCACACCTGATAGCGATAAAACGTATCTACTCCTAAGAGCAAGTGAACTCTATCGTTATAAAGTAGTAAACGTTCCTAAGAACGGTATCGATCCCACAGAGACTAGTTTCCTATTTCTTACTCGACTAAAATCCTACATTAACTAATGAATTTATTAAAAAGTATGCTGTTTTAATTAATCTAATTAAATAATGATTTAATAATTGGTAGTTCTATGAATGAGTGAGAGGGTGAGATATCAGGATTCCTATGTTTATATTCTATGGTATCAAGTCATGCAGTGATGTAACAAAGATCTAAATCTAAAAGACAGTAACTTGCCTTAAGAAGTAAATAACCTCGGCTTAAGATTATCAACTTTATTCCTAACTCCTTAGACCGATGCTTGATTAGGCAAAATCTCTAAGTTACTAGGAAGCATGAATATTAATGAAAGCTAAAGCTAAGCCGTGAGTTAGACTACAAAGCCGCACTATTCGGTTAGGGTATATGTAGAGTTAGGGTTTGCTTGGTTGAATTGATTACTTGATGAGGTTTCACAATCCAACTCCTATACTAATCACTTGATTAGGTTTTTTAGTATAGACAATAATTCCTAACTGAATCTTTTTGGTTAATTTCTTTTCACAACACAATTTAAACATTAACTTGATTTAAACCATATTCGCTTAGTTCACTTTTAATCCCAGCCAAATGGTGGTTTAGTTTATGATGAAACTAAAACACAAATTGGGGATAAGATAAAGGAAAGGTGAGCTCATGTTTATCATATACTTTTAAGATTCAATGTGAGAGAAAATACGAGATGAAGAGAATTGAACTTTAATAAGTAAATTGATAGACTTGAGATGAAGAACAAACCAATATTGAAGTCTTACAACTAAGGGACGAATGTACCTTGGTTGCTTGAATACAAAACGAATCTGAATTTACTTGAATGTAAAACGAACAACTAAAAACTAAGAATAACTAAAATTGAATACCTAATACAATGGTTCTAGCCTCTATTTATAGTGTTATTATCACTATTCTAATCTAATTAGGTCTTCTCTCTATCTCTAAATCAGATTAAGGTGTTTGTTTTTTTTTATCTGAAGTTGAATAATTGAAGTTGAGTTGGAGCAGGATTCGTAAGTCTACTCGTCCAGTAAGGGACTTACTCACCGAGTAGGTGTCCAATTTCAAGCTTTTCATAGTTGACTTTCATCTCTATTTCTTTGACTGAACTTGGGGCTTGTATGGTCTGGACGAGTAAATTAACTCGTCGAGAAGTTAATGTTACTCGTCGAGTAGAGATTCTTTTCAACCTTCATTTTGCTCCGTTTCTTCCTCAATTGTACCCGAAACACCTCAAAGTGCACACATCAAGTGTATAATAGAGAAAACATCATATAAACTATGGTAAACAAATGATAATCATACCTAAATAGGTCTAAAACTATGCCTAAGAATCTATATAAAATGACCCTGACAACTTCCCCACACTTTAATTAAGTTCATAACATAAGGAAAATTACAACTATATTTAAACAAGTCAATTACAAAATGTGATATGCAACATTTAATTAAAAAGTATGTCAAAATTTATAATGAATAACATTTTGATTAGAATTATATTAAAATTATAAGTTAAATATAACAATATTCACTACAAAAAAGACGTTTACCGACGGTTTTTTTGTCCAGTAGCGACGGTTTTAACCGTCGGTATATACATTAGCGGCGGTTTCGAAAACCGTCGGAAAAGTGTTGTGATTGCGACCGTTGCTACGTTTACCGACGGTTTTACTACAGCGTCGGGGTAAGGTTTTTTATTAGCGACGCTTTCTACTGGCGGTTTAAACCGCCCCTATAAATCGATTTTCAAGAAAAAACATTACCGACAGAAATCTGTCGTAATCCGTCGCCAAAATTTTTTTCCGTCGCCAAAAATTTAGTGCCCAAACTTGAATTGTACAAACAAATGATTTCTGATTAGTAATACATCTGATTCAAATTTAAATTTAGTGCCCAAATATAAATTGTGTTTCCCATTTATCTGATTCAAAAAATTCGAAGTCTCATACAAACTTGTATAGTACAACAATAATATCAAAATTCGATTAAATACATACCACGACCTAGAGGATTCCCTAACTCAACAACCCAAAGCAACCTCTCTATATCCAAGACAGACCCCCACACCCCTGCTCCCATGATCAAAACAGTTGTATCAGGACCACTCTAATCATACAGAGTTAATGAAACAGAGTGAATGAAAGACTCTAAGCATTCTGTTAGCAGAAAACAAACTGTTACTTCCATGTTCCTCTCCTCTTGACCTTTTTCCATCCTTTTTCAACACCTGCAAAACATTAGAAGCCCAAAATCTAAAAACCAATAAGGCTATTAAAAGTACTTGGCCTAAAATACTAAGTATATATTTGTTAGAACTGAAATCTGTAGTCTGCATCTGAGAAAACTATTGAAATTATATGAAACAACTGCATTTCAAATTGGTTTTTCACACTATAACATGCTTCAATGACTTTAGAACAAAATAATAACCACAAATACAGAAAACCTCCGAGAATGTCTTGAAAACTGTCAAAGAACAAACAAATTGCACCAGAAACACAAAAAAACCCCAAGCCCATGGACCCAATATTTAAGTTGCATAAATAGAGATATAAGTAATACATATCGGGCGTGCTTCTTTTAAAGCAGCTTTGAGATCCTCAAATACAGCTGGTAGACAAATAGCCATTAGACGCGTTTACAATTCCCGCTCCCTAAAAGCACATAAACAGAACTGGCAGAACGAGATAGAGAGAGAAAGCTTACTAATTGCAAAGTTGTTCTGCTGATATACTCTTCAGGCAGCCATGACAGAGATTCAATTAACAGAACCTGCAGATATAGTAGAATAAACAATAAGCCATTTGACATATGAAATGAGAAACACATTATGATGACACTTGATTAATGGAATTATAGACAATAGAACATAGTACCACAAAAAAAAAGTAATATCTAATGTATTTGTTACTAATTACTAACAATAAAAATATCTAATAACAATAATTATAGACCACTTAAGTTTCAACCTGATAACTAAACTTGTCAATTATCAAGACCAAGGAATTTCTATACTGGGCATATAATATAGAGTCATGGAAACCAAACTTGACAGGACTCTTGTAATAACGTTTTTCCCTTAGATTCAAAGAACAACTCGAGTTAGTGAGTGAACATACCTTATGTGATAAGACCAACTAAGTCCAATGAACAGACATATATATTTATATTTATAAAGCATTACTAGAGCAAGTTAAGATAGAGGAAGAGAATCTGGTAAGAATTCATACAAAAAGACAATGCCAATTCAGGCTCCTCAATCTCTTCTTATACAACAAAATAGACACAGAAAAGAAAAGAGTCCCACTAATTAATTGGTCAAGATGATGACCTCACAAATAAGGGAAGATATAATGTATTTGAAGTAATTCAGAATTATGTTACCTGGGTTGACAGCCTCCTGATCTCTTGGTTCAAGATTATGCCCAAAAGATGCAAGTTCTCATGACTTCTCCTAATTTAACAAAATGAAAATCATGGATATGTATTATGCATAGGTAATACCGTAATAGCAAGTAGAAGATGAAATTATTCAATGGACATGCATGGACACACCTGTCCATAAACTTCAATTCAACTTCATCTGCCACTCCAAATATGGACTTGCGGAATAACCTAAGGAATAATTAAAACCATAACTATGCTAAATCATTTGATCTCTTCAAAAGAAGAAAATAACAAACAAGTTATAAACATAGGAAGACAAATTGAGTATCAGATACTAACCACGTACTCAATCATCATTCCTTTATCTCATTTATCATTTATCATCCAAATAGGAAGGATTCAATTAACCAAATGGAGAATGTCGTGATTTACTAGAAAAAAAACCACCTGTCATCCCATCGTGCAAGGCGGGAAGCCAGCTGCGCTATAACCTCGTGAATACTTTCTGGCATGACATTAACTCTAGCTGAAAGTAGTTCCTGAACATGCAGAAATTTATCAGACCATACAGAGAAACATAGTTGTTGTAGTTATTCCAAAGAAAGAACAAGATTATAAAATTTTATTATCACAGTCGAACCTGAATCTCTGCAATACCTAAAATATTTAGGTTCGATGAAGATCCTTAAGTTGGTACCTAAAGTTCAAGTTAGGCTAAATTGAGCTGGACTACCAACTTTAAGGACCATTTTGAACCTTAATTCCCAAAGAGTAAAGAGCATCCGCAAACAAAATGAAACCTCTAAAAAACCCAGTATTCAACAATATTAATAAGAGTCTCACCAGAGAGAGCGAGAAAGAACATTAATATCACTCTAATCAGATTTCTTGATTGAGAAAACCTTTGACAGGTTAAGTTCGTCCAAGAAGCAATTATCCAATAAGCTCTTCTCCCTTAAGCTTCAACGAATTCCATAAGGAAATGACGAAAATTTAAGTCAAAATAATAGAATTCAGCAATTGGAGTAATAAAAAAATGAACACAGAAAGTCATTTTTGCAGATATAAATAGTCAACCTCATGACCAATGACTCCCAAAATTGCAGCATAATCGCGGTTTCTGGAGATGCCAGAACGAGCTTAGAATTGAAAATCTGTTCACAAGCAATCCCAATACAAATTCAATAAAACAAAAGTTGATAATTCAATATTAATGAGGATAAACCAAGTGCAAGTGCTTGAACAACTAAGTAAAAAACCAAGTAAAACCTTGCAAGTGCTTGAACATTTAAGTGTCAGTGCCATTTTTCATACAATTCTGAAGATACTATGTACCACTTTAATCGCATATAAACTTAACCAGATTTAATCTCGTAAAGCCAAATCTAGGCCACCTACTCAACCATTCAAAATTCATGTGAAGAATGTTTCGAAGGCTAGGTACAGTAATACTGCTATTATTCCCTTTGTGAATAAACCATGAGTGTTAAACATGTGAATTCAATTCCAATTTCTTAATTTTCATTTGGGAGTAAATTAAAACTAAAGTGAAGTGTCAGACCTAAGATTAAAGTGAAGTAAATAAGATGAGTTGATAACCTTAACTTCTGGACTCAAGTCCAGATCTGAACTAAGAAAACTCTTCTCAACGGATTCTCCCTCTTCTCGATCTTGTCCCTCACTTCACCACCTCTAAGTTTTGATTTGTTAGCTGGATTTGATTTCTCAGATGAAAGTAATCGAGATGGCTATTTCATGATATTGAAGAAGAAATCGACCTAATTAGGCTACTGAAGAACAAGAGAAATTGAAGAATAACATTTCCCAAAATCGATGATTGATCGAGATGGTTGGGAATCCATGATCCATATGGCTGAGAAGAAGAGTATGGAGGTGGCTGTGAGAAGAGTTTTAGGTATCGATGGCTGGAATCGATTTTTTTTTATTTAAGATAATTTTTTCTAAATTCAGCCCATGAGTTAAAATTATACATTTATGGGCTTTTCAGCTGTCAGCCCATGAAACACTTTATAAAAGTGTTGTGTTGGTAAAAGCTCATTTTTTTTAGTGATTGTCTGGAATATAAACTATAGAAAATGATGAATCATAAAACCAAATTTATATGTATTAACATGAAAAAAACTCTTGAACTCTGCACGAGATTTTATTATTTTTCTTTCTCCAATCATCTATTAAAAAAAAAAAGGAAATGAATTATGTTAATATTTAGGGGTGAGATGAGAAATTTTACAGTACTCCGGGAGTAATACTCCCGACCAATAAAAATCACTTTGAATACCACTACATGAATATGATTGGTAGAAAGAAAAAATATATGTATATGTGTTATGAATTCATTAGTCTGGAGTATTACTCCCCGAGTACCCTAAAATTTTCCGGGCGAGACGGGGTTGTATTCTCCACTCTGTCCCAATACTTACACCATAACGGTTTCAAAAAAATCCCTAAAAAAGATTTGGTGAGTGTTTCACCCCATCCTTGCCCCACACATACCCTATAGGTGATGGAAATCTCTATCTCCAATAAGATAACGCATGGACGAACTGCCATCTTATCGCCAAAAAATAGAAACCGCTCGTGGCTAGTGAGAGTTACCACACTATCCCCACGATTGAAGACGAGTTTCCAAAAAAGCTCAAACAGACACATAGTAAGAAGGTCGGGATAAATAAAAAAAATCTTCTACCGTCATATTACTCTGCAAGACTGCTAACTGATCAAATAAACTCCTTAAGTTTGTGCCATTACTGTTATTATCTATCATCACATAGAGATGCATACATTTTTTTTTAATATCTTCTTCTCACAAAATTGCACAAAATTGTTTTCAATGCCATCTACAAAACATCAATAACATTAATAAAACTTAACTCAATTATTTGTTTTATACACTCTGTCTTCAATACACAATTCTAAAGTCCAATTTATAGGAGTCTAAATTGGTTCCACATTAAATGCTAATCACAATTTATATGGGTGATTTAGGGTCTGCTTGGATTGAGGTTAGTGGAGGTTAATTAAAGGGAGATTATTTGTGTAACATTGCTTGGGAAGGAGTTTAAATGGAGGTTATTTTTCTAACCTTGCTTAACCTTGCTTGGGAAGGAGTTTAAGTTTAAATGAGGGTTAAATGAGGGTTAAATGAGGTTAAATGGAGGTTCAAAAACCTCCAATTTCAGTCCCACCAAATTGGTGGGATCCGGAGGTTCTCTAATCTCCCCTCCCTTCCCTTCCCCTCCCTTTAATGAACCTTACAAAACTTTCATCCAAGCAGACCCTTAGAGTTTTCCTGAATAGTCTAGAGTAGTGATTTTTCTTGTAAAATCCGGAACTTATTTTTAATCCACATAATAAGTCGATGGTACTGCAAAATATCCAATAGAGAGAGACTTTTTGTGAAAGCTTGTTTTAGAGAGAAAGATAGATAAAGATAGATAATAGTTGGTCTTCGACATTACTTGTTCGAGGATAAAAAGGAAAATCAAACCACCAAATCATAACAACTCCATCCAGTGAAATATTTCAATATATTACAGTGACTTGTGTAGTATAAGTTTCAAAGTAAAAAATGTGCACTTGTAAGAGTATGTCAAAAGTGATTATATATAAACAGTGACGAATCTAGGATTTCTCTTAGTTAGGATTAAAGATTTCGATTTAGGCTTAAGAAAAAAGAGGAATTGAGAAAGAAGAACTATAGAGATTAAAGAGAGTAAGAGAGACTGATGATTTGTTTTAGAACCTATTTAGTTTTACATTTAAATATTTACGTTTTTTTTTTGTTGTAAACAAAACGACGCAGTTCTAATTAAATAAAATGACGTCGTTTTTCTGTAAAACAGAATTAAAAAAATAAAAAGAAAATATTAAATTTAAAACCATTCCTCATCCTCAATTATAGATCAGTATTACCTTAAACCTGAAGGGGGCAAAGCTCTAAAACTTCAAAACTAATACATGAGTTTTAAAAAAAATATAAATGTCAATGGGGTAACTACCCACAGTGTCCCAATACTGGATTCCCCTGTATATAAAAACTATTATTGTGTTCTAGCTATCATTTCAAATTTTGGGATCAAATGGATTCTTAATATTGTACGAAAATCTATTAGAACAGGATAGTCGAGTGAAATCTCTGACTATCCATTAATTAATCAAATTTCAATAAATGGTTAGATGCTACTATGTTGTACACGTTATGTACCCAAAAAAGCATTAGTTGTCCAATGATGCGGACATCCTAACTGGGCTCAGTAATAACACGCGCCTTGGCGGATCTCATCTCGGCGTATCCACAGAGGTTGTATCTAAGAGGGCGGATCCCCTGGACACGCGAGCGGGGCGGATCTAGGCGTACGCCATGAGGTGTACCAACAACTACACTGGGCGGATCTCAAGATTACTTCCTGCCGAAGGAATTCACCAACAACCTCTGATGCCCCATACCTGCACCTCTGTACCTGTTGTCTAGGCGCATTACCTATTTTACCCTTTTATTGTTAACCATATTGTAACCCTAATAGGGATAGCCCCTGTCCTTCTATTATCTTTTGGAGGTTGTATTTAAACCCTCATTTTGTAAGGATAGGGCAACTTTTATCAATCAACTATCATTTCTCTTTGAGATTAAGGTTTATACCTTTGTTATCGGGATTCACTCCTTCTAGTCTAGCTAGAGAAGAAGATCTTTGTTGGTTTACGATTAAAACCTCCATTTATCGCTTTCAATCTGTATCAGTTGGTATCAGAGCTAATCGTTTCCTGACCCGAAACTTCTTTTGGCAATGGTTCAACCCCGACAACCGCAAGATTCCATGGAAACCAGTGACCGGAGATATGAGGAGCTGAGAGAGCACCTCGCGGAACAAATCCAGGCCAGCCTTGAGCGGAAGAAACAAAACGACCAACGATTCCAGGAGCTAACCGCTTCCCTAAAAAACCTCAGATTGGAGATCCGTGCAGTGGTCAGGCCAGCCGCCGGGGAGTCCAACCAGAGGAGGGAAGGAGTCCTTGAACCACGACCCCAAAGGCAACCCACGCCACCTCGATTGCCATTGACAAATGTCCAACTTCCACAAATGGGTCCTAGGGATCCTGAGGTAAGAAGACCCAACTTTGTCCTTGTGCATAACGCTGATAGCGATAGTGATGATTTTGAGGATCTTGGGAATAATGGTGCCTTTAGAAATATGAGGGATGTTGGTCCGATTGATAACAGGCGTGTGGGTATGGCTAGGGCAGAACCAGACCTAGGAAACTTTGATAGAGATGACGCCTTTAAGCTAAAAATAGATTTACCATCTTTTGGTGGCGAGCTGGATATAGAGGGATTCTTAGATTGGTTATCGGAAGTTGAACGTTTCTTTGAGTATGGTGGGATTCCTGATGAGAGGAAAGTAAGGCTGGTGGCGTATCGCCTGAAGGGTGGCGCATCAGTTTGGTGGGATCAGATGAGGGAAGAAAGAAGAAGAGGGGGCAGAGATCCGATTAGATCTTGGCTATGGATGAAGGCGATGCTGAGGGAGCGGTTCTTACCGCCGGACTACGAATAGTATATCTACAGCTCCTACAGAGGATGCTCTCAAGGGACCCGAAGTGTCCATGAGTATACTTCTGAGTTCTTAAGGCTTTCGGCGAGAGCCAACCTGTCTGAAACTGAAAGCCAAAAGACCTCTAGGTATCTAGAAGGGTTGAGATACAATATCCAGGATCGTATTGGCACACAGATGGTGGTTAGAGTACAAGATGCTAGGAATTTAGCCCTCAAGGCTGAGTCCCAACTGACCGGGAGATCCAGGAGATCCGCCACTACTGAGTATATGCCTGGAGGAAGAGATAACGTGAAGTCTTACGACAAAGGCAAGCAGGTGGCGAGTGCCAGTGGGGCCAAGGTTAACAGTGTGGGAAAGGGATCCGTTGGAGATACTAGACCATACAAAGAAGCACCTATACCACCCAAGAGCAACAATCCGTATGCAAGGCCAGCACCTTTCAAATGTTTTCGGTGCAATGAGCCAGGACATAGATCCAATGAGTGTCCTAGAAGGAAGAGCGCCAACATGATGGAGAGGTACGAAGATGACTATGACGACGAGGATGAAGTATTTTGTGAACCCTTGGGAGAAGATGATGAGGTGGCGGGTGAAGAGAGGTACGCCATTCATGTGGTACGGCGTTTGTTAGTCTCCAGCCGGATAGAGGGCGATCAAAGGCACCGACTATTCAGAACCCGCTGTCTTGTGAAGGGCGGGCGATGTAATGTGATAATAGATAGTGGGAGCCAAGAGAACATTGTGAGTAGCAGCGCCGTTCAGAAGTTCGGGTTGTTGGTAGAGGCGCACCCTGATCCCTACAGGGTGGGATGGATCAAGAACGTGGGCGAGTTGAGGGTGACCCAGAGATGCAAGGTACCGATTGAGATTGGTAACTATCATGATGAAGTTTGTTGTGATGTGGTCGATATGGACGCATGCCACCTATTGTTGGGCCGACCCTGGCAGTTTGATAACAACGCCACCCACGCCGGAAGAGAGAACACTTACAGATTTGTGAAGAATGGGGTGAAGTTTGTCCTTAGACCAATGGTGAGAGAGCCAAAGGCCGACGAGAAGTCTACCTTGGTAGTCTGTCCTACACACAAATCGTTTGTCAGCGAATGTGAAGAGAGCCAAATGGTATACGTGGTAATGGTTAAGGCGAATCACGAATCCGCCCAAAGGGACGAAAGGGAAATGCCGAGTGAAGTGACCCGCCTACTTGGCGAGTATCAAGATCTGTTCCCCGACGAACTGCCGAGTGGGTTACCACCTTTGAGGGACATCCAACATCATATCGATCTTGTGCCCGGGGCTAGTTTACCAAGCCTCCCACATTATCGAATGAGCCCAAAGGAGAATGATGTCATGAGACAAAAAGTGGAGGAACTCATCGAGATGGGATACGTTAGGGAGAGTATGAGTCCTTGCGCTGTTCCAGCTTTACTTACACCGAAGAAGGATGGGTCTTGGCGGATGTGTGTTGACAGTAGGGCTATTAACAAGATCACCATCAAGTATAAGTTCCCGATTCCAAGGTTGGAGGACATGTTGGACCAACTTGGCGGATCTCGAGTCTTCTCCAAGATTGACCTCAGGAGTGGGTATCATCAGATACGAATCCGATCTGGGGATGAGTGGAAGACTGCCTTCAAGACAAGAGATGGATTGTATCAATGGTTAGTTATGCCCTTTAGGATGACCAACGCCCCTAGTACTTTTATGAGACTGATGAATCAGGTGCTTCGCCCAGTAATTGGGAAGTTCGTAGTTGTGTATTTCGATGACATTTTGATCCACAGCCAGACCTTGGCGGAACATGAAGAGCACTTGCAGACCGTGTTTGACCTGTTAAGGAAACACCAACTATACGCCAACACCAAGAAGTGTGACTTTGTCATGGAGAGCTTAGTTTTCCTTGGATTCGTGGTCAGTGGGAATGGAATCCAAGTTGATGGGGAGAAGGTAAGAGCCATCCGAGAATGGCCTACCCCGAGGAACGTGGGGGATATCAGGAGTTTTCATGGGCTAGCAACGTTCTATCGCCGATTCGTTAAGAACTTCAGTTCTATAGTGGCCCCGTTGACAGAATGTTTGAAGAAAGGAAAGGGGTTCGAGTGGGCGGACGCCCAAGAAGAGAGCTTCGCCTTGATCAAGGAAAAGCTGAGTACAGCGCCAGTGCTGGCGTATCCCGATTTTGACAAATTGTTTGAAGTTGAGTGTGATGCCAGTGGAATTGGGATTGGTGGTGTCTTGATGCAAGAAAAGAGACCCATTGCCTACTTCAGTGAGAAGCTCTGTGAGGCACGGCAAAGGTGGGCAACGTATGATCAAGAGTTTTATGCTGTAGTGAGGGCATTGAAAGTATGGGAACATTACTTGGTGGGAAAAGAGTTCATCCTCTACACTGACCATCAAGCTCTCAAATACCTGGGAAGTCAGAAGCAACTTCGAAGCGCCATGCACGCCCGGTGGTCCGCCTTCATAGATAAGTTCCCCTATAAGCTTATCCATAAGGCGGGAAAACAGAACATAGTGGCGGACGCTTTGAGTCGGAGGATTGCACTAATAAAAACAGTCAACCTGGAGACCGATTGTTTCGAACACATCAGAGGAGAGTACCTGGCGGATCCTGACTTTGGAAGTATCTGGGAGAAGTGCCAGCGCCAACCTGGGGATGGGGCGTATCACTTAATGGATGAGTATCTAATGAGGGGCAACCAACTTTGTTTACCCTGCACTTCTATCCGCGAGAAGGTGGTCTGAGATCTACATGGCGGATCCCTGGGGGGGCATTTTGGGCGAGACAAGACATATGCAGCAGTGAGTTCCCGTTATTTTTGGCCCAAAATGAGAAGAGATGTGGCGTACCTGGTAGAACGATGCTATATCTGCCAGACCGCCAAGGGACACGCTACAAATGCTGGCTTACAGCTGCCCTTGCCTGTACCAGAAACCATATGGGAGGATCTGTCCATGGATTTTGTCCTAGGGTTACCCAGAACTCAGAGAGGCATGGATTCCATCTTTGTGGTTGTTGACCGGTTTTCGAAAATGGCACACTTCATACCATGCCGTAAGACTCACGACGCCTCAGCGACTGCCAAGCTATTCTTCAAAGAGGTTGTCAGATTACATGGTGTACCAAAGAGCATTGTCTCAGACCATGACACAAAGTTCCTGAGTCACTTCTGGCGGACCTTGTGGGCTCTTTTTGATACTTCTCTGAAGTTTAGTACCACCGCCCACCCTCAGACAGACGGACAGACAGAAGTGGTCAATCGGACTCTGGGAAACTTACTGCGCAGCAAATGTAAGGATAAGCCCAGGATGTGGGACGTGGTTTTAGCACAAGCTGAGTTCGCCTACAATGGATCTGTACACTCGGGAACTGAAAGTCACCCTTTGAGGTGGTATACACTAAGACCCCGAATCACGTCCTTGATATAGCCCATTTTCCCAAAGGAAACGTGACTGCAAACCAGCTAGCCAAAGACTATGTCCAGTATGTCCAGATGCACCAAGAGGTGAAGGAGACCCTTGAGGAGAGAAACCAGAAACTAAAGGCTAAGGCGGATGAGCACCGCAGGGACTTACAGTTCGAAGTGGGAGATGAGGTTATGGTACACTTGGGAAAAGAGAGACTCGCCAACGCCACAAGCAGTAAGCTTCGACCGAGAAAGTACGGGCCATATAAGATCACCAAGAAGGTCAATGCCAATGCCTATCACATAGCTTTGCCAAATTGGCTTGGTAAAGTCTCACCGGCGTTCAATGTTCGTGACCTTAGCCCGTGGAAGTCAGATGGCCCTTTGGAGAACAACACCGACAAGCCAGTGCTGAATTCTTTTAAAGAAGGAGAGAATGATGCGGACATCCTAACTGGGCTCAGTAATAACACGCGCCTTGGCGGATCTCATCTCGGCGTATCCACAGAGGTTGTATCTAAGAGGGCGGATCCCCTGGACACGCGAGCGGGGCGGATCTAGGCGTACGCCATGAGGTGTACCAACAACTACACTGGGCGGATCTCAAGATTACTTCCTGCCGAAGGAATTCACCAACAACCTCTGACGTCCCGTACCTGCACCTTTGTACCTGTTGTCTAGGCGCATTACCTATTTTACCCTTTTATTGTTAACCATATTGTAACCCTAATAGGGATAGCCCCTGTCCTTCTATTTATCTTTTGGAGGTTGTATTTAAACCCTCATTTTGTAAGGATATGGCAACTTTTATCAATCAACTATCATTTCTCTTTGAGATTAAGGTTTATACCTTTGTTCTCGGGATTCACTCCTTCTAGTCTAGCTAGAGAAGAAGATCTTTGTTGGTTTACGATTAAAACCTCCATTTATCGCTTTCAATCTGTATCATCCAAGTTGTAAAAAATAATAATAAAAGCTATTCTTGATAGTACCTATTTTGAGCAATTGATTCCATAACACACGAGATAAGAAGAAATAGAGCCTTGCAAAAGAGAGAAGAGTTTGTCAGCATAGCCAAGGAGACTGCATGCCCATAGCCCAAAAAAAAAGATCCTTAAAACTGAAGCTTCTATTTCAATGGAGCGGGCAAGTCATCCTTGGCTACCAAACACAACTTTTCTCCTCATGCAAGACTTCTCTTCCTGATCATAATCATCTTCAAACAATGCCTCGTTTGGCTAATTATATTTTAAAGAAGAGAAGTGTCTGACATGACAAAGAAGAGTCTGTCAAATTAGCCAAAGATGACTGCCTGAAAACCTATATTTCCAACTGAGGGTTTTAGGAGTTCAGGCAAGTCATCCTTGGCTTCCAAACGAAACTCTTTCTTTCATGTTAGACATCTCTTCTTAATTTCTTCATTATATGTGAGATGCTCATTGTTATGACTTGAATTCTGTATTTATAGCCATTGAATAGAATATAAACTATTAGATCAAATTGAATTTTGACTTTGTGTTCCACTTGTTCTGCCTTTTTAATTAATTAATATTCTCCTATATTGCTGCTCCATACTGGAATATATTCTGGTCTTTTCCAGATATATCTCATTAGATGGTTAATTGGTCTGCATGCATAATATTTGGATATGCATGAATTTAATTAATTTCATAGCCTTCGAAAGACAAATTCTTCACCTGGAAATATCATATCGATCTCAATAATTTAATTTCCAAACTAAGCAATTTAATTATAAAGATGAAACTAAAAATATGTAATCTTTCAAAAAAAAAAAAAAATCTAAAATATGTGAGCAAAGTAATGAAAATAGTCGAACAACAAATCAATTGATTATAAAGATAAATACTTAATAATAATGTACAGAACAACAAATCAATTAATTCTCAGTTTTGACTTATCGAAGCAATTAGAGAAACACATAAATTTTTTTTGACAGGTACGGGTACCCTGGGAGGTATTCCCATACCGTCCCATTATCCTTAACGGGTAGTCGTTTTGATCTCATATCCTTTTATACATAGTACGAGTAGTCCCATTAGAGTCGAGTAGTATCGGGTACATGCACGTTCAGTATTCGTTGCCATCCCTAACTATAACTATCATTATATATATAGCTTAGTGAAAATAAAATGATCAATTAAGATAAAGTTAATTTAATTCCTAACATAAAAATATGAATTATCAAATAAGAGAAACTTTGTATTGAATAAAAAAAGTTAACTTTGTACTATAACTCCATTAAGGGGCAAATTACAATTACACTATATATCACCTTTACCCTTTTCACATTTTAGTATCTAAACTTTATTTTTTGCATAAGAAAATACTTGAACCTAAGATGACTGAACAATATAAGATCCGTTTGGTTTACTTGTTGTTTGTTATTTGCTGTTACGGATTGCTATTTGCTGTTGGAAAAAACTGTTTTTCCAAAAAATAGGAATTCTCAGCTTTGTATAAAAGGCAAATAGGGAATTCCTAACAAAACACATAAAATTCTTCATTTTAAAGTAAAAAGAAGTAGATAAACAAACACCCTTATAGTATATATAACCTGCTACAAGATTAACCATTAAAAATAAAGGTAAATTACAACCATTATACCTTAACGTTCTCTTATTTCACACTTTAATATCTAGACTTTTGTTTTGCACAAGAAAATACTTGAACACTTAAGATGACTTAAAGATATTGTACTTATGATCTTCTATAAAAAGTTAACCATTAAAAATGTTGATGTGACATAGTTAGACCAAGTTCATGACTTAAATATTGGACCCACTTAAGTTGTAAAGATAATATAGCATTTCTTTCATCTTTAATCTATCCATTCTATCTCTTTCATTTTTTATTTTTCTCTCACTAAAACAATTTCTTAACTCTTTGAATTCCTAAAAATTGAAGTAAGAATCCAAAGAATTCATAATCAATGAAAAAAAAAACTGTTAACAAATTTGTAGTACCATGAATCTTTGCAATATTTGGAATTGAGTTGCTTTTTCATTAATTGCATCCCCCAAATTCGTTGAAGTATTATTTTTATATCACATCATACATGTCGTTGAAGACTACACGACATTAATTTTTTTTTTTTTTTGTTATTGTCTTGGGTAAGATGGAGGAAGAATCAAATGAATGGCATGACCATAATACCTCCCTCATCGTTCTCCTTACTCATCGCAAGTTAGGTCTCGCGAGAAAGCCCATGAACATTGCTCAATATGTTATGTAACCCGTCCAATATCTAATTTTATGATGCAAGGAATGTATTACTTTATTTTATTTTATTTTTGCAATTAAAAATTTATGGATGCTTCCATGCATAGCTAGATTGATATTGAAACAATTGTTACTTCGTTTCTCTCAAGTTCGAAAAACACCTAGTTGTTTAATGATTCTGATATTTTTGGATATGTTTTTCAGCCTTACAAATTTAAAGAAGTAAGAAATTGTTACAGGGAGAGAAAAATGAAGATGAATGAGAAAGAAATGTGAGATTAGAGATGGAAATGAATGACTTAATTGTCCATGCAATTTATGTGGATCCCATGTTGAAGTCAAAGACTTGGTCAAACTATGTCACATCAATTGATACAGATCACAGACGACCATATTTATTTTAATCATAAATCAACAAAGAGTTTCTTCTCTAGCTTAACTAGAAGGAGTTAATCTCAAGATATAGGTATAAAGACCTTACTCTGAAAGAGAAAATTGATTGATTGATGAAAGTTATTCATCCTTACAAAGATGGAATTTAAATACTTCTCCTGATGGAAGCCATGATTACCCTTTTCTAGGGTTACAATAAAAGAAAGAACATAAAGAATAAGATAGGCAGTATGTATAGACAAATAGTAGGAAATAGCAGACGAAGACTGTTAGGTTGTTGGCTGCTTTCCTTTGCATTGCTCAGAAAGTAATCTTGAGGATCCGTTCCTGGTACACTTCTAAGATACGCCTTCCAGGATACGTCCATGTAACCTTCGTCCCTCTTGATATTCATGTTGTGGGCCGCGTTAAGAGAGGCTAGGAACCACATCCGCTCTGCATCATCAACATCTTTAATAGTTAACCAGTTGTAGCAGTTATAGCTGTTATAATGTCTGATCTTTTTAAATTCAGGTATTTTCTTACGAATAAAGTATCAGTATCAAAATGTAAAAAGATATGAAGTACATGTACCGTGATTGTAACTTACCCATATTTTTAATGATAAGTTAATATATTTTCTTATATAAAAATGAAATCAAAGTACCAAAGTTTGAATGAGGATAAAATTTAGGTATCATGATTATAATTCATCCCTCCATTTAGTAAAAGAAACTACTTGAATTTGCTTTCTTGAAACAATCTTTAGATGAAAATTAAAAATAAGATGAAAAAGTAGAAAATAGAATGATCATCTCTCAATCTTTTATAAAATTATATTCTTCCTTCTGATCTCTATTTTCACAATCCATTTCAAATGGTAAACTTGATCTTAATTCAATTTTCTTCCATCCTTTTAGAATGATTTTTTTTTTTTTTTATAACCATTCCCTCCATTTAAGTTCATCCATTTATAGATTTAATTTATTCATTTTTAGGGATATAAGTCTTCAAAAAAATATTCTAGAAAGACAAACTCTTCGAAGAAAAATAACAGCCATTCCATGAAAAGTAATAATTTTTTGGAAAATTTGGATCTTGTGGGAGTTCAATAGTTTGGGTCGCGAATGCGATAAAAACTGGTAAGTGCACCTTTGTTTTTCATCGTCGCGCTCACCCATAACAACGCACTCAAAATTAGTGATGATTCAATAATTCTTAAATTCACTTTTTCTTCAAATGACTCTGGTACTTTGGCACAACTTTTTTCGTTTAAACATAAAAAAATTAAAAATTAACATGAATAAAAATAAAAATACTAACAGTTACAATAAAATACGTAATTCAAACCTTAAAAGAAAAGAATTGAACTAACATCACTACACAAATTATAAACTTTTCAACTTCATATCACATGTCAAAATAGATTTAGTATTATACACATGCTTCAAGCGCATTGGATATTCAGGTACATTGTTGTGTCCGACATAATAATAATAATAATAATAATAACCATTATTTGACTATAGCTATCCATTTGACAAATTGTTGTATAAACATTACGAATAAATTTAATAATTAGAAAATAACCATAATATTATTTTAGTGCACAAACACACATACATATATAGAAGAATAAATTATACTTTAAAGGAAATTATAATTTTAGTATTAACTAAATATCATCTTAATCGTTGTCAGTTTTAATTGGTATTAGAATAGAAGCTTTCTTTAAATTATAACTCAATTTTATTAGATTATTTTCTTAGTTAAATAAAAAGCCAAACCATACCCATTCACAATTGCAATGTCCAATTTGTTATACTCTATTTGCTAAACTTAATAAACTTAATTACATTTAATAATAATAATAAAAAAATTCTATCTTCACGTGATGGAGAGAAGATATCCCTCCATGAATCGCAAATCAAATTTTAATAATGGTGAGAAAACAACAAAAATAGTCAATGAAAAAGATAAGAAGAGTATGAATGCATTTATATAGATTGACAATATGTAATGGGTAGGTAGTAATAAGGATCTATAAATAAGAATTTGTATGTAGGTTGTGTGTATCTTTTCCATAATAAAGTATATAAAAATAGTGAGGTTGATGAGTTCATGTCATTGTGACTTGTTTTATTTGTGTATACTAAATTAGTCCTTAAAAAACATATCAAGTCCTTGAAAAATTACACTTTTATTCCCTATATTCTCAATAAAGTGGTATCAGAGTCATATTACGAGAGTCAGTCTTCCGCCAAACAGACCCTATAAAAATGTCAGACGGTCTCAAACTTCCTTATCAATACCCTCAGCTCACCAAAACCAACTATTCAAGTTGGCGTATTCGAATGAAAGCGTTACTCGGATGTCAAGATGTCTGGGACATTGTTGAAAAAGGCTATGTAGTCCCGGCCAACGAGGCAGCGTTGACACAGGCAGAAAAAGATACTCTGTAGAAAAATCACAAAAGCAATCAAAAGGCGCTTACTCTCATCCATCAAGGTTTGGATGAATTAATGTTCGAGAAAGTAGCCGAAGCTACCACCGCCAAACAAGCGTGGAAAATTCTACGAGTTTCTCTTCAAGGGGAGGAGAAAGTTAAAAAAGTTTGTTTACAGATGCTGAGAGGAGAATTCGAGACAATGAGGATGAAAGAGACGGAGGCCATTAGTGATTACTCATCCCGAGTAAAATTTGTCGTAAATCAGATGTGATAGTATGGAGAAAAAATTGAAGAGTCCAGAATTGTTGAAAAAATTATGCGATCACTACTACCAAAATTTGATTACGTAGTGGTGGCTATTGAAGAAGTCTAGAGACATCAGTGAAATGTCAGTTGACGAAGTTGTAGGGTCATTACAAGCACGCGAGGAGCGGTTTGAGAAACGAAGAGAAGATTTCGTAGAACAAGTCTTAGCAACGAAGACTATGTTTAAAATGGCGAAAGTAGTCAGTCCGGCAGAGGACGTGGAAGAGGTCGAGGAGGAAATGGTAGAGGACGAGGACGTGGCAGAAGTCAAGGTAGAAATGAAAATGGCAACAACAACAATGACAGAAGAACTCAATTCACCAGAGGTAGAGGAAGAGGTCGAGGACGCGGTCAAGGAAGAGGAAACTGGAGGCCGAATGAAGGACGTGATAAGTCCAATATTCAGTGTTATAATTGCTCCAAGTATGGTCACTATGCAGCAAAATGTTGGAGTCCCGCTAAGGAGGTAGAAGAGACTGCCAATAATATTCAAGATGAGAAAGTAACTGACACATTGTTACTTACCTATGAAGGTGAAGAAAATCGCGAAAATAATATATGGTATCATGACAATGCGGCAAGTAACCATATGTGTGGTGACAAGAAGATGTTCATGGAGCTCTATGAATCCGTTCGCGGTAATGTTGTATTTGGAGATTCCAACAAGGTTCCTATTACAGGCAAAGGAACAATTCTTATTCGGCTAAAAAATGGCGCTCACCAGTTTATGATAATGTTTATTATGTCCCCAACATGAAAAGCAATATTTTGAGTTTGGGACAATTACTGGAGAAAAATTATGAAGTTCACATGGTGGATCGAAAACTACTCCTATTGAATGAGAAAAAGGAGTTGATTGCACGAGTATCAATGGCGAAAAACAGAATGTTCACAATTAACATTCAGACGGACATGGCCAAATGTTTGAAAGCTTGTGTGCAAAGTCCCCCCTGGCTTTGGCATTTACGGTACGGGCATCTCAATTTTGGAGAACTGAAGCTGTTGGGACAGAAGCAGATGGTAAACGGATTGCCTCACATTGACCAGCCTCATCAACTGTGTCAAGGATGTCTTGTTGGAAAACAATTCAGAACCAGTTTTCCAAAGGAGTCTATGTCAAGAGCAAAGGCACCACTTGAGCTAGTTCACACAGACGTGTGTGGACCGATCACTCCACAGTCTCTTGGTAAAAATAAATATTTTCTACTTTTCATTGATGATTATAGTAGAAAAACTTGGGTGTATTTTTTGAAGAAAAAAATAGAAGTTTTTGAGACATTTAAAAAATTCAAAGTCCAAGTGGAGAAAGAAAGTGGTCATTTTATTAAGGCACTCAGATCAGATAGAGGCGGTGAATACATGTCCATCTCTTTCAAGCAATTTTGTGAACAGCATGGAATTCGTCATTTCCTTTCAGTCCCCAGATCACCTCAGCAAAATGGCGTAGTAGAAAGAAAGAACAAAACAGTGCTCAACATGGTGAGGAGCATGTTAAAAAGCAAAAATTTACCGAAGGAGTTATGGGCCGAAGCAGTAGATTGTGCTGTGTACCTGTTGAACATATCGCCAACTGTCAATGTTTGGGATCAAACTCCACAAGAAGCATGGAGCAGAATAAAACCCAGTATTTCTCATTTGCGTGTTTTTGGCAGTGTTGCTCATGTCCATGTACCAGATGAAGAACGCAAGAAGCTAGATGATAAAAGCAAGAAATATTTGTTTGTGGGCTATTCAGAACATTCCAAAGGGTACAAAATGTTCGATCCTCAAACTCAGAAAATCGTCATAAGTAGAGATGTCACCATTGATGAAGAAGCGGTTTGGGACTAGACCGGTGAAAAAGAAAACATCTACAGTTTTTATCCTTTCATGGATGAAGACAATGATCAAGAAGAACCAACCACAATCGCAGCCACAACACCAGCAACCGGTTCGACATCAGAAAGTTCATCCAGTTCAAGTTCGTCATTGAGTGATGAAAACAGTTCAGATGAACATCCGCATGCAAAGCCTAAAAAATTCATACATATTAAAGATCTCTATGGTGTAACAAGAAATCTCGATGATGAATTAACTCTTTATTGTCATTTTGTTAGTGATGAACCAACAGATCCAGAAAAAGCAATGAAAGATGAAAAATGGAGACAAGCCATGGAAGAGGAGATTCATTCGATCGAGAAAAATAAAACATGGGACCTGACATCACTTCCGTCTGGTCAAAAACCCATTGGAGTTAAATGCGTGTTCAAAGCAAAGAAAGATGCAAACGGTGAAATTATCCGACATAAAGCAAGATTGGTGGCGAAAGGGTTCAGTCAACGACCCGGAATTGACTACAATGAAGTTTTTGCTCCTGTTGCCAGAATGGAGAGTATCAGACTGGTAATTTCTGTAGCTGCTCAACACGGATGGAGAATCCATCAAATGGACGTGAAATCCGCATTTCTCAATAGATATCTGGAAGAGGAAATTTATATCCAGCAACCACCTGGATATGTTGTGAAAGGTCAAGAAAATAAAGTGCTAAAACTTAAAAAGGCACTTTATGGTCTTAAGCAAGCACCACGAGCCTGGAACAGTCGCATTGACAAATATTTTCAAGAAAATGGTTTTGTCAAATGCCCACATGAATATGCCCTGTATGCAAGAGTGAAAAATGGAGATATGTTACTTGTTTGTTTGTATGTGGATGATCTTATTTTTACAGGGAACAATCCTAAGATGTTTGAGGAGTTCAAGAAAACAATGACTCGTGAGTTCGAGATGACTGACATTGGTCTAATGTCATATTATCTTGGCATTGAAGTGAAGCAGAATGACGGTGGAATTTTTATTTCTCAAAGTGGTTTTGCGAAGGAGATCTTAAAGAAGTTCAAGATGGAAAATTGTAATTCCGTTAGCACGCCGGTCGAATGTGGAATCAAGTTGACGAAAGATGAAGGTGGAGACAGAGTCAATCCGACATTATTCCGAAGCTTGGTCGGAAGTCTCAGATATTTGATGTGTACGAGACCGGATATTCTTTATGCAGTCGGCTTAGTAAGTCGATACATGGAAGCTCCAACTGTGTCACATTGGAATGCAGCAAAAAGAATTCTCCGTTACGTGAAAGGTACAACTAATTTGGGATTACTTTATTCAAAAACTGACGATTTCAAATTAG
The DNA here is from genome assembly GCF_963576675.1 of Euphorbia lathyris. Lineage (NCBI taxonomy): Eukaryota > Viridiplantae > Streptophyta > Magnoliopsida > Malpighiales > Euphorbiaceae > Euphorbia > Euphorbia lathyris. Next base: position 26,449,370 of record NC_088913.1, read on the forward strand.
TTGGATACTGTGATAGTGACTGGGCCGGTGACAAGGATGGCCGAAAAAGTACAATTGGTTTTGTATTTTTTCTGGGTGCAACTGCATTTACGTGGAGTTCGAAGAAACAAGCGATTGTGACGTTGTCCACCTGCGAAGCTGAATATGTTGCTGCAACTTCATGCGTCTGTCATGCAATTTGGCTCCGGAAATTGCTAAAAGAATTTCAGATGAGTCAAAATGATCCAACGGAGATTTTTATCGATAATAAATTTGCATTGACATTAGGGAAAAATCCAGTGTTTCATGATCGAAGTAAGCACATTGATACGAGGTATCATTTTATCCGGGAGTGTATCGAGCAAAAGGAGGTGAAGCTGAAATACGTGAAAACTCAAGATCAAATTGTAGATATTTTCACGAAGCCGCTAAAGCACGACATGTTCAGTCAGTTGAGAGCTTGGTTGTGAATTACAGGAAATTAAGTTTACGGGGGCATGTTAAAATTAATAAACTTAATTACATTTAATAAAAAAAAATTCTATCTTCACGTGATGGAGAGAAGATGTCCCTCCATGAATGACAAAACAAATTTTAATAATGGTGAGAAAACAACAAAAATAGTCAATGAAAAAGATAAGAAGAGTATGAATGCATTTATATAGATTGACAATATGTAATGGGTAGGTAGTAATGAGGATCTATAAATAAGAATTTGTATGTAGGTTGTGTGTATCTTTTCCATAATAAAGTATATGAAAATAGTGAGGTTGATGAGTTCATGCCATTGTGACTTGTTTTATTTGTGTATACTAAATTAGTCCTTAAAAAACATATCAAGTCCTTGAAAAATTACACTTTTATTCCCTCTATTCTCAACACTATTTTGTAGAATTGTAAGAATAATGACCAAAAACTTAGAAGATATAAAGCCTAGCATGAGAGAGAAGAATGTGTTAGCATAGCCAAGAAGACTGCCCGGCTACGACCGAAAACGTAGTGAAATCTCTTCGGATGGCGGGGGAGCGGGCAAGTCATCCTTGGCTACCAAACAACATTATTTTCCTCATGTAAGGCTTCTCTTCCTCTTCCACACACTAGAAATATATAGGCTTGTTTGGTGAATTTCATATACATAGAAGAGAAGGTGTAGCATGAAAAGAAAAGGGTGTCAAATTAGCCAAGCTGACTGCCTGAAAACCTCATTAATGGGTTATGAGTTAAACCCATTTGGGAGGGAGAGCAGGCAAGTCATTCTTGGCTACCAAACAACACTCTTATTTTCATCTTACACCTCTCTTCTTTCTTATCATGCTTTTTTTTGGTAAACTTCTTTCTTATCATGCTAATACAATGTATTGATATCTCTATTTATAGCTGATCAAAGGAAATAATATAAACAACTTTACAATAATTCAAATCAATTTTGGCATTGGTACTTTGCTTATCCACAGCAATTTGCCCCAAACTGATGACCCTTTAATTTCTCAAGTAGCCACCCCATTATGGAATATGTTCTCTATGCTATTATGTGCATGCTTTGCCAATGGATAATGGGTTTTGAATCTAATAGTTGTCAACGGCCAACAAATAAAATAAGTAAATATATTTTGATCTTAAAAAATAAATAACCAATTTTTTTTAAATCGTGTACAACACATGTCTAGACCACTTGATCAACCTGACCATTTGAATTAAAAGTTTAAGCTCGTATTTAAGGCTCAATAATAATTTTTATATTAATCTCCATAAATTCTAAAATACCCCTTTGTACATGTTCATTAATAAGCTCAAGGGTTTGAAGGGCTTTTGCTATGGTTTTTAGGGTACAATATATATAGAGTACTTTTTTTGAGGCGATATATATAGTACTTTTATATAACTATATAATAAGGGAGCATATATTCTAGAAATATTGTAGAAATTCTGAGAATAAACAATGAAAATAGACAAACATATTCATGCAAGTGTAAGGAACTGTAATATGTTGCGGCACAATATATTCTCACATGGTATGGAGCCTTTTAGGGTTTAAGCACTAAAAACACTATAACTACTTTTACTTCTTCTACTATCTCGTAAATGAATTCGACCATGCAAGGGAACATGAGAAATCAATCTCATTCTATCTCAATAATGTTCTCACAATCTCCTTATTAAGTTAAGGACAATGAATTTTTTGTTGTGGAAAATGGAACTCAACCTAGTCTTGAAAGGTTGCGGCTTATACTCTAATGTTGACGAGAAAATCGTTCCCCCAACCTTCAACTATGTTGGCTTTTCTCTCTGCGAGTAGTAAACCGGCCGGGTGTTATCATCTATGAATTTTCTTTTTGATATTTGAAATTTCACAAATCATGGCATCAACATCAGTCAAATGTAAGTGGGACAGTTTGGTCATAGACAAACTCAACCTCAAGCATTGGCAAAGCTACGAGGATGCTTCGACATAAAGTGGCGAATAGAACATACAAATGTACGATAACAGTGGAGGCCAAGTTGGTATAAGGAACACTATAGGGGATAGGGATACCCTAGCATTGGATCTCCACCACCCCCTAGATTAGTAGTCGGTACTGGCTTAAGCGATCCATCCTAGTCCACTAAGGAATAGGACAATCGAGCATTCAACCTTCGTGAAGGGAGTGAATGTCTCCACAAGGTGGAACTCTATGGACATTATGGGCTCCGAGATAGCCATAGTGTGAGCCCCTTATAAGGCGTGGTTTAAATCTAGAGAGACCATCCAGGACACAATATTAATAGACGTACTGATGGGATGCTTAAAGGGGGATAGACCCTTTTCGATAGGAGTTGAGTGGCCAAAACTTGGGGAACTCCTTGAGGGACACGAGGTTTTATACTGGCTTAGACCTAGCCCCATGACATTTGGTACCAAAGTTGACTCTCCATGTATGATGTATGGTTCAAGGACGAAGCCAATAAAAGATGGTGGGCGTGTAACATCCCAATTTGAAGTGGGTGGAGTCGAAATAGAAGGATTGAGCAAGGAGCGACACTAAAGGATGGTGGGGGCATGAATGAACTCAATCTTATATCGAAAATGGAGAGAGTGTGACTAGGGCTTAAAAAACTTATCCAATTTTCCTGCTTCTACCATCATATTTAACTCTGCTGCATGCTGTTTGCAATCCTCTATGACATGACCCTCGCTTTTATGGAATTCACAATATTGGCCATTATTCCTTCGGCCAAAAGATTTTAGCTTCGGGGAATATTAGATATGTTGCTTATTCGATTCGACCTAGTAAAGGACCTCCTTTCGAGGAGCATTCAAGGGGGTATAATTTTGATCCACGTGCTCTTTTTATCGCTTATTATCCTCCATACTTCGATCACTTTTAGACTCATTGGGCTGGTGAACCAAACTCAACCTATCCTTTAGCAATGGATTCAATTTGTGACTGTCCCACTTAACAAAGTCACGAGCTCTTCGCATCAGGTCACGAAAGTTTTTTGGCCTTCGGGTAGTGAGGTCTTTTGACAAGCCCTTACTTTGGAAATTGCTTGCTATGGCCTCTACTGCCTCGTCCACACTAAGATGCTTGATTTGAATTATAACCCTTTTAAATCACTCAACCCACTCTTTGAGAGATTCACTAGGCTCATACATCAAATAGTTAAGGTCCTGAAGCTCTTGATTTCTGGGATTGAGGTGATAAAATAGCTAGCAAATTCTTTAGACACTTACTTAAAAGACCAAATTGATCCTAGTAACAACTGATCATACTAGTAGGCAGCCGAATTCCTTAATGTGGTTGAAAAAAACGATACATCAAAGCATCGGTTGTCGTTGTGGTTTGTAGAGCTCTCAAGAAATTCTTCACATGCAAAATTTGATCAGTCATGCCATTATAGCCCTTGAGTAATGGATAATTGAAACCTCTTGGCATCGGATGACTCATAATTTCAGTACTCAGTGGCATATACATGTCCATAGTTTTTGGCATTCTTGACTCCAAGCCTTCATCTTTCATTACATGCTGAAGCTCACTTCCGATGAGGTTGTAAACTTCATCCTTCAAAGAAGATTCATTTTCCTTTCACCAGTCTTAACTTTTCCTTGTGAGCCTCATAATGATGAATTAAGGACTCGGTGGAATCATGACGAGTGCCCTTTTGTCATTTCAGGGATCTGGACCCTTTTTTCTTTGGAATATACCTTTTAGGCGAAGGTGAGTGATTATGTGTGAGCTGGGAAGGACTCTTAGGTTTCTCCTTTGATCTTCCCCTCAAGATTTCAGATTGAGACTCCTCCAAAATCCCTCGTATTCCTAGGACATGTTTGAGCAATATGATGTCCCGTAGAACAAGCAACAGAGCCCTTCCTATCACCATGTCTAGCAACGTCTCTAGCCTCCTTCAATTCTTGGAGCGTCACCTCCATTTGTGTAGCATGTTCCGCATAAAGGATATTCATCGATTTTTGAACAAACCTCATGTTGTAAATCAGTTGTCTAGTCAAACCATCAATGAAGTTGCGTTGCTCTAGCTCCAAAGATCCCAAACAAGCATCAATGCACTAATCCAGAGATGGTGTAACCATTAAAGGTGAAAGTGGATTATTGTGAAAATCCACTAAGCCATGTTGAGGAGCGGTTGAAGTACTGGGAAAGTCCGCAACCCATTGGTTAGATTGAATTTTTGGCTGGATAACAGATTGCTCCAAGGGTTGTTTGCGGGATTGACGACTGGATTATAAACTTGAACCATATTTCACGAAGAACTTTCACGCTCACCGCACCAAATGATATAGAAATTCTTATAACCACCACTTCCGATAGCACTTCGGTGACTTGAGATCACAAAGAATGTCAGAAAAGGCGACCAGTGTTCCGATGAACCTCTCCGATGCTAAAGTAAGAAGATATTAAAGATAATACCAAGCTAACTAATAATAAGGAGTGAAGTAATGAAATAGTTGAAGTAAGATACTTGTGTCGTAAATGTCCATGCTTTTTATAAGTAAAAATGAAGTGTACTTGGACATGTGTTAGCACCTGATTGGTCTTCAGACACTATCTTTCCATGCTGTAAGATATATGAGTTGAAGGAGCATGCTTTTGGAATCCAGCGTGCTCATTTGTCCACGTGTTTCCTTAAGCAGCTCCCAAAGGAAACTCTTCAGATATGAAGTGGCTGAAACCAAGAAGAACACAACTATGGGCTTTGGTGGAATTGGGCTCATTTGATTACTTCAGATCATGGTTGGGGCCAGTCTGTCAAAAGCCCAAACAACTTGGTACCGTATAATGAAATTTTTTAGGTTTTCATCGATCAGAACGTCAAGGGACATGTCAAACACAAATGACGTCACCTAAAATCATTAATTAGTCGCCTTCTTCACAAAGTCATAATGATAGCAAACACGTTTCATTCATCCCAAGATAAATAAACGCTTGGCTTTTCATATTCTTCATCTTAGGAGAAAAGTAGGTGAAAACGTGGAAATGTGAAATAGTGTCATTAATTACTGCAGACCACATGAACGTGAAACTTGACATTATACTTTCTGTATTTACGGCTAGCATCCTGAATCTCTATGTTGTTTCAATCTGCTTTTATCATTAATCAAAGTCAGTAATGATCGTATTCTACCGTCGTTTTAACCTTTTGAACTGTTTCCATGTATAATATGATTAATAACACGATATCACTTACCACAAATCATATTTAGACAACAACAACAATTATATTCAGAGCATAATTTCTAAACAAATCATATTTATCATTACTTACCACAAATCATATTTATCATTACTTTTTTTACATATTGTATTCTCTAAACAAAGTAAGCATAGAAGATATCCTCTTTTCTATATATACATTTGTGATTATTATCTTCCTAATTAACCAAATTTACATTTTAATATATTAATGGCCTAATACATCATCAGCTCCCTAAACTTGTCCATAATAGTAGATTGACTCCCTGAACTTTGCAAATGTCTCACCAACTCCCTAAACTTGCTTATTTCGTATCACCAGCTCCCTAAACTTGTCCATAAAAATTTATAAGCTCCTTGAACTTTGCAAGTGTCTCACCAGCTCCCTAAACTTCCTTATTCTGTAACAACTAAATACAAAAACCATAATACTAACTCGGATTAAGGTGCAAAAATGCTCCTAACGTTTTGGGTCAGGAGTAATTTTACACATAACGTCTAAAATAGTGCAATTTTACCCCTAACATTAGTAGCCAAGAGCAAATTTATAAAATTGGTGAATTTTTTGAATTTTCTTTTTGTCCAATTCATACAAAAGTCAGTATATATTTTTTTTTCACATCCCAACATATGTTTGTGATTTGTTACTGATAAAATGACGCACGTGTGTAGATGACAAGATTCATGACCGAGAAGACAATTTGATGAATTATTTCTCAAATAAACCCAATTTATCAATGTTATGGGTAAAATTGTTGTTGACTTCCAACGTTAGGGGTAAAATTGCACCATTTTTAGACGTTAGAGGTAAAATTACTCCTAACCCAAAACGTTAGGGGCATTTTTGCACCTTAATCCGAGTTAGTATTATGGTTTTTGTATTTAGTTGTTACAGAATAAGCAAGTTTAGTGAGCTGGTGAAACACTTGCAAAGTTCAGGGAGCTAATAAATTTTTATGGACAGGTTCAGGGAGCTGGTGATACAAAATAAACAAGTTTAGAGAGTTAGTGAGATACTTGCAAAGTTTAGGAAATCTACTATTATGGACAAGTTCAGGGAGTTGGTGATGTAATAAGCCTATATTAATATATAAGTTTCACATCTCTATCTTATTGTAGGTTTCATCTGTATACATTGTCCACCTAAAAATCCTCCTTAACTTTTATCCACATGAATTTGGTATAGTTATTTGAATATATTATATTCACTTAATGCTGCCTTCTAAGCATATTTTATTTTTAAAGTAAGAAATAAAATAAACACTTACAATATACAAAAAAAAAAAAATAATAATAATTCAAAGACAGGAAAATAAAAGTCCAAACTAATTTGTTATATTATGTTGCATATTCTTATCCAAAGATGAAATTGGGCAAATATAGACCTCAGAAACAAAAAGAAAAACAAAAGGAAAACTATGAAGGAATGTCAACTTTGAAAGCTTTTTATTTGACTAAATTTGAAAGATTAAAAATAAAAATGAATATTTTGACTAAATTAAATTGATAGGTTGGTTTTGAAGACACTTGTCCTATGTATAAGTATATAAGTTTTACAATTACTAAATTAAGTCCACCCATATTATTCTTAATTTTATATATTTCAGGGAAAAGTACAAAAATAAACCTTGTGGTTTGGTCCATTTTTGAACTGCATCCCTGTGGTTTAAAAGTTTGCAAAATGGTACCATGTACTTCATTTCGTTAGCAAACATAGGCATTTCCGTCTAACAGTGTTAAAAATAATGAGGTGGCAGTCAAAGTCAAAAAGTAAGAAGGATATTTTTATCATTTCATGGTCTTCTTAATGAAATTTTTGAATATTGATGGTTTAGTTCGTTTCATCTCAATTCAACACAAATCCGATCACCGGAACCATCTAAGGAACCCGACGGCTCAACCGCCATATTCATCTTCTCTTTAAACAACAATCTAAACAATCAGACATGGATCCGTGCCCGTTTGTGCGGATCCTGATAGGTAATTTAGCGCTGAAATTTCCACCGGCGTCTAGGTCCTCCATTCCAATTCAAACTCTTGCTACTGTAAAAGTAAGCTGGAGAATTTTCCGACGCAGGTATCCACAATCCCTCTATTGCATAAGCAGTAGCAGCAACAGAGTCAAAACCCTGAAAACAGTTACTTGTCGAATTCGTTAGCAGCGTGTTTCAATCTCGACAAGAGCCAGATCGATAAAATTTGGGAATCGAAGAGCCCGACGAGTTTGAGTATTGAGATCTATTACGGCGAAAAGGGGGCGTTATGCGGGTTAGGAGACGGGAAGTTTTTCGGGGAAGTTACTTTTCCGATTGATTTGAAGAAGGTTAAGTCTAGACCTTGTGTGATTCAGAATGGGTGGATTGAAATTGGGGGAAATAAAAAAGGTTCTTCAATGGCGGAATTTAATTTGTGTGTTAGAGCTGAGCCTGATCTGAGATATGTTTTTCAATTCAGAGGTGAAAGAGATGAACAAAGAGCAAAATTTTACATTTAGCAAAATTAACAAAGAGGATGGAAATTCAATTTATTTTAAAGGGTGAAACTAATAAACAGGAGAGAGAGAAGAGAGAGAAATAAAAATAAAAATAAAAATGATGGTTTAGTTATTTGATTCATTTTTTGCAAGAGGAATGCAAGGTTGAAGAAGACAATGAAATGATAAAAATATCCTTCTTACTTTTTGACTTTGATTGCCATCTCATCATTTTTAACACCGTTAGACGGAAATGTCTATGTTTGCTAACAGAATGAAGTACATGGTACCACTTTGCAAACTTTTAAACCACAGAGGTGCAGTTCTAAAATGAGTCAAACCACAAGATTTATTTTTATACTTTTCCTAATATTCCAATTAATCCCAAAAATTATTGATGTAGTCTTCCGACAAAAATTGAGGACAATGATAGAGAATTCTAAAATATTTTAATGATGTTAATAAATATTCCCTTCCTCAATTGGGTTAGGACTTTGATCTTGTTCGCTTATAAATCATCATATTCATCCATTAGTGGAAAACCTTTTTCTGTTTGAACTAAATTTGATATTTGTTTCAAATTAAAGCACTAATCAACTTGTAAAAGTTGCATTTTTCAATGTTTAAATATTTAATTGTTTAATTTTTTTGCTCCAATCATGTATTTTAGGTAGAATATTTTAATAAGGATATATACATACTATTTATTAATACATTTCATTGTAAGAGTATTAAATTGAATAGTTTATTCTTCACAACATACAGTGTAGCTATGTTGAGATAATTTGATAATTTAAATTGATATCATTAGTATTTAATTATTTAATGAATGGCTTAAAAAAATTAGTTGGTATGTACAATTAATGATAAAAAGTATTTAAGCCCCTTTTTGGTAGATTTAAAATCACAACATTAATATTAATAGAACAATTAATAGGGTAGTTAATTATGAAGGAAGCGTAATTCATGAGGTTACTATAGAAAAGACCAAAATGGTTGAACAAACTTTCATATTTTGTGGCATTAATCGTGAAATTAATGGCGATAGTAATGGAATAATTAATATGACAGATGCTTATGAATGAGATATATCATGAGCCAGAACATGAATCTAGAAAAAATATTGTGGTTATGGAAGTAAAACGTAGAAAGAAAGAAGACGTTTTAAAAGAGGGGAAGACTCAGTTTCAAATAATAGTCTAATTGTGGATCCAAAAACAGGTTTCAGGTGGGCTCTGCTGGACAGACACACCCATCATCATGAGTCTATTAGCCTGGAATTGTCGGGGTCTGGGCAACGCACGAGCAATTGGCGTTTGAATGGATCTTGTCCAAAATTACAAACCATTTATTATTTTTCGTTCTCATATTGCTAGAAACTTTTCGGTTAGGGAAGGTAAAGCTATTGGTATTCTAGAGGCTCTTAGGTGGATCAAACTCAAGGGTTTGGGTGGTGTGGAGGTGGGGACAGATGCGCTGTCAGTGGTGGAAGCATACTTTCCTTCTTCTTATGGTTCAATTATCGACGATTATAAAAATCTTATTTCTAGTATCAATGACATTTCTATCAGATTTATAGGTCGTTATGCGAATGGATGGCTCATGTTTTAGCTAGGTCTTCTCATTCCTTGTCAGAACTTGTGGAGTAGAGTACTGTCCCTCCAGATTTTATTTTACATTCCTCGTATATTGATTTCATTTAATAAAACTTATTTTTCTTCAAAAAAAACATATAATTTTTAATTTTAACACATTATACTAGTTATTTATTTATTTTTAATCACATTAAAAATAAAATTTTTAATTTTAACACATTATACTAGTTATTTATTTATTTTTAATCACATTAAAAATAAAATTTTTAATTTTAACATATAATTTTTATTTTTTATACCTATATCTCAATATGCAACCACACTTTTTAATTTTGTATCACCTTAATTAACGACTCTTTTAATTCTTTTTGTTGGCCTTTGTAAAAAATAAAACTACACATTTGGAACAAAGTGTCGGTATTTTTTTTTTAAAGTTAAAGACAGTCCAGATTTTACGACAACAAAAAGTTCTCAATATTCTGAAGACGCTTTTTAATTTTGTCCCATATTTAAAAATTCAACCACATTTTCTTGTTATTTACGTCACATTTTATAATGACTTAATGACGCTTTTAATTTTGATAGTTTTTAAAATTTCACTACATATTTAAAGAAAAGTGTGGACATTTGCTTAAGGTAAAGACATTTTAAATTTTAATGAAAATTGTCCCTATTTTTAGATTTGTACATTTTATTTTTAACTCTATATTTAATATTTCAACCACCACGTTTTTTTTTTCTCTATATTTTTCATTAAAAAAATGACTCCACTTAATTTAGACAAATAAAAAAGATTACAACAAAAATAAGAAAAAAAAGAATAAAATTAGCATTTTCTATAACTTGGTTATGGTTGTTAAACGTGGCCCATGACTAAAATCAAATTACAAAATGGAAAACCTAATTTCTCCTAATAAAATATTAACTCACCCGTCCAAGTTTTCTACCCCTCTTCCTCTCAGTCTTATAATATCTCTTCCTCTCATGGTTTGTATTTTTTTTCCTTTCTCTCTCTCTCAATCTTTCTGTCCAGGATTTCTCTTCTATTTCTTTTTTATTACTTGTAAAAACCTTAATTCATGAGTCTGATTTTAGATTTTGGTTTTTATTTGACATTATTTTATTATTATTATTTCATACCTTCAAATACAAATATTTAATAATAGTAATGGACGCATTTGATATTAAAGAAATTTCATTGTTGTTTGGATATAAAGGATTCATAGTGAATTGTTCTAATTTTGTACGTTAAAAAATAATATACATCCTTAATAATTATTAAGGACATAAAGAGTTGTTTAAAGAGTTTTTTTTTTTTTTTACGCGGTTAAATGTCGTTTATATAAATAAATGTCGTGAAATTGGCGATGTTTTTTATTTAAAGTGTCACGACATATAATATGCTATAGATAAAATCTGAAGCGAAGAACGACGTAATAAAAAATATCTGTCAACAAAATTATGACATTTTAAAATAGAAACGTTGGTAATATGACGACGCTTGAATGTGAAATGTCGTCGGAATTAGATTACCCACACAAGATTTATGCGTCGTTAAAATTAAGGACACGCGATTTAACGACACATACGGCAACGCTTTAAAGAGCGTGGGTAAACATTTAAAGACACTGAAAAATGTCGTTAAACCATAAATTTTTGCGTCGTAATAGACCATTTTTTTTGTAGTGTAGGATTGGTTCGAATATCGACGTTTGATTTCTAAAATGCATTTTGCGGTTTCGCACGTCTATCGCGAAGGGAATCAGGTTGCTGACGCCTTGACAATTTTAATGGTCGAGCCTTATATCGGTTCGCTTAGTTTGTGAGTTGTTTCTTTCACTCTTTTGACTTTTGTGACTTTTTCTATCTTTTAATATATTTGGGTTTGGAGGCTTAGGTGATACCAACCTTGTTGGGATCCCTGGGTCTTCTTTCTTTGTCCCCCATTTTCAATAAAAAAAATTAACGGTTCAAAATTAGTTTTTTTTTTTTTATGTTTGATTTGTCTATCAACGGAAAAAAAAAAGAAAAAAGCTAAATCCACCAAACTCATAGGAGCCTTGAGATACATTTTGCCAAAATTAATTCCAAAAAGTTTTAAATGCATTTGTAACTTTTTCTCATAAACTAGTATATATTGTTAGAGATCTAATTCTAGTTTGTGAAAGATAAGAAATCAAAACTAGATAGAGAGAAAAGAGAAGAAGATTAATATTCATCGTGATTTTTGAGTAGAAAATAGTAATGTTTATATAAAAGTTGAAACAAAAGGAAGTAAAGAAAAAGCAAACAAAAGGAATAGAATAACAGAAAACTGGATTCTATTATGAATTTAGTTGTGAATGGGTGGTTATGAATGGCTAAGAATTGATTGAGTGTAATGCATGGTTTTAGGACCTCTCCTCAAACTAAAACTTGTTTTTGCTAATGTTGTGACTGTTAATCCCATTTTGGATAAAGCAGGTGTTATATACTGGAGACTGATTGACTTAGTGAAAAGGTCATCTAGTTGAGTTACAAGATCAAGTCGGTGAGTTGAAGATTGGTGTGCAAAGTCTTGGAATGTCTTGTCTTCAAATCGGCATGCTGACAATTGAACTCAGGAGAGTTGATCGGTGTTAAGTGGAGCCTTGCACAATCTTAAACTTTAACTCACAGTATTAAAGGACCAACTGACACAGATTAAATCGGGATCTGTTAGTTTTAATTGTAAACTAACAAAGATGTTCTTCTCTAGCTAAAGTAGAAGAAGTGAATCCTGGGTTTTACGGCCTAAATCTATAGAAAATCAAAGATCCCCCATTATTGAAGGTTAGAAACCTTGTAACAAATCTTCAATGAAGAAAGTGATAATTTGTATTTGATAAAAGTTCAATATCCTTACAAGTTAAGTAGCTTATATAGCTCAATGAAAAACAAATATAAAAGATTAAAAAGTCTAACTAGGGTTACAATTAACAAAGAGTGTTAAGGGGTGGGATGAGAATGCCAAAATGGGCAAATAAAATGAGAGTACAAACAATAGGGTTAAAATGACGCAATGGTAATTAATGGGTGTAAGTAATTGTGGCAACTTTGGTCTCGTTATCCCCTAACCTTGGGTGTATTTTCTTCTTGGTCTGGAAAGCTGATTCGTTGTCTCTAAAGGTGAATATTCTATCGCTGAAATCAACATATGGTTGCCAAAAAGAATCACGTCGTCGCCAAGGATGGAGATGATGTCAAAGGGAGCTCATAACTCAACCAATTTCGATAGGGACATATTGGAAAATCGTGTCACTTAAGTGGCACGCCAAGAGGGTCAGATTCTGACTTTAAGAGTGTATTTTAGTCATGCCAGCTCCTTGTGCCACTCCCTCGGATCAGACTCAACTCCGCACGAACATGCAGAATGATTGGCATGCCGCGTGAGGCTGTTTTTGCCCATTTTTCCCACTTGATTGTCCATGCTTCGTTCCTCCTCCGACTTTCTCGCTTGGACTCGATCCTTGAGGGAGATGCTCCACATCACCAACACCCCGAGTTGCAATGAAGTATAGGATCCCTTACATTTTGACTAGTTTAACTCAGTGTACCAATATGCGGAATTGCATTAACATCTCTTTTATTGCCAACATTAAATTTAATTGCCTCCTTAACTTAAATTCAACAGCAAAATTTCAAATATGAAATAGAAAGTGAATTGGGTTATTTGACAATTTTATAAGTTTTATTTTTTATTTGACAATTTAGTTACCAAGACATTTCATAAGTTGTAGTTCTTATTTGATAATTTTGGATATATTTTGTAAGAAATGAAAGTTGACTTCGTTAGATAATATATGAAAGTAAACTCTAAATCTTTGGATTAAAAAAATACAAAATTAACTAAATTAGAGTATATATATATATTAATAGTTGAAAAAATCACTTAGAATGGATATTTAATTGTGTTTGATAATTGTAACTTTTCAATTTTTTAAAATATTCAAATAATTTAGTAAAAATTAAAAAACAAATTCACAAAAATTAAAATCAACAAGCGCATCAATTTTCTAGCAATCGGGCATGAATATATCATGTCAAAGTTAGTCTCGATTATAATTGTAGATCTAAGTTGGCAAGCACGATAACTTTCTAAAAACGAACATTTGAGATCAAGTTCAGCTCGACAGCATCCTAGATCTAACTTAGCAAGGGTAGGTCCATTTCCATTTTAATTCTTTCCAAATTTGGAAGAAAAAAAACTCAATAAATTACAAAGATAGAATATTATTCAATATAGTCTTTGTTTTTATTTATTGGTAACGGCTTACTAGTTAGTTAGAAAACAGGTGTGCAATTAGGTATTTTTCCCGCCAGTTTGTTCCTCTATATAAGTAAAGCAAGGCAAAGGAGCTGCCATTCATTCTTCAATCAAGAATCAAAGTTAGAGTTTGAGCGAGTGATGGCGAACAATGGCGATGGTCAGAATCTTTATGAGAAATGTCTGAAGATGACCAACGGGTTCGAGCCAGTGATTCAATCTGAAAAGGAATTGGAGGAAGTGAGGAAGCGGTTCGATAGAAAAGAGTTTGAATCGAGAAGTGCTGGAATTAGAGCTGTGTTGAAACACCATGAGAATTATAGTCATGAATTAATCACTGTAATTAGAGCTGTTGTTGAAACGTCGATTGAATCTTTGGAACTACAGATTCAGATTTTCAAAGATACTACTGATCAGAATTTGCTTCTGAATCAAGATTTGGGCGATCAGAAACAGAAAGAAGAAGTAGATGAGGAGAAGGAGGAGGAGGAGAGTAAGACACTGGAGAAGTTGGTGGCTAGACTCAGAGAAATTTCTCTACAGGTACTTGAGATGAAAAACAAGAAGAGAAAAAGATGAGAAGACTTGATAAGATAGAGCATTAATTATCATGTTTGTTTTTTGATTTTTCTTTTGTTTCTGTTATGAGAGATTGATTTTGATTTGGAAAAATAGAGCAGCAGCCTGTTTGTTTTTTGATTTTTGTATTGATCAGGTATTATAGAGGAGATTCATTTGAATATATGCTTCTTGTTTGATAAGCTTTGAGATGGATCATATGAGAATAAAATCAGCAATATTGACATTGTCAAATTTATATAATTAGTTGGTTGTAGTTGTAGATTATTGGATCTTTATAAAGTAAATGAAGAAGTTAGTCTTTGGTCCTCTTTGATATTTCTGTTTTTTAATCTTTAAAATGCTTCAATTTGTAATGTATCAATCTTTGAGCATTCAGAATATCTCCATAAAGCAAAAGCTACAGGAGATAGATAAACTTGATGGCTGAGTGCTACTAATTTTCACAATGTTAGGGCTGTTTAGAAGAGATGAAGCCTAGCATGAGAGAAAAGAGTGTGTTAGCATAGCCAAAGAGACTGCCCGGCTACGACCGAAAAAGTAGTGAAACCTCTTCGGATGGACCGGAGCGGGCAAGTCATCCTTGGCTACCAAACCACATTCTTTTCCTCATGTAAGGCCTCTCTTCCTGTTCAATAGCTGTATTCATCCACACGTCAGAAACATGTAGGCGATGTTTGGTGAATTTTATATACATAGAAGAGAAGGTGTAGCATGAAAAATAAGAGGATGTCAAATTAGCCAAGCTGACTGCCTGGAAACCTTATAAATGGGTTATGAGATAAACCCATTTGGGAGGGAGGGAGAGCAGGCAAGTCATCCTTGGCTACCAAACAACACTCTTATTTTCATGTCACACCTCTCTTCTCTTCTTCATTTAACATGTATTAGCATGCTGATCTGATCCATATTTATAGCTGATCAAAAGAAAGAATAATATGAACTTCACCAAAATACAAATGCTTTTTTTTTCTCAACAGCAATTTGCCCTTTAATTTCTCAAGTAGCCACCCCGTTATGGAATATGTTCTCTATGCTATTATGTACAGGCTTTGGCAATGGATAATGGGTTTTGAATCTAATATTAGTCAACTATCACAAAACATAAAATATATATATATATATATATATATATATATCAAAATTAAACTTTTATTAAATAAATAACAAATATAATGCTCCAAATTCATTATATTATTTGCATGTTGGGAACCAAAAATTACGGAGTGAATCACAGTGAAAATAAGGAGGAAGAAAATCTGTTTTTCTCAATTCTATATGTATCTCACTCAATTTTTGATAGGGATAATTACAAAACTAGCTCTATTTTAAAACTCATTTACATATCTAACCTAGCTTTCCAACTTCTTACAAATTTAGGCAGTTTCACTGCATTTCGACAAAAATATCTTTTGTCTTTTCAAATTCAAGTATATGGATATAGTAAAAAAATACGACAGACGATAGAATATATTGTCTGTCGTACTTGTCGTATATTTTGTCGTACCTGTCGTATTTTCATAAATATTCTGGAAATACAAGGAACATATTTCGAATAAAATTCATAATAGGTTAAAATTATGCATTAATTCTATTAAGTCACGTTTTGAATATAATTTGGTATTTTTACCGATTTATATCAAAACATGACATATTAGCTTTAATATCACAATTTTCTCATTGACAAATTATTTTCGAGACAATACCGTATATCTGAATAATTTATGAATTGTTCAAATTTCAAGTAAAATTTATTAAAAACTTAAAAATCCGGTCGGACAAAAATGGATATCTACAAAGTGAATAGTGTAATACGCAGTTGATAAGTGTCCAATTCAACGTTCAAATGTCCACTTTAGTGCTAGGTTATTTAATTAATTTAGTGTTTTTCGGATATTATTGCTTGTTTTGGTATGATTTGCCTCCACAGGACTCAAATGATTAAAATGAGCGGAATTGGACTTAACTTGAAACAAATTTGTACTAAAAGGGAATTTGGAGCTGATTCAGAGGAGCTGAAACGAAAATGGAGTCAGTCTTGCCCAAGACTAAGGATTTCGGGAATCACAGACTCCAGAATTGATCAGGACTCAAGAATGAACCTGGACAGTTGGGAATGACTAAGCATGTACGAAATTAGGAGATATGGGAAGATTAGAAAAGATTTGTGATTGGGAAAGATATTTTTTTGTTAGCTAATTTTTAGGGATATATTTTATTTACAAAAACATTAGGTTTTAGATTAGATTATCTCTCTCTCTTGTTTCTTAGATTTTTACATTCCCAGAAAACGTAACTTTGAGACTGGGAAAACTCGAAACATTTTATTTTGTTCTTAATGGCTATTCATAGCTAAACCCTTTATTTCGGTTAAGGGATAATTCAAAGGCAGGAATCTTCAAGTATTGTGAGATCGTTTCTCTTCTAGTATTTTCTCTTTATTCATATCATTTGATACGGCCGATTGTTAGTTTGCTTTTGAATGATACGGCCGATTGTTCATTTGATTAAACTGGCATACAGCTATCTGAATAAATTAGATAATCAACGAGTCATTATTTAGTTGAATCTGAATAAGTAGCAATTGATGCTATAAAGTTGAAATCTAGATTGTATTTGGGAAAAATCAGATTGACAACTGAGAACTCTCCATGTGACATTAATACATCTATTTTCGACTTTATCACATCAAGTGAATTAGTAATTAAGTTTCTGAATCGATATCGCTGAGAATCGGTTGGCTTAGATTAGGTTCTTCTAATTCCTAACGTTGTTAACGGGTTGAATCTTAGCCGCTGAGGTAAGGTTATTCGTTAATTGGGAGTTAACTACAGTCTTACTTGGTTAATTCATTATTTAGGAAGAATATACCAAACTAATCTGATATGTAATTTAGAAGAAACATCATTTCTGTCAATGATCAAGACTAACTAAATTCCTTGCTTGAGAATCCCTTAGCTGAAATTCTAATTAATCATTTTATTCAATTTCAATTCAACTTCATTACTTTTGTTAATTTAGCAATCATCTATTTCAATTCCCCCTTTTTTACTTTTTATTCATTTGCTTGGTTATATTTACAAATTAGATCAGTATTAGTCCTTTGGGTACGACCTTTGCTTACCCTTTGTGCAAGCCTGAGGGCTGTGAAGTTATATTTTATTTTTGGTGGATTCGACAACCGTCAAATTTTGGCGCCGTTGCCGGGGACTAATCTAACTTGATTTAAAGCCATTTATGACCAGGTCAGAAACTTCAAAGCAACTGCTTTTTGAATCAGAAATTGAATTGCTAGCAAGAAGACTTCGTAAAGAAGTGAGGTTGCAAAAATTACAAGGGGCTGAAACTTCCAGTTCTAGTGAAGAAGAGGGAATTTCCAGCGAGGAAAGTGAACCATCTGAAGTAGAAACAATGGCTGAACGAACATTGAGGAAACTTCATGCACCTCAAGCTGATCAACAACCATTGTGCGTTACATATCCAAACCTGGATGCGGCATTCGAGCTTAAGTCAGGGCTGATCCATTACTTGCCTAAATTCCATGGGATGGAGAGTGAAAATCCGCACAATCATCTAAAAGAGTTTCATTCTATCTGTTCAGGTATGAGCCCACAAGGAATTACTGAGGAACAAGTGAAATTAAGAGCTTTTCCTTTTTCTTTGCAGGATGCAGCTAAAGATTGGTTTCTCAATATGCCCTCCGGATCCATCACAACATGGACTGGCATGGCTCAAGCATTCTTAGAAAAGTATTTTCCAGCCTCACGTGCAGCGATGATCCGTAGAGAGATCAGCGGCATCAAGCAAAAGGATGTTGAAACACTCCATGATTATTGGGAGAGGTTCAAAAGGCTGTGTGCAAGCTGCCCCCAACATGGGATAACTGAACATTCCTTGATTCAATATTTTTATGAGGGAATGTTAGGCATGGAAAGAAAGATGATAGATGCTGCTAGTGGGGGAAGCCTCTTTGATAAAACACCAACTGCAGCTAAAGAGCTGATCAAAAGTATGGCAGCAACTTCTCAACAATTTGGGAAACAACAAGAGCCTCCACGAAAAGCATACGAGGTAAGCACCTCATCCATTGAGGAGAAACTTAATGCACTGACATCTCTTGTTCAAAATCTGGTTGTAGGAACAGCAGTTCAAGCTAAGGCGTGTGGGATTTGCACAGTTATTGGTCATGCCGCAGATGAATGTCCCACATTGCACGAAGGTACACCGGAACAGATCAATGTTGTCCTCGGATATCAGGGACATCCCCCAAGGAAGTATGATCCATACTCGAATACATATAATCCTGGATTGCGGGATCATCCGTACCTCAGCTACAAGCCGCAAAGTAATGTGGTTCAACCGAATATTCCCCAACAGTACCAAAGACCTCAACAATATAGTCCCGTTCAAACGGATCTAAATTCAGGTATGGCGTCTAGTTTTATTGATCAGTCTGTTGTGTCTAACTTGCTGAAATTCCAAAAAGAGCAAAGCAAGGTCAATGCCAACGTTCAAGCGAACTTCCAAAACTTGGAAAAACAAATGAGTCAGATAGCAACCACTCTTAGTGCAATACAGTCCCAAGGGAAGTTACCTTCGCAAACTGAGGCGAATCCGAGGCAAAATGTGAGTGCAATCTCACTTCGCAGCGGAAAAGATTTAGTCTTGCCCAGCACTAAATCTGCTTCTGAACCAGAATAGCCCGTGTCAGAGAAATCTGTAAGCAAAAAGGAGGTATTAAAAAATGAGATAGAAAGTTCAGCTGGTAAGTCATCCGGAGAAAAAGCCAGAAATCAACACACACCTATGGTAATTAGACCACCTTTTCCTGGTCGTTTAGCCAAATCAAAGAAAGAAAAGGAGGAGAAAGACATCTTTGAGACTTTCCGCAAGGTTGAGGTAAATATTCCATTGCTTGATGTTATTAGACAAATCCCTCGATATGCTAAATTTCTCAAAGAATTGTGTGCTAACAAGATAAAACAAATTGGATATGAAAAGATTGTCATGGCTGAGAATGTGTCTGCTGTACTCCAAGGGAAAATGTCCCAAAAATGTAAGGATAAAGGTATGTTTGCAATTTCTTGTCAAATTGGGAATACTAGCATTAAGAAGGCAATGTGTGATTTAGGAGCGTCTATAAATATCATGCCTATGTCTATTTATTTGTCCTTAAATGATGGACCTCTTGAGGAAACGGGAGTAGTGCTTCAACTTGCTAACCGATCTATTGTTTATCCCGAAGGTTTGTTGGAAGATGTTCTAGTTCAAGTTAATGGTTTAATTTTCCCAGCTGATTTCTATGTTATAGACATGGAATATGAAGATCACCCTTCAGATTCATCAGAAATCCTATTAGGTAGACAATTCCTAACAACATCTCGGACAAAAATCGATGTTCACAAAGGAACACTGACTATGGAGTTTGATGGTAAAATTGTTCAATTTGATGTTTATGATACCATGAAATTTCCTAATGAAGTGCATTCTGTTTGTGGTATAGATGTTGTCGAACCAATAACTCAGCAAGTTTTTGAGATTTTTAGGGAAGATAAGTTGCAGGTGGTTGTTGAGGAAAGTCTGAATGTGTACGATGAAATAAAGGAGAAGGGCGTGGAGCTTAGAGAAGATGTGCAGGAAGTCATGCAAGAAATGGCAGCGCTGAAATCAAAACCGGAAAATTCTGATGTTAAAACAATTTCTCGTGCTAATCAATGCCCATTACCTTCCATTTTGCAGGCACCAAAACCAGAACACAGAGCCTTATGGGTGATTAAGCAGTGTGACATGAATATTGATGGTGCAGTGGAAATTCAGAGCTTGGAGAATGGGAATGTGCAAAAAGTAAATGGCAACAAACTCAAGCCGTTTTATGAGAATATCCCACTTGGAGTCATCGAAGAAGTGAAATATCTTGATCCAGGAGACTAGCCTTAGAGCTCAAGAATGTCTGGCCATAGACACTAACTAGAGGCGCTATTGGGAGGCAGCCCAGTTTTAGTCTTGCCCAAGACTGATGTTCATAATTTCATTTTCATTTGATTGATTTATTTATTTATTTTTATTTGCAACAACTAACTTAACTAACATCATCTTCTCCAAAGGCTTCAAATTGTTGAGTTTTGATTTTCAGGTGTGAAGGAAAGAAAAGAATGGAGGAATAAAAAGCCCAAGAGAAAGAGTCATGGAGTTAATAGAAGTCCAAAGAAGTGAAAAAAGAAGAAGAATGGCCCAATAGGTTGAATAAGAGGGGTTAAAAAGAATAAGAATGATTTAATCATTGTTTTAATTTTTCAATTTTTTTACCCTAATCCACTTTATCCCTCTCCTACTTCAATTTCGTACAGCACCATCGCCTCTCACCTTGCCACTCTTCTTTCCCTCAACATCACCACCCTCACATTACGCCAACCTCACCTCCACTTTCTAGAATTTCATTCAAAATTTTCCACCCTCACACCATCAACTCCACTCACTCCCCCTTTCTACAAATTTTTTGTTTTGGGCAAAGCCACCTAGCCATTAATTGCGCCTCCCACTTTCCAATTTCAACAACCCACAAACCCTATCACCGCCACCCTCACCAATTCGAGCCAATCCAATTTTCCAATTTCAAAAATCCACAAACAAAAATTTGAAGAATTTGGATACCCACTTTTTCAATTTCAATTTCTTTCCTACCATCACCACCTTCCACTTTCACTTCCTTCAATTTTTGATTTTTGATTTTATTAATTCTTTTCTTCACCACAGCCACAAGCATCGCCGAACTCCTTCGTCGTTACACCGGCAGAAACTTCAGCCGTACCAAAAAGCCGAACAATACCTTCTCTAAAGGGGCAGTAAGCTTTTCCACAACTCGTTTATGTTTTGTTTTTAGTTTGAATTTTATCTTTTTCGTTGTGGTGTTTGCTGTCCTTCGCCCCTAATTTTGTGAATTCCGCACTGAGACAGTGCGAGGAGAAAGTGGGGGAGGGGTTTTTGATATAGAAGTATGTTTTGTTTGTTTATTTTGATTTTGTCTAACTTTCATGGAGATATACTGTTTCATTGCCTCATTTTATGCATGTTCTTTCCAAAATTTCTGTCTATTTTTGTCTGCAATAGTGTGGGGTGTCCACCCTTTGTTTTGTCCCTAGAAATAACAATGCTAGCTCTCAGTTTTGCACTCGGTTGAAACTAGGTTGCCAACTTAGCACTGAAACCCCTAAGTCTTATTTTGAGTAAAGCTGTCGATTTCAAAAGGTCAGGGTTGCACAATTGTCTTGAGCATGCATATGAACCACTTGATTAATTTTCCATTACGTGACAGACGTTTTGAATGAAACAACACCAATTTACCCCAATTTTTGGAAAGTTTTTGAGCCTAAATGCAAGAACAAAAACATTACACTTTGTTCTATATTTTTCTGAGTGTTGTCCAATTCTAGTTTGAAATTCTAGAACTTGCCATGTTATGCATTTCGAGACCACATTGATGTATTCGAGTATTAAAAATGATAAGGGCACTAGGTTTTTTTTCTGTTAGCCATTTCAAAATAAACTTTGCATCCTTAGTCTTGTCCAGGACTAACAAAAAAATAACAGTACCAGCCCTTAGTTAGCCACATTTGAGCCTTTCCCCATTCTTGACATACCCCTGTTCAAATCCATTGGCCAGGGATGTTCTAGCCATCAGAGTCTGTACATTCTCTCGCTTATTTATGTGTTTAGCTGTTGCTTTAAGCAATCTCCGTATTCGAATTAACCACAAGCTCATCAAAGTATGAGGATTTAGCACAAGACTGTTGCTTATATGTGGTTGTGCTTCAAAAGGTGTCTAAATGGACATTAGCTTGGAAAGTAGTAGCTTTCTTATTCTAGTTTGAAATATTATCTTTAGAAAAAAAAGAAACAAAAAAAAAGCCTCAAAGAAAAAAAAAAGAAAAAGAAAAAATCAGAGGCACAAAAAAAAAGAGAAAAAACAGAAGCAAAAAGAAAAAAAAAGAAAAAAAAAAATGTTTCGTTAACTTATTCATTTTAGTATGTCTATAGTTGTTTAAGTTTGTTTTAAGCATTCATTCAATCTGAAGTCTAAGAATTGTGAGTCGTTTGTAAATAATCGTGTCTTGATTCCATTTTTACCATTTTCAGAGTAAATGTACATTTTTATTACTCTCGATTTCCCTTTCTTCCTCATTTCTTTTCCAAACCTTAACCCCAGCCTACGCTACACCCTGTTTGAAGTCCCTTTGATTTAGTGTCTTGAATTCATACTAAGTGGTGGAGATTTGATATATTGGCAAGCTTATGGTAATTTCATTCTAGGTTGTGACTTGAGTGATTTCTTGAAATTAATTATAGCCTAAACACTTGAGTGCAATGAGCGATTTCCGTGAGGGTGTTGTTGATTTTAATTCATACCTTATGTACATGGTCAAAAGCTTGTTTGCTGAGATTTTTCAAGTGGTTACATTGTATGTTTAAACATGAATAATGTCTTGGCTTTAAGAGTTGATGGTTGATAATCTTTACATTATGAGGGGGGATCGGGAAAGGTTGGTAAACACGAAATCATAAGAGTAAAGAACTGTTGACATGATCTGATATGCTTAGGGACAAGCATTGGGTAAGTGTGGGGTGTTTTGATAAGTGTCCAATTCAACGTTCAAATGTCCACTTTAGTGCTAGGTTATTTAATTAATTTAGTGTTATTTCGGATATTATTGCTTGTTTTGGTATGATTTGCCTCCACAGGACTCAAATGATTAAAAGGAGCGGAATTGGACTTAACTTGAAACAAATTTGGACTAAAAGGGAATTTGGAGCTGATTCAGAGGAGCTGAAACGAAAATGGAGTTAGTCTTGCCCAAGACTAAGGATTTCGGGAATCGCAGACTCCAGAATTGATCAGGACTCTCCTTTATTCTATCAAGAATGAACCTGGACAGTTGGGAATGACTAAGCATGTACGAAATTAGGAGATATGGGAAGATTAGAAAAGATTTGTGATTGGGAAAGATATATTTTTTTGTTAGCTAATTTTTAGGGATATATTTTATTTACAAAAACATTAGGTTTTAGATTAGATTATCTCTCTCTCTTCTTTCTTAGATTTTTACATTCCCAGAAAACGTAACTCTGAGACTGGGAAAACTCGAAACATTTTATTTTGTTCTTAATGGCTATTCATAGCTAAACCCTTTATTTCGGTTAAGGGATAATTCAAATGCAGGAATCTTCAAGTATTGTGAGATCGTTTCTCTTCTAGTATTTTCTCTTTATTCATATCATTTGTTTATTCACTGTGTTTAGGGATTTTATCTCAATTGTTAGTTTGCTTTTGAATGATACGGCCGATTGTTCATTTGATTAAACTGGCATACAGCTATCTGATTAAACTAGATAATCAACGAGTCATTATTTAGTTGAATCTGAATAAGTAGCAATTGATGCTATAAAGTTGAAATCTAGATTGTATTTGGGGAAAATCAGATTGACAACTGAGAACTCTCCATGTGACATTAATACATCTATTTTCGACTTTATCACATCAAGTGAATGAGTAATTAAGTTTCTGAATCGATATCGCTGAGAATCAGTTGGCTTAGATTAGGTTCTTCTAATTCCTAACGCTGTTAACGGGTTGAATCTTAGCCGCTGAGGTAAGGTTATTCGTTAATTAGGAGTTAACTACAGTCTTACTTGGTTAATTCATTATTTAGGAAGAATATACCAAACTAATCTGGTATGTAATTTAGAAGAAACATCATTTATGTCAATGATCAAGACTAACTAAATTCCTTGCCTGAGAATCCCTTAGCTGAAATTCTAATTAATCATTTTATTCAATTTCAATTCAACTTCATTACTTTTGTTAATTTAGCAATCATCTATTTCAATTCCCCCTTTTTTTACTTTTTATTCATTTGCTTGGTTATATTTACAAATTAGATCAGTATTAGTCCTTTGGGTACGACCTTTGCTTACCCTTGTGCAAGCCTGAGGGCTGTGAAGTTATATTTTATTTTTGGTGGATTCGACAACCGTCAACAGTACACATTCAATAGCACATGCTGCCCATGAGCCAAAAGAAACAATAGCAGCTTCCTTTTCACATTTATCACACAAAGTATCTATTTGAATAATTACTAGGGTCTTTAGTTAAATTTCACAGAATAACAAGCTGCAATTTACCTAGCTTTTTTAGGTAGAATTCTGCTCTCATGTCACTTGAGCACGGCTTAAAATTAAGCTTCTCTTCATCCTTGCTTTCCATCCATTCATGTATCTTTTGAAGAAAGTGTCTGCCATTCACTTCGGATGCAATAAGCTTCTCCCTTAGGCATCACTGGACATTGCATACCAAGTGTTGAAACACCTTTCCACATAATTTTGATTTGACAAAATTGTTTAAGTATAATTAAAAACATATTCTAAACACACTAAGTTTAAATGCTTTGATTTATTCTACTAATGTGTTTGTTCAATGTTGAGTTAAATTGTTTATAAGACATAAGGATTAAAAGGCCCAAGCCTAATACAACAGTCAAAGCCCAAGTCAAACGGTTCAATACAACTCGGCCCGCATATGTCAAAACGTTGTCGTTATAGACAAAACGCAACTCAGCGAAAGAAGGATCTAGAAGACCTTTAAGGAATAACTTCGGAACGAAGCTGCTGAGTTGATTCGACAAAGCGTACAAGACAGCAGCTGGCTAAGGAAAACTTCCAGACAAAGTGTTTCCACTTTGGGTAAAGTTCAGACGACACAGTATGCTGTCCAGTTGACTTTACCATAAAAGGAGAGACATTCTGCCGAGCTGACCAAAAGCTGACCGATGACAGAAGATACTCAAATCTGATTGGCCGAGAGCTCTGAGCAAGTCAGGATGACAACGACAGGAAGCTGTTTCCCTCCAACGGTTATTTCGAAATTCGAAATGACCGATGCCTTAAGACGTCTCTATAAATAGTGCCATCAGAAGCTTCATTACAGACAGAACTTGATCAAGCCATTACGCTGACCAAATTTCTACGCAAGTTCTGCAAGCAAAAAGCAAAGCAAATCTTACACTACATTTCATATCTTTGTGTAAAAGTCTAGAGTGATTATTCAATCATCTAAGGTGTCTTAGCAATCATTGTTTAGGACAAACACTTATCATTTCTAGAGATTAGAAAGGAGAGGCTGAGTACTCGGTTATAGTACTCAGCGAGAGATTAGGATTGAGTAGAGGTATAGAGGAAGGTACTCTTGTTATACTCAGTTGCTAAGATTGTAAAAGGTTTGAGGCTCTACCTTTAAAGAGCTCAGTAGAGGATTCGAAATCTCGGAACGTGTTCCAGGGACAGGACGTAGGCTTAGAAGCCGAACCTAGATAAATCTGCTGAGTAACGTATTTCTTACCTTAAACTCCTTATATATATTGCTTGCTTAAATAACCAAACACTAACCAAGTAAAGAGGCCAAGCTGAGTTGTGCACATCGAACATCTGAGCTCAAGAATAGACTTTAAGTGCTATCTCTTGACTCAAGTTAAGAAACTGACCTAGTCACCAGTTGACTAAGCCAGTATCTTGCTGATTACTCAGCGCCGCTGTTAAAACCTTTTCCTTTAAGAAAAGAAGTCTGCCCCAATTGCTAAAAAGTTTAAATAGTTCCTAACCCCCCCTTGGAACTATACTTGCAACGTTATAAGGGACCAACAAGTGGTATCAGAGCTAAAAAGCTCACTGTAAAAGGTTTAACAACCTTGAGCTGATCCCCACTATGGGCGAAAACAGTACTCGGTTTCTCCCAGGAAACCAAACAACTCAGATATTGCCTGAGGGGCTGTCCATCACTCAGCCTCCCCTATTCTTCGGGTCTAACTATACCTTCTGGAAGAATAGGATGAAAAATTTCATTCAGGCTACAACTATGAGCGCCTAGCTATCTATAGTGCAAGGCCCATTTGTACCTGTCGAAGTTGTGGCTAGCCTAACAGTTGTAAAAGCTGAGGCCAAATGGACAGAGGATGATCTCAAGAAGCTTCAAAATCATGCTTCGGCTATTAATATGCTTCACTGTGCGCTCGATGCTGCAGAATATAATAAAATCTCAGGTTGTGAGTCGGCGCAAGAGATCTGGAAGAAGCTGGAGGTCACCTACGAAGGAACCAATAAAGTAAAGGAGTCCAAGGTGAACCAGCAGATGAGACTGTACGAGCTGTTCGAGATGAACAATGATGAGGGCATATCTGACATGAATGCAAGGTTTACCAACATCATTAATGAGCTCAAGAGACTTGGGAAGATCTTCACTGAGGAAGAACAAGTCAAAAAGATACTCATAAGTCTTCCTAAAGACTGGCAAGCAAAGAAGACCGCTGTTGAGGAAGCTCAGGATTTAACCACCTACAAATATGACGAACTCATCGGCTCGTTGCTGACCCATGAGATATCTATGAAAAACTTCGAGGTGAAGGAAAAATCTGAAGACAAGAAGCAGAAGTCTCTTGTCATGAAAGCTGACTCCACTGATGGGAGCTCAACAGATGATGAGGAGATGGCTATGTTCACGAGGAAGATGAAAAGGCTCTTCAGGAAGAATGACAAATATTCTAAGAAGCCTTACAGAAAGTTTGATAAGTATAAAGCTAACTCCAGCGACAGCAAATACAAGAAAGACAACTCAAAGCCCATTACATGCTTTGAATGTCATCAAACTGGCCATATAAAGTCAAGCTGCCCCACGCTGAGGAAAGATAAGAAGAACAGCAAAAAGGCAATGGTGGCTACATGGAGCGACAGTGATGAGTCTTCATCAACAGAAGCTGAGGCCACCGAGTCAGCAAAGATATGCTTCATGGCTGACGAACTTGCTGAGCCATGCGTCTCTGAGCATGCTGACCCCTCCGTTGAATCTGACGATGAGGAGCAATCAAATGAGGTAAGCCTGAAATGTGCTGAGAAGTCAAAGATGTGGTATATTGACAGCGCATGCTTGAGGCATATGACTGGTGATGAAACTCAGTTCATCATGTTTGAGCGTAAACGAGGAGGAAACGTAAGTTTTGGAGACAATAAGAAGGGTAAGATAGTAGGGTCAGGAACCATTGGAGGTAATCCTACTATTGAATCTGTCTCCCTAGTCAGCGGACTCAATTATAACTTACTCAGCGTAGCTCAGCTATGTGACAATGGGAGAAAAGTTATATTTGATGCTACTAGATGTAAAATATACGAGGGTGAATCAAATGAGTTAATTTTAACTGCCCCTCGCATAGATAATGTCTTTATGCTAGACTTAGAGAAAAATTTTTCAAAAACTATATGCTTAGTATCAAAGGAAGAAAATTCATGGCTATGGCACAGGAGACTTGGTCATGTAAGCATGGACCTCCTGGCCAAATTAGCAAGAAAGCAATTGGTTGAGGGACTGCCTGAACTTAAATTTGAAAAAGATCAATTATGCCACGCTTGCCAAGCTGGAAAACAAACCAAACAATCTTTTCACAGCAAAAATATTGTCTCAACTAAGCGTCCGTTAGAGTTACTACACTTGGATCTCTTCGGTCCAGTCCAGCCGCTGAGTCTGGGTGGAAGAAGATTTTCCTTGGTCATTGTAGATGACTTCTCTCAGTACACTTGGGTCATCTTGCTGAGTAGCAAGGATGAGACCTTTGAGACATTTTCAAATTTGGTTAGAAAAATTGAAAATGATAAAGACCTAAAATTAGCTCACATCCGAAGTGATAATGGTGGAGAATTTAAAAACCAAAAGTTTGTTGAATTTTGTGAAGCCAGCGGCATTGACCATAATTTCTCTGCTCCTAGAACACCTCAACAAAATGGGGTTGTTGAAAGGAAGAACAGAACTCTGGTTGAAATAGCAAGGACAATGCTGGATGAGCATAGGCTTCCAAAGTATTTTTGGGGAGAGGCTGTTAACACAGCGTGCTATATTCTTAATAGGGCTCTAGTTAGACCTATATTAAAGAAAACCCCCTATGAACTTTGGAAAGGACGAAAGCCCAATATTGGATACTTTCGTGCCTTTGGCTGTAAATGTTTTATTTTAAATACCAAAGATAGCTTAGCAAAGTTTGATTCAAAAGCCGATGAGGCTATCTTTCTAGGCTACTCAACAAACAGCAAAGCATACAGAGTTTTCAATAAACGAACTCAAACTTTAGAAGTGTCGGTACATGTTGAGTTCGACAAGACTAACCCTGCAGGTAGATACCAGCCACTGACCGAGGATGATCCACACTCAGTAACCGCTGACCAAGAACCAGCTACTGAGTCATTCACTAAAAGGCTGACCAAGAGTAAGAGTGAACCTAAGATTGTTTTCACTGACCAGTCTACTTCTGCAGAGATTGTTGAAACACAGACAGCACAAGACATAAATCTACCTAAAGAGATAAGGATTCCAAGAGGGCACTCAGAGAGTGCAATCCTTGATTCTGCTGGGAATACCCTGATGACGAGGAATCAACTCAGGAAGTACCTCAACAATGTAGCCTTCGTCTCAGTTCAGGAACCTAAGAACTTCGCTGATGTTGAGGAAGATGAATTCTGGATGAGCGCAATGCAAGAGGAACTCGACCAATTCAGAAGAAACGATGTATGGGAGCTAGTGCCACATCCAATGAGTCAGAAGACCATTGGAACAAGATGGGTCTTCCGCAACAAAATGGATGAGCAAGGAAATGTAGTCAGGAACAAAGCAAGGCTTGTAGCTCAGGGCTACAGTCAGCAAGAAGGTATTGACTACGGTGAGACCTTTGCCCCAGTGGCAAGGCTAGAAGCTATTAGGATCTTATGTGCATATGCATCTTACATGAACTTTAAATTATTCCAAATGGATGTTAAGAGTGCATTTCTTAATGGAGTTATAAACGAGGAAGTTTATGTTAATCAACCTCCAGGGTTTGAGGATCCAAAATTCCCAAACCACGTTTATAAACTCAAAAAGGCTCTGTACGGCCTCAAGCAAGCACCACGTGCTTGGTATGAGAGGCTGACCAGTTTCCTGAGGACTAGAAATTATGTCAGGGGCAAAGCTGATACAACCTTATTCATTAAGAGAAAGGGTAAGGATACCCTGCTGGCTCAAATTTATGTTGATGATATAATATTTGGTGCAACTAACGAATCAATGTGTAAGGAATTTAGAAAACAAATGCAGACTGAGTTTGAAATGTCGATGATGAGAGAACTCAACTTCTTCCTCGGACTTCAAATAAAACAAGGAAAGAATGGCATCTTCATCAGTCAAGCTAAATATGCCAAGGAGATATTAAAGAAATATGACTTGGAGAATTGCAAGCCAATATACACTCCTATAGGCACTGACACTGTCCTCTGCGCTGACGAGAATGGTAAGTCAGTAGACAACAAATTGTATCGAGGTATGATAGGCTCTCTACTTTACTTAACAGCCAGTAGACCGGACATTCAGTTCTCAGTATGCTACTGTGCTAGATATCAATCTAACCCTAAGGAATCTCATTACATAGCTGTAAAAAGAATCCTTAGATACTTGCAAAGCTCAGTGAACATAGGTTTATGGTATCCCAACACACATGGCTTTACACTCGTTGGATACACTGACGCTGACTATAGTCGAGACAAGCTAGAACGGAAAAGCACCTCTGGAGGATGTCATTTCTTAGGAAGTTGTCTTGTATCTTGGTTCAGCAAGAAGCAGGCGTTAGTAGCCTTGTCTACCACTGAAGCTGAGTACATTGCTGCTGGTCATTGTGTTGCTCAAGTCCTATGGATTAAGCAACAGCTTGAAGACTATGGTGTTCAAACAAAGACAATTGAGGTCAAATGAGATAACAAAAGTGCAATTGATCTATCAAAGAACCCAATTCAACACAGCAGAATGAAGCATGTCAGCATAAGGCATCACTTCATTAGAGACCATGTACTCAAAGGTGAGATAAAGCTGACCTACGTCCCAATGGATGAGCAGCTTGCGGATATCTTCACAAAGCCACTGGCTCGTGAATAGTTCAGCATACTGAGAGAAGCCATTGGTATGTTTAATCCTCTTCAGTAAATTCCTGTTCTAAAACGTAAATTTGTGCTGAGTGAATTACTATGCTGTATGATTTACACAAATGCATGCTGAGTGATTGTTATGCTGAGTACTTAACACAAAATACATATCAATACTGAGTCAATATGCACACCGAGTAGTAAATCTTAAACTGAGAAATCATCCTTTCATATACTACTGACCACTCAGAATCCAAAACGCTTAGTATTCTAAACGCTGAGTGTTAGATCCGTTGCACTTAATGCTTAAGCATGCGAATAGCCACCTAGGATGACGTACGCACCGAATGTGTCATAAATGCCAGGATCGTTGTCGGTTCACAATCCCAAGGCAAAACTAACACATGGATTCGATAAGATCCACACTTCACCGCTATAAATAATGGGTAAATCACATTCTTTATCTTCTTTACACCTACCGAATTCTAAGGCAAAAGCTTTCTCTCTAAAAACTCTCAAAGCTTCCCAAACTTGTTCTGAAATTATGACTCAAGTTTCCGTCAACATCTCCGGTGCCGGTCACCCTAAAACTACCAAGGTCACTACGCCGAGTAAAGGAAAAACTGGGCAAGCTACTTCTTCCAAAGAAAAACCGAACAAAGCCAGAACCTATACTAAGGTTTTTGACAACATTACCGAATGGAAAGTAGATTTCTCGCGATGGGTATCTGAGGCCTTCGTAACCTCCGAGCAACCCTTCTGCGAATGGATATCGCAAAATGGATGGACCGAGCTGTTCTCTATTAGGGATCACACTTATCATGACCTCGTAAGGGAGTTCTACCACAATCTCCGTGTTGCTGATGACAACCAGGACTATCTGGCAACTGTGGTAAGAGAAAAGACCATTTTCATAAACCCTGACTATCTGGCAAACCTGCTGAAGTTGAAAAATGAAGGAGCAAAGCTGAGAAGATCTGGAGATCAGGACAATACTGGGTACGTATTCACCTTCTGTAAACCTGAAGGCCACTCAGGAGAAGTCTCCAGTTCCTCTATGGGTCAGCACCAAAAGATGGCTCACTATCTGCTGAGTTACTTCATCTACCCCAAGATCAACTGCACCACCTCAGCAACGAACTTCGAGCAATGCTTCATATGGCATATGCTGACATATAAGCCAATCAACATGCCAGTATTCCTCATTGCTGGCTTCCTAAGGAGTACCGGAACTCTAAGGCTGGGATCGCTCATCACTAGGATCCTCATTGATCATCAGATAGACCTAACTGATGAAGTTAAAGCTAGAGGATCTGAAATCACAGCAGCCTCGCTGAGGGCTTTAAAGTTCAATCAGCCTCTGAAGAAAGGAAAAACTGCTGCTGCTGATGAACAACAAGCTGAGGAAACAGCTGTCCCGAAGAAAGGGAGAAGAACTAAGGCTCCAGTTGCCCGCAAGAGGAAAGCTGTTGAGACCACTTCAAAGAAGACTGAGCCTATGGCAAAGAAGCCTAAGTCAGTTGCTGAACCAGGTCAGGAGAGACCTAAGTCAGCTGAGAAAAGGATCAGGCAAGATGAGCCTGAAACTGAGAACAGAACTGATGCTGACGTGCAGCCTCAAAAGAAGCAGAAGTCTTCTACACTGACTCCCATTAATGCTATTCCTACTGACATTGTTGTGCCTGGTGACTCTCACTACACACAGTGTCTAGGAACTGTAGCTGAGGAACAAGAAGAAGAGGTGCATCTGGACGATAAGTTCATTGCACAAGTTGAGGAAGAACTAGATGGTGAAAGTTCAGAAGATGACGAAGAAGAAGAGGCCAGCAGTCAGGATGACGCTGAGGATAATGAGGAGACAACCAGTGAGGTTGAAGCTGAGCAAGCCAATACTGAGTTGGCTGCTGGAGAAGAACAAGAACATGACCAACACAATGTTGATCAAGTGCATAAGCAAGCTGACAAGCTTAACGCTGAACAAGAAGAAACTTCTCCATCTCACTCAGGAGAATCTATTCAAGCTGACACTCCTCCTCGTAGAAGAAGATTGGTTAAGGCAAGTCAGAAGACAGTCAGCGACATTCCTGTTCCACAACCAACTCTTCCTAACTTCGTTATTCAGAAGCCAACCCAGGACCCTTCTGCAGTTAAGCTAAAATTTTTCAAAAGACAACCAACCTCTACTACATCGGCATCTATCGAAAAGCAAGCCTCTGTTTCTTCCCAAAAGGAACATGCCGACTTTAATGCTTCTGCCAACTCAACAAGTCAAGTTGAGCCAATTACTGTCAATACTGTCCCTCCAAGCATTATACTGACTCTAAACATATCTGCCCCCGTCAGCACTGACAGTATTTGAATTTCCTCTTCTCCACTCAACATATCTGCCGATCAATCAGTTCTACCAGAACCTCAAGTGCAGATTGGAACCACACTACTAGTCACTGACCATGTTATTTCCTTGACTCCTCTTCCCACTGGTCATACTGATGTCACTGAAGGCTCTCAAAGTTACCTAAATGCCACTGAGTCTGGCAAAAGAATAATCGACTCAGTGCAAGCTTTGATCAAAGACCTTCAACAAGCTACTCCTCTTGCTGCTGGGTCTTCCACTATTGAGACAACTCAGCTTTCCCAAGTCACTCAGCTTCTCAATGAAGTTAAGGGATTCAAGGATTTGCTGAATGTCATCATTGCTTTTCAAGCACAGCAAGCTAAGCAGGATTCCATCTCAAAGCTGGCTGAGATCCAGCTGACAACTGTTCAACACTTAAACGCTCTACAACAACAAGTTCAGACCTTGTCAGCTGCAAACACACGCTATGCAACTTCTGATGAAGTAAAGATGCTCTTTGCTCAGCTTCACACCGAGCAACTCAAAACCAATGAGCAAATGGTTTCTTATTCTCAGTGCTCAGTGGAGCAAATTGGTGAGGCTGTTCGATTGGTGAATCTGAACAAGCAAGAGATGGATACTGACGCTATGAAACAAAATGAAATGCTGTCCATCACCAGACAAACCTTTAATCACATACGTCACAGCAATGTTCAGCGTCAATACTATGACACCTACTTACTCAAAACATTCCATCAAGTCATTGCTGTAATGACCGATGCACTTACATGGATAGGCAAAGCTGAAGCCTTCACTGTCAGCATGATCAGCGCTGCTGAGCTTAATATACCCGCCGAGGTCTCAGATAATGGAGTGGCTATTTTTGATGGTGTCAATGAAAGCGCCGATAGACTTAAAATGTTGTCCACAGAACTGACCAGAGCCGTCTTAACCGACTCCTTTAGGATTCCTCCTCCCGATGCTGACAAAACGGGGGAGAAAGCACAAGCGAGAACACAGCATGAGTCTAGTCAGTCCAAACAGAAGAAAAAGAAATAGATATAGGCTAGCTCAGTATGTGCTAAGTATGTAGTCTCTATGCCTGTCTTGAACTTTTGTTTGTAAACACTGACTACCTATATTAAATATCAATACTTGCATCTTCTGTTCAAACTCTGAGTTATGAATTATTTTTATACGATGTTGTGTATTATGTCATTATGTATCTTCAATTAAATCAGCTATATTTAATGCTTATAACATTTATTGATTGAACCAAATGCTGATAACATGTTTGACACTGACCTATATGTTTATAAAACATTGCCTTATAAAACTCATTGAACAATAAATTACTCAGCGCCCTCTGAATGATAAAACCTTCCGCTTAAACACTGAGTAAAATAGAATATGTTCCATGAGCTGACCTATATCTGAAAAACTGACCTGAGACTTACTCAATTAAACCTTTAAATGTTTAGAGTAAAACTAAGTCAGTAGCTCAACCCTTACGGGGGAGTTTGCTAAGTTATATTAGGTCAACTATCATGGGGGAGCTCAACACTGAGTTCCTCGCTGAATAGTTTTGCAAACATCAAAATGGGGGAGTTTGTTGAAACACCTTTCCACATAATTTTTATTTGACAAAATTGTTTAAGTATAATTAAAAACATATTCTAAACACACTAAGTTTAAATGCTTTGATTTATTCTACTAATGTGTTTGTTCAATGTTGAGTTAAATTGTTTATAAGATATAAGGATTAAAAGGCCCAAGCCTAATACAACAGTCAAAGCCCAAGTCAAACGGTTCAATACAACTCGGCCTGCATATGTCAAAACGTTGTCGTTATGGACAAAACGCAACTCAGCGAAAGAAGGATCTAGAAGACCTTCAAGGAACAACTTCGGAACGAAGCTGCTGAGTTGATTCGACAAAGCGTACAAGACAGCAGCTGGCTAAGGAAAACTTCCAGACAAAGTGTTTCCACTTTGGGTAAAGTTCAAACGACACAGTATGCTGTCCAGTTGACTTTACCATAAAAGGAGAGACATTCTGCCGAGCTGACCAAAAGCTGACCGAGGACAGAAGATACTCAAATCTGATTGGCCGAGAGCTCTGAGCAAGTCAGGATGACAACGACAGGAAGCCGTTTCCCTCCAACGGTTATTTCGAAATGACCGATGCCTTAAGACGTCTCTATAAATAGTGCCATCAGAAGCTTCATTACAGATAGAACTTGATCAAGCCATTACGCTGACCAAATTTCTATGCAAGTTCTGCAAGCAAAAAGCAAAGCAAATCTTACACTACATTTCATATCTTTATGTAAAAGTCTAGAGTGATTATTCAATCATCTAAGGTGTCTTAGCAATCATTGTTTAGGACAAACACTTATCATTTCTAGAGATTAGAAAGGAGAGGCTGAGTACTCGGTTATAGTACTCAGCGAGAGATTAGGATTGAGTAGAGGTATAGAGGAAGGTACTCTTGTTATACTCAGTTGCTAAGATTGTAAAAGGTTTGAGGCTCTATCTTTAAAGAGCTCAGTAGAGGATTCGAAATCTCGGAACGTGTTCCGGGGACAGGACGTAGGCTTAGAAGCCGAACCTGGATAAATCTGCTGAGTAACGTATTTCTTACCTTAAACTCCTTATATATATTGCTTGCTTAAATAACCAAACACTGACCAAGTAAAGAGGTCAAGCTGAGTTGTGCGCATCGAACATCTGAGCTTAGGAATAGACTTTAAGTGCTATCTCCTGACTCAAGTTAAGAAACTGACCTAGTCACCAGTTGACTAAGCCAGTATCTTGCTGATTACTCAGCGCCGCTGTTAAAACCTTTTCCCTTAAGAAAAGAAGTCTGCCCCAATTGCTAAAAAGTTTAAATAGTTCCTAACCCCCCATTGGAACTATACTTGCAACGTTATAAGGGACCAACACCAAGGGCCTCGGCCAAACTGCATATAAAAGATATATGTTGCCATAGAAAACAATGAAATAGAAAATATGCATATACATTGTTTCAAGCCTTTTAAATAGAAGAATTACAGAAGATCCGGGGGGGGTCAGTATCCTAGAACTAGAAGTATTTCATTCATTCATATTCGCGCATCATTAGAGACATCCTGCTAAATTAAGTCATTAAGCTTATTGCAAAGATTGGAACTTGGCTTTGTTGTTTGAATTGTGTCAATGATGAGTCTTCCATGCATGCCATTGTGTTCTAAATTATAGCCTTGGAACTTCCTATATGCTTTGCAATATATATATGCTTTGCAATATATATATATATATATAGTAACTTGGAGAAATTTTGTATGGACATCATCCTAAGCCTTCCATTATTTGTTAGGTTTATCATTTGCATTTTCTGAAAATACGACAGATGCAATAGACTATATACTCTGTCGCCTGGCGCATTTTTTGAAAATACGACAGACAATATATTCTGTTATTTGTCGTATTTTTAAAAAATACCACAGGTGCGATAGACTATATATTATGTCGTCTGTCGCATTTTAACAAAATACGACAGGTACGACAAACTATATATTCTGCCGTCTATCGCATTTTAATAAAATACGACAGGTACGATAGACTATATCCATATACTTGAATTTGGAAAGACAGTGGTATTTTTGTCCAAATGTAGTGAAACTGTCTAGATTTGTAAGAAGTTGGAGAACAAGGCTAGATATGTAAATGAATTTTAAAATAGGACTAGTTTTGTAATTATCCAATTTTTGATATGTAGCGTCTTTATCCTACGTAGCATTTCAATTATAAAATAAAGAAGGATTAAGAGTTAGAATTAACTATGATTAAGAGTTTGATAATTAGGCTAAGTGTTAATGATTGAATAGAAAACATGTAAGATGCTTGAGAATTGGAGGCATACATATATCCATGTAAGCACCATATGAGGAAAAATTGAAAGAATGTAAACAATAATACATATCATATATTTCCTTCATCAATTGGGTTCATTTACTCTTAAAGTTGAAAGAATGTAAACGATAATACATATCATATATTTCCTTCATCAATTAGATGCATAAATGGCATGTAATAAAAAAATAACTAACACTAATGGAATCGGATCATCTGTGTACTCATAAAACTAGAGAGGGTCTATTGGAGCTATAGGATCATCTCTGTATAAACCATTAATGGTTCAGATTCAACATAACTATAATTAATCTAATTAAAAAGTTAAAATCAATTTACTGCTCCCAGTTAAAACACAACACTGTAATACTGATTTAAAATTTTCAATTAGCCATCGAACAATTAGTCTGATTAATTATAGTTATGTTTAATCAATGGTTTATATGGCTCCAACAGAGGATGCGGTTCCATCATGGATGTATAAAAAGGAGTGTTAGTTAGAGCTCCACAATAAAAAAAAAAATACAAATTTAACTTTATGGTTATTGGAGGGTAATACGAATTCAGGCTCTATGTATAAAATAGTAAAATTCTCAGTCCAAAGTTTAATAGAATGTGCAACTTCAAATCTATTTAATAAAATATTATTTTTCTTTCATTAAAAGAATATATACAATTTCAAATGTTATTGGATGGCGAAAATAGTGAAAGTTGAAATGTCATTTGTAATAGACAAAAACCAAGATATGTTTTAACGCACAAGCACGTTACAATTTTAAGTGTTACAAATAGTTGTGTAACAGGCCTCTAAGCCTGTTACAACTATGATTCTTTTTTACATAAAAATAAACCAACTTCTCCACAAACTCCTCTCGATATAGTAACGTGCTTGTGCGTTACAATTTTAAGTGTTACAAATAGTTGTGTAACAGGCCTCTAAACCTGTTACAACTATGATTCTTTTTTACATAAAAATAAACCAACTTCTCCACAAACTCCTCTCGATATAGTATAAATAAAATAGGATAACTGCGCAACTAATATATCCCAACTTTAAACCTTAAGAATGAGATTGCCGATCCGACCTCCTGTGACTCTTTCTTTCTTATTGGATGTGATCATTACTTACCTCAAATCATATCCCATGAGTTCACCCTTCAAATTTTCCAAATCAAATTGGAGCAGTAAGCAGAGATTGAACCTTGCATCCATTATCTCACATTAGAAAACTGACAACCATAGCTTCTGTTACTATCACCCTGGAGGAAAACCTCTTCCAAAATCCAAGTCCGTTAAAGCCCATCTAATTTTTGAACGGATTTGGAATTGATAAAAATAGCACGGATCGGTCCAGCCCATCCGCCTCTTAATATTAATTATTAACGTGTATTTCTATTTACCGCTCCCAAATTACTTATCAGTACCTCATTTGGACAATTTTATCCTTTTCATAAAAAATGTCAAAACTGAAAATTTGAATATTTGAAAGAATTGGCCAAAATTTGGCCTAGGCAGATGCCGGATCCGCCCCAACCATTGGCTGGGCAGATGATGCATCTGCCGCAGCCATTGGCCGGGCGGATCCTAGCCAATGGCTCGGGCGGATGTGACATCCGCCTATGCTTAATTTTGGCCAATGGAAAATCGAAAATTTTTTAGTGATGAAAAATATTAAATCGTTCAATTTTTTTGTGACGAAAAATATAAAATCGTCATAAAAATGTGCATTATTTTCATGATTTCTTTGAAAAAAAAAAACGTAAATTTTAATGTTTCCAACTTGTAATCATCCATTTTCGGGGTTTGGGTTGTCATACATCAATTATTTTCATAATTTCAGTTATTTTTTGTTCGGGTATGTGATTTTGGAGTAAGAATTTTCAGTTTTTGATCAAAATTATGAGGAAAGCAAAAGAAAATGGGAATGGTATTTAGTAACCTACTTATTAATTTATATATGTGTATTAAATATTTGATTTTATGTGTAAATTTCATTTTTATAATTAAAAATTATATATATATATTTATATTGATTTATATGAGTTGAGTATTGGATTTGATTTTTAAGTCCAAGTCCAGCCGCCCCCTAAATTACAACTAAGTCATATCATCAAACTTAATTCTTAATATGTCATTATCTTCTATATATTATGATTTTACACCATAATTTAAAAATTCTAGACTCCAATTCATAAATCATAAACTCTAGAAAACATATTCTAGACTTCTAATTTATAAATTTTGATCCTTAAAATATATTAAAAATACTGATTTTACTAGTGTGATATAATTTAAAATTATGACTTGATATAATTATAAATAGTTTTTAAAAGATGAATTTATGTGTAATTTTCTCAATTAATAATGTGTTGGGTTAGGTTAAAGCAGTTTTACATACAAGCCCAGTCCAATCTGATTCATGGATAGGCTTAGTGTAAAGTTAAATGTTTTGTGAAAATCTTCAAAATTCATGTACCCTTTGAAATAATAATAAAAAAATTGAAAGAAAGAAAAATAGAAGATGATGCGACGGATGAAGCGAATTTGTTAATATTATCTTGCATATTGTCATTTGACTCATTCCAGTTCCTCAATGAAATTGGCAATTTCCAAATATAGACCTCATAAACAAAAAGAAATGTCAACTATAAAAGCTTTTCAATATAACTAAATTTTAAAGATTAAGATGAATATTTGACTAAATTAAATTAATAGTTGTTTTGTTGACACTTCTACTTTTCCAACATTTAAATTAAGTCCACCCATATGATTCTGAATTAATTCCCAACATCAAAGTATTATTATTTGATTTGATTTGATTTGATGCAGTCTCACAAAAATTGAGGATATTGATAGAGAATTTCTCAAATATTCTTAATGATTTGATGTTATATAAATATTCCTTACCTCAATTGGGTTACAACTTCGAGCTTATTCGCTTTTAAATCATCATATCTATTATTGGAAAACCTTTTACTGTTTCAATTCTAAATGTGAAATTTTCTTCAAAATTGGAGTACTAATAAACTTATAAGACCTGCAATTTTTAATATTCAAATATCTAATTGTTTAATTAAGTGTACTAGTTTTTGCTCCTGGCTGCGGGACGGTCCCATTATTCCACATGCCGCTGTGGGTTCGTGTGTATGATATACCAGCAGGTTTTATATCTGGAACTGTTGGTAAGAAGCTGAGAAATTTTATGGGGTGTTGAAAACGAAGCTAAATAAAACAGAAATTAATCAAGCAAAATCGAACACAAGGATTTGTTAACGAAGTTCGACAGTTTTGAATTGCCTACGTCTCCGGGAGCGATGAGCGGTTTTCTTATTGATCGTGTAACTTAAAGATACAGTTTTTACACTCCGCTCCTCTCGCTCTCTCCGCTCCAATTCGGGATAAGCCCCTTTGATATTATGAGCCATATACAACAAATCTCCACCTTGACGAATAAACCTGCCCCTTAGAAGATAAGCATCCTCTAGACACGCTATATGGACCGGCTACCACACGATCTTAGCAACTGCGAATATCCAACAAGTCCAAACAATGTTTGAACTTGTCAGAAGTAACTGGTTTGGTCAACATATCAGCTGCATTCTCTGAAGTATGAACTTTCAGCAACAAAATCTCCCCAGATGCAATCAACTCTCTGATCTTATGATACCTAACAGCAATGTGCTTGGTTCTAGTATGATACACCTGGTTCTTTGCCAAATAAATGGCACTCTGAC
Organism: Euphorbia lathyris; assembly: GCF_963576675.1. Classification (NCBI taxonomy): domain Eukaryota; kingdom Viridiplantae; phylum Streptophyta; class Magnoliopsida; order Malpighiales; family Euphorbiaceae; genus Euphorbia; species Euphorbia lathyris. The sequence goes on from NC_088913.1 coordinate 26,489,905, forward strand.
TGTCATAATGTAATTCAACTCCATGTTGCTGAACACCCAATTCTTTCAACAAACCAGTAAGCCATAGAGCTTCCTTTGCAGCTTCAGCTAATGCCATATACTCTGCTTCAGTCGTCGACAATGTTATAGTAGACTGAAGAGTTGATCTCCAACAAATAGGTCCTCCACCTAGAGTAAACACATACCCAGTTGTAGACCTCCTATTATCCAGATCACCGGCATAATCTGCATCCACATACCCTTCAACCAATCGATCACCATGCTCACCACCAAATAATAACCCATGCCCAACAGTACCTTTCAAATACCTGAAGATCCATTTGACTGCCTCCCAATGTCGCCTTCCTGGTTTAGACATGTATTTGCAAACTTGACTAGCAGCATGAGCTAAATCAGGATGAGTGCATACCATAGCGTACATCAAGCACCCAACTGCACTAGCATAAAGAACATTAGCCATATCTTCAATCTCTTCATCTGTCTCAAGGCACTGTTCTTCAAAAATTTGGAAAGGATTTGCTAATGGAGTGCTTATAGGCTTTGCATTGCTCATAGCGAATCTGTCTAACACCTTCTCAACATAACCTTGTTGAGATAACCACAGTTTCCTAGAGCTTCTATCTCTGCGAATCTCCATTCCAAGAATTTTCTTAGCAGCCCCTAAGTCCTTCATATCAAATTCCTGGCTCAACAAAGCTTTCAAACCAACAACAACATCCATATTCTTGGCAGCAATCAACATATCATCAACATACAGTAGCAGAAAAATAGAAGAACCATCAGTAAGACTCTTAACATACACACAACAATCATACTCACATCGCTTATAGCCAATCTGAATCATGTAGGAGTCAAACCATTTATACCACTGCCTTGGGGACTGCTTGAGTCCATACAAAGATCTCTTCAACTTGCAAACCAAATGCTCCTGGCCGGGCTGAACGAAACCTTCAGGCAGCTGCATATAAATCTCCTCCTCTAAATAACCATGCAAGAAAGCAGTTTTGACATCCATCTGCTCTAAATGCAAATCCTGAGTGGCAACAAGAGCAAGTACTGGCCGGATTGAAGTGTGTCGAACCACAGGAGAAAAGATTTCATCATAATCAACTCATTTCTTCTGTGTAAAACCTTTGGCTACCAATCGAGCCTTGAACTTCTCCCCCTCTTTTTCTGATACTGGTGGCTTCTTCTTGAGAACCCACATACACCGAAGAGCTTTCTTTCCTTCTGGAAGTCGAGCCAACTCCCAAGTCTGATTCTTCTGTAAGGACTCCATCTCCTCTACCATTGCACCCATCCATCCTTCTTTCTCCCGACTAGTGATTGCTTCTTGAAAAGTGGCTGGATCATCACTGCCTATATGAAGTGCATAAGAGACCATGTCTTCAAACTCGAATCTTGCTGGAGCCTTAACATTTGTGCGCCTCTTTCTGTCTCTCACCAAATTATAGTCCTACAAATCAGTGGTACTGGAACCACTTGAAGCTGAATCCGAGCTTTCACCTATCTCAACTGTTTCTGTTGGACTCTGATCTGACTCAATCTGCTCTATCTCTTTATTCTGCTGCAGTATGGAATTTTCATCAAAAACAACATCTCTGCTAATCATCTTCTTGGCAACTGGATCCCAAAATTTGTATCCCTTCACACCTTTCTTGTAACCCAGAAAGATGCACTACTTTGATTTTGCATCCAATTTCGACCTCTCATCTCCAGGTACATGCATAAAAGCAGGACAGCCAAAAATACGTAAATGACCAATATCAATATCTTTATTAGTCCATACCTCTTTTGCAGTTTTTCCTCCCAAAGATGCTCTTCGTGATCTGTTGATGAGATAACGGGTAAACTACACCAATGGTACCTGAACTTTACATAGTTTACATTTTGATACTTAGATTACATTTTGTCCCAAAAATATACCTGGAGTAACGATGACCGGACAATTTAGTATATTTTTACCGGTTATGACCGGTCAACGCGAATTTCATGAGTTAATTACATTAATGGTACCCGAACTTTACCATAATTCACACTTCGGTACCTGGATTTTATTTTATCCTAAAAACATAACACAAGTAAATGTGACTGAAAGGTTTAGTTTATTTGATCAGTTAGTGACCGGGTAACATGAACTAAACATTGGGACTCACCATACACTCAATTAACATAAAATTATAATATTGTCATTTATGAGCTAAATGACAGTATTATAATTTTATGTTAATTGAGTGTATGATTTGTCTCAATTTTTAATTTAAAATGGTCAAACTTGGGTTGATCAATCACTGATCGGTTAAATATACTAAAATATTGATTCATCTTTACTTGAAGTGTATTTTTTGGACAAAATGAAATCTAGGTACCAAAATGTGAATTCGGGTAAAGTTCAGGTACCATCTATGTAATTTACTCGTTAAAATTGCATTGACCAGCCATTAACCGGTAAAATATACTTAATTGTCCGGTCATCGTTACTTTGGGTATATTTTTGAGACAAAATGTAATCTAGGTACCAAAGTGTGAATTAGGGTAAAGTTCAGATACCATTGGTGTAATTTACTCATGAGATAACAAGCCATACTCACTGCTTCTGCCCAGAAGCACTTAGGAAGCTCTGCATTCAGTTTCAAACAACGAGCCCTTTTAGTCAAAGTCTGAATCATCCTTTCAGCAACACCATTCTGTTGTGGAGTTTTACGCATTTTGAAGTGCCTCTGAATTCCATGCTCCTCTAAGAACCGGATGAAACTCGAATCTGTGTATTCTGTGTCATTGTCAGTCCTCAAATACTTGATTTTTCTTCCTATTTGATTCTCCACAGCTTAAACTTGGCAAAGACTTCAGATTTTTGTTTCAAGAAATATACCCAAACTTTCCTAGAAAAATAATAAGTAAAAGTAACATAATACACAGACCCAGCCAATGAAGACTCTTTGGCAGGACCCCATACATCAGAATGTAGATAATCAAGAATTCCTCTGGTTGTGTGCTTTCCTATCTTAAAACTGACCTTTGTATGCTTCCCAAAAACACAAAACTTACAAAAATCTAACTTGCAGCTTTTAACACCACGCAACAGATTTCTTTTATGCAACTCAGCCATATCAGACTCACTAAGATGACCAAGACGCATATGCCACAGTTTTGTATCATCACCATTTGACTTAACATATTGAACTCCACCTACAAACTGATAAGTCTGATGAGTAACTTCTAACCCTTTCTCCTGATATATATATATATATATATGTTATGCTTGCTTAAAATTACTCAGTAAATAATCTGTACAAACTGAAGCTGAGTAATCTGAGTGCTGAGTTGGAAACTGACTTAAGTGTTACTTCCCAACTCACAATTGAAACAGCTCTAGTCAGTATCTGGTTACAACTGTCTCACACCACACTCAGCCGTGCTGAGCCAAAACTGAGTTAAATTATCAAACATTCAATTAAGTCAGCATTATTAAGCGAAAAAGTTATATTAGTTCCTACCCCCCTTTGGAACTAATCCTATTACGTTACACGGGACCAACACCTTCATCTTCAACTGATACAACCTTTGTTTGAGATACAGTTTACTTGTTAGGGTTTTCGACATAAACTGTGCTTCCAATTTCGCCCAAATTTCTACTGGTTTACTCAAAGCCATCACATGATACATGACTTTGTCTACCAAACATAGCCGTATGGTCCCGGCCGCTTTCGCTTGCAGTTCGCCCAGTCATCCAAATCAATCCCATCTGGCTTTGTCGTCTTTAAACCCTTCAACAGCCCTTGCTGCGCTAACAAGTCTTTCATCCTTGTCTCCCATAAACTGAAGTTTCCATGGCCATTGAATTTCACAACTTCAAATCTCGCACCTCCTGACATAGCTTCCTCAATGATGCTCTGATACCAATTGTTGAAAACCAAGCTAAATAAAACAGAAATTAATCAAGCAAAGAGCGAACACAATGATTTGTTAACGAAGTTCGGGAGTTTTGAATTGCCTACGTCTCTGGGAGTGATGAGAGGTTTTCTTATTGATCGTGTAACTGAAAGACACAGTTCCGCTCCGTTCCGCTCGATGCGCTCCGCTCCTCTCCGCTCCACTCTGAGATAAGCCCCTTTGATATTATGAGCCATATACAACATGTTGGAATACCTTAACTATGATGACAGTAACAATGTCGGATTCTGGAACACGTATATGCGGGTCAGGGTGCAGGGTTGATGTCCAAAAACCATAGAATAGGTGGAAAAAGATTAAAGATAGTGGAGGGGAGAGCAGTATCGTCCACTTCAAGTATGAGAGAATTCAGTTTTTTTTTTGTTTTGTTTTGTGTGTGGTCGTCATGAGCACACTGAAAATTTCTGCAATCTGGTTGTAATATTGGAGAAGGACGTTGTAGCGTGGGAATGGGGACCGTGGTTAAAGGCTTTGATGCAGAAATCGAACTGAGGGAGGAGCGGATCGATGGTTACGTAATCCAAAAGAGGTTGACCTCAAGTCCGTGGTGGCTGTGGTCGCGGCAAAGAAAAGAGGGAGTGTGATGTCCAAAAGAGGTTGATTCTTTTTATTTAGGGATAAGTACAAAAAAAAATGTCTGTGGTTTACACGTTTTACAAACGCGAACCTGTGGTTTTTTTCCTTACAAAAAGAGGTATGTGCTAAACGCCATTAGTAAACAGAGATAAAATTGACTAATGGTGTTAAAATTCAAAGAGAAAAGAGTTAATTTGGTCCTTATATTTATTTATTTTATAAATTAACTCCCCTAATTATCTAATTATCACAAATAAACCCCAAAATCAAAAATAAAAAAAAAAGTATCATCTTCTCCATCTCTTTTTAATTTTTTATTTTCCTTCTTCTTTCTTTCTCTTTCTTCTCTCTCTCCTCTCTTCTTCTTCTTCTTTTCTTCTATTTTTTTTTTTAAAAAAATTGATTCCAGAATTCTGGAAATTAAAAAAAGAAAAAAAAAAAAGAAGCAGAAAAAAGGAAGAAGAAGAAGAAGAGAGAAGAGAGAAGAGAGAGAAGAGAGAGAAAGAAGAAGGAAAATAAAAAAATTAAAAAGAGATGGAGAAGATGATATTTTTTATTTTTATTTTTGATTTTGTGGTTTCTTTGTGATAATTAGATAATTAGGGGGTTAATTTATAAAATAAATAAATATAAGGACCAAATTAACTCTTTTCTCTTTGAATTTTAACACCATTAGTCAATTTTGCCTCTGTTTGCTAACCACGTTTAGCACAGACCACTTTTTGTAAAAAAAAAACCACAGGTTCACGTTTGTAAAACGTGTAAACCACAGACATTTTTTTTTTTACTTTTATCCCTTTTATTTATACAAACATCTATTAGCAATCAGCTAAGTTTTACTAAACAAATTGATATAATCAAATCAGCTAACAGTAAAATATAATCGGTTAATCACTAGTATATTGGAATGGACTTAATTTGTATTTGATCAACTTACAGCACAAATTTAACCAAAAATAAAAGTGCACCATCTTTCTCATATCAAGATGTCAATATAAACCGCACACAATCAAGTATCAAAAGAAATGAGAAATTATATTACAAATAAATCTGGTGTAATAAACCCGACTAATCAAAGAAGAATACTATATCAATTCATCATGTGATCAAACCTCTACTTTGGCCGCAGCATCAGTAAGTTTAGTAGTCCTAGCCAAATGCTTGTCTCTGTAAGAGATTAATGTAAGATATATGATTGGGTTTTAATTATCAGCTCGAGCTTTTAGTTCAATCGGTTCCATTAAATGATATCAGAGCCTGTAGGACCAAACGGTTCGAGTCCGGGCAACCTCATTAATTTGTGGTGTTAAAAACACATGGCCGGTTGGGATGTATCATAGATAAATATAAGATATATAATTGTGTCTTAACTATCAGCTCGAGTTTTAGTTCAATCGGTTCCATAACACCTTCCATTAAGGTGACAGTTCATGGTTTGTTCACTAGTGCAGCTTACATTACAAATGGTGCACCACCACCACTTACAATCTCTAACCTCAACAACTGATCTACTCCTCCTCAGATTCAGTGCTTCACATTCCGGCGAATTGATGTTAATTTCCAATGAAGCAGAAGAAACCTCACCCTTTCCAGACATTTCCTCCACTTTCTGATGTTCACAGGCAGCCAAATGTCGTTTCGATTGAAGATGTAAAATCAGATCATTTTGATTCTTGAGTGTTTTCTGACATATCCCACAAGTCCATGGCTTGAAATAATACTTTGAATTTGGTATGGATTTTAAACTCTCTAAAGCCTTGGCATGTCTTTGACCTTGAAGATGTGAGATGAGATCTAACTTTCCTGTGCATTTTACCTTGCATAAAACACAAGTCCATAATTGTTGGCTGCTCTTGGAATCTGATAATTCTGCTTCACTTCTAGCACAAGTCCACTCCTTTTGCAATGTCTTGGAAGCTATAAGATCAGGAAGATCTTTTCCTGCGGCTATTTGAGCATATCTTGCAATTCCTTGCAGAGCTAAGTCGGATTCTGTTTGTCTAACCTGAAATTGTGGTAAATAAGGGTAGAAGAACTACACAAGCATCAAAAAAATGAGTCTCCGAAGTATCTAATTTCTGACATGACAACATGATTTAGAAAGAGAATTTATTTGACAGGGTTATCATTGTTGTGTAACTTATTTTCATGTGTGTTTTTGTTTAAATTAAAATGGGACATCTATATATAAGAGAAGGTACAAGATTCTGCAGAGCTTGGCGTTCAGTTTCTTTTGATTCTCTCTTTGCCTGAGTTAGAGGATAATCTTGCTTCAAGATGTCCGACAATTTAATCAACCAGTTGAAGACAAAGTGAGGATTCATAGACAGATATGGATGAACAAAGTGATTATAGATGTAAAACGAACCATCGAATTGAGGTGTAACTAAGCACCCCACTATCATTAGCTTCATGTAAGGCCAATAGGGAAACCTTGCATACAGATATTAAAGGAGATCAAATAGATTAGTACAAAAAAAAAACATGTATAATACAATATCTGTAAACATGATTTGTAATTTCATTCGCCGTTGTTTTTCTATATATTTTCTTTTGTTTACACATAATTTTTTTCTTCATTCCCATCCCACTTTTTTCTTTATCTATGTTTTAATCAAAGGCATATTTTGAGCAAAAATTAAAAAGAGAATCAAGAGAAATGTAGAGCAAACTTACGAGTGTAGTAGCTGCTGAAAAGCATTTTCAAATAACAAAATCAAGGAAAAGCAAATCCAATACGTGATGAGTTTCTTTGTGTTTGAGTTGTTCTCAATTGCTTGAATGGAAGCACATCTGTTAAGTATGTCAATACTCATCAATGCATGTATAATCAAATTAAAATAGTATAATTTTTATATAATATAGCTAAAAAGATATCAATAATCTTTCTTTACATTTGATCCAAAAAAAACAAATTAATTGTGATGAACCTGTATTGTATAAGCTGCAAGTTTGACGGGGTATTGGTGTAGGATTGCATCAGATATTATATTAATATAAGATATATGATTGGACTTTAACTAACAATTTAAACTTTTAGTTAAATTGATTTCATGACATGGTATCAAAGTCTCTTAGACCAAATGGTCAAAAGTTCCCGCCTTGACAATCTAATAAGATCTAGGAGGATTGCAACCCTTTACATAAAGATTGGGAAGTTTTTGCCTTAATCAAATAAGAACCCTCGAAAAGTAAACAGGATTTAGCACCAAAAAGTATAGAAAGAGAAGACCTGAACACAAGCATACTTACAAAGGATAGGCTATAGCAACAAGAGGCCTGCAAGAAAGGCAAAAGAATTGAAGTGAATATATATAGCAGTTTAACCCAAAATTCATGAAGCTTTATTAGGCATTACCATGCGAGAATGTGAAAGGATTCCAAAGCAAACTTGAAGAGAAGACCCATTAAATCCATTTCTAAAATTCGATTTCTCTGAATGCCTTAAATCTCCATTAAAAAATTACATAAAATTGCACTGAAGAAGTAACCAAGTAATGAAGGAGAGGGAGGCGACGCGTTCTTGTCAACTTAAAAACCTGAATATTAAAACTTAAAATTTAAATTGAACTTGTCAACTTTAGAATAGAAAATCCATGAGCTAATTTATTTCTGTTTTTCAACTGATGTTGCTGATGCAATTTTGAAAATTCCATTAAGTAGAAGAAACCTTTCTGATACTTTATTTTGGGTATTTTCCAAAAAGGGGAATTATCTTGTGAAATCAAGTTATAAGGTTGCCGTTGGAGCTTTGCAGGTAAATTCATCTTTAGCTTCATCATCTGCAGGGGTAAATTCGTTTTGGAATTTTCTATGGAAGGTCAAAGCGCCATCAAAATTTATTCACACTGTTTGGAGTGCGGCTAGGAATATCTTGCCTTGTTTTGATAATCTCTTGCAAAAAGGAAATAGTGTGATTGGATATTGTTGTTTTTGTGGGTTTCATGCTGAAACGCTTATCCATATTTTTAAAGAATGTCCTGGAACTCGATTGTATTGGAAGCAAGCGAATTTGTTATACCCTGTGTATAAGATTGAAGGTATGAACTGTCTGGATTGGTTTGCAACTATTATTAAAATTTTACCATCAAAGGAGTTTTCTATGTTTTGTGGAATTATTCATTTTATTGGTTTGAGAGAAATCAGATAATTCATGATAAACCACGTTTTGGGGAGATTAAAGTGATGGAAATTATAAGAGAATTGGTTAATGGTTGTTTAACTATGGTGGGAGTTAATGAGGAATTTGGCACTAGATTCGGGCTGATTGTGAGAAATTCAATTGATGATGGGTTTGATGGGGGAAGAGCTGCTTGTTTGAATTATAACGATGTAAATGTGGTGGGAGCTGCTGATTTATTTGGAAGGAATGGAGCTGTACAAGCAAATTTTATTTCTTTTGCAGGTGTGCAGCGTGGAAGTTGGAGGCAGGAAATAGCAGCTTGCATGAGTGAGGCCGTGAATAATTGTTCGGGACAAAATTTTGTTCAGGACGGTTCAGCAAGTGGATACGTGGATAATTCAATTCAAGTTCGTTGGCAGCCTCCGATTTTTAGAACATATAAACTCAATTGTGATGCTTCCTTTTTTATAAGATCATCACAAGCTTCTAATTTTAGTATTTTAAAATTTATTTAGGATAATTTGACCATTGACTCAAGCATAAGGACTAAGGAGTTAACAAAAACTGAGGGACTATATAATTATTTCTAAAAACAGGAGGACTAAGTAGTGTATTAGGTAAAAACACAATGACCTTATAATTATTTATCCAAAATAATATATATATATATATATATATATATATATATATATATAATTAAATCTTACAAGATACAACTGTTACAAAAATAATTTTATGCCTAACACTACAAGAAATTACTTGTTTACGATGGAAAATTTCGTCAGAAAACATTGAAATTCCGTCAGTAAAGCACTATTTAACGGAGTGTCGATAGACTGAAAATAGGGATATGGAAGAGCCTAATTTGAGTTCTGGATTGTCAATCCTTTCCTCAAACTTCGTAGGTTTGTCAGACCCTGGGGCGCTTCAGCCGCTAATCATTCTCGTTGAATCCTCGAAATAGAGATCGCTGAATCCACTATCAGAATGTAAACTTGACTTCGAACAATTCTTGAATCTAAACTAATTGAAACTGTGTATGTAACTAAACTAAAGAACAACTTGTGTACAACAAGTTTGTTTTTTACAGAAATGAAACTAAATCTAACTTTCTTCTGTGTCAGAGATATTGGGAATCTCGGTTGCAACAGGGACTTCCGTTCTCGTTCGTGATTGTTTCCCAACTCCTTGAATCGGTCTTCTAAATTCATACGTGCTTTTAGCTCGTAAATGTAATTTCTCTCTCGTTTTTGCTCCGTTTTAGCTCCTATTTGGATTTTACCAAATAATTAAGTACCTTGCACAATAGAAACAAATATAGACGTAAAAGTACTCTAAATAAATATAATTAGCATGATTTTAATATAAAACTGACATAATTATTAATGATATTTTAGGTATATTTTGGGCTTATCAAAAGTACCAACGGACGGTTTGTGAATCTCTCTAATATCTCTATGCTCAAAAATTTCCTCCAACAGCTCTTCATCCCAATCCTTGGAATTATGGATAAACCAATCATTAACTTTTAAATACTCTAACCCTTCTACCATAGGGGTTCGTATATAGTCATCCTCTTCATCACGCGACCATCTCTCACTCCACACATTTATTGATTGACTGTTTCCAATTTTCCATCTAATTCCTTCTTTAATGATTAGTTGAGAACTCCAGATACTTCGCCATATAAAACTTAGTAAATGCTCCAATGAGGCCCCCATAAAATCCCCACTTGCACTACTAGAAAATTGTCGAACTGTGACAGAATATTGTGACGGAACTATTTTCATCACAAATTTCACACGGATTTCCGTCACTAATCATTCCGTCAAAGCTTTAGACGAAAATTTGAGACGAAATAAAATTTTCCGTCACAATGAATCTGTGGAAGAATTCCCACGGTCTTGCGTGACGGAATGTGAGACAAAAAAATATGCCATCACAATTTCTTGACGTTTTTAGAGACGTTTTTATCTATTTCGTCACAATGGAAAAGTAGTTTTATAATTTTACTTTATCTTAAATATTAAATAAAACTGATTTAAAAAACTAAAAATAAAACCATATATATATATATATATATATATATATATATATATATATATATATATATAGGAGATCATGTGTGACACATTTCTTATAGTGTAACAAGCCTTATTGTGTGACAATGACCAATTTTGTAATTAATTAGAGGGATGTGGCAAACTTGTAAATAAAAAGACAGAGAAATTTGTTTTATTTCTTTTCTTGAAAATGCATTTTCCCGACTTTTCCAACCTCGTTTTTCAAAAAAATTTATACCGTTAGACTCGTCTTAATTAGACGGTCATTTTAAGATCCCAGAAGCTTGGGTAAAAAAAATTCTAGTGAACGAAATCCGGCGATCTGTTTTTCTGAGAGAAAAAAATGTTCAAAAAATTTTCAAAAATTTTCAGAAAATGTAAAACATTATTCTGATAAACTTTAATTCTTGGTTCAAAGTGAGATTCCTTTCGGTTTAGTCTCAAATCAACGGAATCTAGCGATTAGATGAGCGTTTTCCAGTGAGAAACTCGAAAGTGACCAGAAAATTCTCAAACAATTCCAAAAAATGTAAAACATTATTCGGAGAAACTTTAATTCTTGAGTCGAAGTAGGATTTCTTACGGTTTAGTCCCAATAAAACTTTTTCCTTAATTTTATCCATTCTACATGCTTCAACAATTTATTGGGTCAAAACCGTAAGGAATCTCGTTTTGAGTCAAGAATTAAAATTTCTTAAAATGATGTTTTACATATTTTAAAATTTTTTGATAATTTTCTGGGTACTTTTTGGTCCTACCTTTCAGCACTATGTGTTGGAATATTTTCTTGGAACAATATAACAATTCTGTTCGAACAATATAAGTATTCTGTTGGAATAATATAACTATTCTGTTGGAACAATTGGTACACAGATTTATTTTGTTGGAATAATATAAGAATTATAATTATTTCTAAATAATATAACTAATATAAATTTGAAGATACTATATTAAACAGGTGGAACTCTGGCATCAGAGGCTACACTATTCTCTATGCTTTCTGGACCCCATCGTAATTCTCTCCCTTCTGCATTTCTACCTCTACCCCTATTTAGAGGTGGTCGGCCACGTCGTCATCTTGGATGCATCTATATGATAAACAAACTATTACAATACATTTTTAATATGCGTTATGCATGAATAATATTTATTGGACTTATCAATATACTTTAGTAAGTTATATACTTGACACATATATACCTATATTCATATACCTATGGACCAACCTATTGCTCTGATACCAAAATATCAAACCCGACTCAAAATAGGATCGGATATGACAGTGAGACATTACCACAGACGTGTACGAGTCGGAAGTAACATCTCACAATTAAAATTTAAGAAATTCAATTCTTGTTTGAAACTTAAGAAACATTTTCAAAATGTACTTTTACATCTAGAATAGTTCGAAAATCACTTATAATATCCAATTACGAATCATTTTCTCTTGCTTTTAGCAAAACGAATTTGAAACATAGAAAGTTATGTCAATTTTAATATGTTAACTTTTATTCTGCCTAACCTCACAAATTAACGCCAAAATTGAACAATTCAAACCAAAATCCTTCATCACAACTTCATATTCGTTTCAAAATGGGCAACGTAAGTTCCTTCATATTCACAATCACAAAAACACGCCTATATTTGCATGGATAAAATGGTATGCAATACCCTAGAAGACGACTTGGACAATCGTGGCTGTATCCAATCCTCTCCCTAGTGTCGAACACTTCCTTCAGTACCTCGTACTTCTTCGCCTAAAAACATTAAAACATTTGAAAATATGAGACAGAAATCTCAGTAAGCAACTATCAACTATATAAACTTGTTTTACGTAAAATAGTTATATGTATACATTTGTGAAAATATTTAAACAAACAAAACCTTAAACTTATTAACTTGTAAACAACATCCAACTAAAACAGAGTTTTCATCAATAACCTCAAATCAAACTTAATAAAAAAACGTTTACTAAAAACCGAAGTTCGAATCAAATTCAATATCGTATCCATCACTGAGTATGTTGGGGTTTTGTGTCCTATAGACAATTGTTCCGGGATACAAACTTAATGTAAATGAATGGTTCTTTATGGCATTTGTTTTAATGAGATATATGTTTTATAACTATATAAAGGCAATACCTTTTATGAACTAAATAAAGTCTAATAAAAGGAAATCTGTAAGTTTGTTTAAAGTGATCATAAAGTGTTCATACAAGCATGAAGTGAGACTAAACTTTATGATAAACTAATAAACTTAAAACCACCCCAAGTCAAGTGATATGTCTAGGATTGACATAACGCTGTTGAGACTTGCATGTAACAATGTCTTCTGTCCGACAGAAAGCTGATCTCACAAGCTTCACATATATAGATATCTGGACAGTTACATGGATCCGATGAAATGAGTTCATTAGGATTGGGGATCCGATTTGAGATAACAGGATGGGTAGATTCATCCTTGTCACCTGTTCATCTCATTGGTATTAATAGGTATAAGTAATCCTCAGACTCAAATGAATGTTAATTGGTCATCCTGAATTACTGAATGTGAGACTTTGATCCTGCGGTCCCACGATCCTTAACAGAGATGACTCTGGGGTGTGAACTGCAAAGGTTGGGTGTCACATGAGGAAATGTCAGGGTAGTTATACATTGGATTGAGCATTTATCACTCCCGATTAATGGGAGATACGTCCAAGGATCGCTTGTGGAAGACTCGACTCTAAATCCTTGCAAGGTGATAGCTTAAGAGTAGAAATACAGATTTCACTTAACCTATCTATTTGAGTTGACTCGGCCTGAACAAGTAAAACGAACGTCTCGCTATATGTGACTTGACATCATCCATAGTCATAAGATTCAGTTCAAGGATGTAGTTGATAAAGGATCGAATTATACTGTAACTAATACGGAAAGGTTAACGGTAGAATCAACCTGTCTTCTTAACGGACTCTGGGGGAATGATTACAGACTTGCTAATAACATACTCAGTACATCATTCCGTTATGCAAGGATTAAATATAATTCTTGAAGAAATTAATTTAATAGTTGCATACGGCCAGAAGTAGTAAGAACCTAATGGATCACACATAAGACTTGGAACCAAAAGAGAGATGGATGTCATTAATAGATGGAAGCCCAATTAAGCCCAGTAAGGCCCATTATGATAGAGGGGGGCCGAAATTTATATGTAGTTAATAAGGAATTATTTTAATTCCATTAATCCTAATTTGATTAGGTTTGTGAATTAAATTAATTAAAGGATAAATAAGTTAGGAGTTATAATTAGATTATAAATGCTCCTATTATTATCCAATTAGGTTATATATTATTATCCTAAATATATTAGATATATAGTAAGATAATAATTGGGAATTCTATTCCGAATTAAATAACTATTAAGTAACCTATTCCTATCTAACTAGGGTTTAGATACAAGTGACTATATATACCCCCTCTATAGCATGAATTTCGACTAAGCTCTAACCCTCCCCTCTATGTGATTTTCGAAATCTACATCTAGAGAGAGAAAGAGAATTTGACTCCCCTAGTTCGTGGACGAGAATTAATATGGCTTTCATCGTTTGATTAATTTCATTCATCTTCTTTTCTCTTTGATCTTGTGTTGATTAATTAGAGGCAATCTATTTTGGTTGCATCTCATACGGTTGATTCTAACTTAATCTCACTGTGTTTTTCTTTGTGCTTGGGAACTCAGAGAAGAGTTGTGGGCACTTCATAAACAATGATAGATAGTTCATCAAAAGGTATTCCTTCTCATCCCTCTTTATATGAAATAACGATTAACGGATCCTATGGTTAAATGGAAGTAGGCTAAAAATTTTATATTTCCGCTGCTATACCTTAGCCTAATTTCCAACATTGGTATCAGAGCCATCGTTAAATCCGTTATTTCATATATGAAATTTAGAAGTTTTCAATAGGATTGAATGAATATTTATGGTTAGGATTAATTAACAAATTGTTTGGTTAATTAATTCTAAAGATAAATAAGTTTTAATTAATTGTTAATTAAAATAGATTATGCGTATGTTCCTAATTATTTCGGTTGATAATCATTATAACAAAATCTATTAGTTTTATGGTTAGGTTAATAAAATTAGTTTTATTAATTCTAAAGATAAAACGGAAATCTATTGTAGTTTTTCCTATTTCTGAAAGTCGTTTTTAAACCGTTTTTAAAATCTGATATATATATGTATTTATATGTTTTAAATTAAAAAAAAATATAAGTTCGACGGCGGCTCGGGTCGCACCTCACGGCGCAACCAGCCGCCGTCGCGCGGCTGCTGCCTCGCGGCAGCAGCCGCGTGATGTGTGGTTCGTCTAGCGGTGTATGTTTACGGATGTAGTGTGATATGTGTGTGCCATGGGACTATGGATGTGGTCTTTCTAATTGCTCTAAATTCACTAGACGTCACTACTTAGGGGCAAGTGTACCCTGTCGTATCAAGTAATAATCCGGTTAAGACCGGGTATCGAATCCACGGGATTTATAATTACAAGTATTAGACGACTCGGTTTCGTATGTTATTTAAGCGATGATTACTTTGGGGTAAAGTAAGACACAACTACACACTATTCCTAACTATTGGCGACACAGAATCGTGTAGCTAAAAACTCTATGAAGTGGGGCGTGTATGATAAATTATAACCATGATAAATAACGACTCTAAATGTATACGGATAATGGTTTATTCTTGCAAAGACGACCAAGTGTAGTAAGACCGACCCGTGAAGTGCTTAGACTACGGGATTCCTAGTCAAGGCGTGTCTAATGCGGGGGAACTAGAAATTAGGGCCCGTAAGTTTCGTGGCTTGTCAATTCCTACGGTTTCCGGTTTGTCACTTCCGGTAGGGCAACACCTATATAATTCCCTAAAGATAGCCCGGATGGCGGCGGTAATCGCGTGTTCCTACACAATAGTCAATTATCAATATCAAAACAAGTAATAAACATTAACACATAAAGAGAAATAGAGATTATGAATCATAAATTATAAATATGGAAAGCGTATAGATGAAATACAACCAAGCCTAGTACATAGGAAGAGTACAAGCTAATTAGCAAGTAAAAGGGAGAATCCACCCTTGGAACTAGCTAACTAGACTCAAAGCCGTCTCCTAGGTCGTGGAGGTGGAACTCTCGAGCTTGGTGATGAATGATGGAGCGGAACTTCGATGGAACGCCGGAACAATCGAACAAGCTCTCGAGGGGGAGAGTTCAACTACAAAATCTGAATCTAAGTTACAAGGAAAGAAAAGAGTATAGTATAGCTCTCTAGTATGCAATTGGTGTCTAATGAAGTTCAAAAGCTATCTATTTATGGACATCAAGCAAGGGCAAGTTGGTAATTTTACAAAGCACAAGCATGAGGCAACATTATTTGGTGCAGAAATCCCATGATACGCCCCGCGTAAGGTGGTTTACGCCCCGCGTAGGTGCCCATTCCGTCAGAAATCTCCTGCATGTGGACCAATTCCGTGTCTAATTGTTCCCAAACACGCCCTGCGTAGCTGAAGTACGCCCCGCGTGTTTGAATTTCTGAAGTTTTATTGCTAGAATTGGAGTATTTACGCCGTAAATGTGTCTCTGATCTTTTTACGTTGAAGAACTGCCTTATACGCCCCGCGTATATAATGATACGCCCCGCGTATATAATGATACGCCCCGCGTATGGATAGTTGACTCTGGGAGACAATGCAGTCTGACTTTCAGGATTAGGCCAATTATTACCGACATGTGTCATACGCCCCGCGTAAAATGGCATACGCCCCGCGTATGCTGAGTCAGTCCCACATGGTGCCTGTGGATAAGGCAATTATTTCTAGCATCATGTTTCACGCCCCGCGTATGAAGTGGGTTTTTGCTCCTTTCTTGTACCTGAAATACAACACTTGAGAGCCGAGTTAGCTTGACGTTTTTATTTCCTAAACTAATCAAAAAACGAAGGAATTAAACTAAAAGTACGAGATTTATTTTTATTTCTTTATTTATTCAAAATACTTTATTTTTGCAATTAAACTTATTTATTTTATCCAAAATTATCCCGTAAATCACGCTAAAAGATAGGGGTAAAATACCCCTATCAAACCTCCTCGGACTTTAAAGTTTTACTTGTCCTCAAGTAAAAGAAATCGAAAGATAAGGGATTGAGAAAATTAAGAAACAAACCGAAGGTTGGTTTTGCCAAGTGCGTGATTTCAAAGTTATGGTTTTGTACAAAGGTTTCGGTAAGTACCTACGCCGACAATTGAGTACAAAAACTTGTTCGAAACCTCCATGGTCAAGATTTAATAGGCAATATCAACGGGGGTTGATTATCTTTTGAGAATCCGATAGTACCTCACTAAGGGATTTCGCTCTTACGCTCAATTTCTAGGTGGGTCGGTGTTTTATCGCTCTTCTTTGCACTTACTCGAGATCATGTTGAATTTGCATTTTTATCCGGGTTTTTCTTCTTAAAATGTGGTTAGGCAATATTAAAAATGAACCCGGAGGGGGGTTGTAATGTGGCTAGCTTCTTTAGTGGTTAGTTTAAAGAAACTCGAGTTCAAAAATACCGTTTTGTGATTGCACCACATCATTGCTTATTTTGGCCTTGGCGAATTTTACAAGACGTACTTCAAAATTGCTCGGGTGGAGCTTTGAGAATGCCTTATTATTTATTGTATCCGTTGTTTTGGTAGAGGCACAAAAACAATATTTTGAGAGCTAATGGTGTTTATTTGCTAAGGCCGTGACTTATTTCGGATAATTCGGGTGCAATCTTGATTATGGCGGTAATTTGAACAAGAGGAAAAAGGGTTACATGTTAGGAGGGTGTTAACAAAAAAAAGTTGGTTAATAGGCTCAAGGGGGTTTCCTAATGTTTAATGAAAACGAGAAAAAGAAATTAAGAGAAATTAGCCTAAGTGGGTTCGGTTTATCATCTATTGCCTTTTTACCAAAAATTAAGTGTACTTAACCCGGTATTTGATGCAAATTCTATGAGTCGAGTGAAGTCAAAGCTCTCGAAAAATTGTGAAAGAATTAGAGTTCTCGTACGAACTCTTTAGGCTCAAACATACCTCACAAAAATTCGGGTTTAAATTGTGTACTATCGAGTTTTTGCTAAATTCTCAACTATCCCGTTTTTATTGCCTTTTCAAAGTTCATTATGGAGATGACAATTGGGTTAAGACTCAATGCCCTAGTTTAGTACTAACCTAAGCTTTGTACAAATTCCCTAATTTCAAAATCAAGACTAAAATTTCTTAATCGAATCATTCCTTTATGTTCCAACCCTTTTATTTTTGACGACAAATAACGGAACTTTAATTAATTTTCGAAGGAGGGATAGCATGTCGGGAAAATTTAAGAAAGTCAATAAATTAGTTTAATTATTTTGTCGTTTATTTTATTTTTATTTTTGTTTTTGGTAGTGCAAAACAAACGTTAAGTGCGGGGTTGCACGTCCCTCCGCGTTATTTAAAATGACGCCTATTCCAAGGGCGTCGCAAAAAGAAATGAGAACAAAAACAAAACAAAAATAAAGTGAAAAAGGAAAGAAAAAGAAGACCCTTAGTGGTCAGGGGTTACGCGGGGCGTGCCCACAGGGGCGCCCTGCGTAACCAGTATGTTTTGTAATGTTTTTGGGCAGAGACTCAAATACGCGGGGCGCAGAAAGAGGCGCCCCGCGTGTTTGAGTTCCTGAACTGTTTTTATTCATAAAAATGAAGGGACGCGGGGCGTGCCATGGGGTACGCCCTGCGTCGTGTTATTACGAATAGCAATATTAAACGAAAAACAATACGAATCCCAAACCGAAATCACTAAAATAATAAAATAAATGGAAAGTACATTAATAACAAAAAGAACCACAACAACATCACAAGAAAAATAAAAAGGAAAGGGAACTATTGTTGAGGTGGAGGTGGATTGCCATTGAGGTTGAAGTAGGAAGCGAAGGAGGCAGTGAGAGCATCGAAACGAGTGTCGAGATGAGCCCGATCCTCCCGTTGTTGCGCCTCGAGGGTATCGAAGCGGGTGTCAAAATGGGCTCGATCACGACGTTGGTTGTCCTCGAGGATATCCAACCGAGCATAAAGGGCATTGAAGTCGTGAAGCAGTGGGGGACTAAAATTGAGACCCAAATTGGAGTCTGAATCCCCTCCCTCATCGGATTTGGCAGCCCCCGAGGTTTCACCCGGGCCGGAAGTAGGGGTAGTCAAGGATTTAAATGCATTTTTATCTATGGGTCGAGGCACAAGACGTGGGAGGTGCTCAATGGCGTCGGAGCCGAGAGTGGAGAGGGCGAAGATGGTGACGAGGTGGCCAACCCGAGCTTAGCCCTTTTTCGGATGGGTGTGGCACGGAGGTGAAGAGCCACATGGTAGGCAAGGTCGTAGGTGAGCCCGTTGACACAACAGTAGAGGGCCAACAGCTCATGTTTGTTGACCTTGGTGGACTCCGACTTCCCCGTAAAGTAGAAGGAGATGAAGCGGTGAAGCAATTGGAGAATGGGGTCACGAATACTAGCCGGGTGGAGGTTGGAGACGTGATAGTCATTGGGCCCGGTAATGGAGGACCAAAATTCGGGGGCGGAGATGCCGTCGGGCCAATGGGCGACGCTAGGCTCCGCTTGGTGAGTGAAGTGGGTGCGGAGCCATTGAGTGTCAATAGTGAAGGGGCGGTTGTGGAGGCGAAAGTTGAAGAGGGTGGCTCCGGGCACATTGTTGGAGGTGAGGGAGGTGAAGAACTCGATCACCAAGGAGGGATACACATGGTATTCCGTGCTATACATGTCGTACCACCCGAGGGCACGGAGAAGAGCTTCAAAAGGCGTGCCAAGATTGTGTTGATCGAGCATGCTCCGTTGGATGTAGGGAAGCTCCATGACGGTGGCGGCACAAAGGGCTTCGTACCGGAGGGCTTCCTCCTTGGTGAGAAGGTGGAAAGGTGCCCGGTAGAGGCGGGTGAGTGGTGGAGTGTCTTCCCGGTCGGGTGGTGGTGGTTGTTGGTTTTGGGTGGACCGGGAGGAACGTGAGGTGCGAGCTCGGCGAGCTTGCATTTGTTGGTCGAGGGGGGTGTTAATGGCGGCTCGTTTACTTCGGGTCATGGTTAGGTTGAGGAATGGAAAAAGCTTGAGAGAAGATGGGAAAAGTTTGGGAAGGATTGGAGAGAATAGTGAGGGAAGAAGAGGAAGAAAGGTGGGTTATATATAGGAGAGGAGTGGGGAATCCAAGCATAGCTCGGATTCCCAGAGGGGTACGCGGGGCGTGAAGGGCCCACGCTCCGCGTATCCCTCCTCCTGACGTTATTGGATGGAAGATTGGTGAGATACGCGCGGCGTAAGTAGGGTTACGCCACGCGTATCGGTGCGCCTTCCCTTTTTCGTGATAAAAGGGATAGGGACGCGGGGCGTAAATAGGGTTACGCCCCGCGTAATCAGACGGGAGAAGAGGGATCTTTTGTGGTTTTGGTAATTTTATAATTTTTTTGTGGATTTATGAGGGTTTAATGATTTTTATGATTTTTATGTTTTATTTATGGGTAATTAAGGTGGTGGTTAATGATAATTTATTGTGGAGGGAATGTGGAAATTTGAATTTGAAAAGGTGAGAATTGATAGGGTGGAAGAGGAGGTGGAGTGTGGAAGTGGGAAAAGGTGTATAGGGAAGAGGGGTGATTAGAAGTTTGAGAGATGGGGAGTTGCCATGGGGAGTTGTGATTCACAACTCCCCGAGGATACGCGCGGCGTACCATGCGGTACGCCCCGCGTGTCCTTCACGTGGCATTTAAAGAAAATTCATTTTTAATTGTTTTAAGGAAAGCGTACGCGGGGCGTAAATGTAGATGCGCCGCGCGTAGCGTGTTCTTTATTCAGTAAAAACGGCAGGAATTACAATTACGCGGGGCGCAATGGTTTGTACGCCCCGCGTATTTGTAAAATTTTGGATTAATGTGGGATTTGTTTTTCTTTTGATTTTTAAGAAAATAAAATAAAAGAAAAAGGAAGAAAGCAAAATGAAGATGAAAAATAGAAACCACCATAATGCAAAATAAAGAAAAGAAATAATGTTTACAATACATATAGACAAATGGTTCGAGGGATTCAAACCGATGCTACGTTTTGAGTCGAAGTAGCTC
Source organism: Euphorbia lathyris (assembly GCF_963576675.1). Taxonomy (NCBI): domain Eukaryota; kingdom Viridiplantae; phylum Streptophyta; class Magnoliopsida; order Malpighiales; family Euphorbiaceae; genus Euphorbia; species Euphorbia lathyris. The sequence goes on from NC_088913.1 coordinate 26,510,776, forward strand.
GACTTTCTTATGTGGCGGCTTATTGCAAGATGTCCGCGTTGGAGCTTGACGGGTCCAAACTCCTATTGTTGAGGAGCGTTACCACTTGCCCGGATTCCCGATTCTTACCCCGCGGATTTTGTTCAGTATTTGCCGGGAGGGTTCCTAGTGGCCTCTCTTGTTGTTGACGGTTCAGGTGGGCCACCTGGCGACTAAGATCCCTACAAAACACTTCGCTATCGGAAAGACGGGTTAATATGTCCTTCAATAAAGACGTGACCGATTGGTCTTGTACACTGTTGGAGGGCAGAGCGTTTCGATTTCCGGGCACGGCTTGTGATTGCCCGAGCCCGTTTTCCCAAAATTCTTGCTCAAAGCCGGATGGGGGCCTCAACACATTATTATTGTTGCCATATGACAAGTTCGGGTGTTGATACCGAGGCCTCCATCCGCTGTTATTATTATTATTGTGGTGAGAATAGGAGTTCGAATGGGAATTATACCTTTGGTTACCTCCTATAAAACTTACATTTTCGGCATCGCCGGCGAAGGGGCTACCGATTTGGCAATTAAACGCGTCATGGTCTCCACCACAGTGAGTGCACATCATGACCTGTACACCTTTATTGAGGCTTAATTGAGCGATCAACGAGTCAAGCTTCTTGTTCATTTCAGCTATGGAGCTCTTCGGACCCTCTCCACAGCGAATGTTTGATGCCACGACGGGCCGACAAGCCGATCCTCTTGCCATTGCACACTTTTCCTTGCGAGCTCATGAATGAGCTCGTAGGCCTCACTAGCTGATTTCCGAAATAGATCCCCACCTGCAGCGGAATCAACAGTTGCACGGTTAGTGGGAGTTAACCCGTGGTAAAAAGTGCTTACCAAGTCGTGCTTTGGGATGTCATGGTGGGGGCAGTTTCGGAGCAACTTCCGGAACCTAGCCCAAGCTGCGTGAAGGGCCTCGCATTCCAACTGCCTGAAGGATGTGATATCGGTCCGTAACTTGACTATTTTGGATGGCGGAAAATAGTAGGAGAGGAACTCCTTTTCAAGCTCTTCCCATGACGTGATGGATCCCGCCTCCAATGAGTGTAGCCACTCCAGCGCCTGTCCTGTCAATGAAAAAGGAAACAATTTCAGTCTCACAGCCTCAACGGGAACACCATTTTGCCGAGAAGTATCGACACACATAAGAAATTTATCCAAATGTTCGTTGGGGTTCTCATGGAGTTCCCCTCCGAATTGACCGCATTGTTGTATCAGTTGGATCATACCGGTCTTGATCTCATATGTGTTGGTCGGAATCGTGGGAGCGACAATGCCATTACGATTTTGGGGATGATGCGGTGCAAGGATCTCCATCATCGAACGCGTATCATTGGCCCCACGGATGTTGTTCACGTGTGGCCTTGGGTTTCCGTTGGGTTGGTTGACCTCGGCGTTGGGGTTTGCCATTTTCTCTCTACGTAACCTACAAAGAGTACGTTCAATTTCGAGATCAATAGGTACGAGAGAAACACTTTTAGATCGGGTGTGCATAAAGTAAACAAGTATAAAAGAATTATCAACAAAAAGAATAATGTTAACAAACGTATATATAAACAATTTATACAAAAAGAATGCTTAAACTAACAATAAAACGTTTTTGTCTAATATTGTAGGAAATTATAAATCCCCGGCAACGGCGCCAAAAACTTAATGTGTGGTTCGTCTAGCAGTGTATGTTTACGGATGTAGTGTGATATGAGTGTGCTATGGGACTATGGATGTGGTCTTTCTAATTTCTCTAAATTCACTAGACGTCACTACTTAGGGGCAAGTGTACCCCGTCGTATCAAGTAATAATCCGGTTAAGACCGGGTATCGAATCCACGGGATTTATAATTACAAGTATGAGACAACTCGGTTTCGTATGTTATTTAAGCGATGATTACTTTGGGGTAAAGTAAGACACAACTACACACTATTCCTAACTATTGGCGACACAGAATCGTGTAGCTAAAAACTCTATGAAGTGGGGCGTGTATGATAAATTATAACCATGATAAATAACGACTCTAAATGTATACGGATAATGGTTTATTCTTGCAAAGACGGCCAAGTGTAGTAAGACCGACCCGTGAAGTTCTTAGACTACGGGATTCCTAGTCAAGGCGTGTCTAATGCGGGGGAATTAGAAATTAGGGCCCGTAAGTTCCGTGGCTTGTCAATTCCTACGGTTTCCGGTTTGTCACTTCCGGTAGGGCAACACCTATATAATTCCCTAAAGATAGCCCGGATGGCGGCGGTAATCGCGTGTTCCTACACAATAGTCAATTATCAATATCAAAACAAGTAATAAACATTAACACGTAAAGGGAAATAGAGATTATGAATCATAAATTATAAATATGGAAAGCGTATAGATGAAATACAACCAAGCCTAGTACATAGGAAGAGTACAAGCTAATTAGCAAGTAAAAGGGAGAATCCGCCCTTGGAACTAGCTAACCGGACTCAAAGCCGTCTCCTAGGTCGTGGAGGTGGAACTCTCGAGCTTGGTGATGAATGATGGAGCGGAACTTCGATGGAACGCCGGAACAATCGAACAAGCTCTCGAGGGGGAGAGTTCAACTACAAAATCTGAATCTAAGTTACAAGGAAAGAAAAGAGTATAGTATAGCTCTCTAGTATGCAATTGGTGTCTAATGAAGTTCAAAAGCTATCTATTTATGGACATCAAGCAAGGGCAAGTTGGTAATTTCACAAAGCACAAGCATGAGGCAACATTATTTGGTGCAGAAATCCCATGATACGCCCCGCGTAAGGTGGTTTACGCCCCGCGTAGGTGCCCATTCCGTCAGAAATCTCCTGCATGTGGACCAATTCCGTGTCTAATTGTTCCCAAACACGCCCTGCGTAGCTGAAGTACGCCCCGCGTGTTTGAATTTCTGAAGTTTTATTGCTAGAATTGGAGTATTTACGCCGTGCGTAGATGAAGTACGCCCCGCGTAAATGTGTCTCTGATCTTTTTACGTTGAAGAACTGCCTTATACGCCCCACGTATATAATGATACGCCCCGCGTATGGATAGTTGACTCTGGGAGACAATGCAGTCTGACTTTCAGGATTAGGCCAATTATTGCCGACATGTGTCATACGCCCCGCGTAAAATGGCATACGCCCCGCGTATGCTGAGTCAGTCCCACATGGTGCCTGCGGATAAGGCAATTATTTCTGGCATCATGTTTCACGCCCCGCGTAAGGGTTACTACGCCCCGCGTATGAAGTGGGTTTTTGCTCTTTTCTTGTACCTGAAATACAACACTTGAGAGCCGAGTTAGCTTGACGTTTTTATTTCCTAAACTAATCAAAAAACGAAGGAATTAAACTAAAAGTACGAGATTTATTTTTATTTCTTTATTTATTCAAAATACTTTATTTTTGCAATTAAACTTATTTATTTTATCCAAAATTATCCCGTAAATCACGCTAAAAGATAGGGGTAAAATACCCATATCACCGCGCGCGCAGCCCGGCTTCGGCCCCCGACCCGAATCCCACTTGATTTTAATTGTTAAAATAGGCTTGAATTTAATTTGTATATATATATATATATATATATATATATATATATATATATATATATATATATGTTTCAGAAATTAATAGTTTTCTGTTTTGATTATCGAATGAAAATTCGTTTAAAAGTTTGTTTTTACCAAGTTGTAAATCAAAGCGTTAAATGAATTGAAATCAATATAATTGGGACGTGCATAATTGACGTTTTATATGGTTATATTAATCTAAGGATTAATATAAAGATATAAAACGATTAGAAGTAAAATTGGATGAAAGTTAATTTGAAAAGTTAATGTGATTAACCTAAATATTACATAAGACGGTTATGTAATCAACCAATTAAATTTATTTAATTGAGTCTTTGCATGTTTGGAGTTATGGACATATTTGGACCCTCTTTTAGTCTTTTGGTATTTTTGAAATAGGGCATGCGCGTCCTGCCTTTCTACTATCTATTGTAATTTCTCCTCTCATCTAATTCTCTTCAATTCAGTTGAAGTTTTCTTATAGTAGTATAGAAATTAATATGTAATTTCAAGGCGCCATGGAGAAGACGGAGGACCTAAAGAGAAATATGTAATAGTTAGTATTTCCTTAGGTTTGCCCTTTTATTCCGTATTTATGGCATTTTCTGTGTTTTCAGGTGTTTTTAGGCCTATTTGAGCATTCCCGAACCAGACCGAGCCTTTTGGAGCAATTCTGGACAATTCAGGGACCGTCGGAGCACTTTTGGGACTCGCCAGGGACCATTAGAGCATATTTCGGAAGCCCAGTGAGCAAAACGGATAAAAACCAGAGTTCTGCCCCATTTTGGCACTTGTCTCGACGAGACACAAAAGCGTCTCGGCGAGACAAGGCCTGTCTCGACGAGACACATAAGTGTCTCGACGAGACAGGTCCTCGTCTCGACGAGACACTTCCTGTCTCGACGAGACGAGGCGTGAGAGGCGCAAAAACGCCTCTCCCTTGCTGGAATGTCGAACTATTATGCCCAAAAAGCCCCTGTTAATATAGAAAACGACCTTTGTACCCCCGGAGACACTAGGGTTTCGCCCTATCTCTATAAATAGGGAGCTCCTCTCAGTTATTCGGGGACGGATTCATTAGGAGCCGCCATAATGTAGAAGTTTTAGCTTTTTATTTCCTTGCTTTCTAGATTAGGTTTAATTCCTTTTTATTTTATTTTATTCAAGAACAATTGATGGGAGAAGTTCCGCATCTTCTATTTTTGTAATCAGAATCGGCAAAACGGGTTCTAGATTTCTCTCTTTGGGTTTTTCGTGTCGTCTCGTCGAGACACCTGGCTGTCTCGACGAGACACATAAAAAAAAAATTCTGGAAAAAAAAAAAATTCAATCTCGTCTCGGCGAGACACTGTTCATCTCGCCGAGACGGACACAAAAAAAAAATTTTAAAAATTTTAAAAAAAAAAAAAATTTAAACGTTTTTTTTTTCCTTTTTCTTTTCTGTTGCTTTCTTTATTCTTATGTTTTTTTTCTTTTTTTTTTCTTCTATTGGCAGAACCGTCTAATCGAAATACTCACCGACGCTGGTTTGATTTTTAGGATTGCAGCTTGGATTGAAAATTTAGCATCGAAAATTCGGGGTTGGATTGACAAGCCACCCCTGATGGAGTTTTTCTATCCTATTTTTTTCTGCACTTTATGTTTTACTTTTATGTAATGATGGAAGTAAATGCATGTTGTAAGTGTGAGGGGAAATACTAGGATATGACGATTTTTGATTCTGCCATTTGAATGTTTTTAATTTCTTTTTGTTTTTCTATATTAGGTTTCATGTTTTAGTTTTAATTTTAGGATTTTATGCTTTTTGTTTTTGTTTACTTTTTAATTCTAGGAATAAACAGAATCTTAGGCAGTTGAATTTGATACATTTAGCTATCCCGCAATACAGTTGACAATGCGCTTAAAAATTTGCACATTCTAAATGAAATTTATGCATGCGAAAAATCTTGAACAACGTTTGAGTCTCCAAAGAGTATTACTTGCCTAAAATTGACATGGAAGGGAACGTCAGTTGAGGGTAGGATTGATACCAATAACCCTTAAATTGTGAGTTAGAGCCAGAAAGATCAATATTTTAGACTCATGATTAGGAACAATTGATCTCTTAGGTGTGGGATTACATTTATTGTCTTTGTGCTCATAGGAATTGCATCCAATACTGGTTGAATTTTGTGTTTCTATTAAACTTGAAATGATTAGGCAACCTAGGTATAGCCCTTTGTGAAATTTAGCCTATTTCTTTGTTTAGCCAAAATCCCTTAACAATTCCACTAGATAAGCCCCTTTGAGCCTTTTACCCCTTTCTTTGATCAACCCTGTTACAAACCTTAGCCTTCTTAAATACCATTTCTCACCTAAGTTAATTGACTCAATTTAGTTTTGATAAATCCTTAGACACACATCTCCTTCAAATTCTCGCTAGCAATCATTAAAAGGTTGTAATTTTAATAGAAGAAGCAACCTTTACCCAATTGAATTTCACTCTTTTTCCCCTCTATTAAAAAAAATGGTTAAAAACCAAATCAAAAAATAAATAAAAAAATAAAATAAAATAAAATAAAATAGAGGAAAGGATAAAAGACGTGTGTCTATTTTTAGTTGCTTCTCGAATACTTCATTGCCTCACAAACACAACCTTGAGCTTAAACCTTTTTATACATAGCAGATAACGTGTCCCTTTTGGATTCTGACTTGCTTGAGGACAAGCAAGATTTTAAGTGTGGGGAGGTGGTTTATAGCTCCCCAATGCTAAAAATATGTCCTTTTTGCAAAAAAATTTAACTATTTTGAGTCATTAACTTTTTGCCTAAAATTCCCTTTTTCCTACCCTAACCTTCAGCCCACGTTACAACCCTTAAAGACCTATGATTTTGTTTAATTTTAATCCATTAATTTTGACCGGATGGATGATGCAATCCCAACGTGACCACTTTGTGCAATTAAATGTAGAGCGTTTATAAAAAAAAAAAAATTTCCCAAACACTTGAGCGTTAGAGTGACCACTTGTGACCTATCAATTTTAGTTCTTTTCTTTCGTTTTCATGAAGTGTTGATCGATAAAACCAAATTAATCAGTTTTGGAGACTCGTCTGAGGTTCATTATGTTTTTAATTGCAAAATGAGTAGTCTGAACTGTTGTGAATAATAAAGTGTAGAAGATTCTTGTTTTTGTAAGGGAGCTATTTGTTGATTTTTCTCTGCTTTAGATTCTGTCTTGCTTGAGGACAAGCAAGATTCAAGTGTGGGGAGGTTGATAGCTCCCATTTGTATAGGTTTTTAGGCCCCTTTTAGCTTCATTTTGCTTTATTTCCTTTTAATTTCAGTAGCGTTTTATTATCTTTTAGTTTAAATTAGCAATTTCCCTTATTTTTGGCATTTTCGGTGTTTTCAGGGATCTTCAGGGACTTTTCGTGCATTTCCGAACCAGACCAAAGCCCATTGGGGAATTATCGGACTTTTCAGGGACCATCAGAGCACTTTTGGGATTCATCAAGGACCATTAGAGCATCTTTCGGAAGCCCATGGACTCAAAAGGATAAAAACCGGAGTTTATGTTGAAACACCTTTCCACAGGATTTTGATTTGACAAAATTAATTAAGTGAAATTAAATATTCTACAACACACTAAGTTTAAATGCTTTGATTTATTGTTACTAATGTGTTTGTTCAATGTTGAGTTTATAATTTATTATAAGACATAAATATCATAAGGCTCAAGCCCTATATGGAAGTCAAGGCCCAAGTCAAACAAGCCCAAGATCACTCAGCCCGCGTATTTCAAAACGCTGCCGTTGAAGTGATGAAACGCATGCTGAGCAAAGAAGGATCCAGAAGATCCACGTAGACAACTTCGGCTAGAAGCTGCTGAGCTGTCTCGACAAAACGTACAAGACAGCCGCTGACCACAAGACAGCTTCCAGACAAAGTATTTTCTCTTTTAGTAAAGATCAGAAGACGCAGCAAGCTGTCTGGTTGACGTTACCTAAAATGGAGGAACATACTGTCACACTGACCGAAGAACAGAAGATGCTGGAATCTGATTGGCCAAGAGAACTGCTGACAGACTGAGTGAAAACGACCTGTAGCCGTTTCCCTCCAACGGTTATTTCGAAATTCGAAATAACCAGAAGCTCTCACAGCTCTCTATAAATAGAGCATTCAGAATCCACATTCAACAGAGAACTTTGAGCAAAAGCCGTTACGCTGACCAAACGTGTATAAAAGTTCTCCATCAAAAGCAAAGCAAATTCTTACACTACAAGCTTATTCATTTGTGTAAAAGTCTAGAGTGATTGATCCTCAATCATCTAAGGTGTTCTAGCAATTGTTGTTTAGGACAAATCTTAATCATTTCTAGGAATAGAAAGGAGAAGCTAAGTACTCGGTTTTAGTACTTAGTGAATTAGAATAGAAGTGAGTAGAGGTATAGAGGAATGTACTCTTGTTATACTCAGCTTCTGACTTGTAAAGGGTTTTCGAGTCTCTACCTTTAAAGAGCTCAGTAGTGAATTGGAAATCTCGGAACGTGTTCCGGGGACAGGACGTAGGCTTAGAAGAAGCCGAACCTGGATAACTTCGCTGAGTGAAGTATTTCTAACCCTTAACTCCTTAATATATTGCTTGCTTAAAACAAACTAAAACTGACCAAGTAAAAGAGGTCAAGCTGAGTTGTACGCTACCAACGAGTTAGTTCAGGAATAGACTCTAAGTGCTATTTCCTGACCTAAGCAACGAAGCTGACCTAGTCACTAGTTGACTAAGCCAGTGTCTTGCTGATTGCTAAGTGCCGCTGTTATATAATCTTTTCTCAAAGGAAAGAAATCTGCCCTAATCATTTTAAAAAAGTAAAATAGTTCCTAACCCCCCCTTGGAACTATATTTGCAACCTTACAAGGGACCAACAAGTGGTATCAGAGCTTAAAAGCTCATTACTAAAGGTCTAACAACCTTGAGTTGATCCATACCATGGGTGAAAACAGCACTCGGTTTCTCCCTGGAAACCAGACAACTCAGATATTACCTGAGGGGCTGTCCATTACTAGGCCTCCCCTATTCTTCGGGTCAAACTATACCTTTTGGAAGAATAGGATGAAGAACTGCATTCAAGCTACAAACATGAGTGCCTGGCTATCTATAGTCCAAGGCCCGTTTGTACCTGTGAAAGTTGTTGCTGGCCAGTCAGTTGTTAAAGCTGAGATTGAATGGACAGAGGATGATCTCAAGAAGCTACAAAATCATGCTTCGGCTATAAATATGCTTCATTGTGCACTGGATGCTGCAGAGTACAACAAAATATCAGGTTGTGAGTCAGCACAGGAGATCTGGAAGAAGCTGGAGGTGACCTACGAAGGAACCAACAAGGTGAAGGAGTCCAAGGTCAACCAGCAAATGAGATTGTATGAGCTGTTCGAAATGAACAATGATGAGGGGATTTCTGAGATGAATGCAAGATTCACCAACATCATAAATGAGCTCAAAAGACTTGGAAAAATCTTCACTGAGGAAGAACAAGTCAAGAAGATACTCAGAAGTCTTCCTAAGGACTGGCAAGCCAAGAAGACAGCCGTTGAAGAAGCTCAGGATTTAACCACCTATAAATATGATGAACTCATAGGCTCACTGCTGACCCATGAGATATCCATGAAGAATTTCGAGGTGAAGGAAAAATCTGAAGACAATAAGCAAAAATCACTTGTCATGAAAGCTGACTCAACTGATGATGGCTCAACTGACGATGAGGAGATGGCTATGTTCACGAGGAAAATGAATAGGCTGTTCAAAAGAAATGACAAATACTCCAAAAAGCCTTATAGAAAATTTGACAAGTATAAGGCTGACTCAAGTGACAGCAAATTCAAGAAGGATAGCTCAAAGCCCATTACATGCTTTGAGTGCCATCAAACCGGACAGATCAAGTCAAGCTGCCCAACTCTGAGGAATGACAAAAAGAATGGGAAGAAGACAACGGTGGCAACATGGAGTGACAGTGATGATTCTTCATCAACTGAAGCTGAGGCCACAGAGTCAGCAAAGATATGTTTCATGGCTGACGAACTTGCTGAACCATGTATTTCTGAGCATGCTGACCAATCTGATGAGTCAGATAATGAAAAGCAATCTAATGAGGTAATCTCACTCTCTCAACTCAGAAATGAAATGGGTAATGCCCTGAGTGATCTTTATACACTTGTCAAAAAGTGTAACAAGAAGATTAAGTCACTCAGCCGGCGCTGTGATGAGGTGGAAGAGGTCAAACTGAGTGACCTCAGATACCTTCTTCAAGACAACTCAGTTTTACATGAAAATATGAAAACCATTCATGAGTCTGTCAGAAACTGAGGAAGGATGTCACAACCATTCAGAACCAATTAAAGGTTCCAAACAAAAACAATTTTCCTCTGAGAACTCAGTATCAAGGTACTCAGTACCAAGGTACTCATCAGAGTCGAAATCCCCAGCGAAGAGTCCAGTGTGAATTTTATGGGAAGTTAGGACACACCACTAAGGTGTGCTGGCACGCTCAGCACTGGGGTGCTGACAAGTCAGTAAAGAATCCTAAACAAAAAGTCAGTTGTGACTTCTGTGGAAAAAGTGGCCATACTATCAATATATGTCGCCACAAAATAAAATATGATGCTTTACCTGTTGAACCTAACAAGTCAGGACCCAAAAAGAATTGGGTACCTAAAGGAAACTGATCACAATGCAGGTAAGCCTGAGATGTGCCGAGAAGTCAAAAATGTGGTATATTGACAGCGCATGCTCAAGGCATATGACGGGTGATAAAACTCAATTCATCACGTTTGAACGTAAACGAGGAGGAAGCGTAAGTTTTGGAGACAACAGAAAGGGTAAGATAGTAGGATCAGGCACCGTTGGAGGTAATCCCACTATTGAATCTGTCTCCCTAGTCAGCGGACTCAAATATAACTTACTCAGCGTAGCTCAGCTATGCGATAATGGGAGAAAAGTTATATTTGATGATACTGGATGTAAAATATATGAGGGAAAAACAAATGAGTTAATCTTAACTGCCCCTCGGATAGACAATGTCTTCATGCTGAACCTAGAAAAGAAGTTTTCAAAAACTGTATGCTTAGTCACAAAGGAAGAAAATTCCTGGCTATGGCACAGGAGACTTGGTCATGTAAGCATGGACCTCCTGGCCAAATTAGCAAGAAAGCAATTGGTTGAGGGACTGCCTGAACTTAAATTTCAAAAAATCAACTATGCCATGCTTGCCAAGCTGGAAAACAAACCAAACAATCTTTTCATAGTAAAAACATTGTCTCAACTAAACGTCCGTTAGAGTTACTACACTTGGATCTCTTTGGTCCAGTCCAGCCGCTGAGTCTGGGTGGAAGAAGATTTTCCTTGGTCATTGTAGATGACTTCTCTCGGTATACGTGGGTTATCTTGCTGACCAGCAAGGATGAGACCTTTGAGACATTTTCAAACTTGGTTAGAAAAATTGAAAATGAGAAAGACCTAAAATTAGCTCATATCCGTAGTGATAACGGTGGAGAATTCAAAAACCAAAAGTTTGTTGAATTCTGTGAAGCCAGCGGCATTGACCACAACTTCTCTGCTCCTAGAACGCCTCAGCAAAATGGGGTTGTTGAAAGGAAGAACAGAACTCTGGTTGAGATTGCCAGGACAATGCTGGATGAGCATAGGCTTCCAAAGTATTTTTGGGGAGAAGCTGTTAACACAGCATGCTATATTCTGAATAGGGCTCTAGTTAGACCTATACTTAAGAAAACCCCCTATGAACTTTGGAAAGGACGAAAGCCCAACATTGGATACTTTCGTGCCTTTAGCTGTAGATGTTTTATTTTAAATACCAAAGATAGCTTAGCCAAATTTGATTCAAAAGCTGATGAGGCTATCTTTCTAGACTACTCAACAAACAGCAAAGCATACAGAGTTTTTAATAAGAGAACTCAAGTATTAGAAGAATCTATACATGTGCAATTCGATGAAACTGACCCTGCAGGAAGATACCAGCCGCTGATAGAAGATGAACCAAACTCAGCACCTGCTGATCAAGAACCAGCTACTGAGGCCTTCACAAAACGGCTGACCAAGAGTAAGAGTGAACCTAAAATTACTTTCACTAACCCATCTACTTCTGCAGAGAATGTTGAAACACAAATAGAACAAGACACGAATCTACCCAAGGAGATAAGAGTCCCAAGAGGGCATTCAGAAAATGCAATTCTTGACTCAGCTGGAAATATGCTGATGACAAGGAATCAACTAAGGAAGTATCTCGGCAATGTAGCTTTCGTCTCAGTTCAGGAGCCGAAGAACTTTGCCGAAGCTGAGCATGACGAATTCTGGATGAATGCCATGCAAGAGGAACTCAACCAATTCAGGAGGAATAATGTATGGGAGCTAGTGCCACATCCAAGGAGCCAAAAGACCATTGGAACGAGATGGGTCTTCAGGAACAAGCTGGATGAACAAGGAAACGTAGTCAGAAACAAGGCAAGACTTGTAGCTCAGGGCTACAGTCAGCAAGAAGGTATTGACTACGGTGAGACCTTTGCCCCAGTGGCAAGGCTAGAAGCAATTAGGATTTTATGTGCATATGCATCTTATATGAATTTTAAACTGTTTCAAATGGATGTTAAAAGTGCATTTCTTAATGGAGTAATAAACGAGGAGGTCTATGTCAATCAGCCTCCAGGGTTTGAGGATTCTAAGTTCCCAAACCACGTTTACAAACTCAAAAAGGCTCTGTATGGTCTCAAGCAAGCACCACGTGCTTGGTATGAGAGGCTGACCAACTTCTTACTGACTAGAAATTATGTCAGAGGTCAAGCTGATACAACCTTATTCATTAAGAGAAAGGGTAAAGATACCCTGCTGGCACAAATTTATGTAGATGACATCATATTTGGTGCTACTAATGAATCTATGTGCAAGGAATTTAGCAAGCAAATGCAGACTGAATTCGAAATGTCAATGATGGGAGAACTCAACTTCTTCCTTGGACTTCAAATTAAACAAGGAAAGAATGGCATATTCATCAGTCAAGCTAAATATGCCAAGGAGATATTGAAGAAATATGAACTAGAACATTGTAAGCCAATATCCACTCCTATGGGCACTGACACTGTCCTCTGTGCTGATGAGAATGGTAAGTCAGTAGACAGCAAGTTGTACCGAGGTATGATTGGCTCTTTACTTTACTTAACAGCAAGTAGGCTGGACATTCAGTTCTCAGTATGTTATTGTGCTAGATATCAGGCTAACCCTAAGGAATCCCATTACATAGCTGTAAAAAGGATCCTTAGATATTTGCAAAGCTCAGTAAATGCAGGTTTGTGGTATCCACATACTCATGACTTTACACTCATTGGATACACTGACGCTGCCTATGGACGGGACAAGCTCGAAAGAAAAAGCACCTCTGGAGGATGCCATTTCCTAGGAAGCTGTCTTGTATCTTGGTTCAGCAAGAAGCAGGCGTCAGTAGCCCTGTCCACAACTGAAGCTGAGTACATTACTGCTGGAAGCTGTGTTGCTCAAGTCCTATGGATTAAGCAACAGCTTGAAGATTATGGTGTTCAAACAAAGACAATTGAAGTCAAATGCGACAACAAAAGTGCAATTGACCTCTCAAAGAACCCAATTCAGCATAGCAGGATGAAGCATGTCAGCATAAGACATCACTTCATCAGAGATCATGTACTCAAGAAAGAAATTAAGCTGACTTATGTGCCAACAGATGAGCAGCTTGCTGATATCTTTACAAAGCCTCTAGCACGAGAGCAATTCAGCATACTGAGAGAAGCCATTGGTATGTTTAATCCACTGTCTTAAAATTCCTAAGTAAAAATGTGATATGATGCATGCTGAATGAGTGATACCATGCTGAGTGCCTAAAGATTTTCATTCAAAATCACATGCCCAGAAATAAATGCACACTGAGTGAGTTATCTCATGCCGAGTAACTAATCTCTATAACTATCCGTTGAACAAAACTGACTACTCAGAATATGAAACGTTTATAACAACAAACGCTGAGTAAAGGTAATCATTAGCATTCAATGCAAACGCACGCGTCATGACACCTGTACAACGCATGCGCCGAATACGTCTTAAAAGTGTCATAAATGTCAGGGTTTCTGCCGATTGGACAACCCAAGGGGAAAATCGACCTAAATTCAAACGGAAACCTAAGTTAAAAAATCTATAAATAGTGGGTATTTCCCCACTACCTTCTCTCTACGCGTACTGAACTTTAAAAAGCTTCAGAATTTTCCTTAAGCACTTAAGAACTTCAAAACTTCAAAAATGTCCTATAGCAAAAGTACCTTCTCTCCAACCCTCAAAACCACTAATCAGGCTGGTCCTTCAACTAGCATGATAAGAAGGATGATTAAGGTACACACTTGGGCCAAGAATCAAGAAGTACTAAGGAGCCGATACTTTCCTTCTGGTTTCGTCTCTTCTGAGAAACCATTCTGTGAATGGATCGAAAAGAACAAATGGAAAGGTCTCTTCTCTCTTTCCGGACAAACCTATCCCACGATAGTGAGAGAATTCTACTCCAACCTGCACGTTGATGCAGATGACTCTGACTACTTAGAGACCACAGTTAAAGGTCAAAAGATAGTGATAACTCCTGATTATCTAGCAACACTGCTAGATATACCAAACACAGGGATCCAGATCAGGACAACAAAGGAGCCAATACCAAAAGCCATCGCAGAAAAGATGAAGGGGTTCTGTAAACCCAGAGACCACAAAGGAGAAGTACCCAGCACCTGCATGGGCAAAAATCAGAAGATGGTCCACTTCATGCTGACCAACTTCATCTTTCCTAAACTCAGCTCACCCTCATCCGCCTCCAAATTTTAACAATATTTCATATGGCATATGCTGACCAGCACTCCATTCAATCTTCCTGTCTTTTTGGTCGGAGCTTTTCAACGAAGTGGAAGGAAGCTCCGTTTGGGTTATCTCATCACAAAGATAATACCTGACAAGAATATAGAGACTATAGGTGAAATAAGTTCATCAAGAAATGTTATCACTGCAGGTCTGTTGAATGGACTATCACATAGTCAACCCTTGAAAGGATATGACGGAAATGGAAACACCGAGAAGGAGGATATTATGGCTGAGATTGAGCAAGCCATTGGAGAAATGGAAAATCTAATAGATCTGGAGCAGTCTTCTGAAACTGCTCAATCTGATGAGGGTACAGAACCAACAAATGAACCTAAAACTGAGTATACTTCTACTGTGCCATCTGAGATTGCTCAAGCTGAGAAGGAGAAGAAAAAGGGAACATGCTCGAAGGATATTCATATTGTCCCAAGCAAAGTAAGGCTAATGCAAAGAAACAAGAAGAAAGCTGATCAGGAAATAGCTGAGTCAGCTCAGAAGAAAATGAGAACAGCAGGAGATATGGATAAGGAAGAAGAAACTGTTCTTGAGCCCAACATCACTCAAGAGGATTCTCCACAAAAACAAGCCTCTGTTACTCAAAATGAGAAACAAGCCAAAAACCCTGCTAGTCCAAAAGAAGCTCAAATTCCACCTCCAACTCAATACCAGAGCAACTCAGCACCTGAAGTCAACACACCCCGTAGTCCTGTTGCTACTCAAGGCACTCAGTGCGAGCCCACTCCTACCCAATTTGCACACCTAGGTGCTACTGAATCAGGACGGCGTGTCATTGCCTCAGCTCACACTCTGCTTAAAGAACAAGTTCATCCTCCACCAAACCATAACCAGTCCACTCAAGATCAGTCCTCTCATCCATCTGTAACTCACCAAATTCTGCGTGAAATCCTTGACCTGATCAACCACTTCTCTTCGGTTCAGGCGCAGCAACACATGCTGTCTCATCGAGACAGGCCCTCGTCTCGTCGAGACAGGCCTTGTCTCGACGAGACGAGGCGGGGGAAGGCGCGCCTGCACCTTCCCCTTTGCTGAAATCTGCGAATATTAAGCCCAAAAGCCCATAAAACACTTTGTAAATGTCGTTTTTACCCCTGAGGCATTAGGGTTTCCTCCCTAACTCTATAAATAGGGAGCTAAACCTAATCCTTGAGGGGGGATTAGCCAACGAATAAATCGGAGAGCCGCTAGGGCTTTCTCTCCTCCATAATGTAGTTTTATTTCTTTTTAGATTAGATTTTCCTGCTTTCTAGGTTAGATTTATTTCCTGTTTTTATTTCTTTCAAGAACAATTGATGGGAGAAGTTCCTCGTCTTCTATTTCTGTAATTGGAATCGGCAAAACGGGTTTTGGATTTCTATCTCTTTCCCTTTTATCTTTTGCGATTATATTTAATTGAAGCTTTTTCCATTATTCTTATATGCCTATTGCTATGATTAATTTGTCTATGAATTAATCCCCATCCAATTTGGGATGGGGATGAAATTGATTATATGAATATGTATGATTAGGGATCTAGGACCTTTGATTGATCAGTTTATGCATGCTTAATGCCTAGATATTGTTAGGAACAGGATTTATGCTAGAATGAACATTGATAATGATCAACTAGCCTGTTTATGTATATAATGTGCTTAATGCATGTGACCCTGACATTAAATAGGATTATAGATAGATGAGAACCTGACCATGGAATCGTCTATACCGAACTTGTGTAAATCTGACTTCGCTAGAGACCACTAGGAATGAGGCTTTGTGGCTGGGCTACGGCTTTAGCCTTAGTTGTCAATAAACCTAATGCTTTGCATAACCTAGGGTATATGCCTAATCAAGCCGTCACCCAAATGTATGTGAATAGGTTAGACAAATCCCGTACAAATTTGTCTTTCACTTAGGACAATTACCTTCAATCATTGGTAAAACATAAATCTGAACTCCCTAAACCCATACATAGGATTCAATCAAATGATTCCTCATCCTAGATTGTGCCTTCCATTAATCCACCTTCTACCCTGTCAATTGTTCACTTTATTTTGTTATCTTTATTGCTTTTAATTCCTTTAATTAGTTATAAAAAACCCAAACATTTATCCAACCCTCTAAACAATTAGATCATTCTAGGTAGATTTGCTAGTTGTAACAAATAGTCTTTGTGGTTCGATCTCGTGCTTAGCACAATATTACTTGTTGCGATAGGATACACTTGTCCTATTAAATGCTATATACTTTACGAGCATCATTTACTCTTCTCACTCTCAGGTTTTATTTAAACACACTCTTAAAATCATGACTAACACCGATCTGCGTTACATCCTTACCGATAACAAATTGAATGTTTCAAACTTCACCGACTGGTTTCGTAACCTCAAAATTGTTTTGAAGTTTGAAAGGAAAGGGTATGTACTTGATACACCGATACCCCCTTACCCAATGGATGGTGCTCCCTACCAAGAGGTTTATGCTTACTTGAAGCATAAACCTGATGACGATCAAGTAGGGGACATCATACTTGCATCATTGACACCGGAGGTTAAAAGGCAACTACATTCAGATATGGATGCCTCTTCCATGGTCAAGCACCTTAAAGAGCTATTTGTGATAGAAACTCGGTGCGAGCGCTTCGAAATAACTAAGGAGTTATATAAAAGCAAGATGCAGGAGGGCACATCTGTGATGGTACATTGTGCCAAGATGATCAGCCTTATCACCAAGTTTTCTAGTATTGGAGATGTGATGGACCATGAACTAAGTGAGAACTTACTTCTACAGTCCCTCCCTGAGAGCTACTCACAGTTCATCATGAACTATCAGATGAGTGGTTTGCAAACCTCTCTTGTAGAGCTTGCACATATGCTCGAGTCAGTCGATCCCATTATAAAAGAAAACGAGGAGATGTTGGCCCTTGCTATTGAAGGATCAAGGAAACGGAAAGGGGTCTCTCCCGATCCAAACCACCCTGATAAAGGCAATGAGACAGTGCTCACCGAAACAAGGGGAAAGGAATTAAAGAAGCCCAAAGCAAGGTGCTACTATTGTGGTGACGTAGGGCATTGGAAGAGGAATTGTTCTTACTTCCAAGCTACCCTCAAGAAGGGAGAAGCCGGTGTTGAAACACCTTTCCACATGATTTTGATTTGACAAAATTATTTAAGTATAATTCAATATCCTATAAACACACTAAGTTTAAATGCTTTGATTTATTACACTAATGTGTTTGTTCAATGTTGAGTTAAATTGTTTATAAGATTAAATATTAAAAGGCCCAAGCCCAAATATGGAAGTCAAAGCCCAAATTCAAACAGCTCAAGACCACTCGGCCCGCGTAACCAAAACGCTGCCGTTGTGTAAAAGAAAACTCAGCTCAGCGGAGGAAGGATCGAGAAGATCCACATAGACAACTTCGGAATGAAGCTGCTGAGTTGATTCGACAAACAGTACAAGACAGCGGCTGAGTAAGAACAAATTCCAGACAAAGTATTTCTACTTTGGGTAAAGTTTAGAAGACACAGAAAGCTGTCTAGTTGACATTACCACAAATGGAGGGACATTCTGTTGGACTGACCAAAAGCTGCTCAGCACTGACCGAAGACAGAAGATGCTTGAATCTGATTGGCTGAGAGGACTGAGCAGGACTGAGTGACAATGACATGAAGCCGTTTCCCTCCAACGGTTATTTCGAAATTCGAAATGACCGATGCCTCAGATGTCTCTATAAATAGAGCCCTCAGATTCTTCATTCCACACAGAACTTGATCAAGCCATTACGCTGACCAAATCTCTACGCAAAGTTCTGCAAGAAAAAGCAAAGCAATCTTACACTAAATTTCATATCTTTTGTGTAAAATCATCTAAGGTGTCTTAGCAATCGTTGTTTAGGACAAACACTTATCATTTCTAGAGATTAGAAAGGAGAGTCTGAGTACTCGGTTATAATACTCAGCGAGAGATTAGGATTGAGTAGAGGTATAGAGGAAGGTACTCTTGTTATACTCAGTTGCTAAGATTGTAAAAGGTTTGATGCTCTACCGTTAAAGAGCTCAGTAGAGAATTTGAAATCTCGGAACGTGTTCCGGGGACAGGACGTAGGATTGGAGGCCGAACCTGGATAAATCTGCTGAGTAACATATTTCTAACCTTAAACTCCTTTATCTATCTATTGCTTACTTAAACAAAAACTGACCAAGTAAAGAGGTCAAGCTGAGTTGTGCGCATTGAATATCTGAGCTCAGGAATAGACTCTAAGTGCTATCTCCTGACTCAAGTAAAGAAACTGACCTAGTCACTAGTTGACTAAGCCAGCATCTTGTTATTCACTCAGCACCGCTGTTAAAACTTTTTTCTCACGAAAAAGAAGTCTGCCCTATAATAAAAAATTTTAAATAGTTCCTAACCCCCCCTTGGAACTATACTTGTAACGTTATAAGGGACCAACAGCCGGGACTTCAACATCTGGTATGTTTTATATTGAAATAAATACAGTTTCACAGTCTGAATCTTGGGTACTTGATACCGGATGTGGATCTCATATTTGTACAAATATGCAGGAGCTAAAACAGATTAAGGAACTAAAGAAAAGAAGCATAAACTTGCGAGTAGGAAATGGAGCAAGAGTTGCCGCCCTCGCAATTGGAGATTATGTTTTACCTTTGCCCTCTGGGCTTGTAATAGAATTAAGGAACTGTTTGTACGTTCCTGAGATGTCTCGTAACATTATTTCTATTAGCCGTCTAGTTGACGACGGTTTTCATATTTCAATAAAAGACAAACATTGCGATTTTTATAGAGATTCGATTTTCTATTTTTCAGGAATATCACAAAATGGGATTTATGTGTTGAATGATAATATTTCTGTTTTCGCAATTAATACCAAAAGACATAAGCTAGATAATCCAACTTACTTGTGGCATTGTCGTTTAGGCCATATAAACAAGAGACGCATGCTAAAGCATCATTCAGATGGGCTTATAGATTCAATTGATTCTGAATCATTGGAAACATGCGAATCATGTTTAAAAGGTAAAATGACAAAGACACCCTTTAGCAATAAAGGTGAGCGTGTATCAGACACTCTAGGACTTATTCATACAGACGTATGCGGTCCTATGTCAGTCCAAGCAAGAGGAGGATTCAGATACTTCATTAGCTTAATAGATGACCATACTCGATATGGTTACATCTACTTGATGAAGCACAAATCAGAAGCTTTTGACAAGTTCAAACGCTTCAAGAATGAAGTAGAAAATCAATTAGAAAGGAAGATAAAGACACTTCGATCCGATCGAGGTGGCGAATATCTTTCTGATGATTTTCTGAATTATCTAACTGAATGTGGGATATGCTCACAATGGACACCTCCCTATACACCACAACACAATGGTGTATCCGAGAGGAGAAACCGTACCCTATTAGATATGGTACGATCCATGATGAGCATGGCCTTGCTTCCAAAGACGTTCTGGGGCTATGCCCTAGAAACTGCCCTCTTCACCCTGAATCGAGTACCAACTAAATCCGCTAGTTCCACACCATATGAATTGTTCGTTGGTAGGAAACCTGTGTTCTCATTTATGAGAGTATGGGGTTGTTCAGCGTTTGTCAAACGCATTGCGTCCGACAAATTAGATTCTAAATCTGATAAATGTTTCTTCATTGGATATCCCAAAGAAACCATAGGGTATTACTTCTATCATCCAGATGATCAGAAAGTAATAGTATCCAAAAACGCAACCTTCTTAGAGAAAGAGTTTCTCGAAGAAACACAAAAGGGAAGCGTAATTGAACTTGACTAAGTTCAAGAAGAAGAAACGCCGACTGAAACAACGGAGGCGGTTGAGGTACTCGAAGTAGTCCTATTAGATGAGACTACAGTGCCACCTATTCGTAGATCACGAAGAGTTCGTGAACTCCCAGTTAGATATGGTTTTCTAGTGGGAGATGATGACGAGGTTCCCGTATTAGACAACGAACCCGAAAACTACAAAGAGGCTCTTACTAGTCTAGATTCTAAAGCATGGCTTGAGGCCATGGATTCTGAAATGGATTCCATGTATACTAACCAAGTGTGGACTTTGGTTGATCCACCCGAAGGGATAAAACCCATCGGGTGCAGGTGGATCTTCAAAAAGAAGACTGACATGGATGGAAAGGTTAGCACCTACAAGGCTAGGTTGGTAGCGAAAGGATATCATCAGAAGCAAGGTGTTGATTATGACGAAACTTTCTCTCCTGTTGCTATGTCCAAATCTATCAGAATCATGCTTGCTATTGCCGCTCACTACGATTATGAGATTTGGCAAATGGATGTGAAAACAGCTTTCCTAAACGGAAACCTGCTTGAGGATGTATACATGATGCAACCTGAAGGTTTCATATCGAAGGATGCAAAGAAAGTTTGCAAACTTCAGAGATCCATCTATGGACTCAAGCAAGCATCAAGAAGCTGGAATAAACGTTTTGACGAAACCATAAAACAATTTGGTTTCGAACAAAATTGCGAAGAAGCTTGCATTTACAAGAAAGCAAGTGGGAGCTCTATAGCATTTCTCATACTATATGTGGATGATATACTGTTAATGGGAAATGACATTGCTCTATTACAGTCGGTAAAAGTATGGTTATCCGGTAACTTCTCAATGAAAGACCTTGGTGAAGCAGCTTATATACTTGGTATAAAGATCTATAGAGATAGATCGGGAAGACTGCTTGGTCTTTCACAGGCTACATACATTGAAAAGGTGCTAAATCGGTTTAGCATGCTTGAATCGAAACGAGGTAACTTACCCATGATACATGGAGTGAAGTTAAACAATCATCAATGTCCTAAAACTGATGATGACAAACGACGCATGGCTGTAGTCCCGTACGCCAGCACGATCGGTTCGATTATGTATGTTATGCTATGCACTAGACCCGACGTAGCGTTCGCGTTAAGTTTGACGAGTCGCTACCAAGGGAATCCGAGAGATGAGCATTGGATTGCCGTCAAGAACATTCTTAAGTACTTGAGAAGAACTAAAGATATGTTTCTAGTGTTGGGGTTTTGTGTCCTATAGACAATTGTTCCGGGATACAAACTTAATGTAAATGAATGGTTCTTTATGGCATTTGTTTTAATGAGATATATGTTTTATAACTATATAAAGGCAATACCTTTTATGAACTAAATAAAGTCTAATAAAAGGAAATCCGTAAGTTTGTTTAAAGTGATCATAAAGTGTTCATACAAGCATGAAATGAGACTAAACTTTATGATAAACTAATAAACTTAAAACCACCCCAAGTCAAGTGATATGTCCAGGATTGACATAACGCTGTTGAGACTTGCATGTAACAATGTCTTCTGTCCGACAGAAAGCTGATCTCACAAGCTTCACATATATAGATATTTGGACAGTTACATGGATCTGCTGAAATGAGTTCATTAGGATTGGGGATCCGATTTGAGATAACAGGATGGGTAGATTCATCCTTGTCACCTGTTCATCTCATTGGTATTAATAGGTATAAGTAATCCTCAGACTCAAAGGAATGTTAATTGGTCATCCTGAATTACTGAATGTGAGATTTTGATCCTGCGGTCCCACGATCCTTAACAGAGATGACTCTGGGGTGCGAACTGCAAAGGTTGGGTGTCACAGGAGGAAATGTCAGGGTAGTTATACATTGGATTGAGCATTTATCACTCCCGATTAATGGGAGATACGTCCAAGGATCGCTTGTGGAAGACTCGACTCTAAATCCTTGCAAGGTGATGGCTTAAGAGTAGAAATACAGATTTCACTTAACCTATCTATTTGAGTTGACTCGGCCTGAACAAGTAAAACGAACGTCTCGCTATATGTGACTTGACATCATCCATAGTCATAAGATTCAGTTCAAGGATGTAGTTGATAAAGGATCGAATTATACTGTAACTAATACAGAAAGGTTAACGGCAGAATCAACCTGTCTTCTTAACGGACTCTGGGGGAATGATTATAGACTTGCTAATAACATACTCAGTACAATCATTCCGTTATGCAAGGATTAAATATAATTTTTGAAGAAATTAATTTAATAGTTGCATACGGCCAGAAGTAGTAAGAACCTAATGGATCACACATAAGACTTGGAACCAAAAGAGAGATGGATGTCATTAATAGATGGAAGCCCAATTGAGCCCAGTAAGGCCCATTATGATAGAGGGGGGCCGAAATTTATATGTAGTTAATAAGGAATTATTTTAATTCTATTAATCCTAATTTGATTAGGTTTGTGAATTAAATTAATTAAAGGATAAATAAGTGAGGAGTTATAATTAGATTATAAATGCTCCTATTATTATCCAATTAGGTTATATATTATTATCCTAAATATATTAGATATATAGTAAGATAATAATTGAGAATTCTATTCCGAATTAAATTCCTATTAAGTAACCTATTCCTATCTAACTAGGGTTTAGATACAAGTGACTATATATACACTACAAGAAAAATGCGTTTTACCAGCGGAATATTCCGTCGGTGATCCGCCAAATTCCATCGGAAATCAACGTTACAGACGGATTAGCAGCGGATTGTATTCCGCTGGTAAAAGGCTCGCTGGTACCGCATACCGACCATAAATTTCTTTCCGCCGGAGATCTTTTCCGACCAAAATTGGGTCGGAAGATTCCGCTGGTAAATTTCAAATACCGACCAACTATTACCTACCCCAATTTGGCTGGTGAATATTTCTGACATATATTTCCGACCATTTTCCATCGGTGATTAATAGTGAAAATTGAAAAAAAAAATAATTTTTTTAATTTTAATTAGTCAATTTATTTGGATTGAAGGGAACTCGTATATAATATATATATACAAATTTGAGTCTTAAATCATGTACGTTGTATTGCTAAGATAATTAATATAAAAAATTGTTAAAAAAGAAGCTATTTGTAATTTTGTTAATTACCCCAACAACTTGAGCACAAGGATCGGACCAAGTACCGTCGTGGTGCTTCGAGTGAGTGTATGCGAATAACTCATGCACAGCTGGTACACGACCAAGGAGTGTTGTCTGAAAAAATGCAATGAGAACATTTGAATCCATTTATAAAAATACAAATGGTAATTGAACAATTAGAATGTGAGATTCCAATCAACGTAACAAATAGCTGCTAACAATGAAAGAATTTCAATCCATTAATTTATACAAAAAAAAACATATACAGCAATAAACAATAATAGTGTGGGCTAAGACTAATTTCATATACACACATATGACATGCACTAGTAATAAACACATATGCGACACACAATAATAAATTAGATCCTGCACTAGTCATACACACCTGATAATCTTTGTTATTAGGCAAAGTAAGCATTGAAAAGCTCCATTAAAAAACATTCCCATGATAATCTCAACACTAATCATATGGCTGATCTAGTTGGCACTCCAAATGGATAAGCTGTAAGAAGCACACAAATTCGCATACAGCTAAATGACCATGAATACATATAGTATCTGTTTGGATTATAGTTTGAAGCGGTCTTCATTTTTTTCTTGCGCGTAGATATATGGCAAACAGAACCTCTGTATATATATATATATTATAGGCAACACTCATTTGAATCCTCAAACTAAAGTCTCAAAGTCAATTAGAACCCTATACTACCAAAATAAGCAATGAGGTCCCTAAACTAAAAAAAACATAACCAATTGAACCCAATTTTACACTTAGAATGTAGCTTAACTTAAATAATTACATGCTCTACCATTAGTTGCTACTAAACAACATTTCAATATCCGAATTTCACTAGAAACAGATTTAAAACCCACTCAACATGGATTTCAGAAACTCAGAAGGTCCAAAAAGGACAAGCAGCAAAGTTAATACAACAACAAAGATAAGACAATTAAATAATGATAGTTATACACTTACCAAACGCCCTAATGTTTCGGAGTGTGAGATTGATCCTCCTGTATTCGTGGCTGCAGCAGGATGAATACAAGTCTCTGTCCTTTCAAAAGCAAAAGCACTTAAATACAAGTCTATATCCTTTCTATTGAACAAATTCATAAAGAATGAATTAAACAGACAATTCATAGCTGAGAATTGACTATGGCTTAAAATGATTTATAGTTTAGTAAGATTATTGAAACCAATCATAGTGTACCGTTAGCCAGGCTCAGAAGAAAAGAAGAATCTGATGCAGACTTGGTGATTTATGTCCTGGAACCAAAAGACAAAATTAGATTGTTATATACGAAAATAACTATGTTAGTTACCCATTAATCTCCCAAAACTAACTAATTACATGCTTCTGCATTAAAAATAAGAATACAATACAAGGATAACAATATAAGGAATCTGAAGTAAACAACATGGAAATCTAAATTCTCAATCCTTCTGACTATAAATGTAAGTGAAGTTCATCAATGAAGATGAATTACTGAATTTACTTTGTAATGCATCAACCTTCGAAGAATAAAGTGATAAATATGGTATCAAACATATACCCTTACTCATGCATTGAGTAAAAGGGTAGAGAGGAAGGAATGCAACAAAAGGAACTTAATTAGCTAATAGAACACACTAAAAAGAGTGGAAAATGAATACTCACGAGTCTATTAAACCATTTGTTTTTGTTTTCCTGCAAACATAGAACAAAACAAGTAATATATAGTCAGCACACATACCATACCTTACAAATCAATGAACAAAAAGGAAGTAAATATAGGACTCCAATAAGCACGGTCAAATTAAAAAGAAGCAATATAGATCAAGCAAAAAAATAGAGCAGACCTTCCATTATACACAATGAGAACCAAAAGGAAAATTACTAGCGGACACAAACTAACCTTTTGCATATATCAAGAACAGTTGGGAAAATGTACGACCATATAAGTTATCAAAATATGTGTTTTTCTTTTTGAGTATGTGTATTTTGAGTGAGTATGTTTTGTTTAACTACTCTTTTACCTTTTTCCTACATTTGAGTATTGTAAATTGATTATATAAAAGATAAAATAAAATAGAATCTTAATCAGAAAACTACAACACCAACCTCTTCCCATTTCTCTCTCATTTATCAAAGAGTTTGTCCTATCATGGAAGGAAAAACACATTCATTTTCAAGGGAAGTGAAAACACCCTCCTATCAAAATGAATCTAACATATATATGCAACTATATGGAGGGGAAAATTGAAGCAATTTACTGATCTGTTAGATTCTTATTCCTTCTCTTATTAGGATAGTTAAATACGTCCTATTAGGATTATGATTACTTCCATTCCATATTACTCCTTAGGTTTATATTATGGGTAATGATATATACAGCCCTTAGGGCTGTATATTAGCATTTAATATGGTAGTATATTTATGTGTATTTCTAATATTTGTATATATTATTGTATTGAACTTTTGAATAAATTAAATACAATTGTATATTTCCAATATTTACATTAACAGGTTTTGTTGTATTTAAAATTTCAATGTATAATAAATGTAAATAATACACTAATAAATATAAATATACTACCCTATTAAATGCTAATATACAGCCCTAAGGGCTGTATATATCATTACCCTTATATTATACTTCTACCTATATGAAAATTCAAACCCCATAAGATTGAGACTGAAATTCTCCAAAGCATGATAGGTCTTAAATTAGAAATAAAATTTCACTTAAAACGATAATTATTACAGTATAAAAACACAAACTATAGTCACAATTTATGGAGATTTCAAATTCACACAATAATCTGCACTTGATGGAGGATTTCAAATTGATAGGGGAAATATCAAATTGAGCCGCCAAACCACTAAACCCATTAAAGATTAAACTAAACCCATTCAAATTTAAGAAATTAACTCACCTAAACTGAAGAACAATCTCAAGCTTGTTGATGCAGCTTCTTCTGTCCAACAAACAGTCCTGCCAAGCAAAGAAGGTAAACAATGAACTGAGAAAGGATGGGAGTGAAAAGAGAGCGGTGAGGGAAAGCGCTGGGCAAATCGATGGTTGTAGAGTGAGAGTGGACGTTTGAGAGAGAAGAGAGCAACGCAAAGAGTGACTTGGTCTGTGTCTAAAGGCAGAAGAGGGCCCAAACTCGACCAAGTCATGAGATGGGAAATGATTGAAATTCAACAAAATCTAGCTGAAATCTAGTTCTAATTCTCACAACTCTCACAGTCAGAACAATGAAATCGAGCTGAAAAAACAACTAGAGGAACAACGAAATCGAGCTGAAAAACTTAATATCCATATAAATCGAGTTCACTATGAACAAAACTTCAAAAATGGTACAGATAAGAAAACCTATTCAAAATTAAAGCAAACAAATTCAAAATTAAAAGTTAACTCACCCAAGTACACTTGGATCCAGATGTCTTCCAAAATTCAACCCGTGTGAGAGAGTTTTTGAACTATATCGTTCAAAAATTAAGGCACTGGCTATACTGGGCAGAGAAAGAAAGAGGAGAGGGGTGGCTGGTTTTAATTGAGAGTGAGAAAGAGGAAAGTGGTGTTTGAGAGAGAAAAAGTGTTTGAGAGAGAAAGAGTGTTTGAGGGGCGGGAGCTGTACCGTTCACATAGAATAGGGAAAATAAAGGGGGGAAATAATTTTCCTTTTCCCGCTGATCCAAAATGTTTTCTTTTATTTTTTTTTTCAAAATTTTTTTCATTACCAGCGGAATTATAATTCCGCTGCTGTTCCGCTGGTGATTAGTAGTGGAAATGATTCCGCTGCTGTTTCATCGGTGATCACTAGCGGAATTAATTCCGCTGGAGAATTCCGCTGGTATTTCAAGTTTTTCTTGTAGTGATACCCCCTCTATAGCATGAATTTCGACTAAGCTCTAACCCTCCCCTCTATGTGATTTTCGAAATCTACATCTAGAGAGAGAAAGAGAATTTGACTCCCCTAGTTCGTGGACGAGAATTAATACGGCTTTCATCGTTTGATTAATTTCATTCATCTTCTTTTCTCTTTGATCTTGTGTTGATTAATTAGAGGCAATCTATTTTGGTTGCATCTCATACGGTTGATTCTAACTTAATCTCACTGTGTTTTTCTTTATGCTTGGGTACTCGGAGAAGAGTTGTGGGCACTTCATAAACAACGGTAGATAGTTCATCAAAAGGTATTCCTTCTCATCCCTCTTTATATGAAATAACGATTAACGGATCCTATGGTTAAATGGAAGTAGGCTAAAAATTTTATATTTCCGCTGATATACCTTAGCCTAATTTCCAATAGAGTATCCCCTCGTAAATCAATCCATAACACACATATATAATCGAGATGTCTCTTAAACCATGCCTAATCCCGTATTGGTCTTACCCAACACTTCGTTGCCAATACCCGACTAGGTCTTTAGACTGTGTACACAGGCCATGTTCCTCACTGAACATGGTCTTCAAATATCAAACCACCCGTCTGGACTACTCCTGATGGATACAAACTTTACCCAAAATCCAAACAAACTTCAATTGAATTAAACTAGAAAAAACCTCTTCTATCAGCCATTACTCTAAGTCGAACAAGTTTCTGGTGTTCATCTTCAGAATCTACCATTAGGTTGTCGGCCATGTTTATTGTGAGAGAATGATTTTTTTGTTGATCTTAATGGATGGGAATTGTGAGAGAATGAATGGATTGTCTTAAGTACTACTAGTATTTATAGTTGTAGTCTTCTTCAATTATTTAATCACACCCTTTCATCTACTCATTGCATTTGGAGTGTTCTAGTCAATTACAATTTAATTATTGTTTGACTGCATTTAATGAACCATACACATCACGAAGATAATTCCACCAACTAACACAAATTTATTTCATTCCAATTAAGCCACTACAAATAAATGAGAATACAACTATCATCAATCCTACATCAGCAAAATCCCACAAATTAACCCAAACAAGAAAAT